>NW_026844347.1:17547172-18176755 GCF_029955315.1 Cylas formicarius
ATATATATATATATATATATATATATATATATATATATATATATATATATATATATATATATATATATATATATATATATATATATATATATATATATATATATATATATATATATATATATATATATATATATATATATATATATATATATATACATATAGAATATATATATATATATATATATATATATATATATATATATATATATATATATATAGAATATATATGTATATATATATATATATATATATATATATATATATATATATATATATATATATATATATATATATATTTAAACACTTCGAACACTCGGAGCGCGAGCATTGAAGATGCCAAGTGAGATTTTGGCGAAACGTCTGCAGGATTCCAGTCGGATGCAGGATTTGCAGGATTCCAGTAGGAGTTCAACGAGCGAACGGATGATATCCCGGAATATAGTGTCATCACATTTTTCCATCCGTGAATCAATACGTGAGAATATATATATATATATATATATATATATATATATATATATATATATATATATATATATATATATATATATATATATATATAGTTGAAAAATATGCTTTTCTTGGATCCTTGTATATTTTTTATAGGATGATTCTTAGGATTTGGTCCACAGTGAACAAAACTCACAAATAATTTTAAAACACTGTAATTGTCATTGACGTTTCGACCGGCAACCCAGGTCTTTCTCAAAAACTGCAAAACAAAGGACAAAAAAAGCGTCTAACACAGAATATCTCAAACAGTAGACATATACGAATTTAAAAATTACAAATATTATAAAAACAAATGACATATATTAGTCATACTCACAAATTTATTATTTTTTTTTAAATGTCTATTATTAGCGCTGTTTGTGAAAAAGTATCACAACATACATCATTGCCAAAAACAATAACGTTCTTGCTTTGGCGTACGAATCACAAATAGAAGTGGAAAATAAACATTCATTCTATCTGTATATATATATATATATATATATATATATATATATATATATATATATATATATATATATATATATATATATATATATATATATATATATATATATATATATATATATATATATATATATATATATATATATATATATATATATATATATATATATATATATATATATATATATATATATATATGTATATATATGTGGGACTAAACCTATCTACCCTAAGGTGTAAGGTTGAATAATGTTTACAACTCGTATACGAATTTCCTCCATCCTTTCTTATTTAGTGCCATTTTCGTTGCTTCCATTATCCCTAGTCCTCTTTCTCTTAGTATATTCGCTATGTTCTGATCTAATGTTAATTGCGGTCTTCCTCTATTTCTTCGGCTGAATCTTCTCGCTTCCCAAATCAGTTTTGTTGGTCTCTTTTTGTCGATTCTTTTTAGGTGTCCGTACTATCGTAGTTGGCATTTCTCAATATGTTTTAGAACTGGTTGTACTTTCAATCTCTCTCTAATCGAGTCATTTCGGATTCTGTCTCTAATTGAGATACCTAGGACCTTTCGTAGGTACTTCATCTCGATGCTTTGAATACTATTTTTTGCCTTTTGGGTCAGTACCCAGCTTTCATATCCAAATGTTAAAATTGGGATGAATATTGTTTAATATATTGTTATTTTGGTTTTAGTTGATATTTCCTTCTTTCCTATGAAGCTTAATTTTAAAGTGTGAAATAGTCATGAGGCACTCTCGAGTCTCGCATTTAATTCTGTTTGGTGACACCCGTTGTTACTTAGTTGTACCCCCACTTATTTAAAAACGTCAACTTGCTCTATTCGTTTCTTATTTAATTCGATGTTCAGAATTCCATTTGTTTTGGACATAACCATAATTTTTTTTCCTCGTTGATTTTAAGGTTTTTCTCATTTTTTGTTCCAGATTTCCAGGTTCTTCTCAAGTTCCCTTTCATTGCTTGCAAACACAACCACATCATACGCAAACGCACATTTGCGTATCTAAACGGGTTCCAGATATTTATACCCTACTAAGAAAGCAGATGTACTGGTTCTTGTTTTTGTTTTTTTTTTATTACATCGTCCATAACTAAGTTAAATAGTAACGGCCTCAAAACGCTTTCCTGCATAACGCCCTCGTTTACTGTAAAGTATGCTGATTGCATGTTGTCGGTTCTGACGCAATTTTTGCTGTTCGTATATGTGGACATTATGTCTGAAATTAGTCTTCCTTCAACACCTCGCTCTATCAAACTCCGCCTCACCACATATTTTGGAAGTTTGTCAAAAGCTTTCTCCAGGTCTAGGAAAGCTAGATAGATCTCTGTATTGCTGTTTTGTACCTTTTCCATAATTTGCTTGATACTGAAGATGTGGTCGTGTATGCTTCTTCCTTTCCTGAATCCTCATTGAGATTGTTCTAGTTGTGATTCCAGGACTTTAGAAAGTTTTTCTTGTAAGACTCGCTCATATACTTTCGATGGTATGCTCAATAATGTTATCCCTCTATAGTTACTAAATCTCTTTTATCCCCTTTTTTAAATGACCACACCATGACTCCGATTTTCCAATCCTCAGGCACTCTTCCCTCTTGCCACGCTAGGTCGCATATTCTTGTTAGCACTCGACATCCTACTTCACCCATAGTTTTCAACATCTCCCCCGTGATTTCATCGTGTCCAGCAGCTTTGCCTTTTTTTTAGCTTACTTAGAGCGCATTTTATATCGTCCATCCTTATGTAGTCGTTCTTGCTCGTGTCGCCAGTGCCCTGTTCAAATTCATCATCTTCTTTATTGCCGTTATATAATAAACTTTGGAAATATGTTCTCCACCTGTCGATTATATCGTTGTCGTTGTCCAGTATCTTTCCATTTATGTCTTTTATTTGTTTTATAATTCCGATCTTATCTTTGGTCCTTAGCGTTTTGTAGAACAATTTTTGGTTGCTATGGAAGTCCGATTCGATTTTATTTCCAAAATATTCCCATGATTCTCTCTTCGCTTATAATATCGGTTGCTTAAATTTTCTCTTTATATTTTATAGCTGTCGTTGTTTTTGGTTGCTAAATATTTTTTCCATTATTGCTTTTTTATTTTAATTCCTTTTTTGACATCTGCATTCCACCATGCTGTGTTTTTTATGTCCCTGTTTATTTTTGTTACTCCATATACTTCTGTGCTTGTTTAAAGTATCGTACTTTAAAAAAAATCCCACAGTGATCTAGGTTGTTGGTTTTTATATCACACATACACATCCTTGCGTTCATTTGATTTTGGAATTCCTCTGCTATCTCTTTGATGCCACATATATAGGATCTAATCTAATCTAATTGACTCTTTTCTGTTTTTATTTTTTATGGTGTGTTTTGGGTGAGCTTTGGGTATTCCTAGGGAGGTTTTTCCAACCAACATGTAGTGGTCACTACCTACCTCAGCTCCTCTTCTAATCCTGACGTCCGTGATTTCATTTCTGCATTCTTTATTTACAATGATATAGTCAATTATCGATTTTTCATTCCAACTAATTACTTCTCTAGTGTATTTATGAATATCTTTGTGGCTAAAAAACGTGTTTATCACTGGCAGGTCATTCTGGATGCAAAAGTCAATAATTCTCAGACCGTTATTATTTCTGTTGTTTTCTCCCTATGACTTCCCCCTTCTTAATTACGACTCTCCCATTCAAATCTCCCATAATGATAATTTTTCCCTTAAAGCTTTTTACTATTTCAGTTACCTCCTCCCAAAATTTGTCTTTAACTTCGTTGGGTCCATATAGTATTAATACATTTATTATGTTGTTTGCGGCAGGTGTCAGTTCGATTTTTAGGATTCTTTCTGATATCTAAAATATCTACCCACTAATTTAAGACCATTGAAGGTGGGGGAGCCGATTGTGTTATCACAACTGCGGAGTACGTATGTATTTAAGTATGCCGCGTCCATAGATACCACGCATATTTCACAGAACAAGTGTTTGGTAGGGTTGGCATCTGAAAAAATCTTACCATTTTCGGTTGCTATGCTGTTTTTTGAAACCCCTCAGTCCACTTCGAAGAGTCTGTGATTAAAAATATTTTTTTAAATACAGGTTGTTTCACCACCTGCAAACAAGACTTTAGATTGGTATGCAAAATAATCTGTGTGTATTCCATTCCTTCGTGATATTTATTAATATTTAATTAACGTACATATTTTTTATTGTTTTCCTTGTTAGTGCCAAATGACAATTATAAGAATTTTCGAACTCCTGCCTTATAAAAATACTATCGCCGTGAGGTGCATAAATTGAAATTACAATTATTAATTTGGAACTAATAACGCCCTGTCTTTGAACTAACAACCATTCGTTTTAATGAACCTCATATTATTGCAGGAAGTCAAGACGTCTTATTTATGAATAAAATAAATAATTATAACAATAATAAAAGTAATAATATAAATAATTTATAAGCGCATTAACAAATATTTGCACTATTTTAACAGAAAAAACCACTAAAAAAATATTCGCCTATCGTTTAGCCCACTTGCAAGTACTAACCTGTGACGTGCCAAAATCTCAGGGGCGTATGGTAAAAGGCACCACAATACCCGGCTAGGTTACCCGTAGATATTCAGGGTAGTTTAGCTGCTATCACCAAGCCCTAACAAAATGTTGAATTCTGGGCGCCACGTGAATTGTGAATCTACGGTCCGGCTTGGTTACCGCAGCTGAACCAGACTGAACAGCACAAGGTGAGCCCCCAAATCACGAAAAAGCTCTGCCTGTTCTGCACCTCGGCACCTTCGCAGTGGGCTCAACTTCTTAAATGGGGCAAGAAAATGAAACTCTAAATTTAAGTGAATGAATTTAATTAGAGCTGGAAATAATATAACTAAATTACTAAGTACCTAATTCGGTGAAACTTGCTAAACCAATGTACAATATTAAAGCTCGACCAACTAAATTACGGGTGTATCAGGTGATTTTCCTCCGGTTGGAATTAAAAGGTGGGAGAAACTTAGTAAAGTGTGCACCAGGGGTATACAGAGCGCACGCGGAGAACAGGTACTGCAACGTGCGATAGCAGAGGTTATGTTCAAATAAATCGGGCTAGTGCCACTCATACGGGTGCGTCACAACAGGGGAGGGCCACTTATAGCATTAACAAAGTCCCATATAACTAACGGTACCTCACAAGCTTCATAGTTTCATGTCCCGTTGCATTACCGTCCTCGGCGTCCACCGCTCGCCACGTCCTAGCCCAAGTGTTTCTAGGCGGAATATGTATACAGTGCACGGGGCTCGGTCAATAAGTGGGTCACAGCTCACAATCCAACAAAAGCAAGTCCGGAGACAGTGCACTGGCTCGGTCAATAAGTGGGTCACAGCTCCACAAATCCAACAAAACCAAACCCGGACAAGCGGGACAAGCGGAAAAACCGGGAAGATAAAAAAAAACATAAAAATAAGCGTCTCTAGAAACACTACCCCCCTAACAGCGTAAAATTAGAAAACAGTGCCAGATTAGGTTAACCTACCTCGGCCAAGAGGGTTTTCTTAATGGGGGGACCAACGATGTCGGGTGCCCCTAGGAGTCTCTATCGGGAATTGGACGGCAGATAAATCCCCTCTCGGGAAACTTGTGCACCCAAGCAACAAGTCGCAATAGCCGCGGCGGAAGGCTCGATCCCCAAACTCGGTAAATTTCCAACCAATATTCCAATGACCTTCACCAGGCTTCTGCCGCCATCAAATCCATCGAGGAAAAAAGGAGTCCCAAAACCCCGTTCACCACCTTAAATATAAGTCCTCAGCCACAAAAAATTGGAGGGAATCGAGGCCTGAGAATAGGAACCGATCGAAAACTAGCAAAACAAAATAACCCTAGGCACAATACCAACCTAACACTTCCAAACCAATACTTCAGAATTCCGGAACAGAACTACTACGGACTTCGATAGAAAAATCTACTGCTTCGCTGTAAAGCAGCTTTGTATAACGTTGAAAAATGAAACCCATCAGAAATCAAATCCGAATTTGTAATTTTCGAGAACTATGCAACGATTATTTTACCAACCCACAGATGCCTCGCTAAGCCGCTAATCGGCGTTAGCCACGATCACTAAGGACTCTCGCCCAAATAATACGGCAGTCCTAATCTTTAATAAATTAATATCTTAAATACGCCAATAAAGGGTAATAATAAAACGGAACCGTGACAATCCAATTAAAACATTTCTCAGTTAATCAGGAATTAAAGTTATACAAACAGTTTGCCATAATGAAAATTTGTCCAAAAATTAATAAACATAAGTTGGGCAACTAAAGTATACAGAAAACAGCATAGCATCTAAATTTATGTAAATAGGCTTGAAAAGATTAAGTACACACTATTGCTAACTACTTTATTATTTATTGAAGCTAAAAAGGTTTTTCTAAGATTTCTTCCATTTGTTAAAGGCCCGCATATTTATGAATTGAAAGCTTTTTTAATATATAAAAATAATTATGACATTTTGCTAAACAAAAAATGGAAAACTTATGTGCCTGATTCACTTTTGTCATGTTTTCGGTGGACCGTAAGATAAAAACCAAAAAAAAAAAAATTCAAAGAAAAATATTATTTACACATCTTCTGGATTCGCCCTGAGTCGGTTGTTAACAAATAATTCGTCAAAGATTAGCTGAAACTAAGTTGCATTCTACTCTGTACTTGCTTATATACTGTTTGACGGGGGTAGAGTTAACGGAGGACATAAATATTACCTGGGACGAGTCGCGGTTAAGATTGTTTGATTGTCTAGAGATTTCTCTGATTTTCGCTTTTGGATTTTTCTTTAGTGAAGAAAATTATTACATACAGCTCCGATTTTGTGATTGTTTTCGCCAACTGCTGATGAGTTTTTTTTATCGTGGTCTTAAGGGTCTTTCATGTTTTTTTAGCTGTTAATATTTTTCGTCCTGTTTCTCAAATTCATGGAATTCTGTAAGCTCCTGGTACCTCAAACGGAATTTTGTCTCTGATTTGCTTTAACGTTATATTTTTATGATTTAACGTTTGATATCTCTAATGTGCAAAATATTAGAGAGAAGACCACATGTAATTCTGGGTTCAGTGACTCGGGTCGAGATAATTTTACAACACTGTAAACAAGAGACTTGATAACCGATGATTTTTGAACCGGATGATGATGACATTGAGTCTCATTTTTTTATAGAAATCCTACCCACATAGACAGATACATCATCATCCGATTCAAAAATCATGTGTCATCAACTGTCTTAGATAAGAACGGAAGACTATTATTAGTTTCTAATTCAATCGTAAAACGTATCTTAGGGCAAAGAAAATCTTTAGGATTACTTATGGATCATCATATGGATGGTGGAAAAGCCACAGATGTTCCCGAAGACCGAGTCAATGTTGAAACATTCCAGAATAACGTTTGGAACAAATGCAATGCTTTCTAATTGTTCAATGAAGTGAAAGTGTATGTATGTATGTGTCAGATGAATTAAAATCGGAGAATCTGCATGCCTGGAAGATGTTTTTCTTGAGTCAAATTCATGAACAAATAGGAGGGACAGCTATGGGTTCTCCATTATCACCAGTTATCGTGAATATATTTATGGAAGCGGTCTAGAAGATAGCCCTTGATCAAACTTGTAGGAACGCTAAGTGAATGACACTTTTGTTATTTGTTGTCATGGTCAAGAATCCCTCCGTGTAACCGTGTAAAGTTTATACACCTTTTTTCGGCGAAACATTCGATTTAGCTTCAGCTGACTCAGGTGGAATGTTTTTATCTTAAATTTCAGGGCAAGCTTGACAAAAGTGAAACACCTTAAACAATCTTAATTTTTGGTTTAGAAAAAAATCATCTCTAAGTCACAGAAAAATGTACCAAAACTTCACTAATTTAGTCGATCTCATAATTTCAACAATAAAGAAGTTAGAAATAGGCGCTCCTGAAAATGAAGAACAAATCTGTTTTAAATGTTACACTTGTATGGGAATGGAAAAAGTAAGGAGGAAAGAGTTTTTCTCTTATTTATAACATCACATAAAATATGCAATTGGAATATCAGGCAAACAAATTGAGTATGTCATTATAATCAGATTTTGTCTAAGTTATTCTTTATGTAGTTCAGTTAAAAATCTACTTTAAAATTGCTATCTTCACGAATCTTCAAACAAAAAAAACAAAATCTCCTAAAACTTTTCGTCGTTAACAGAAATATATTACTAGGTGTATATGTAGTTTGCGTTTTATTTATTTGTGATTCCTTTGTTATAGAATTGCGAATTAAAGTAACAATATGTAATTCTTATTTGCAGGAAAATGTTGGTGTCTACTGTCGCAATCCATCCATGTAAGTAATCCGTCGACTATGTTAACATTGTTCAGAAACCTTATTGTCGCGTCCAATTTTTATCTCCTTCCGTTCGATATTTCACATTGTTCAACTCCATATTCCCCAGAGCTATAAATAGGTATCAAAGATAGCAAGACAAAACGTTTTCGTTCTAAAAGAAATATCTTCAAGGCATTGCTCAAGTTCTTATTTCGAACATGTCACTTAAAGTTTAGCTAAAATATAATGCGGCCGCACTCTCTGTTTGTCGAGAGGTCAAAAAGTTAAGCTTCGAGGGAACTGTTCTATATGCGAGTTTTTTTATATCGCAGTTTAGTTTAGGTTTTTTTGTAAATCGTGATGCGGTACGTTTTCCTAGGGCGATCGACGGCAGTTACTTGCCGGGCCGCGTATTGTACGGAGTCGTGAGTAAACGGTTGCATTGTCGTGGTCGAGTTTCATTTCACGTTAAATGAATACATAACAGTGGCGCAGTCAGCACTCGAACCAAAATATTATTTAAAATGTCGACTTTTCTCGGGAACCTCGGTTCATTTGACTCGGAAAAGTCAGATTATGCAATTTTTTCCGAGAGACTTCAACAGTTTTTCGCCGCGAATGAGATAACGGATGAGGATAAAAAACGGGCAACACTTCTAAACACATTAAACGAAGAATGTTACGTTTTGTTACGAAATTTGTGCGTGCCGAAAACGCCGCCGGAGCTGAAGTTTGAAGAGTTAGACAAGTTGTTATTAAAACATTTTTCTCCCGTGCGTTCGTATTTTTCGGAAAGATCAAAATTTTACACAGCAAAAAAGGAGCCAAGTGAAAAAGTGTGTGATTGGGCGGCTCGCGTAAAAAATTTAGCAAGTTTTTGTGGGTTTGATGCCTCTATCACTCTCGACCAATTAATGAGGGATATATTCACGGTTGGCTTAAATGATGTGCGTTTTAGTGTCCGCTTATTTGAGGAAAATCCTCAAAGCAGCAAGTGCACCTTCCAGTTTATGGAAAAAATCGCATTGTCAAAGGAATCTGCATTTTTTGACCACGAAAAACGCACGTCGAAAGATACATCCACACAAATCAAAAGAGAACCAGAAGAGCTGTTTTATAACAATCAAAAACCAGGTATTTTTCGTCGGAGCAGGGGTAAGTCAAATTCAAGGACCCCCCAAAAGGAACTAAGATCGAAAACATCAAGTTTCCATTCTTGTTCAGTTTGTGGCCGTTCCAACCACAAATCGTCCGAGTGTGCCTACCGCAATTATTTTTGTCATAAATGCGGAGTAAAAGCATATTTAGCACCCTTGTGTAAGCAGAATAACGTGGGTCAAAATTTTCTAAAAGAAAACGCGCTCGAAAGTTTGGACGATAGCGACGATCCGTGCTTCATTATCAGTGATAAAACCTTGCAAGGTCCCACGAACATCACCCAGACGTCCGTACAAAATATGTTTCATAAGAAAACAGAAAATATCCATAGCAGTTCAATAAGTAACGAAAAACCTATTTTAATTAAATTAGAGATAGATAAAATGCAATTTAATTTTGAAGTGGACTCCGGTTTCGCCCACGTGGCAATTTCGGAAAAAATGTATAACAAACATTTTCAAAAATATCCGTTAATCAGTAATGATTTGTGTTTGAAAGATTATGTCGGTGTATCTTTTCAACCTTTGGGTTTTGTAAACTTAAAAATAACATATGATTGTCAAAATTACAACCTAAAAACGTATGTAATTAAGAACGGCGGGCCACCCTTATTAGGTCGCAATGGTCTGAAAATGCTAAATATCGGGCTTTGTAAATCAGTCGATAGCAATACCAGTTTATTATATGTAAATTCGGACGCCAAGTTGCAAAATTTATTAAAAAATTTCGAACCAATATTCAGCAGTACGCTACGTACATTCAATAAGTTCAAGGTCACGCTAAAATTAAAAGAAAACGCCACCCCAAAATTTTTTAAGCCTCGGCCGGTTCCAATAGCATTAAAACCGAAAATTGAGCAAGAAGTGGACCGGCTAGTCAAAAACGAGGTGCTAGTGCCCACAGAATTTTCAAAGTGGGCAACACCTATCGTCCCAATATTAAAAAAAAACGGCGGAATAAGGATCTGCGGCGATTTTTAAGGTGACCTTGAACCCCCAATTGGAATTTCAACAGTTTCCTCTTCCAAGAATTGAATACTTATTTAGCCAACTAGAGGGGGGAATGAAATTTTCAAAAATCGACCTTTCAGAAGCGTATCAGCAAATTTTGCTCGACGATCAGTCCAAAGAGTTGGTTACCATCTCCACACATAAGGGGTTGTTTTCTTATCAAAGATTGCCTTTCGGCATACACTGCGCGCCCTCCATCTTCCAAATAATCATGGAGCAATTATTTAATATTCCTGGCGTTATATCATTCCTAGATGACATTCTGGTGACAGGGAGAAACCATCTTGAGCATTTGGAACGATTAGAACAAGTCTTTCAAAAATTATCGGAATGTGGCTTCCAATTAAAAAAAAGAAAAATGTAGTTTCATGCAAGAATCTTTGACTTATATGGGTCATTTAATTGATAGGTTCGGCTTGCACAAAACCGATGAGAGGGTCGAAGCAGTGGTCAAAACCAAGGTACCTTCCAATATCACAGAACTTAAGTCATTTCTCGGGGGCGTCAATTATTATGTTAAATTCTTACCGAATGCGTCGCCCATCCTTTATCCTTTATATAGTTTATTAAAAAAAATCATCCCTTGGGAATGGACACCGGCTTGCCAAAATAGCTTCGATAAAATCAAGGATATGTTAGTATCTCCATCTGTGCTGGCCCATTTTGACCCAAAATTACCAATCAAATTATTGGTAGATGCCAGCAGTATAGGTCTAGGGGCAATAATTAGTCATACCTACACAGACGGAACTGAGCGACCCATCGCGTTCGCTTCAAGGTTGCTAAATAAAAACGAACTCTTCTATTCCCAATTCGAAAAAGAGACTATAGCAATAATATTCGGGGTCAAAAAGTTCTTCCAATACCTTTACGGCATCAAGTTCACACTGTACACACACCATAAACCTCTTTTGGCAATACTGGGCGACAAAAAAGGGTTGCCAGTTTTTGAAGCCAACCGCCTACAAAGATGGGCATACATTCTATCTTCATTCCGTTTCGAAATTAAGTATGTCAATACCAAACAAAACTACTTTGATTTCCTATCTCGGTTAGGGGGAAACACTAAAAATATGTTTCACCATGCCAGCAATCCGTTACTATTCGACTCGGGGAAACAAGATCAAATTTCATATTTAAATTACATCGAAAATTCAAAATTCCCAGTTAATTTCCAAAAGATTAAAGAACAAACCTCAAAAGATGTCGTTTTGAGCAAAATTATATTTTATGTTCGAAACGGTTGGCCACAAACTTGCCCCTCTACAGTTTTTAAACCTTATTTTCTTAAAAAACATGAAATTTCTGTAGAACATGGTTGTTTAATGTGGGGTTACCGTCTAATTGTGCCTCCAGTCTTCTATGACAGTATTTTGGGGGAATTACATTTAACTCATACCGGAATCGTTAAAATAAAAGCCTTGGCGCGTTCATGTTTGGTGGCCAAAAATCGACGATTCTATCGAGAAAATCGCGCGTTCATGCAAAACATGTGCACTTTATTCGGAAAACTCCGCGAAACCTTCTTTAATTATGTGGGATACTCCTAAAGAACCATGGACTCGTGACCACGCTGACTTTTTCGGACCATTTTTAAATAAAACAGTTTTAGTAATCGAAGATGCCACTTCAAAATGGCTAGAATGTTTCATAGTCTCAGACATATCTTCTGCACAAACCATAAAAATCTTCAGAGCTCTATTTGCTCGTTTTGGTCTCCCAAAAGAAGTTTCCACCGATAACGGTCAGACTTTTATGTCCGAGGAATTTCAAAATTTTTTGGCAAGTTTGGGGATCATTCACAAAGCGGGTGCTCCATATCATCCGGAAACGAACGGGCTGGCCGAATCAGGCGTCCAAATTGCAAAAAGAGCGTTACGCAAAGGTTATGCGGATGGGGTGACCGATTTACAACTTATTTTAGCAATACACCGCACACTACGACCCAAGAATGTCCAGCAAAAATGCTTTTTGGTCGCTTTTTACGCACTAGATTTGATTTAATTTTACCTTCGACCGAAAATATTGTAAAAGAAAAACAAAACAAAATAGAACTTAAGCGCAAAAAGAAAGGGGAAAGTATGGACCCGGGACTACCGTCTAAACACGGATAAAAGCAGGTGGTGTCAAGGGGTAGTTCGAGATATACTTGGCCGAAGAACTTACGTGGTTGAGTTGGTCGGTGGAGTCACATGGAAAAGACATTCAAGTCAGTTAAAAAAGTATCATTGTAACGACAAGTCTTGCCCCAGCAAGGAAAACTCCATGACAGCCCCAATAAAAAAACTCCTCGATGACTCCACCTTCCAACGTAACAAGAAACAGATCAAGTAATACTGTAACGTCAGTGAGGTCTAGCGATAGCGAAACATCGGACTCAGAAAGTCAAGACATTATCTCACCCAGTGAAAACAACCCCAGCGACAATGAAGTCTCAAGTGACCACGGTGCGCATGTGCTTCGTAGACGTAGTAAGATTAACCCTCCAGATCGTTTACAAGTCGCCCAGTAAACGTGACACTCATATCTAAATGCAAGTGTACATAAACACCACTAGAGTTAAGTTAGTTTCAGTTTATTATAGGGGGAAGGTGTTCTATATTCGAGTTTTTTTATATCGCAGTTTAGTTTAGGTTTTTTTGTCAACCGTGATGCGGTACGTTTTCCTAGGGCGATCGACGGCAGTTACTTGCCGGGCCGCGTATTGTACGGAGTCGTGAGTAAACGGTTGCATTGTCGTGGTCGAGTTTCATTTCACGTTAAATGAATACATAACAGGAACTTACGTTGTCGGGAAGTGTTTCTATAAAAGTAAAGGAAAAGCAAAATAAAATGGTGTGATATTGTTCTATGTTCAGAATAAAACACGATCTTTTATTTTCCCGATTTCCCAATTTATCATAATATATTTGATGTCGCGCTAAATATAAACATGGAAGGAAGTTACAATGCAATGTGTACAGGTACTTCTGTATGAATTTTTAGCAAAAAAAAAAAAAATGTAAATGCATATATTTTGGCGATGACAGTTTTCTGATAGTGATGATGCATTTTTTTTAGGCAAAATATGTTTGAATATTTTCCCGAATCTTTGTTTTTGTGGGACGTTTAATAAATTTTGTCATAACGTTTTGTTAAACTGTGTTTTATTGATGTTTAGCCTACTCAGGGCTTCAAGTGTGTGTTTTAGTTCAGTCAGTTCATAAAAATGCTATAAATATAGTTTATAAAGTAGTAAATCTCGCACTCTTAGTACCATGATGACAAAATGTGAAGGAATGACTACTTTTGATTTTTATTAAAACAGTTTTGCTAGTAATGATAAACTAATAGAATTATTTTAAAATTTTAAGAAGATTATGTAAGATTTAAGATTAAGATGAATTATATTAAGATTTAAAATGATGCGTTGGCACAATACTAAAATGCTAACTTCGTGTAGACTTTGTAATGCTACAGTATTTTAAAAATTTATATATTTGTTTCACTTTAACTGGAGTTAATGATTGATTATTAGGCATTATAACTTTTTAATAATATTTATGTTTAAGATTTCTTAATGAGTTTCTTCGCAATTTCTAAACTTTTTTAAATACGATGAGCTACATCCGATTGGCATCAGTTTCGGCATCACAAACAAGATGTTTTGCAGAGTACATATAATTGTCATTTCCTCTCCAATATCTTTTCAAATTTCCATCTACTTTTCTTGAGTTTATCGTGAGTAAATGACTCAACAGCTGAAGATCATAATTTTCTCTATTTTGAGCTAGAATCTCTCGCGAGCTATAGTGCAGTTTTCGGTAGATTTAAAACACTGGTATTTTAAAGTTTGTCGAGTCTGCTGGTCAAATCTCAAGTCACTCTTTGAATACACTCGTGCCGTTTTCCATAACTAAAGCCAAAAACTAGTTGTAGAAAATGGGTAGTATGTAACACGTTTACAATTTTTTTCAGATACTCGTTTATTAAATTCATGACGAAGTGTGGATTGTATAAGTTGTTGCATCTACTTTTTAATTTTCGAAACTCTTACCCATTATTGTATTTATTATTCGTATTATTGAAAAATATATTAATTTACATACTAACCATAATCAGGCAGGTATTTATCCCGGGAAAAACGCAAAAATGTAGCTATCGATCATACTATTCAATTTCTTATTAGGTTAGAAGAAAAAAAGTTTTTGATAATTGGGAAATAAAATATGATTGGAAAAATTATACTTAAGTTTTTATAATTATAAACCTTATTGAAACATACACCAAGTAACTACAAACTCCTGCAGTATCAGCGTTCGATTATAACTTAAAGAAAAATTGCGATGTATAACTCTCTAGATATTAAAATAATGTGTGTGGCGCAGCAGGAAGGCAAGACCATAAAGATAGATACCGATAATGCTCATAGTGGAAAATTAGAAATATATACAGCGGTACAATGCCCCATAATATACAAAATTAGGTATAATACTTGTTTCGGCCGATTGCCTATACCCGATATGGATTTGAAACAGATCAGGCCAGGCTACTCTATCAAATCAAAAATTAATCTCTTCATTTTGCAGTAGAAGTTTTAATCTCAGCTACCCAACTTCAAAGCTAGCTTCAAATTGCGATGGCCGTTTCTGAAATGATCTGTCAGTATCTCACCATTTTCATCTAGAAACAACGTCAACAATTTGATAGAGTGACAATGATATTGACTAATTTAAGTAACACAATTATTTGTCTTTTTTGTATTATTGACCACCAACTGATTGCGCGTATTGTTAAATGAATTAAATAAAATTTCAAAGAATGAATATCAAAGTAAATATACGGCCAAGTAGTTTTGCTTGAAATTTATAACAGTTTTCTACAGAAGGGGTATTCAATAACCGGTTTAACGTTTTTTTCGTAAATATCTGAATTGGCTTTCAGTATTTCATAAACCTCCAAAATTAAATATGCGTAAAGGAACGTCAACATATATTAAATTCCTCAAAAGATTGATCCGCCTTCCGACTGAATATAACTTTCGGAGACTTTACTTTGTTCAGAGATTATTGGAAAAAGGAAACGTTACTAGACGATAAATTTTTCGACCGTATCTTTTCTGAAGAATTTTTGTAGATTAAATTTTAAAAATACTACAATAACTTACCCTTTATTAATTTGCGACGGTAAAAACGATGGATAATGGGCGATTTAAGCGTTGTTTCAATGCCATGCCAACTTTGCATAGGAATAACAGATCCGGAATGGAGATCATCGCATAATAACACAAATAGAGGAAATGATGGCAATTCGGCATACGGAATATCTCTTTAAGTATGGTATAAACTATTAATTTCACCTGCATTTAATGGACAACTGACTTTGTGGTTATTTTGGTTGATGTAGGATGCAAACACACGTTAAAAATTAATTCTGGCATGGCTAGAACTTTTTTAGTGAAATTAAATTAACATTAGTTTGGGTCCTCAGGTAAGTAAAAGTTAACGTTTCAAGTTTTTGATTGTATTTTTTCGATAAGCATTTATGTTGCTAAATTGAAGTATTATAAATGGTGCAAATTTATCTTCCAAATTATATTTATTTTTTGATTTTTTCTTTTGTTTAGCCATGCCACCCAAAAAAACTCCCAAAAAGCGACAGCACTAGAATCCAGAAGATATGGCGCTGCTATGCTAGCAGCAATGGTTGTTTTTACATGGAAAACATGACAGACTCAAACTAATTTATTTACAGAGTGGTTTAAGCACTTGATTGAATATATTAAATGATATGAAAAGTCGCCAAGCTTGCTAGTTTTGGTTAGTTTTGGAATTTGACAGATTTATTGAATTATATCAAACAAAATCTTTAATCGATTATTCAAAAATAGAATTTTCAAATGAACAATTATTAAATAAAAAACATAAAAATATTATTGCTCTTTTTCAACAAAGTGAACTTAAGAACTCACATTTTAAAATAATCGACGATTTATTTGAAGAATCCCCACAATTTTCAACCGACAAAATAAATATTCTATCTTCTAAAACAGAAAAGAAACGTGACCATTATATTATTGTTTTCTCGTTTGATAACGAAAATGCAGTACCAGAATTATTTAAAATACTTTGTAACACTGACCTTAGTGAAAACAAGACGTATTATGTCGAAAACCATATAAAGTTACCTATTCTCGAAATGATATCTTATATTTTCGCCGACAAAGATTTAAAGCTAATCGTTTGTCAAAATATAGTTACGGACATTGTAGACAAAGATCAAATACCAATAATTATTCATCAAAACCATTGTGGATAAAGTGTAACGGGTTCAATTTGTCATTGGCTACTTATGTTTCTCACATGTAGGTTAATAATGCTCGGAGACTACCTATTAAATGTTTTATTCTCACAATTACACACTGTCTTAATCCTCAAAGCTACTGGTATTGCTAATTATTCTTCACTACTTCATTCTGTTCGAACACACTGTAACTGTTTAATTGCTTGGTGTGATTTGCCTGTCCTAAAATAAATGTAAATAAGTGTAAGTCCTTGCATTTTTGCTGCAATTTGAGATGTTAAGGCGGAATGCGGTTGGATTGCACGAGACGATCGTCCTGTATTCCTTCTTATTTCCGAACTAACGGCAATTTCTATTCTTGTCCCTTGCTTTCATTTATTTACACTTGTTGCTTTTTGGAGAGGTTTTTTTTTATTTACGCTTTATTTGACCACTGCTGCTAAGGCAATTCAGCCAGCTTCTCGGTAGTGGTGTGGAATAAACTATTTCCATGAAGGATGCCTCCGTAAAGAGGGTCTGGGTGATACCATCATCCTACTGGACGGCTATACAGGAAAAAAAAATGGACGAAAGAATTAGAAAATGTGAAAACAATATTCAAAGTTTTAATCCACATGCATCTAAAAAGCGGCAAACAATTCTAGCAGCAAAATCCAACTGAGTGCGGTGAAATAAAATGGAATTAATATGCAGAGGCGAAGGAAAATTAGCACTAATGAGTGACTCATACAACTGTTGTGATTTTTCCCAATGAAGAGCACAATCAAACAGCACATGACTTAAATCGCCCAGTTCTCCACATTCACAGTCTCCGGAGAGTTTGACTTTGATTCTATTTAGGTGAGCCGGAGAACAGCAATGGTTGCTTCTCAGTCTACACATAGTTGTGATTTCTCTTCTATTCAGGTCGAGCTTATGAAACCAGGGTTTTTAGTTGGCGGAGTAGAATAATGTGAGGTGAAATTAACGCCTTTCCCTAATCCTATATGTTTCCATCTGTCGCTCCAAGCATTCCAGATGTTATGCTTTAATTTAGGGAAGAATTCCCTAAAGCTCAATTTTATGTTTTCCTGTGGTTCGAGGCGTGCAGCATTGGCGATCTGGTCCGCAATATCGTTTTCTTTTATACTGGTATGGCTTGGTATCCAGCATAATTGGATGTCCTTATTTTGCGTTTTTATTAAGGTAAATAGTTTATTCTTAACCTGCAAGGTTAGGTAGTTAGACTTTGCATCCATCCCAGTTTTATTGATATCTTCGAGGGCACTTTTGGAGTCTGAAAGGATGACTGCTTTGTTGATGTCCTTGAATTCAATCCAATCAAGAGCTCGACCAATAGCATAAATCTCGGCAGAGCAAATGGATAGTTCACTTGGTAGGCCTTGTCCCATTTTAAGGTTCGTATTGTAGTTGTAAACGCCAAAACCTACTCGGCCTTCTTTATCTTTTGAGGCGTCTGTAAAAATTAAATGAAAATCTGGGGTCCAAGTCTCGCTCTTCTTAATTTCAAATAATTTGGAGTTATTATTATCTTTCTTTAGTTTTAAGTCTTGGATTTGAACAGAGCTTAAAAGGTTCGGCAGTGGACAAGAGAAACAGGGATAAACTGGGCTCCTGTAAAGTGTATCTAACAGTGAATCAACTCTTTCAAAAGCATCCACAAGTGCAGGAATACTCTTTTTCCGAAAAAAGTAATAATTTTCATTATAGGTGATATATAACCATCTAACCGCAGCTAAGGTTTCACTGTCCTCTAAACTGGCAGCTTTCAATAATGATTTAGCCGCTAGCATGTATCTTCTGTGTTCTAAATCCATTTCACTTGCTTCCCCTAGAAGTATGTTAGTAGGTGTGGACTTCATATATCCCAGAGCTATTCTCAGTGCCTCAAATTGAATTTTGTTAAGTTGAGCAATAGACTTTCTTGAGCTACCACCCAAAAAAGAGGCTCCATAATCCAAATGGGATCTGACATAAGCTTTGTAAAAAGTTAGAAGGGTAGAGGGATGTGCCCCCCACCAGATTCTACTTATAAATCGCATCATATTCAACCCACCTGAAGCTTTCTGTATCATATTTCTAATTTGTGGCTCCCATGACAGTTTTGGTTATATGTATATTTTGCAAAGTTCTATTCAAATTGTTCACTATTGTTTGGGCATAAGTCCCAGTACTCAGCAAGGCGGTATCGTCCGCAAACTGTAAAAGTCTTATGTTCTCAGGAATTGTTTCTTTAATTGAATTGATGTAAATATTAAATAGTAATGGAGAAAGAGGGGAACCTTGGGGAACTCCTTTGCTGGTGGTTCTGCCTGACACGAATGCATTAGTAGATGGATCTTTAACTTGTATCTTCCTGTTCGTGAGAAAATCTTTAATGAGCAAAGTCAAATCTCTGGCGATTCCAATTTTGGCCAACACCGAGGTCAAGAAGTCAACATTTATATTATCGTAGGCATTGGATATGTCCAAAGTCACCATTGCTGCTAGTTGATTGCGAGCCAAACGGCAGAGGACCTCTGAGGAGATAACTGCAAGATTGTCGAAAGTTCCCTTACCCTTTCTGAAACCAGTTTGGCGAACGTCTATTAAACCTTGGTTCTCTACGAACCATTCCAGTCGGTTTTTGATCATAATTTCAAAAGTTTTGCTTATGCAAGAAGCTAAGTTGATGGGCCTGTAGGACGATAACGCTGAGGGGTCTCTCCCCGGTTTAGGAATTGCGATCACCATTTGGGTTTTCCACGTCTCTGGAATGGTGGTTTCCCTCCGAAGTATTTTGTTGAAAAATTTGATAAGACTGCTCCTTCAACAGGGAGATGGCTGAGCACACTGAAAGGTACTTTATCCACACCGGGACTCTTGCTCTTCCGACCTTTAACAGCCGCGACAAATTCTGAGATATGGAAGTCTTCTGTATATTCTGATGAGAAGCGACATTCGGGGATGTTACGCAACATAGAGGGAGGTTGCGTCAAAAGATCAAACATATCTTGTGGGATTGAGAAATTCAAGGGAAAATGATAATTTTGATACCTGATACCTTTAGCAAACCTTCTAATTCTGCTCCAAACTTCTTTTGCACTAGTATTTGGAGATAGATTCTCACAAAAGTTGACAAAGCCTTCCTTTTTCTTCTTACGTAGCAGCTGTCTTGTTTTTGCCCGGGTTCTTAATGATTCCAGGAAGTTGGTCTCAGAGGGGTTGTTTTTATAATCTCTGAATGCTGAATCTCTGAATAGCGTTGGTGCACTCATTATCCCACCAAGGTAACCCGTAGTTTAATGAGTGTTAATGCGTTGGAACAGATTCTGCAATAGATAGGAAAATTATATTCATAAAATCCTCATAATTTATAGGAGGTGAAGTTCTAAATTTCGTGGAGATTAAATCGGAAAATTTCTCCCAGTCTGCCTTGTTGAAATTATATTTGCTAGTGTAGTTTCTTGTCGAACCTGAGTTGCAACGGTTATTTCCGATGATACACAAAATAGGAAAATGATCGCTATTCACTCTATCCTGGAGAACCCTGCAGTCAGTAAGTCCAGACAGTCTCTGGGAACAAAAAGCTACATCTGGAGCGCTGTGTACGTCTGGGCGTGTGAGCCGAGTAGCTGATCCATCATTTAGTACCCACAAATCGTGATCCTTAATGAAATCATAAAGAATGTTCCCACTTCTAATTCCCCGTAAGTAACTGACCTGGGAACCCCATATTGGATTATGGGCATTAAAGTCTCCCATAAAGAGGACTGGTTTATTACGGGTTAGATCGAAAATTGAATCGAGGCTTGCCCTGACCAAACAAATATCTGGAGGGTTGTAAACGCAACAAATAAAAAAATCGACAAGCTCTGCAAGAATAACCTGACACCTCTCTGGTATATTAATTCTGCTTAAGTCGATGATATTATATTTTATTTTGTTTTTCAAGAAAATTGCTATACCATCTGCACCATTAGGTTTATCAGCTCTTACAGAAGAGAACCCTGATATTTTAAAGTTAGTGTTGGGTTTGAGCAAGGTTTCATTGAGCAATAAGATCTGTAGCTTAAAATCCCTTATAACTCTAATGATAGCATCTTTATTTTTTTCAGCCCCGCAAATGTTCCAATGAACGATATTTATTATAGCTCAACTATAAAACGCTTGTGACTAAAACTTAAACTTAGTTTTGTTACGTAAAAACTACTGTTAGATTAAAACTAGTGATAAGATTACCTTTTCTTTTTCTAACCCCTGTAGGTCAACCGCTGCCATCGCAGCCGCCCCCCCTCCTTAGGTCAAATGAACCAAAATATTGTTTGATATTGTTGACACAATTTTCATCCATACCCTTTATTGACATAACGTCTTTTTTGAAAGCTTCAAACTTATTGCATACTTCTTCCCAGCCATATCCTACAGGAGTTACTTCCATTTCCGACTCTGATGTTGAGTTTTCACCTACTTGTATAGATGAGACTTTTCTTCTTGCACTTGAGGATAACAAAGTTAGTTCATGGGCTACTTTATCATACCCTTTGATAAATTGGGTGTCAGGCCGTTTTCTTTTAAGTACTGATGTATATGAGGAACAGCCCTGAGGACTTGTTGGATGAGGAGTTTTATTCTGAGTTTTTTTATTTAAACTAGGAAAATCTTCTGGTTTTCGGGTAAAGCCTTGGTTTGCATTAATTAGCCGTGGATGCAGTTTAGCTGCTTCATAAAAAGAAAGGTTGTAGAAGCTCATGGTCTCGTTAATTTGTTTTTGCCGTTTGTATTCGGGACACCCCCAGTAGCAGTGTGGTGTCCCTTGCAATTTACGCAGCTTGGTTTTGGATTTACTTCACAATTTGGAATTTTACACGTTTTAGTCAGATTGTTAAGATGATCTGCAGGGCATTTCATTTTTTTCATTGCTTGCTCTCTTTTTTCACAAACAAACATGAGATGATCTTCTGTACAAAAACCGCAACGAGGCTTGCCTCTACAATTATTTTTGACATGTCCAAATCTGCAACAATTGACGCACATTATAACCGGGTTAACATATTTTTCCACTTCTCTTTCATTATTAAAAATATTTACAGTTTGGGGTAATGATTTGCCTTCAAATGTTACAATATAATCATTTGTGGGGATGGTTTTCATTACTGTTTCACCAGAAATAGCAAGTATTTTCTTCCTTCTTAAGACTCTTTTTACATTTAATATCTTAATCGACCTGGCCCGGGATCCTTCTCCTGTATAAGCTACCGCTTCTGAGTAAAAATCGTCTTCCGTAATTTGGTCCCCTACATCCTTGATTAGTCCTCTACAAGTGACAAGACGTTGTGGAATGTACCTATTATAGCCTCTAGCAGAACTGAAACTTTCATTTGACAAAAACTGATTAGCATACTCTGATGTTCTGAATTCAATTCCAATTTTATTAGCCCCTTTTCTATTGATTTTTGTTATACCTTGTACTCCAGCTCTGTGCAAAATTTTTCCAATATTCATCGGGTGAATGTTTCCAACTTGAGAAGTTATTCCTTCCATTATGATAAGAAATGGTCCCTGGTCTGTAAGTTCATATTTATACTTTCGGTTAAGTGTTCTCCTTATGTTGACTGAAATTCTTGCAATTTCGTTTAGGGCATCCTGATCTTCCACGAAGACAGATTTAAGCTTTTGTAACTCTGTCTCCAATAAATCTATTTCCTCCTTAGTGGGTACTAAGAAGTATTGATGCTGAGCGATAGCATGTGCTGTTTTCTTAGCTAAAGGCGAAAGCGTCAAGGCTGATGAATAACCACTGCTAGAGGAGGTAGAAGCTTGGGACAAGTTTAGTTGAGCTTGAAAGGAATTAAAATCATTTGCGAACACTATCGGATTATTAACTACGATACGATCGTTTCTATCAGGGGGGTCTTTACCCCCCGAAGCACATGCCATGATATGAAAAGCGCTAAATTATTGCGAACTGCGACACCAAACCAAAACAAATATTTACGGCTGACTAAATATAAAACTCACCCAAACCGAAAAATTCAGTTGAAGACTAGAATTACGTCAAAAAAATGAAAATTTTCTCGGACCGAGGTAAAATTGTGCACACCACTTCACCTGGTTGACCGAAACCTTTGGAGAGGTTATATTTCAATCCTCTGTCAACGCGAATGCACCCGGCCATTAGTACAGTTAAGCACTCGACCTTTGGCCCACGTTCGTCTTCGATTTCCTAAGACGTTACTGTGTAATCTCATTCATGTGTGTGTAATAATTGATTATTATTGGTAATAGCGGGTAGTAGTTAGGTAATATTTGGTCTCCTTGCGTTGATTAACTTCTGTCATTATTGGCCCATTGACCCTAGTGGTTTCGGAACCGAACATCGTATTGCCATCGGTCTCTTTTTTTGGAACTTTGTGAAACCTCATCGATCTTTCTTTCTTTGGCCTTACGATTTCCGCCGGTGCAAGTGGTTGCAAGATTTCAATCCGAATAAGTTTGTGGCATCTCGTAGTTTTCGAGGATTAAACTGGATTGAAATCGTATAGAAGTTGCGGATCGTCGTCTTGTTGGTAGTATTTTGCTTGGACGTCCCCAACATTACAGCTTAGGCTCGATTAAAGCTAATCAACCTAGCACCTGGCACTCTTCACCGCCACCCACGATCATCAGGCGTAAGTTTCACAATTTATTTCACACTTTGCAAGTAATTATGAACTCCGCAACTCATTATTTTGTTTTGTAGGGTTTTTGGTTTTGACTTTGGTTTTGGATTTGGTTTTCCTTTTGGAACCAGTTTTTGATTGTTGGACTGGTTTTGGCTTCCCATTTGGTACTGGCTTCCCCAGTTCCGGTTCAATTGGATTTGGTGCCTCCTTACATCGTGGACGGCACGTGTTATGAATTCTGCAACCCAAGAATTCTTCAAGTCTTCAAGTTAGTTCGGTTCAGGACGCTGCAGTGCATATCTCCTCGTCCAAGAGTGATAAGCATTCGTGCCTATCCCACTGACTGGTGAACCCGTAGGCAGCATACAGGACAGCCATCTTAGAGCTTGCCCGACTCGTTCGTTGCTGGTAACTAGAGGATCACAGATAAGCCTCTATTTACGTTTCGGTTAATTTTATTCCTATTAAATACAAATTTCAATTTTTAAATATCAATTTAAATTAAAGAGCTCAGTTAGGGTAAAGATAAAGTACACAATTATAGAAACATTTTGTTTGTAAGAGTTATTTGTAAATGATCGATCGTAACCAAGCTTCCTGTGCTTAATGTGTACTTGAGCCAATATATGGAGATTTAAACTGACGTGCCGGTTTATTTATTAATTATTTATTTGGTTTTTGGTTATTTGGGTTCGAACTTTGTTAACTTTGTGAGTTTGTTGGGTGGCTAGTGAGCAAGGACACTAGTCACTATCACTAACTTATAGTATAGGTTGGGGTTTTGTCCTAGCTGGCGCCCCGGTTTCCAACCTTTGATTTATTTACTTTCTTTTTTTATACCCCGCCCATATTTTGAGAAACTGAGCTGCTTGGGCCCTATACTTACTGCTTCCAATCGGTAGCAAAGTGAGCAAAGTATAGTAGGATTGTTTCGGTCTCCCCTCCACCTTCAGTGGAAAAGAGACGTGGCAAAAGTAATCCTCACCGCGGAATAAATGAAACAATTAGACGAATTAAAGAAATATATACATGGCAAGGAATGACTAAAGATGTTGAAAACTTTATTAAAGGGTGTGAAATCTGCCTAAAAACTAAAATTAATCGCAAAAATTGAACACAGCCATTAGTAATTACTGAAACTCCAAAAACGCCATTTGAAAGAATTAATATTGATATTTTAGAAATTGCAACAAAAAATTATATTCTAACAGTTCGAGACGAATTAACAAAGTTCACTCAAGCTTATCCAGTATCTGATAAAAGTTCAAAATCGGTAGCAAGTACTATTTTACTCTACTTTCAAAATTATGGAGTACCACTAAGAATTCATTATGACAGTGGTGTGAGAGTTTAATAATCAAATAATAAAGGATTTATGTAATTTGTATAACATTAAATTAACATTTTCAAGTGTAGATCATCCAGAATCAAATGGTTCTTTAAAAAGATTTTATGCAACATTATTAGAAATGCTTCGAATTTCAAAAATATAAAATCCAAATGAACATCCGTTTAGTGCATTACCTTATGCAGTAATTTCTTATAACAATTCTGTTAATAAAACACATGGTTTTACCCCATGGCAATTAATATTTGACCATACGTCAAATAGACCACGAGAGACAGTCTATAATGAAAAAGAATGAATTACAAAATATGTAAGAGATCTAAAAGGGACAAAACTGAACAACATAAACAAAGGTCAAAGGAAAGATTTGATAAACATGTTTCTAAATAACATCAATTTCCAGTAGGAGATAAAGTTTATATCAAATAATCACAAATAAAAGAAAAATTTGCTATTAAATTTAATGGTCCATTTGAATTAACTGAAATCTTTGAAAATTCAGCTATTGCTCTTAATTTAAGAACAGGTGCGACAGATTAAAACCTTTTTATGAAAAAGGAGATTCTATTTCTATACAAGAAAATGATACTTTAATGATATTAAAGAAATTGAGGAATCAATTTATGATATATCGGATAATTTAAAATTTATCGAATCAAAGGTACAAATTTTAGACATATGCTAACAATTAATGGAATCTTTTCTCTTTATTGAAGATAACTTGAATGATATTTTAAACGCAATTACATTCTCAAAAATTAAAGGTTATTCATAATTTAATTACTCCAAAATATTTAATCATGTCTTTAAAAACTATTTCGCCAACACTTAAGAAGAAATAGTTTGCCATTTGACATAACTCTTTAAAAAAATATCGTCTTATTTAAGCATTATTGAATTTAAAGCTTTTCAAACTGAAGATAGATTAGTTTTTCTTTTAGAAAGTCCTCTTATCGAACCTGAACATTATATGTTGTATAAGATATTTCAAATTCCGATTCTTGATAATCGAACAGGATTACATCACATTTTGTCTGTTTCATAAAAATACATCGCGAAAGATGATGATTCAGAAATGTAAATTCCTATTGAAAGTATAGAAAATTGTAAAAACGCATATTACGCATTATTATGTCAAAATCTTTTTCTTTATCCAATTGATATAAATGCCCAATGTGAAGCTCAATTATTTAAAAGTCAATTGTCTCTTCCAAATACTTGTCAAATTGTTTTGTTATATGTTAAAGAATATAATATTCAAAAATTAAAAACAAACAAATGGTTAATAAGTGTATCAGAACAATTACTGTGTTACTAACTGAGAACAATTACCAATTACTATTAAATGCCCACATCATGAGCCATATTCCGAAGTAATTATAGAAAATACAGTTGTATCCTTACTGTAGTTCTTTTATTGGAAATACAAAAGTACAAGCAGATTTAATCAAAATGTCAAATGAAACACATGCGGCAATCATTCCATATGGTTGTTGTAAAGATTTACCAGAAAAAATAAAATTGCCTAACTTACAACTTTTAAAGTTAAGTAACATTAATTTTGATGAATTAGAAATTGCAAAACATAAACTCCATCAATAATCAAAAAATCTAGATGATTTAATAAATGAACCTTATATTTAAAAATATACACCATGGCCTACTTATTTATCAATTGTATTAATCATTTGCTTAATTATTTTATTTGTTATTTTAAATGTAAAAATCGTAAAGGACGGTTATGTATTGGAAGTTCAAACGTTTTAATCACGCATCAAAAAGTTCACGTTCTCGAATCGCATCGAAAAATCGTTCACGGAAAAAGCAAATTTCTCGGAAAACAACACGAAACAAAAAACCTTGTTGATTTAACGCTTCTCGAATCGAAACAAAAAGAAAAATCTCGAAACAATCACGTCATTCATCTCATTTTCAACCAAAATGCCCTCGAAAGGAAAATCGGAAAAAACACGCGTTCGCGTTGAGGAAATTTTGGAATTGAAACATACTCGACACGTAATTTGCGAAAGGTTATCTCGATTCTCGGCATTTTTCAGTTCGCAATTCGATGACATTTTTCAAATCGAAGCCCGTTTGAAAAGTATCGAGGAGGATTTCTCAGATTTCGACAAAATTCAAACTCGGCTAGAATATCTCGTTCAAAATGAAAACGCGGCACGTTTAGACAAAGAATCGGAATTTTACGCGGCAATCTCTTTAGCAAAGAGGTTAATTGCAAACGCAAATGAAAAAAATCACAAACAATTTTCAAAGGAACCGACTTCGGTCGCAGTAACGAGTCAAAACGTATCGAACCCTGTTGCCAAACTTCCAGATCTCGGTTTACCAGGTTTCCACGGAAAATACGAAACATGGTACAGTTTCAAAGACATATTCGAATCGGTGGTTCACAACAGAACAGATTTAACAGAAATTAACAAATTTCTGTATATCAAAATTTGTTGTAAAGACGATGCATTAAATCTAATCAATTCGATCGACGTAACAGCGGCAAACTATTCCATAGCTTTAGATTTATTAAAAAAGCGCTATGACAACAAGCGCGCAATAATAAATTTTCACGTAAACAATCTTCTTTTCAATTTACCGAATGTATCACGGGAATCAGCCCCTCATTTACGAAAGCTACTGGATACAGTGCATCAGCACCTATCTGCTTTAAAAAAGTTATCTTTACCAATTGATCAATGGGACACTCTACTCATACCTCTCATTTTACAAAAATTGGACGATCGAACCATTCGAGAGTGGGAAAATAAACAATCAGATCAAAATTTACCAAAGTTGCAAGAATTAATCGATCTTTTAACAAAAAAGTGTTTTACTCTCGAAGCAAACCCAAGTAAAATCAATTTTCATCAAAATTCATCAAATTCAAAAAAAGAACCAAAAAATTTTACAAGACAAAGAGGTACTTATGCTGCAACAACAAATTCATCAGAAAACAAATGTAGCATTTGTCAAGAAAATCATTTCATTTATCATTGCCCCAAATTCTTAGAATTATCGATTTCCGAAAAATACGACGAAATCAGAAAAAACAGATTGTGTAGCAACTGTTTAAGGTCAGGACATTTAAAGTATCAGTGCAAGTCTGCAGGATGTAAAAAGTGCAAGTTCAAACATAATACAACCCTGCATGCAGATACCCAAATTCAAAACAAATCTGTAGAAAAAAATACCGACAACGCATCGCATAACCCGCATAGCGAGGAAAACACGCGCGACGAACAAAAAACGCTCGCAAATCCTAGCCCTACTATGTGCGTTATCGACCGGAATACAACTTCGCAAGCGCCAGAATTTACAGAAAACATTTCTTTAAATTTGAATTACGACACTCAAGTTTATTCAACAACGAACACAGATCAAATTTTATTGTCGAGAGCAATAATTTTTATTCAAGACCACAAAGGAAACTGGCATAAATGTAACGCATTATTAGATTCAGGCAGTCAGTCGAATTTAATAAGTCAATCTTTGTGCAAAAAGTTAGACCTCAAATGTGACAAAATAAATGTTTCTTTAACAGGTGTAAGTCAAATCGCGACACAAATCAATTTCAGAACACGTACAAAAATCAAGTCTCGGTTCTTTTCTTTTCAAACTACATTATCATTTTTAGTTTTGTCACGAATAACAGAAAAATTGCCACTACACGGATTTGACAAGTCTATAATAAAATGTCCAAAAAATATCGATCTAGCGGATGAAAACTTTAACGTACCAAAAGAAATTGATGTACTCTTAGGAGCTGAAATATTTTTTGAACTTTTAGACAATGAAAAAATAAAATTAGGAAAAAATATGCCAAGCCTACAACAAACGCGTTTAGGTTGGATTTTCACGGGGTGTTTAAAAAATGAAATTCAAAACTCAAAATCTATTTGCAATTTAACTAGAAAATAACAAACGAAACCTTGCATGATTCGTTAACCAAGTTTTGGCAAATAGAAGAACTTACCAACGAAAAAAGATTATCCAAAGACGAACAACATTGTGAAGAGTTTTTTACAGAAACAACTACTCGAAACAGGAACGGACAATTTATAGTGCGGTATCCATTCAAACAAAATTCAAACATTCAGTTAGGTGATTCTAAAACAACCGCTTTGAAAAGATTTCAAAATTTAGAAAATCGTTTCAACAAAAATCAAGCGAAATTCGAACTGCGTAAATGGTCATCGAACAACCAAAATGTGTTAAATTACATTTCTCGTTCAAGTAACAACAATGATGACAAATTTGTTTTATTTCACGATGAAAAAGAATTGAAAACTTTAGGGATTTCATGGGACCCTAAAACAGATATTCTAAAATATTCCGTCGATTTAAAACCAATTAACGAAAAACATGTAACAAAACGCTCAATACTCTCGACAGTTGCGCAAATATTCGACCCTCTAGGTTTAGTAGGCCCGGTAATAGTCAAAGCAAAATTGTTAATACAACAATTGTGGCAACTAAAATTAGATTGGGACGAAGACGTGCCCGAAAACCTTAAAGATATATGGTTACAGTTCTGCTTAGAAATTGACATACTAAACAAATTAAAAATAAACAGACATGTTTTGGTAGTGAACGCAGAAGCTATTGAAATTTACGGTTTTTGTGACAGCTCGGAAAGGGCATACGGTGCATGTGTCTATTTAGGTTCTAGAAATAAACACGGCGAAAACCAAATCAATCTTTTAACCGCGAAATCAAAGGTCGCGCCACTGAAGAAGCAATCTTTACCACGCTTAGAGCTTCTAGCTGCACATTTATTAGCAAAATTAATTTATAAATTAAAGGAAACTTTAAATGTAAAAATTCAAAAAACCACTTATTTTACTGATTCAACAATCGTTTTATCGTGGCTTAAAATCGAACCTTGCCATTTAAAAACGTTTGTAGCAAAAATAACAGAAATTTCAGAAATAAATGATTGGAAACATGTAAACTCGAAAGAAAATGCGGCAGATATCATTTCGCGAGGCTTAAACCCCAAAGAACTTTTGGAGAGTGATTTGTGGTTTTACGGTCCATCATTTTTGAAAAACAATTCAGGAATTGAGCAGGAAAATTTAAATTTGGAAAATTTAGAAAATTTACCGGAATTAAAAAACAACACAAGTACTATCACGTTAAATTCTACATTAGATGTGAACAAACCAAAAGAAAACAAATTCGAATTATTTAAAAAATTCTCAAATTTTTTTTTTTTTTAATTCTTCTTCGTTTAGCACAAATTGAAGCCTTTAAACAAGAAATTTCTAACATTCAACAATCAAAAAACGTAAATGTTAACAGCAAAATTCTCAATTTGCATCCATTTTTAGATACCAATAACATTCTTCGAGTAGGTGGGAGATTAAAAAATTCAAACTTGAAATTTGATCAGCAGCATCAAATAATTCTTCCATATAAACATGAATTGACAGATTTATTAATACGCAAAATTCATCTTGAAAATTTACACGTAGGAACACAAAATTTACTGTCAATTATTATATTACAATTTTGGCCAGTAAATGGTAAAAACGCTGTAAAACGAATAGTTAAGAGTTGCATTAGGTGCTACCGCGCGAATCCAAAACCAGGAAAATTTTTAATGGGATCTCTACCGAGTTCTAGAGTAAGGCCGAGCAGACCTTTTGCAAATTGCGGAGTTGACTATGCAGGTCCAATCTTCGTTAAGGAAGGAACCTTACGTAAGAGTAAGTTAGTAAAAATTTATATATGTATTTTTATTTGTTTTACAACAAGAGCAATACATATAGAGTTAGTAATGGATTTGACTACAGATAGTTTTTTGAATGCTTTAAAGAGATTTTGTTCACGACGCGGGAAACCAATCAATATTCATTCAGATAACGGTTTGAACTTCGTCGGGGCAAATAACCATTTTTTAGAACTACACAAATTAGTCAATAACAAAGAACATAACGACAAAGTTTATTCTTTTTTGGCTGAGGATAAGATAAATTGGCATTTTTTACCAGCAAGATCGCCTTATATGGGTGGCTTATGGGAAGCGGCAGTCAAATCAACAAAGTTTCATCTCAGACGTGTATTAGGTGAATCATCTTTAAATTATGACGAAATGTACACATTACTAGTGCAAATAGAGTCATGTTTAAATTCGCGTCCCTTGACTACAATTTCTAATGACGTTTATGATTATACACCCTTAACCCCTTCACATTTCCTCATAGGCGACTCACTAGTTAGTCCTCCTCAATTGGACGTAAAAAATGAAAAAATTTCTCGATTGTCGAGGTATCACAGACTACAGCAATTGTACCAACAGTTTTGGGAACGTTGGTCGAAGGAATATCTTGGCAGTCTTCAAGTACGATCCAAATGGCAAAGGGATTCAGCTGACAGCGTAAGGCCTGGTGCATTGGTCGTATTAGTTGAAGACAACGTACCCCCACTACGCTGGCCTATGGCTCGTGTTACTGAAGTCCATAGTGGTTCAGACGGTATAGTGAGAGTTTTGTCAGTGCGCTTACCGAATGGTACAATTTTAAAACGCTCAGTGGCAAGAGTATGTTTTCTGCCTGTAGAAAACTAAGACAAAGTGTTAGCAAATTATTTTTAATTTTCACGCTCCCAATTTTCGCGTTCTATTTTCTTTTTTGAAAAGTAGACTTTTCAACGGGGGCGGCATGTTGGACTTTGTAAAAGACTCGGCAACAAGGCTAACAGTGAGAACCTAGCGCGACTGTGGGGCGGCACGACGAGAGCCAGAAAGAGCTTTGCGAGACGTCGACAGAGACGGTCGGAAGAAAGAAGCGAGACGGAGCGAGGGCGAGAAGTCGGGAAGAGCAAAGCGAGCCGTCACAGAATTTGTTATTAAGTTTTCTTCGTTTCTAAGTGTTTCTTAAAAATAAAACAGTAATTACAATCCACTCAAATTGTCGTCAATCTCGTCCCTGGAAACAGGGTGGTCCTTCGTCAGCAACCCCAACAATTATTTTGCTTTAAAAGTTATTGCATTGTTAAAGCAACATTTTTTTTTTGAAAAGGGAAGTTGTTATGTGGAGTAGTTCAATCTGTTTGTTTACAACAATATAACCTTATTATTGAACCTCAATGTGTTACATTGTCTGCTGAGTAATGCTGACTAAGAAGCGCGTGATTCCTCAACGTAATTATTCAGTTTAAATAAAGTAGTGTTTTAAATTTATATATATAATATATATATATATATATATATATATATATATATATATATATATATATATATATATATATATATATATACCAATTTCAGTTTCAACATTTGAAAAACACAGACTTTTTCGTTCACTTTTCGTTCACTTTTAGAGACTTGAAATAATAATTGTAGAGTTGTAGATAGAATCGGAATATAAATGAAAATAATTAAACTGTTCGGGATGTACAAACGTGTAAAATAAAACAACTTTGTTTAACGGAAAATATGCCTCTAAGTTTGATATTTGGCAACATTTATAAATGTTGACGAATTTTGAAAAAAATAGGTTATCAAGAGAGACTTCATTCATTTTCAATTATTTCGAGTTATTGAATAGCAAACCTTCATTTTTCGATATAAAATAATAATGGAATTAAAATATTTAAGGTCAAGTTAATTTGATTTGGGACATTTTAAGGTATAAGGAAATAGTTAATACATTTCTGATATCAAAATTATTTTGAATTTTATGGACAGATTTATATCTCTAAGATAGGTTTGATTATGGGAACCCCATTTAGTCCTTTGTTAGCCGAGATTTTTATGGATAATTTGGAAAATATCATACTAGAACATCCTCAAAGTAAAAGTTTTCTATGGTGGTATAGACACGGGATGATGTTGTTGCTTGCTTTGTTGAAGCAGACAGACAACTTAAATCTTTTTTATTAATTTTTTAGACTTAACTATTACGAAAACGCAAAACAAAATAGATTTTTCTTTCTTTCTTTATACACAGACTTCTTAATACGCCACTCTCAACAGAAAATTACAACAAATTGCACTGAGCAAGGGCTACAATCCGTCCATTATCGATAAAATTAATAAATAAAATAAAAAATAAAAACAGTAAACACCATTTATCCGAAACCTAATACAGAACACGACCAATTTAAAACAATTACATACATAGGGCAACCCAGTGAAAAAGTTTCAAAACATTTGTCAAAATGTGATTTAACAATAGCTTTAAGAACTAACAACGCAATAGGGAAATTTTTAAAAAACACTAAAACGAAATGTCCAAAATCTCAAAAATCAGGTATCTACCGGTTGAAATGTGGATCTTGTCCTAAAATTTAAATTGGACAAACAGGTAGATCCTTCAAGAAACGCATTAGTTCGACAATGGTCTAGATTCTAATTTTGCCTCACATTTAAACAGAGAAAAACACATTTTTGACGACAATTTTGATATTTTACATACAGCTACAAAATGTAGAAAGTTAAATTCAAATGTATTGCTTAACGATCAATTAGATTTAAATACTTTTCCATTATTAAACTTAAATTCACAGAACATTGATTAAGGTTTTAGTTTACAAATATTATACTTGATAACGACACGGGTTGTCGAAACAATTGTCATGTGAAAATATATAATTTCGTGAAAATATGAATTTTTAGATCATATTTATTTTGTTAAATGTATTTTCATCAAGTAAAAGCTACCTCAGTTCAATAATTTATAATTTTGCCAACATTTGACTGATGCACCACCATTTAAAATAATAAAGTTTTGAATTGCAACGTAAAAGTGGCAAATTTGACACCATTGCTGTTAACATGTTTCAATTGTGACTGTTCAAAAACCCCCAGGTATTGAATTTTATCGATCCAGCTTTGGTAACTTTGGAGGTATTTAAATTATGCGGTACAAGTTGTGATGATGTTCTATTAGAAATGGTGGGACTGTGGTCTAGAAAGGCAATTTGGTCTTCTTTAGAGTTCCTGAAACTCAGAATGCAAATAGTGCGAACCAGAGGAAGATGAAATCTTAGGGCTTTGTTATGGTGGATGATAGATCCATACAAGTTGTAGCAGGCAGTTTACCACAATTTAAATTGGGCAAATTTTATCCAACAACGGATAGCCCGAGGCCGTTAAAACTGCAAAAGTTGCAGTTGAAAAAAGCCAATATTTAAAAAATAAAATGGACGGACAAGTATGACAAAAAAAATAAAACAGCTCTTCATAAACATTGCAAAAACACCAAACACACATTTAAGCCTCAAAAAGTTAAAGTTAACAGAACCGAACACCAAAAAAATAGAACTTTATGAAGTATAGAAATCCGAAAAACAAAAAATCAATTAATTACAAAACCGATTTTAAAAACCTTAACAAAATATATCATTCAATTTTAAACTAACAAAATTGGATTATCCAATAAATTTATTAATAAAAAACATCCGTAACTGCTTTGCATGCATTATGTTTATTTTTTATATATTAACACAATGTCAAATGTCATCAATGTCACCTATAAAAAATAAGAATCTTTTGAAAAGTTCGAAATTACGATCTAAACGTAAATGAATATTTAGAAGAATCACATTAATTGTTTTCGAGAGACGGAATACCCAAGAGAAATTGAAGAAAATATACACGCGACGGTCCAAGAAACTACATCTAACAAAAAAATTCACCTAATACAAGCATTGGTGAAAATATGCAATTCTACCATCAACTGTTGACTGATTACGGTAAAGACACAGTCAAAGGTATGAAACTTTACTTAAAATCTATTATCAAACTATCCAACCAGAAGAACAAACGGAATATTTCTTCTTCGATGTCGAGATGAAGAACTAAAACCAAAATTTTTAAACTTGAAAGTTAATCACATCAATTTTCTTGTCAAAACCTTGCTTCCAGATTTCACAACCAAATTATAAACACATTTGTACATTCCACTTTACAATTATTAATTACAGATACAGTAAGAAACTTTGTCAGGCAGCAAAATTGCGAGAATGTTTTTCTTAAAATTAGACAAAAATATAAAAATAAATTTAATTCCTTACTTTCAATAAAACACAAAAATAAAATACAAACAACTAAAACCTGGGTAAAAAATTTAACAATATGTAATTCCAGATTATGCTGCAGAAGTATTGAATCTTGGCCCAAATTTTGCGCTAACCCTGACAAATCGTAACGATATACCAGTCAAACAGCTAGTATGTAATTTTGAAAATTTCCTTTCCGATTAGCATCTAATGAAAAAGAAAAAGTACGAGCAAGATGTTGTAATGCAATTACCAAATTTAAAGACAACATAAACAAAAATAAAGAAACAAAAAACAAAATCGGCTTCTAAAAAATGTGAAAAAACGAAATCTTTCTTAAAGAAAAACCAAAAAATTATAGTACTAGTACCAGATAAATCAAACAAAACTATCTTAATGAATGCAGAAGAATACGACAAGAAAATGAAAGTATTACTCAATGACCAAACAACTTATAAAAAATCAGTTCTAATCCCAAATAAATCGTCCAAAAATAAACAAACGAAATTATATCAAATTGGGAAAATCAACTTTTTATTCCAACACATACTGCAAAAAATTGAAAATTAATAATGCTTTGCCACCACGAATTTACGGTTTACCTAAACTGCACAAACCCAACATCCCATTAAGACCTATCGTATCCTGCATACAATCACCAACAGAAAAATTATCTAAATATTTAAAAAATATTTTAAAAAACGTAGCAAATCAAAATAAATTTTACATCAAAGACTCGATAGACTTTAAAGAAAAAATAAAAAAATTAAAAATACCAAATAACTACATTCTAGTTTCGCTTGATGTTGTGTCATTATATACCAACATACCCTTCGAACTTATCACACAAATAATTAAAACGAAACGGGACAAAATTAAACTACACACAGATATTCCTCTCAATTAATTTTTAGTGGCTTTAGATTTTGCACTAAAATCCACATTTTTTCAATACAAAAATATGTTCTATAAACAAGTGGCAGTTTGTGCCATGGGTATGTCAATTTCAAGCATAGTAGCATAACTTGTTATGGAGCATCTAGAAGAAAATGTTATGAAAAACATTCAATTCAATTTACTTTTTTTTATATCGATATGTCGACATCATAACTGCAGTTCCGAAAATAAAAACAGACCTATTGCTAAACTCCTTCAATAATATCCACAAAAAATTACAATTCACAATTGAAATTGAAAACAAAAATACTATTAACTTTTTAGACTTATCCCTACATCACATACAAGGTGAAATAAGAACAAATTGGTATACTAAGAAAACAAAATCATCACGTTATCTAAATTTTAAATCTATTCATCCCCTAGCCCAAAAAAAACTGTCATAATAGGTCTCGCAGACAGAGCAATAATGCTATCCGATCCAGAATATAGACCAGACGCAATTGAAAAAGCAAAACACGCACTTGTAGAAAATAATTATCCCATAAACTTAATTAATAATATCTTTAATAAACGTACCAACAAATTTTATAATAACGTAAACAAAAACCAATATCAAAATCTTCAAAGAAAATATAAATCGCTACAATGTATACCTGGATTATCAGAAAAACTCCAAACCATTTTCAAATTCAAATAGGACATAAAAGTTATAATTTACAAAAAAACATCTCTTCACTAAACTCAATAACTCCATTTGAAAAAAGAAGTAATATAGTATATGAAATTCCATGCTCTAATTGCGACAGTGTTTATATAGCACAAACAAGCCAATATTTAAAAAATAGAATCAACGGACATAAGTATGACAAAAAAAATAAAACAGCTCTTCATAACCAGCGCGGAAACACCAAACACATAGTTAATTTTCAAAAAGTTAAAGTCCTACTAACAGAACCCGACACCAAAAAAAGAAAACTTTAAGAAACTATGGAAATCCAAAAAATCAAAAAATCAATTAATTACAAAACCGATTCTAAAAACCTTAACAAAATATATCATTCAATTTTAAACTAACAAAATTAAATTATCTAATATATTTACTAATAAAAAACATCCGTACCTCCGTAAATCCGTATAAAATATTCAAATATATTAACACAACGTTAAATATCATCAATTGTTATATATATCACCCACACAAGATAAGAATATTTTGAAAAAAATCGAAATTACGATAGAAACGTTAACGTTAACCGCCCTCGGGCTATCCGTTGTTGGATAAAATTTGCCCAATTTAAACAGTGGTAAACTACCTGCTACAACTTGTATGAGTCTATCCACCATAACAAAGTCCTAAGCCTAGGTAGGCGCCACTTGATTCAAAAAGGTAAACTTATTAACCCGAGGTTCCAACCTGTAAAGGAAATAAACAAGTGAACCACGAGCAATAATTTATTTTCTCCAACCTGGTGGTAGGTGTGTGTCACCTTCAAGTTTTGGCGGTGCAAAAGGATGTAAGGCACTATAATTTAAAACATTAAACCGTTCTGGAAGGCCACTTATGCTACCCAAACCTTAAGCTCTCCTGAATGTTACACAGCTGTGTGTTACTATCCCGGGAACCAAGCCAAGATGGAATGGTGGCTCAATACTCGCACTCAACACCCGCACGTGGGCAGTCCCAGATAACCCAGCAAAGTCCGTCCGGAAAGCCGGCTACTCCATAGGGGACTACTCCACAACTAAACATGTACCCAAGAGACAGCATACACAAGTCTGGCGAAAAAACCAGGTGGAAGGTATGCGGGCAAATGGAACAAGGAAAAAAAGGAAAAATAAAAAGAGGAACAGGAAAAAAAAACCTAAAATAAAATGGGCATAAACTGAGCAACACTGATTAGGTGGCAAAATGTTCCAAAAAGTAACTTACCTCGATTCGAGGGTTTTCTGGAAATGTGGGGCAATGACAATTCTTTTCAAAATCACTCGTAGGGGAAGATTCCCATTCCAAACTCCAAATAGATCCACAAAGTATGGGAAATCATTAATTAGTCAATTTACATATTCCCCTCTTATTGGGGTAGCACTACCGGCTCAAAAAAGAAATCGGTTACACAAAAGAAAACCTAGCACAGCCCCAAGCTTTAAACGCGAGCGTACCAAAATTCCGGACGATTCAGACAATCAGTTTTATTAAAAGGCTAAACGGGCACAAAAAATTAGAGGGAAAACGTCACTCTTGCCATCCTGGTCGACGATACACCACCAGTAGATCGAAAAACCGAACTACGGTGGTGATCGTATAGGTTAAGACATCAAAACAATGTTTATTAGGCCCCGCCAACGAATATCGTAGCAATGAAAAGCAAATGTGGTCCCCAATCTCCTAGTGTGATAGATGGTAATGGTTACGACTCCCTCTAATGCGCAACTAATAGTCTGTTTTTGCATTAGTATCTCTCAGTAAACCGGTGTCACTTAAGGGAAAACCAAGCGAAAAAGGGGCCACGCACACAACCGCAGCATAAAATATTTACGGTTCGGCAACGCAATCGGCCGGAGAGTACAAGTCCGAAATTAAGGAAACCGAGTCAATAAAAGAACGTGTGAACCTAATTAACAAGAATTTTGAATGTTAAGAAACCCTCGCCAAATAGCAAAAGGTGAAGGAAATGGACAGCACAATTAATTCTACAATGTACTTATAAGATTTTTCAAAGAAACTTCCACAGGCTACTGTAATACTTTTTACAAAGCTTCTGGATTCCTCCTGCGTCGGTTTTTGCTGAGTCGAGATTGCTGACGTTGCGCCAATCATCCTGTTGGCTTCTTCAGAGCTTGACTGAAACTGGCTCGTATTTTACTCTGTACCTGCTTATATATTGTTTAAGGGGGGCGGAGCTAAATGAGGGGCATAAACACCGTCTCTGATGACTGATTCCCAAATTGGTGAAAGGTAGAGACCTGAGTCGCGGTTAAGATTGTTAGGTTGTTTATAGATTTCTATAGACTCTCGGATTTTTTGTTGGTGGAAGAACTGATTACATGCATGAATTTTTGTTTTATCTAATAAAATTTTATGCCCGATTTTATGAGTGTCTTCGGCAACAGCTGATGAGTTTATTTGTCTTAGTCGTAAGGCTCTTTCGTGTTCTTTGAGCCTAGTCACCACAACCTTCCAATAGCAATGAGTCCGAAAGCAATCCTACACTTGCCACTGTGGTCCTTCGTTACATTCAAAACATGGCTGACCACATATCAAAAGTTCTAAAGTATAACGTCAAAACCAGATTTACCACTTGTTCAAAAGTCTCTCAACATCTGCGGTCCGTCAAAGACAAAATTCCATTTAAGATGGCGTTTTGGAAAGGGTCATCCTCGACTATCCGTTCTGCCTGATCTTCTTGAACTAACTGATCCCATTTTCTTTTCGACTCCTCCTTGTTCTTTATTATTTTAATCCTTTTATTCATAAAAAATACGGCTGTTTTGCTCATATTAAAATAATGTGCTACCGGTGATGAAGACCAAGTTATCTTCTAACTTTGTCACAATGCTTGCTTTTAGCTCTCTGCTCGTATGTGTTTGTGACATTGTTGGCAATTTTTTTTATTTGATAGTGTCAGTATTAGAAATATGAAAACAATGAAGTTTGCGTGACAACGACGACATAATATATAGCTCAAAACTTTGAAAATAGTGTTTACAATACCATATACCTAAGTCATTGTGACATTTTTTGTATTTTATGTCAAAACTGGTGCAGGTCAGTTATGTATTTAGAATTAATTTCCTTGTAGAAGAGGATCGAATTTACTGGTCTGTGTTGACATTTAAAATAGTATATTATGCAACACGTGCGGTAAACGTCATTTGGCAGTTTATTTGACACGAGAGGAGCGAGTGTTTAATTAACGAGTGACTTAAAAAGTTTACCGAACGTGTTGCATACTATGCTTTTTCTATGACTGTTAGTTTTTGGACCCGCACTCTAGATCGGTGTGTAGTTAGGTATATTACAGACGGAAGTAGAAAAAATAAATATGGGGTTTTCAAAAACTAACTTTAAAGTTTTAATTGAAAAATAGTTAAAAATCATTTATTCCAAATTATAACAACGAACTCGAGAGGGCTATTTTGTTTAAGGTTCTCTATGGCACAAAGTTGTAGATTTCGAAATATTTGTAATAAAATTTAAAAGTGGTAATAGTATATTATGCAATAAGTGGGGTCAAAGGTACAAGTTTATTTACCGAACGTGTTGCATACTGTACTCATTCTACGACCGTTACTTTTTGAATACATTTTCCAAAGACAACACGAAAAGATTCACTGATATGACCGTTAGAATTGACAAACGTCAAAATTCAAGACTTGAGCAAAATCTCCGAAAACATCCGATTGCTCCAAACGACGGATCTCGCTTACAAAAACTCTTTTAATTGTTTTCATAAACAGAACTACGAGCTATTGATTAAGTCGATACAAGTGAAACAAGGAATATAAAACGTGGAACCTAGCATCGCCGATAATAAGAACGATGTGAAGTATTCAGCATTTTCTATCACACAGCTCTGTAGTGAAAAATAACAGGCACGAAGGGTTGTGTTTAAAAGACTTGTTCTGCTTGTTTTTCTTGGAATCTTGCAGCAAATGACTCTTGCAGATTTTCCATGTTGTGATCATCAGCAAAATTAAAATTATTATCATTACCATTGAAGTGGCGTGACTAAAAATAATTGGGTGAATTTCATAACCAATGTCGGAGATCGATAATTTGGCAGCTTCTTCTCGCAAGCTTTTGATCGAATTCAGATCGATCGATTGTGGTTGGTGGCTGGTACTTGACATCTTGATTATTCATGTTTGCAATTTTAAATAATGGCAGTACAAATTAGCTTACTTTAAAAAGTTCTTCTTTATTTCAAAAACTTAGTATTTTGAATACTTATACCTCGTAGTACCGACAATCCATTTGTAATATAAGCTTCTACTCCGATGGGATGATAGTGACTAGTAATAGATAGTATTATATGGGCTAATACATTATTGTTAATTTTAGGCATATTTAATGATGGTTGGTAGGCTACGTTAATGTTCGTAGACGTAAGTCATGATTAAACAGTTTGTTTCTTGATATTGTTGCATGTCAGTGTCCAATATTGTATAGGTTAAATTAAATGTAATTAAGGAGAGTGTTATGGTTGTTTTTCAATATTATTTCATGTTTAAAAATTTGTTGTTTGTTTATTTTTCATTCCTACAAAATAAATAATGAATATTTATTTCTTTTAAAAAATTGGAATAATAATACTGGGTTGTCCATGGAAATGTTAATCATACTGCAAAATAGTTAAAGGTATAACTATATTCGTTATTTCTTCCCAGTTCTAAATCTAAAATAGGAATTGAAGAAATCTAATATTTAGTCATGCCTTATCTATAGTAGATTTTTAACTCACCTCGTATACCTCTTAATCATAATGAATATTTATTTTATAATTTAATTCATCTTCCGAAAATATATTCGGTTATGTTGTTTGATATCTGGCTAGATTTGCATAGTTCGTATTTATAACTGATTTTTAGCAACAGGCCAAGTAAAACAAAGGAGTTAGAGTACTTATTGGTGTAACCACGCTTTTACTAGTGGTTAGCTAGGAGTTGCGTATTTTTTTAATATTCCATGATCTGATACACTCTTCAACTTTGATTTCATCAGTTTAAATCGGCAGCGACTTACCAAGCTGATTATTTTTGGTAATCGACGTTTTAGTCTGATTTTACCTGACGAGACATCGAAAACCCCAAACATCGTCGGTAAGTTTTCTACGATTTTCCGAAATCGGAAATCTAGCTAGGCGTTATACTATTCCTTACTCTAGGGTCGACGTTCAATGATTTCGACACTTTCTCGTTGCTGCCTGTTGAAGTTACTGATAACCCTGACTTCCAAACAGATGCATGTAGGAGCCAAACAGTCATTACACAGAAAGCATTTTAACGAGGCCGGTTTCAGTACCTCGGACCAAAGAGTGAGATGTGAAATTTTATTTGTGATCTCCCGATTTGAATAAATTAACGAATTGGTACTGTCGGTTTATTAAATCTTCTCTAAGACAACTTGCAAGTTTGAGTAGATACATGTTCTGAATTACTTGAAAAAGGAAGTAGCGGATTTAGTCTACTTATTTGTGATAACCAGAATAATAATAAAAAAAACAAATGGTCAAGACTGACTTCGAGAGTGTTTTCATTATCGACTTGGTTAAAAGTATTGAATCTCAAGAATTAAGAGTCTCATGTCATAACAACTCCAAAACTAGCACGTAGCAACTGAATTACGAATACTGACAAAAGGCAGAAAAGAAAAATTTCTTAAACATCAGAATATGGACGGCAAAGATATAAATTAATCTTTGGCAAATTTTACATGTACTAATGTTGCTAACAAATAATAATTATTTTCATTTTCAAAAATTAAGATTTGGCCATCATTTACAAATTTTCTTAATTTTTCCTGCGTCAGTTATTGCTGAATTAAACTTCCATATTCTATCATGTCAAAACCTCATCTGCTTATAAAATTCTTTGTGAATCTAGTTTTGCTTTACTTTGAGAAAGAACTTCGTCTTGAAACTGCTTCCATCTTATCCTCATTCGATTTCGATACTTTTTTAAATATGAATCTTAACAAAGCTGAAAATGTTTTGAATGTGAATCTGTGTTGAAGACAGAATCCCATTCAAAATTTTGAAAAACTAACGTTAACACTAGTGAAACCATCAAACTCTTCTCAACTACTAAACACTGTGGTAAATGTATCACCGTACCAACTTTCTGAGACGAAAAAATTAATTGCTGCACAAGATTCCAACTTCGTCGGTGCCCCACCAATTATCTCACAAGAGGAAACAATTGAAAATGTGAGGTTATCATAAAGAAACTGCTATCTCAAATAGCTAATGGAATTCGAATTGAAACCACAGAAATGCTATGGTGGTCCCGAGCACAAGTGAATATCAGGAGAAACGGATCCTATTGCGAATTTAAAAAAGATCCTACGTCATCTATGGACACACCTTATATCTGTTATTAAGGCTTCTTCTCTATCAATATCCGTGAAAAATTCTGTCACCCCTAATAACTGCAAAATTCCTGGTCTCTACGGACTCTCGAAGATTCACAAATACAGAAAACCTGCCCTCGCAGACACGATACCTTAATGTATTGTCACATCACCACTCGGCTCAAAAATCATCAGTCATAATTTCTCTTGTTGACAGAACCTTCATACTATCTCAGCTCAAGTCGCAACCCAGAAATCAAACATCTTACTGCTAACGATGTTTCATACATTCGTAGTTACACAGTTTTTAACCATTCCCGTGTATTTGCAATTTATTTACATTGATTTTATCCGTTAATTCAAATTGTTCTAATGCGTTAATTTTTCCGTTTACGACTTAGATCATTTTTTGCTATAACTAGGTATTTTGTCAAACATTTAGGTGTTCTATCGGATGATTATAATTGTAAAATGAATTGGAATTTTATGTAGTTTCCAAAAATCTAAGAGCAATTCTGTACCATTGTCATACGTTGAGGTAGACCAGACCGCGAGTTCCTACAAAGATTTAGCGACGTCTGTGATTGCAAGGAATTTCACGTTACATATTTAAACACTTGTTATATCTGTTCCAATTGTTCAAGGGTTATATTTTGATGTGCTTTCACATGAATATATTTATCGATGTCTCCAGGATTTCCGAAAAGTGAATCTTTATATATCATATTTATTTCGATGTGTGACAGGCAAGGAAACGAGATTTTTTAATGAAACATTAAAAACAAAATATTAAAGTCTAATAGTAATTATTATAAGATCTTCAATACTGAAAAAGCATTGTCGAACGCGCAAATCGCACGTTAAAAAAATTTAATATCGACACAGTTCAGTATACAAGAATCTTATAAATGGCTAAATATTATACAATGTTGTAAACCACTATAATAAATCTTATCATAGAATTATAAAAGTGAACCCGACAGAACTTTAAAAAAGCAACAAAAAATCTCTTCTCAAGAATGTTAATACAAACGTGAAAATTGCAAGTTATACTACTACTTGAAGATTTTGTCAGAATAAGGAAGTACCGAGGTAATTTTGAAAAAGAAAATCAACTTTCAGTCCAATCAACAACCAACAACCAAAATGGTACAATTAAAAGCTAATGGCAAGAAAACAAAAAAGGGAATGTTAAAACTACCAAAACTGATGACAAAAGGTGACTATTAACATTACAAGTACAAATGAAATGCATTTGTTAGGTTTATCATACTTTATGTTGGCAATAAAAATGGAGTCAAAACCAAACGAATACCGTAAGGAATGAACCAGAAATTTTTTTTCGTTGATTCAAAAATCAGCTGCTAAAGAACGAGCGAACCATCCATCATTGTTAAGGACATTGCTTCTTGCCACAGCATGTTATCAATGAAGACACCTAATAGTTCATGAACCAATGCTGAAATCCAGACTTGGTTAACTGAAGAAAAAATCAGCATAGATGGTTAAACTCGAGATGCACATTTAAAAATGTAACTAGAGGCACTTGAAACCTCTAGCCCTAAAGTATGTAAAAATTAGTGGACAGGCAGGAGATTCTTCCACTTATGATCATGTCCCTAGTGATTGTGAAAATATTTTTCATCCATTTGAACATTCACGATATATAATTATTAATATTTAGAGGTACTGAAAGTTACTGTGAGAATGAGCAAACAAAATTGAGCTGTTAATAAATATCTATAAAATTTTGCTGTTTATTTAAATGTATAAATAAAAATATTTTGATTAAAGGAAAATATGTAAATAACTGCTGATAAGTGTGCTTGATGTAATGTACTTGATGACGGGACTAAAAGTCCATTTGGTATTAGCTATATATTATATATTTTGTGAAATCCAACGTCACAATATAATGACTAAATAAGTTTCAAACCCTTTTTTACTATTAACATTATAAATTATTTACGCAAAATCTCGCTTTTACTCATGATAATAAAATCATTTTAATTCTTATGTCTGTATGGCGCTTGGATTATGTAGAATTATAAATTTTTCACTTTGTAATGTTTTAACCAAATATGAATAGTATTCTAAGCATGTTAGGACCAATATAAAAGATTATTAGACAATTATGAGGACGCCATATGGCAGTGAACTGGAAATACAATCTGAGTTAGGTTATAGTTTCTCCTTTCGTGCGTACCTGTCGTGTTAATTTCATGTTACTCGAACGAAATATCACACGATTCTAATGCAATTTACGTAGACCGCATTGAATAGAATTGCGATTTACACTATTTGTGTTTATCTTGGCCAAATACGGAATTGTACGCCCGAATTCTGACTAGCGTCGCACTAAACGCTGTGCCACGTTTACTCCGTCACTTGTTTGACGAAATCCCAGCCAACAATTTGTCAAAATGTGGTTTTCTGAAACTACATATCAGTTCTATGAATTTGAAAACTGACGTTTCAGGGTCCGTAAAATATTCAATATAAAAATGTTTGCAAGGAAAATTGAACCATTTTGTACAAGTTAAAAATGATAAAACATACGAATGCTCAAAGTATCTGACATGAATTAATAGATATTAAACATTTAAACGCTTAGAATGATTGGTTCGATTGAAATATATTAATTGTAGATGTGGAAGGGTTTTTGGATAAGTAGTAAATTTGATTTTCACGTTATATTTTTGAAGAACTTTTATTAACTAGGCTCAAAGAACATGAAAAAACCTTAAGACTATGACAAATAAAGTTATCAGCAGTTGCCCAATATCATCACGAAACCGGAATTTTATTCGATAAAACTATAATTCTTGCATTCTTGCAATTCTTCTACCAACGAAAAATCCATGAATTTATGGAAATCTATAAGCAACCAAACCATCTTAACCGTGGCTTAGGGCTTTTCTTTTCAGAAATATGGGAATCAGACATCCAAGATAATGATCATGTCCTTCCTTAAGCTCCACCCTCCTCAAAGAATATGTAAGAAGGTACAGAGTAGAATGCAAGCCAGTTTCAGGCTTTCACAAAGCCAACAGGATGATTGGTGAAACGTCAGCAGGCTCGATTCATTAGCGACCGAAAATTGAACCATTTTGTACTAGTTAAAAAGGATAAAACATACGAATGCTCAAAGTATCTGACATGAATTAATAGATATTAAACATTTAAACGCTTAGAATGATTGGTTCGATTGAAATATATTAATTGTAGATGTGGAAGGGTTTTTGGATAAGTAGTAAATTTGATTTTCACGTTATATTTTTGAAGAACTTTTATTAACTAGGCTCAAAGAACATGAAAAAACCTTAAGACTATGACAAATAAAGTTATCAGCAGTTGCCCAATATCATCACGAAACCGGAATTTTATTCGATAAAACTATAATTCTTGCATTCTTGCAATTCTTCTACCAACGAAAAATCCATGAATTTATGGAAATCTATAAGCAACCAAACCATCTTAACCGTGGCTTAGGGCTTTTCTTTTCAGAAATATGGGAATCAGACATCCAAGATAATGATCATGTCCTTCCTTAAGCTCCACCCTCCTCAAATAATATGTAAGAAGGTACAGAGTAGAATGCAAGCCAGTTTCAGGCTTTCACAAAGCCAACAGGATGATTGGTGAAACGTCAGCAGGCTCGATTCATTAGCGACCGAAAATTGAACCATTTTGTACTAGTTAAAAATGATAAAACATACGAATGCTCAAAGTATCTGACATGAATTAATAGATATTAAACATTTAAACGCTTAGAATGATTGGTTCGATTGAAATATATTAATTGTAGATGTGGAAGGGTTTTTGAATAAGTAGTAAATTTGATTTTCACGTTATATTTTTGAAGAACTTTTATTAACTAGGCTCAAAGAACATGAAAAAACCTAAAGACTATGACAAATAAAGTTATCAGCAGTTGCCCAATATCATCACGAAACCGGAATTTTATTCGATAAAACTAAAATTCTTGCATTCTTGCAATTCTTCTACCAACGAAAAATCCATGAATTTATGGAAATCTATAAGCAACCAAACCATCTTAACCGTGGCTTAGGGCTTTTCTTTTCAGAAATATGGGAATCAGACATCCAAGATAATGATCATGTCCTTCCTTAAGCTCCACCCTCCTCAAAGAATGTGTAAGAAGGTACAGAGTAGAATGCAAGCCAGTTTCAGGCTTTCACAAAGCCAACAGGATGATTGGTGAAACGTCAGCAGGCTCGATTCATTAGCGACCGACGTAGGAGAAATCCAGAACATTTGTAGATAGCATGCAATGCAAAACCAATTTTCTCATGTAAGTCTCACACGTTAGGAATTCTGTAAGCGTCTGGTGGCTGCCATTCCAGGCAATACAGATATCGTAGTCATACATTTTCTCCTAAAAAATTTCAATATTTTACGTAAGTGGCCAAAAGAGTAAAAAACTTGAGGTCAGTACCTGATGCTACCACAGTGTCCTGAAAAGGCTGTCAATCAGATAGATATAGGCCGATAAAGTCGAAATTGCTAACCTTTCAACAAATTAATGAGTTTCTTGTATCATCAACTCATGGTAAATTCTTATTTATAAATTTAAAAAGACTGGTACATGTAACAAGTATATTTTTTTAAACCATACAAATATTCAACACTGTATACGAAAGTTACATTGATAATTCATTGACCACAAATTTTTTGAATAACAAAAAAAATGCGTTCAACTGCAAAAAATAAAAGAATTCCAAATGAAACTGCCATCCAGAATGGCAAAATGCACAGGCATCGCATCCGATTAGCGCGCCATATCACATTGAACTACAGCAATTTCAAAACATTAACATTTGTGGTAATAGTATATTACCTATGAACAAGTGCAGTAAACCGCAAAAACGTGATGCATACTATACTTTTTCTAGGACCGTTAGTTTTTGGGTAAATTTTTGCAAAACCAACGCGAATACATTCACTGACATGATCCTCATAATATCTCCCACTGACGTGGTAAAGAGACGCCTCCCGCACGCTAGATCGGTGTGTAATTAGGCATTCTACCGACGGGAGTAGAAAAATATAATTTTTGCACCTTACTAATCAGAAAATGTTTGTTGCTAAGTTCTAAAGCAGATAGAGGAGCCTTCTATAACAATGAAACAATAGGAAATTGATAATATCAATAATAGAATAATTGACTGTGAAAATCATAATTTTCGATAGTTGTATTTTTGAATGAGCCCAGCAATCTAATAAGTTTACCTGTTAAGAATATTGTTAATATTGTTAAAAAAACTATGACGATATGACGAACTATTTTTGAAGTCAAGGTAAAAAAAGAAATATTTTTTTGGTCGACTTTCTAAGAATTAAAAGATAACGGCAATTTTAAGTACAATGTAATCTTCGCATTAAGTTTTTAATCTCGACTAATAAGTAAAATCAGAATCACTTTCATTATCAACGTTATTCCCAATGGGGAGGATTTCTTGTTTCAAATAAATGTTCTCTTAATAATACGGAGGCACTTTGTCGCCACCTTCCCCAGACAAATAGTCTTCCATAACAACGCACAAGTGGCACTATAAAATCATTTCCCTATGGTAATTGAGTAACAACACTAGACAATTCAGCTTTAAACATCAAAGCAGTAAATGTTATATTTTTTGCTAACCATTCTTGTTTTGAAGTTTTTGAGCAGATAGTATTCGGAGTTTTGCGGAGCAACTTCCCGTGCATTTTATTAACTCATTTTGAAGCAATAGTAGTCACCCCATTGACTTCTGAATGAAAGTATAGGTTTCCACCATCAACAAAACTAACCAAAACTAATCAAAACACTTAAACCCACAAGATGCATGATATGCCTGGATCAACTTTGGTGATTTTGACAGTTTTTATATTATTATCTTGCAAAGACTGAAATTGAAGGTGAGGACCTGCCTTTTTTGGTATAAAATGTTTATTTGCATCACGTACCCGAGAATACATCTCCTTCTCTATCTAATATAATAATATAAAGAGACAATAGCAGACCCGACCGAAATGATAAAGGAACAGATTTAATGTCAATTAGTAAATATTTTGTTATATTCAATTTAAATTTTGAATTTTTTTTTGACAGTCGAAGAAAAAGTATTATAAGCAACACGTTCGATAAACTTTTTAAGTCACTCGTCAGTCCGCGCTTTTACGAAAACAAAACACGTGACTCAAACGCCGTTTATCAAAACTTGTTGCATAATATACCACTAATTGATGGCAGTTGTTTGCATGGTAAACTAGGACGCAAGAATAGTCTCTGAGTTGTATAACAGCATATCCAAAGGACACGAATAAATTACATCAAATAATACTTAAACCCCAAATTATTGCACGGCGTGATACGAAATTCCTTCATCGATTAGGTATGCCTTTCTCGACGATTATCTTGTTACTTTCGAAAATCGATGAAATCACATAAGCTGATAAGAAATGGCCCTGATCTGATGTGCAAGTATCCATCTTTTTTTCGCGATTTTCGACTGTTTTTTGGACATTGCTATGAAACACGATCAGTGTCCAAAATTTGAAGCAATCGACTGCATATTTTGCACAAAAATGCAGCTTTGCCCCGTGACGGAACCTATTGAAAATGAGACGCTGAGTTTAAAGCATGTATATAACGATCACTGTACGTTGGACTTGTCATTTGAACAATTTAGAAATATCTATGTGTACTGCTGGAACGAATGTTATAATTTTCTTGTGATTGACAAACATTGTGAGTTGGATAAGGGCAGATATAGGAAAAACTTCGATTCCTTCATTTATATATAATATTGCAAAATGGATAAACGCTTAGCGACGGAGCTATTAAAATCAAGAAATGCAGTGAGCGAAAAATATCAAAGGCTAAAACAAGTCGCCAATAAATCCCAGACGCAACTGGAAAAAACCTATAAACCGATAACTCAGTCTCTGCAGCAATTAATTTCATCAATAAATAAAATGCTTTGAAGAGCATGAAGGGTTAACCTCAACGCTTACCAAAATAAAGGAGAAAAGAACCGGAAAAACCCCAATCTTACCTTCAGAATTGCCCTCATTTTTTGATACCTCCTTCCGTCGATCTAACAACAACAAAGCAATGTTGTAGCTGAAAGTGCGGGTCTTTCGGACAGCGATACCACGTTGAGAAAACGATAAATTTCTTCTGGGTTTAACCCGAAAAGCTGTGGAAATTGTCGGTAAAGATGTAAAGGTACAAGGTATTACCGTGGGCGTGGGTTCATATGAGTTACTTTTCAAGAAGGTACCGGTCGGTTTCAAAACGCAAGATCTAGTTAATTATATCGATATACTGAAAAGAAGAAACGCGTATCGAAGAAACCATAATCCTAATGGACAAGTGCAAGGAAACGCATCATATAAATATATAAATATAATTGGACCTTATTTACAGGAGCAAGGAATAACAAAAACAAAAAATCGGGTGGGATGACTAGCTGACATATTTTCTAAATTGCTACCGTCTTATAGGAGAGGCAAAAGTGGAACGGCGCTGACTTTGAAAGCAAATAAAGAAAATACATATTATATTTATTGGGATAATGTTACCGAACTTGTAGATAGATTAAGACTGTTATTGGCATCTACCGCTGCGGGGCACATGGGACATGAGAACGAAGTAGTTTCAATTATTGAAGAACTAAAAGAGGGAAAAGTTATCTTATAAAAAAAGCACGACTGGGAGTGAGAAAATTATTCGAGCAACAACCACTGTCATGACTATTAATAAATTTGGTACACACACATTAATCACCACCTTAACGAGAAATACGATAATTCAATGAAGGATTTTGAAAAACATTTATCGAATATAGAGGAGCTCCAGAAGAAATTTAAGAGCTATCAGGCAGATATTAGTGCCCAGCTTAATAAACTATTGCCACAACAAAACCGATATACACAATGGGTCAACGAATACAATACGAGTTTGGACCAAATAAATCAATTAGCGACAACAAATATTGAATAATTTAAAATGGCGTTTAATCGACAAAGCAATGAGCAGTGAGAAAGCGTATTTACGCAGAACTATAATAAGAGGGTTTGGATGATTTGTGGCAAGGGGATATGGCTCAGCTAGACCGATACGCGAAACAAAATAAAAACTTTAAATTTGTACTAGTCGTGATCGATTACGTGTGGTGTCGACCGTCAAAAACAAAGACAGGCGTTGAAGTTACCAAAGCGTTTACCCAAATTCTCAAAGAAGGACGTCGGCTGCAAAATCTGCAAACAGATCTCGGAAAAGAGTTGTATAATATCCATTTTAAAAAAAATGACGACTAGGTTTGGCATTAATCACTACAGTACATGTAGCAACGTGAAAGCTTCTGTAGCTGAAAGAGTTATACGCACTCTCAAGGAAAACTTATTTAGATATTTTTCGGTAAATGGCACCTACAAATGGATAGATGATTTAATTTCTGAGGTCGAAAAGTATAACAGTAGCGTGCACAGGACGACCCTAATGAAACCTAAAGATGTGAACAAAGGTAACGCGCCTAGTTTGCTGAAATCAGCGTACAGTCACTTGAAAATTGTAGGACCATCTAAACTTAAACTAGGCGACGTTGTAATAATCAGCAAGACCAAGCACACGTTCAGCAAAGGTTATACTCCCAACTGGACCACAGAATTGTTTAAAATCGTAAAAGTGCAAATTATATCTCCGGTAACTTATCTATTGGAAGACATGAACAGTAAGCCTATAATGGGCGTTTTTACGAGAAATAATTGCAGAAAACCGTCGTTAACCCTGACGTTTATTTCGTCGAAAAGGTATTGCGCAAACGAGAAAATAAGGTTCTAGTGCGCTGGTTGGGCTCTGACAAGTCACATGATTTATTCTATCAGTTTTGATTTTGTGAGCGTTCGAGACGGACATGGAGCAAATTTCCGGACAATTTTTTTAATTTATTACAAGAGACTGATATAAAGTGTCAGCCCCCTACGCAGCCACCGACAGATATTCAAAATCCTTCTTCCCATTCCAATCCAATATTAGCGTATATCTTCGGCAAAAATAATAGGTCTTTGATTTATAAAGAAAATTGTCATTACGTTTTTTACTCTTCATTCAGTCTGAGTTTGTTTCAGTGTCCGATAAATTAGAGATGTTTAGTGTTAGTCAGGGATCATTTTTGTCTCGCTTATTGCTTCATATTGATTTCACACATTTACAGGAACCAATACATTTCATAAATTTTCTTTTACAGGAACATTATGGTTCGTTACGCCTGAAATGTTTTGCCTAAATTAAAAAATCCTATTTAACAGAAAATTGAATGTCTCTGCCTTTTTTTACATCGACAGGTGTTTAGAAATGAGGTATCCTCTTGTAATATTGCTTCGGTTATCAGTACATGTGAAATTTTCCAACTCATCGTCAATTGTCTATAGACAGTTACGTAATCGCTTTCTAAATAAATTTGAATTTCTTCTTGAGCGACGCTTATCAGTGTAAGATATTGAGTGACCACAAACGTGCATGGTTTCAACAAGTTTTATATATATATATATATATATATATATATATATATATATATATATATATATATATATATATATATATATATATATATATATATATATATATATATATATATATATATATATATATATATATATATATATATATATATATATATATATAATGTCATGTCATGTCATGAATGTCTTCGGGTGCGTTTAATCTGCATATTTTTTAAAAAGATGTAAACTTTTGCTTCATGAAAAAACTACATAACAGTAATAATTGTTACTGCACTGAAGTGCACTGAATGTGTTGTAGCCAAAAAGTAACAAATCTTTTATAACATATGGTATTGTTTCGGATATATTTAATTTTTTCATAACTAAAAAGAACTTACTTATATTAAATAGCAGCCGCTAGTAAGCTAAATAAACAGTTTGGGTATCTTCAAAATACTTTTTTTTTAAAGAGGCATAAACTTCTATAAATTGATGTCAAGAAAAAAATTTTAGAAAGAAATTTTACAAATTTTAGAATTTGCCTAAATTAAAAAATCTTATTTAACAGAAAATTGAATGTCTCTGCCTCGCCAGGTGTTTAGAACTGAGGTATCCTCTTGTAATATTGCTTCGGTTATCAGTACATACTTTCTAAATAAATTTGAATTTCTTCTTGAGCGACGCTTATCCGTGTAAGATATTGAGTGACCACAAACGTGCATGGTTTCAACAAGTTTTTTATATATATAAATATTTTTTTCCATTTGAACTCGCAAAGATGATCGCTTGACAAATATTAAGTATTTCCGTTTCTTTGCTGGCATTACATGTTTCGCTGGAGACAAGAAGACTAGTTAAAAAATATAAATTATTTGCTTTTTGTTATCCTTAATTTTTAAATTCCCCATTCTGTATACCAAATATTTCCATTTTAATATTTTGGCAAATCTTCGTCATTCCTGGCGGACCAAAGGATAAATAGTTGGACGTTTCCGTTTTAGTGTGATGCACTACTGCTTCAATGGCTTGCTCCTTTATGTTAAGTTCCAGGGTTTATTAAATAAAGCAAACAACTCAGACTCTTTTAATCAACTCCACTAAACATTTTGCAAACTCTGTCCACAATCTTGAAAAACTTCATAAAGCATTAAATTCATGAACATGTAGAAAAAAGTCTTGTGGGCTTTCAGTCGTCCTGTGACAAGTAAATTGCTGTGAGTGTTTAAAGCAAACAGAGTTCAGCGATTACAGAACTATTGCCCAAGACTAACATAAGGTATCCGAACATCTTACACGATATTTGCACTCTGCGACCTATTTTTTCATAATTATAAAATACCATATTCCAAAGTATTTGCAGCAAAGACTACATTTTAGCATAGATGTATATACGTCAAACCGTCGTTTTCGGGCTATATCATATCACTATTTTGAACTATTCAAAAGATCCTCCTCTTATATAATTGTAAACATAGTTCATAAATTTCCGGCTAAAATACTACAATGAAAAAATTAATCTACCTTTAAACAAAATTATTTCATTCTTTAATAAAAGAGCAGAAATATATTTAATTAAACTCTAGTATAAATTAAGAACTGAAAATGAACCAACACAAATAAACAATGCCTGAAAATAACCTTTATCAGCATTTACCTATTTAATTGATCTCGCGAATTCTACGATATTTCAGGCTTCTTACTCTTTATTTTATGTTTTCCTTTTAATTCATTTATTTCCCTGACGTTAATGTGCCTAAGCACCTTTGGTGTATAAATAAACTTGTCAAGGCGAACAAGCGGAAGAAAATGAGGAAAATTATATTTGTTAATTTTCTATAATAAAAGTCCTTTATTGTTATTAGTGACAGAAAAATAATTAAGTGACAAGGTGCGCCTTATAGTTAGATTATATATTCGGGAAGTCAAGATGACCAAAGAGCTTCTGGTATATATAAATTTCGCTGAATATATGAAACATGTTCAAAAAAAATTACATCCTTCGCATGTCATGAATGTTTTCGGGTGCGTTTAATCTGCAAATTTTTTAAAAAGATGTAAACTTTTGCTTCATGAAAAAACTACATAACAGTAATAATTAATACTGCACTGAAGTGCACTGAATGTGTTGTAGCCAAAAAGTAACAAATCTTTTATAACATATGGTATTGTTTCGGATATATTTATTTTTTCATAAATAAAAAGAACTTACTTATATTAAATAGCAGCCGCTAGTAAGCTAAATAAACAGTTTGAGTATCTTCAAAATACTTTTTTTTTGTAAGAGGCATAAACTTCTATAAATTGATGTCAAGATAAAAATTTTAGAAAGAAATTTTACAAATTTTAGAATCTTAATTCAAACTTCCTTTTAAATAATACGATCAAAAATATTGATATTCATTTGATTGCGTCAATGTAAAGAAAACGTAAACAAACATTTCAAACTGAAATTGTTTATATTATATTGTTTATAGTTCCACCCCTAAAAAATTCATTTGAACCCTCTGTATATTATTAAAAACCTTACAAAAATTACGAGAACTACAAAAACTTCATTAAAATGGCTAGATTACATTTGTGTTTTTGATGTAACTTTAATCGAAAACTCTGTTCTACAGGCTGGTCTGAGTGATTATTTTCCTATTTTAAAAACATAAATGTGTAGCAATTTTACACTATCCCTAAGAATGCAAAACCAACTGGTCGTACAAAAATCGTATGGTGCAGGGGGTGGTGGGAGTGAATTTTATAATAAAAATGACAAAAAAATATTATTATGTTGTTGTTATCTACAACATACAGCCATTAAACTGACAAAACCGCTTTTCAATATTTCTATTATAAATCTTTTTTTTTTTTCATTTTAAAAACACACTGCATAATGCTTTTATATCTTTAACGAATACACGCTTGCCCTGAAAACTCATTTTTATGTTATCGTTTACCTCGCTGTAACTTGAAAACTATTTGGTTTATCAAAAAAATGCTTATTATAAATCATATACATTGAAGAACAACGAATCAGCTACTTTTTCAAAAACTATAATCGGATGGATCGTTTATATTTAATAAGCAAAATATGAAGCCCTGTCGTGAACATCACGGCCGCCAGCGAAGCAGAGAGAAAGGGTCAAATTTGCAAAGACGGTCAGGTAATAAAAGACTTGCGGTTGTGGCGGCCGCTTAAGATCGTTTTTGTTTGTATACCCTCTTTCGTAGCGAATGTGATACGTATTTGCCCTCATAGTCGAATTTTTTGATAGGGATGATACTGTTTGGTCATTTTTGACATTGCAACATTGCATATTCAACCCATAGTACATAAGTGTACATAGAAGCTAAAATAAAAATTAAAATTATATCCATAATAACAACTAAAATTAAGTAGAAGTAAAAAGTTAATCTAAAAAAAACCCTTCGTGTTGGTCAGGGATCATTTTTGTCTCGCTTATTGCTACATATTGATTTTACACATTTACAGGAACCAATACATTTCATAAATTTTCTTTTACATTAACACAATGGCCCGTTACCCCTAAAATGTTGTGTCTAAATTAAAAAATCTTATTTCACAGAAAATTGAATGTCTCTATACCTTTTTTTATAATGACAGGTGTTTAGAACTGATGTATACTCTTGTAATATTGCTTCGGTTATCAGTACATGTGAAATTTTACATTATATGGCAAAAGTTTAAAGTTTCCAGGTATAGTTTCATTTATTGAAATTTGTGTGTAAGATGCTGTGTGACAACAAGCGTGGCTGGTTTCAACCATTTTTATGACTTGGTCTCCTAATAGGTTAAGTATCCCAAACCAATAAGTTTAGGGGTATATTCTTTTTTCATTTAAACTCATCATCTTGACAAATATTAAGTATTTCCGTTTCTTTCCAGGCATTACATGTTTCGCTGGAGCCAAGAAGACTTGTTAAAAAATATAAATTATTTGGAATATGCGTTTTGTAATCCTTAATTTTCAAATTTTTAAATTTAAATTATGCCATTTATTTCCGTTTTAATATTTTGGAAAATCTTCGTCATTGCTGAGGAAGCAAAGGATAAATAGTTGGACGATTCCGTCTTAGTGTGATGCACTACTGCTTCAATGACTTGCTCCTTAGAAAACCGTTTCAAAAAATTTCTAGGTTCTTCTATGTATAGATTTCTTCTTGGAGAATTCACTAATTCGATCCACAAAGTTGCCTTTAACTTTTTTAACCAAAAATCCCAATGTGCGAGATTATTTATTGTTTTAAGTGATTCTGTCAAATAGCATGAAGCATTTAATTTCGTATTTCTTCGAGTTTTAATTTTGTTTTTCCATATTGTCATGACTTGTCAGAGCTTTTGATTTTGTAAACGTTTCTGGCAAAATACGCAATTTAAAACTCGTATAGGTTTGTAACAGTTTTTATGTCATTGTAAACTTGTTCCCTTATGTCATTAAAATTCAAAAAAATATGTAGAGCATCACGATCCTTGCCTTAGCAGATGTTCATGCGGATTTTTGCACATTCAATTAATTTTTGTTTGAATATTTGTTTTGACGTTATGGGCTTTCCGTCTTATTGACAAGGTACACATAATTGGAAGTTAAAAACTTTTCCTTTAGTGTTAGCAGCTTTTTTCGGTAAATGCTTTAATTTGATTGTTGAATCAAGTTCGCAATTAGAACATGTACTGATTTTAATATCCATTTGGATGAAAATTATAACTAATGCGTTATTATTTATCATTCTCACACAAAAATAAATATATTTTAGTCACATTAAAAACTACTTCACTCCCTCAAAGAAAACTATTTTCACACTTAAAACGTAGACATAAAAAATAAATAAAATCATCCTCGCTGCGAAGGTGGTTGTACAAGCGCATATCGAAACCGCAGTCTATTGCCTGACCGTCTTCGCAAATCTGATCCTTCCTCGCTGCTTCGCTGGCTTCCGTGATATTCACGACATGGTTTCACATTTTGCTAATTAAAAAAAAAAACTATCCATCAGATTGGGGTTTTTAAAAAAATAACGGATTCGTGAGACCTTCAATGCATATCGTTTATAGGAAACACTTTTTTGACAAACCAAATAGTTTTCAAGTTACAGCGAGGTAAACGATAACATAAAAATGAGATTTCAGAGCAAGCTTTTATTCATTAGATACTCCCATATAAAAGCATTATGCGGTGTTTTTAAAATGAAAAAATAAAGTATTTCTAATAAAAATATTAAAAGCGGTTTTGTCAATTTAAGAGCAGTATGGTGTAGATAACAAAAAAATAATAATTTCTTGACAATTTTTAGAAAATTCACCCCCACCACCCCCTGCACCGCACGATTTTTATACGACCAATTGATGATGCATTCTTAGTGTACAAGAAATGATAAAAAGTGATTATTACATTTTAGCAAGAAAGTGCAAACGAAAATCCAGAACTGCAGAACTATTGACTAAGACTAACATAAGGTATCCCAACATCTTACACGATATTTACAGTCTGCGACCTAATTTTTCATAATTACAAAAAACCATACTCCAGCAAAGACTGCATTTTAGCATAGATGTACGTCAAATCGTCGTTTTCGGGCTATATTATAACACTATTTTAAACTATTCAAAAATAGTTCATAAATTTCCGGCTAAAATGCTACAATCAAAAAATGAATTTATTTTTAAAAAAATTATTTAATTAAAAAAAAAGAGCAGTAATATATTTAAAAATAAATAAATAATAATAAATAATAAAATAAATAAACAATGTCTGAAAATAACCTTTATCAGCATTTACCTATTTAATTGATCTCGCGAAATCTACGATATTTCAGGCTTCTTACTTTTTATTTTATATTTTCCTTTTAATTCATTTATTTTATTGAAGTTAATGTTCCTAAGCAGCTTTTGTGTTTAAATAAACTTCTCAAGGCGAACAAGCGGAAGAAAATTTTTCAAAATTATATTTGTTTATTTTGTATAATAAAAGTCCTTTATTATTATTAAAGACCGAAATATAATTAAACTGCCAATATTGAAATTGTGTTTATCATATCTTCATCATATCCTTTTGAACATTTTCTTGTTTTTATTCAAAACCAGAGAAGGCATTAATTTAGTACTCCTTTCATTTTTAAGGGAAGTCATAAAATTTCGTTCGTTCCCGCAAATACGCCGCAAATACGGTCGAAATGAATCCTTTTCAGTATATTGTGCGCCTAAAAAACGGTCTTGAAATACGCAAAAAATGCTACGTTACTATTTTACTACCTCGTAGGAAGCCATAAAGTACTACAACTAAACATACTGTGAAGTCCTAACGTATAGTTTACCGTGGAGATTCAAAGGGAAGTCAATACAGGAATCGTTGTGACTTCCGAAATCGGAAGTCTCCACGTTGTAGATGAAGTCACATCGTTAATTGAGTATGTATTTTGGAAGTTGTAGAGTACGTTTATCAATATATATACTATACACAGTACTATTTGAAAAACATACTTTGCATATTTTTTATATGCGTAAATAAAACTACCGATATCATTTTTCTTGACTAAATTTAAGGAAAAAGGATTGTTTGATATATATATATATATATATATATATATATATATATATATATATATATATATATATATATATATATATATATATATATATATATATATATATATATATATATATATATATATATATATATGGCGTGATAATCTAATAATATTCAATATATATATATATATATATATATATATATATATATATATATATATATATATATATATATATATATATATATATATATATATATATATATATTGAATATTATTAGATTATCACGCCAAAATGACATCTATTACATTAGAAAAATATTTCACTCTTAAATTAAAAATTCTTCCAAAATAATAATTTAATATTCCAACTTCTTAACGATTGGTTCATAAAATTATTAAGTTAATAAATAGTTTCATTAATTTGTTTAAATAATAATATAATAAATACATACATACATAAAAGATGAAAATTCCATCTATCCATTTTATTTTTGTTTTTTCATTTTTTTTTGTTAAAAAAATACTATAGTTATTATAAATTACATGAATACTGTATACTGAATCTAGAATTATAATGAAATATATCATAGGCAAATCCTCAAATTTTGAGGAGGTATGATGCACATTAAATAGGTTGAACTCCGACTGGAATCCTGCAGACGTTTCGCCAAAATCTCACTTGGCATCTTCAATGCTCGCGCCCAGTGTTCAGCGCGAGCATTGAAGATGGCAAGTGAGATTTTGGCGAAACGCCTGCAGGATTCCAGTCGGAGTTCAACAAGCGAACGGATATCCCGGAATAGAGTGTCATTATATATATATATATATATATATATATATATATATATATATATATATATATATATATATATATATATATATATATATATATATATATATATATATATATATATATATATATATATATATATATATATATATATTGCACAAACAATAGCTACAATCCGTCCATTATCGATAAAATTATAAATAAAAAACAAATACAGACAACAGTAAACTCTATTTATCCGAAACCTAATACAGATCAAGAACAATTTAAAACAATTACATACCTAGGAGAACCTAGTGAAAAAGTTTGAAAACATTTGTCAAAATGTGGTTGAAAAATAGCTTTCAGAACTAACAACACAATAGGAAAATATTTAAAAAACAATAAAACGAAATGTCCAAAATCCCAAAAATCAGGTGTCTACGGGTTGAAATGTGGATCTTGTCCTAAAATGTATATTGAACAAACAGGTACATCCTTCAAGAAACGTATTAGCGAACATAAAAGAGCGTTCAATAGATTCTAATTATGCTACACACTTAAACACAGAAAAACACATTTTTCACAACAATGTTGATATATTACATACACAAAGCTACACAAAGTAGAAAATTATTGAACTTAAATTCTCATAACAACAATTATTAAGGTTTTATGGTCATTTTTCGGTATATATAGTAGTAGGTAGTTTGTAAATATTACATTTGATAAGGACACGGTGTTGTCCAAAGAATTGTCATGTCATAATATATAATTTCGTGAAAATCTGAACTTTTAGTTATTTTAATCGATATCTGCTTCAGTTTACTAAACTAAATCTTGGTACCTAATCCGACCTACTGAGAGTACAGTACAATACAGTACAATCTTCAAAAAATTAGTAGTTTAAATTTGTTATTATATGAGACAACTGTTTGTAGTAAATGACGCTTTATTTTTTGGTTTCTGTCTCTTCTGTCTCCGTAAAGTCGTGACAGCAGCGGTGATTCCTGCTGGCCCAAATAATCAACTTTTATCTCATATAGCTTAAAGCTACAAGCGGCAACTAGTTTCTACATTAAAAAAAGTCAATTTTAGATAACAGTTTCAAGAAAAAAGAATAAAAAATCTAGCTTGCAAACCCTTCCAGTTTTCAAAAACAAAAAAAAATTGAAGTTAATCAGTCCATTTCGATTTTAATTTGTAGCTCTTTGTATCCTACTAATACGAAAATATAATATCTATAAACTTTTTGGGACACTAATAAACGATTTATGATAAAAGGCTACCGAAAAATGAAATAATAAACAGGGAGTAACATGCAAAAATAAAAGTTAGGATAGCGAATATAGCACACGGTTTGGTTTGCAAGAAACATCCTAGGAAAACAATTTCAAGCCGGCTATAAACATTTGTGGTGTTTCAGTCAGATTTTTCTTGAATTGCAGGTTAAGCAGCAAAAATTAAGTGCCCGGAATCTTATTCCAAAAAATACACGTACCACGCCCCAAACAAAACAAAAACCTCCTAAAACTGGGAAGAGTTGTCAAAGGCAAAGTAAATAGCCTTTAATATGAGCTTGGTAATTGTTCCATTGTGTTTTCGTGTCTTCCAGAAAAATCAGTTACTAAAATAACTTATGCAACACACGGTCAGCAAAAGCGACAGTCGGTCACAAAGACAGCAGTATGAGTGGCATTAGGAGAAAGTCCAGTCGGAATAATCCCCCAACGCCTGAAACCACCGCTGACACCACTTATAGTCAATTTCAGGTATATATCAGGTCTATTGTTTTATTTTTACCAGGTAATAACCTCATTCTTATGAGGAATAATAAATATTTTGCAAAAGTTAATGTTCAAAATATGAAACATTAATATTCATCCTGACCAAAGAAAAATTTAAGGGTTTTTTACTGTTAGTCCTTTAAATATTAATAACAAATGTTAGATGAATGTGAATTTTAAATAAATAAATCAAATCAATCTAATTTGCTGCTATACAAAATGTTTGGGTGATGTTGTTCCATTTTTATTATTTACTTCTTCACACAAATATCAGACTATGAGTTGTGAATGTAACATTGACTACGCTCAATCGGGATATTGAAGAATGATTTTGTTTTGAATGACAAGTATTACTATTTAAAAATTATAAATGTGTTTTATATTTTTTGTATGCAGCGGTTATTTAAATGCTTAGCATCGCAAAATTAAACAATAAAAAGACATTTTTGAGGGGTTTTAATTTTCAATACATTACAATTTTGCATTAGTGGATTTTCTGAATGGATGTATAACATTTTCAAGAATTTAAATAAAATACGTGACCATAAATATAATAAATGTCTTCATAAAAATGGCAGGCTGCAAAATTATGCTGCATGTCCAATATTCTTGCTAACAGCTCCTTGGTACATTCGAAAATCGATTAAATCTAAATTTTATATCTCGGTAACGGTAGTCCCCCTGGGACTGCCATTGGTACAGAAATGATCAGCGTAAAAAAAATTATCTGTCCGTTCTCCGTTCTCGTCTTTTGGCTTTTCCGGAATAAGAGTTAGAAGCTTCTTATTCTCTTCATAATAACTTTTGTATTTATAAATCTCCAAATTGTATAGCTCCAATAGATCTTCTGTATAACCACCACTGTTAAGGTATTGAAAGTTATCTCTTTCTTCCATATTCCATCATATTTTTCCCATATTTCCTTTAAGTCATCACAAAAATTATTTACAAACACCTGCAATGATTATATATATATATATATATATATATATATATATATATATATATATATATATATATATATATATATATATATATATATATATATATTCTTACGTATTGATTCACGGATGGAAAAATGTGATGACACTATATTCCGGGATATCATCCGTTCGCTTGTTGAACTTCGACTGGAATCCTGCAGACGTTTCGCTAAAATCTCACTTGGCATCTTCAATGCTCGCGCTCCGAAAACACTTCGAACACTGGGTTGAGCATTGAAGATGCCAAGTGAGATTTTGGCGAAACGTCTGCAGCATTCCAGTCGGAGTTCAACAAGCGAACGGATGATATCCCGGAATATAGTGTCATCATATATATATATATATATATATATATATATATATATATATATATATATATATATATATATATATATATATATATAGAGAGAGAGAGAGTTTTGATTCTATTTTTATATAACAAACTACCATTTCTTTAAGTGCGGAATCATCCCCTTGCGGTTTTCGCATTAAAATAAAGTTATCCTCTTCTATACCAATTCAATGCAAAATCTTTTTCTAAATAAAAAACGCGTTCAGGCGTCAGGATATGTTTCGAGCAGTCAAGAGCTCAACTCAACTTAATTTCAAAAATTACATGTTTTGAGTATCAAGAGAGTAACTAACCATCATTCCGCCTTGAGCAGAAACCATAAATTAATATGAAAGGAGTGAAGGTGCATAAAAGCTTTCATTAATTTTAATTATATTAAGTTAGAGTGATTTCAGTTGTTTGGTAGTGCCCCCAAAAGCAAATAAAAAATAGTTTCAATTTGAGCAGTAAGGCTAGGATTAGTCGACTTCGTATTTTTTATTCGCAATTCTTAAACGTAAACACATAGAGCTTTGTGAGTTTAAATATTTCCGGCTATTAATTTGTACTTAAAAAAGGCAATCATTTTTATGGAAGAATATTTTTCTTATTAAAAACCTGATTAAATACAATGTGATAGACGCTTTTCCTACTAATTCTAAAGGTATGATGTCAATTGTTAGGTCTAAGTCCTCCAGATGTAAGTTTGACATAATATTTTTTTATGGCATTTGAAACCCTTAAGGGCTAGAATTTTATAATGGGGAATGATATTGTTTTATCGAATGGTGGAAGCGCGACAAAGTTAACGCCGACCAACTCTCACTCTGCACGGGTATTGCGCACTCTCTCAAAGGGAGAGAGTGCTTAATACGCTAGAAACATTTACCAAACTTGTTGCACACTATACTTTTTCTACCACCGCTAGTTTTAGGGTATATTTTTGCAAAACAACCGTCAGAATTGACAAACGCCAAAATTCAAACTGTGGGTAATATCTCCCAAAACATCCGATTGTTCCCATATTCGTACCGTAATATCCCGAAAATGCTCGAAGTGACTCGCAGTCCCAGGATAATAATAACACCTTCCGCACGATAGATTTTAGAGAAGGGAGTAGAAAAATATGTTTATTCGTACGCCGACTGGGGCAATCTTTCACGAGTGGGCTCAGTAGTTATCCTCTAAACTATCAGAAATTCAGTAGTCTAATGCCAAAGACAATCGTTTTGAAGAAGATTACAGGATATGATTTTCATGGTGGGACAGGAATTGCTTCTTGGTCAATTTCATTCAGGTCGGCAAAGTTCGAACATAATGAAGAAGGATTTTGCATGAAAAGTGGAGAGTTGGTTTTAAGAGGTACTGTGGGAGTTAATCTTCTTCTCTCCAAAGTCCAACTGGTAACTCTTCGCCATTAATAAATCTCCCGGTACATGATTCAGCATCCGTTCAAATTCTATTAATCGATGAGAGTTGAAGTGCCGAAGTGCCGAAACCGATACCAGGAATATTTTTATTATGATAGTCATGTACAGTGTTGACCAAAAGTCGACAGCATAAAATAAAATAAAAATTTAATCATATAGGCTTCAAAAAACTGATGGTGCATTTTGAAATCCAATTTTCAGGTGACTTGTTTTATTGATTTTTTTTCATATCATTTTGTCACGTTTGAAAATAAGCTGGAAAAAAAATTCACGATATTTCAACAATGGCTAGATAGTCTAGATAAAAATATTTTAAAACCGGTGAAAATAATCAAAATGGACGGAATATCCACTTTTGACCAGTGTTTTATGTTGTTTCATTTCTGGGATACAAACTAAAACAGATGTTTGATATTACTCATATATTTATGGTCCGTATCTTTCGACCTTGCTTTTTTTCTGATTTTGTTTTGTCGCAGTTTATAAAAGATACCGATTTCGGCAAGAAAACTTATGATTTACATTTTGCTTATACGGATAATTGCTTCTCCTTTGTCTTATCTTAAATATATTATTCCGAAAGAAAGAGATCTTTGTTTTCGATATACAGAGAACCACCCGTTAAGGATTAAATTTAGAGACTTTTTTTTCAACCCCTTGCTGGTTGAATTAAAAAGAATCTATACAGTTCTATTTTGTCTCGTTGCAGCTATTCGGGTATCGATTGAACCAATAGAATTTTGCTTAATGCTATTTTTTATGTACGTTAAATCCTAGGTCGCCAATACAGGTTGTCATTTCTAAACTAATTATGCAAAGTTTAGAATAGAGCTCGCAAGGAAGTTATGGTCCCGTTACCTAACTAGTCCAGTTTCCAACACAAACAGTGCTTGAAAAAAATCTTTCCAAAAACAAAACACTTCCTTAACGCAAATCCAATTTTCTCTACCGCTACAAGGACGAAGCAAACCCCGCTCCTTCCGTTTCCCACCTATATATTTTAGACCAAATATATATTTCTTTAAAATAGTAACAAGCAGCGAAGATTTATCAGTCAATCATGAAATTCATTATCCCATGACGGCTAGCCACTAGAATGTTGTATCATACTAGGGCATAACATTAAGATATCGCATACAAGATGTTTACAAAATTAAGAAAATTATCAACATATATAAATTTAACTTTCATAGCTTTGCACTTCATCAATCCCAATTAAAAAAAGCTTTGGGTATTTTTGATAGAAAATGTGAAATGATAAGATAACCATCCAAAAAGGCTATATGAAAGGGATAATACAAGATCTTATGAAGCAACTATGAAAAAAAAAATATTGAAAAGGTCCACTAAACATGCACACATTTTTGAAAAAACATAGTTTCGTAACCGAAAAAGATCTCATAAATTGTGAATTTTGGAAACAATCTTAGTGGTAGATAAATTTTCAATATCCATTTCAAAAGTGCGATTTTTGGGTTCTCTTTTACCATGCGGACGATTGCCACGAGTAAAACGATCCAAAAGCCCCATCAAGCTATCGGCATAAAATGTAGAGAAATCCAAAAATGAAATAATAGGCAGGGAGTTCTGTTTATGATAAAGACATTGGGTACAGTGACATACCTATGAGATACAATCAAATATCTTTGGCAGATTAAAAAAAAATATTTAGATTGTTGATCCCCAGATAATATTTAGATTGTGCAATTTACAGTTTGCTTGAAATTTCATCATTTCCGAAAATGTTATTCCCGTAGTTCACGTCGCGACTTTTATTTTAAAAATTGGTTTAGAATTTATCTATTTATCAAAAAAATATTTTGGGCGAGTCTAGTGTATGTAAATTGGATATTCTAGGGAATATGTCAATATCACACCTCTACGATTTTAACGCTGCTAGAATACTTTTTAGCACGTAATTTTCATTTATATCTAGATCAATTTCGCACCAGGCGAGCACAGCTGATGAAATGAAGTAAAAGAAATAAACGAATAAAATGGCTCAACCACTGGTTGATCACGATCCGGAAACCTTGTTAAGCAGGACACGAACGCGCCATTTCTCTCATTTTAAAACTTGTCGAAGTTCTCCGACCGTATTTCGTTTCTTTAAATATCGCTTCGAGCTTTTTCAAATGGATCCGAAACGACAAGCGCCTCGAAAAAAATATAATGCTGTATCAAAAGGAGTGATTAACGACATTCATTTATTTTTATATTTAGTGGAAACCTGCTAAAGTGGGATAGTGTCGAGTGCAATAAAGTACCATCAAGAAAAATAATTAAATCTTCGGAAGCGTACTCTTTTCCTTCATGCATATCTTGAAAGATATCGATTTAGCAGTATACCTAGTCAACAACTCCTCCATATATGGTTAAAATTGTAGTCCGGTGTCTACATGATTTGATAAAGGAAAGTGCAAGTCAATCAGACCTTTAAAGTAATTTCCTGGCCAAGTAGGCTCAGATATTAATGCCGAATTCCCACAGTCAATCTACTAATCAAAAATTGCATTTAGTTACAATTTTATAGACCGTAAATTTTAATAGAGTGAAATGGAACCAAGAGGAAAAATTTTTCGCATTTTATGTAGCGAAATATTTGTTTGTAAATAGCTAAATAAAAGTTTTAAATAGTGAAATAATTTTATAATATGCATTGTAATTTTATTGTCCAAAGTCCATTGCTCAAAGAGTTTATTTGCGATCGACGTGTGCAATTATGTACCATATGTCGCTATATGTATTATGTCGCCATAGGTTACGTTTGTATATACGAACAGGAGTTAAGAGATTACTTATGATTATATATGTTGGTAACCCCACTAAATTGTTAGTTCAGTTCCTGCGCATCTGATTAATGGTTGTTGTTAACTGAATAATAATAAGTTGGAAGACTGTAATTGCAGCACTGGGGTAAGTTGCTTCAAATGTGGCATTAAAATATGCTGCTTTTTGTCATAAATTTTTTTCCTACAATTATTTGTCTCTATTTTGAACGTTTAATTATTCATTCAATTCAATGCATAGTTCATATATATTCAGATAGTTCGACACACTGTGAGATTAGTATTGATTTTTTTAAACATGCACCAATTTTCTGGTGAAATAATTTGGTAGCAACATTGATCATATTGCTGCGTGGCTTTATTCAATTGGTCATTGGAGATATTGCCAAAGTTATTTAGTTCCTTATTGGCCGTTTAGTAACACCGAACGAACTTTTCCTTGGATGTAATGAGAAATCTATTGTTATTAATATATTAAAAAATTATGAATTGAATTGAATGATGAATTGGTATTGGTATTGGTGTTAAAGGGGGGGGGGGGCACCCTCGCGGGCGTCCAAGCACTTAGCCCACCCGATGGGCCCGTTGTGCCCCCAGGCCGCTCTAGAGGACGTCCAGAATGCCGCCCCTCCTATAGAAGGTCAGCAACTCCTTTAGCCCAATACCGTGCACTGAATCCGGATCGATCAGGGACAGGATCAGGACTCCCAATCTTGCCCATGCCAAGGCAGTGCACTCGGTGAGCAGATGATACGGGGTCTCCTCCCTTTCCATCACACCGGGTCGTCTCCAATGCCTAGCAAAGAAAGATGCCTCCTAAGCCTGCAATGTCCTGTGTAGGCCCCTGTTAGTGCTCTACACTCCCTTCTGGTCAGTCTCAGCAGCTTCTTGGTCCGAGGGAGGGCGGGCCCATCCATCATAAGCCTCGCCTACCTCATTCCCGGAGCAACTCTCCAGCCCCCCGCGGCCCGGTCTCTCGCCCAGGCTTCGAGAGCTCCCCGCCTCACACACGGGGCGATCCCCAAGCGGGGCTCTGGCCCTATATGCCTATGCGAGGAGCCCTCTCTGGCTAAGGCGTCCGCTGCCTCATTGCCCCGGATACCGGTGTGACCTGGGACTCAGACCAACGTGACCTTCCTCTCCTCAGCCACCCTCCTCAGTACCCCTTTGCAACAAGGAGCGCGTACGCACTGACTTCAGCGCCATTAGTGCAGCCCGACTATCCGAGCAGAAGATGACTCTCCTGCTTCCGTGGTTCAGCCGAAGCACCTCTCTGGCCGCCATCAATAAAGCGAAAATTTCCGCCTGAAACACAGTGCAGTACTGACCCAGAGGGACCGACAAGCTCGATCCCGTTGTCTCGCAGTACGCTCCAGCTCCGGCCAGATCTCCCATTCTGGACCCGTCCCTGTACCAGACAAGTCCATCCCAGGAGCCGAATTTGCCCTCTCTCCACTCTTCCCTTGATGGGAAGAGAAAGGTCAATTTGTCAAAGAAGGTCATCTCGGGGACCATGACGTCACTCGGCATGCCCATGACCCCGCGATTCCCGGGACAGCCCTCTAAAATGTCGTACGGACCCCGATGGAAGGTTCCCTCCCTCCAGAGCCCGCAACTCGCCAGCCGCACAGCTGTTTTGGCCGCCTATATCTGCACCCGATCCGCCAGAGAGGGCAACCCCACCAGAGCCTCTAGGGCCCTCGTGAGCACCGTTCTCATGGCGCCCGTTATGCAGAGCCAAGCCAATCTCTGCAGTTTGTTAAGAACTAGCCTTGCTCCCGCTCTTTTGGTCTCCGGCCACCATGCCACTGCCTCATGCGTGAGCATAGGCACCACCATGGTACCGTAGATCCACTGCATGATCTTCGGCCCCAGGCCCCAAGTGCCCCCTACCGCTCTCCGGTACGCCCACAGAGCTCCAAAGGCCGACCTGGTCCTTGATCTTATACGTTCCTGGAATGTCAACTTAGAGTCCAACTATACCCCCAAGTACTTGACACTTCCGCTTGCAGAAAGAGGCACCCCATCCATCGAAATGTTGAGGTTGCACTCCATCTTCCTTTTTCTGGTGAAGATGACCATCTCAACCTTGCCAGGATTGACAGCCAACTTGCTGTCCAAGCACCATTGTGAGAATCTCGCCAATGCCCCGTTCAGGAGCCCCTGCAAAGACTAATCTAAATTTGCACTAGATGGGATATCCATATTAAATAAACCAAGCAGTGGCTTATAATCTGTAATTTTTTTTTTACTATTGACAAAAATAATTGCAATGCAATCATTACGTTCTGCCTGAGTCAAGCTACGAGTTGCATACTACTTATTATTATTGTTATTATTATTATTAATATTATTATTATTGTTATCCGTAAGGGATCTGCGAGATTTTTACGAAGTAGAATAATTTTCGAACGGTTGGGGCTGCCGGTGTCATTCTAATACTAGGCAATCCGCATCGCCCGGCAAATTATTAAGGCGATAAAGCATCGGCGTCCATTTTGTTTTCTATTTGCAGTTTTTTCTGGGAAAATCACTACGAAACAAAGTAGGTGTCCGAAATTTGGAGCCACCCAATTGGAATAGACAGGAAGTCATGAAGTATTTTTTATTTTTTTGATTTTTTTTTGTGAAGCGATAAAATTCGATTTTCCCGAAAACGATCGAACAAAAACTTTAGCAAAAGATAATAACCCAAAAATATTGGTTAGTTAAGGGTCTACAAAGTGTCTCATTTATGCGCAAAGAACTAAAAATTGCCATTTTCGGCGTAAAGTATCGATTGTAATTGACAAATCGTAGCAAACGGCGCCGTTTGGTTTTAACACCACTTTAGGCTGCGTCAAGAGTTACAACTTTCAAATTTACAGTTTTCCTCTATCATACAGGATGTACGATGTATGGGCTAGAAAGCGATTGGATGGATTTAAATATATCGCAAATTGTAGTGCGCAATAAAACTCTCAAGTCCCTGGTTAAAATGATACCCCTACCAATTCTGGAACGAGAAAGAGAGACTGACATGGATTTATTCAACACCAGTTTGGGTTTATACAAAAAGGCTGTTAATATATTCTTGAAATGATATCTGTTGTTTGTTCTATTCACATTGAATAGAATTGTTAAATGGTTTGTATTATTATCATTTTCTCAGTTCTTTAATTTTGCTTTTCATTGTGTTTATGTAAGTTTGTTTAATTCTTTCTAAAATTAATGTGTTCAAACATTGTCTTGTAATTGGACAGATTGTGTCAGCTTGACAATAGAAGGGTATATTCGCGGATTCCAGATCATATTCACTGACCCCCCCCCCCCTCACCCAAATACCCACCAATGAACGCTCCACCCCTCACCCACCAATGAACTCTTCACTCCTCACAAACCAATGAACCCTCCACTGCTCAGTAAAACCAAAAACAAGGACACACCACAAACAATAGCATTTTTTCCTTATTAATTTTCGAGATGTAGGTCAAGGTCAATGTTTTGTCACCACGCAACATTATTAGTAGATAATCTTTTTATATACAATGTTTATTTTATTTACCTATTAAAGCACAACCTGCTTTAAATAATATTCAGCGTTTGTTGTTATACTGTGTGCTGCACTTTCGCTTTCGATAACATCGCGGATTTTTAAGAAAATTTGATTTAGATAAACAGAATTAAATTGTTTTCTTCGATAATTGTTTATTGTATATTAAAACAAATCTGCGTCACACAATATTCAATGCAACGGATGCGTTTCAAGGTGGAAAAGTTGTTTTTATTTGCATAAATGGTTTCCCATGAATTTAAAGTAGTTTGATTTAGACATTAAAAGAAAAAGCAACTTTCGCAAAATTTGGAGAAGACGACAAATATATATAAGTGCACATGTGAATAACCAATAATCATCCAGTCAGTATATTCTCGTAAAATACGTTTTTACAAAAAAAATTATTCCAAACAATGTATCAAAATTTTTGCAAAACATTACTTTGCAGCAAAATGCAGAAGATATTAACGCCCATCAGCTAGAAGAATCGATATATATTATTGATATAATATCTCCCGTTGATCAAAATGATCAAAACATTCTACCTTTTACTGACACGGTCCAAGAAAAATCTCCCCAACAACTTACCGTTGGTTCATCAACTCAACGATGTGGAAATGCTAAACCATTGAGAACAGCAGCAACTGGAAAGAACTGCACTTGGAGTTGCCGAACGTGAGTTCGCTTTAGATGTACTAATTAAAAATCGAAGCAGAAGAAAAACTCAATCATCATTTACAAATGGTAAAACATTACGAACAGAACAAAATTATGTGAGGAAGAAAAGATATTACTATTTATAAATCATTTAATTTAAAATGTTGTGTACTAATGTTTGTAATAAAAATTAAATTTATGAATGATCAATACTTCTATTTAAAAAATAATACATGTTTAGATAAATATTTTCGATGCAACTGCTACATTTTCGATTTCGTTTTGAAGTAATTTAAGGTTAACTGATTTTTTATTCATTAACAAGATAACGGTGGACTTAATGTTTATCAACTTTAATAAGACCCCTTATATAAAAGTATACCCCGATAGGTATTCAGCACAGCTACAAAAACGTTTTAGTGCAACGACTGTAATAAAACATTTACTCAAAAAAGCAGTCTCTATAGACAAAAAAGACAATCTTGTTCGTCAAATTCAAAGAGAAAGTTAAATAAGTTTTTGTGTGAAATTCCATCAAAGAAGTCGAAAGTGGAAGACAGGATACCAAAACTTATTCACTCTCATTCTAAGGAGTGTGACAACTGGTATGTCAATTTGCGTTCAAATCTCCATAGAAAAGAATTAGTCCGTAATAATGATGAAAATGTCAAAATTATAAATTCGAAATTCAAACATAGGATCGCATCCATTATGATATTAACATCAAAGTATGTGAATATTGATGATTTCTTTAACGAAGGAAAAATTTATAATATTAATTTCGGAGCAATTAGAAAAACACGTCTGTCAAGATTAATATTGAACTATTCGGCCGATTTAGTTTACAGTCAAAGGAAACAATAGAAACTAAGTCATTTAATACTAAAAATAGAATTATAACCCAACAACAAATCTACATGAAGTTTATGACGAATTTTCTTTAATAATATAAGAAAAAGTGTCAATATTTGCAGAAAATGGATCTGGATGGGCTTTGGAAAAAATATTGCACTTAGAAGTAAATGTTAATAAGTACAATCCACTTAGAGAATCATCTTACGAAACCTTTACCAAAGTTTATATCAAATAAGAGAGCAGTATTGTATTAGTATTGGTATTAAAAGGGGGCGCCCTCGCGGGCGTCGAAGCACCAGATGGGCCAGTTGTGCTATAGAGGGCGTCGAGAATGCCGCATCTCCTATAGAAGGTCAGCAACTCCTTTAGTCCAATACCGTGCACCGCGTCCGGATCGATCAGGGCCGTTCCGAAGACTCCCAATATTGCCCATGTCAAAAGAGAGGTTAAAGTTGGAAAATGCTGGATGGTTTCCAAATCGTAAAATAGCGATAGAATTCTAGTTTATGATAGTGGGTTTAATGTTTTTATAACTTTAAAAATGCTTTGGGGATTTTTTGAAGACTATAAAAAATTATTTTAAATATGAAACAGGAACTAGTTTTAATAAGACGATGTTGAACCATCTACTACTACTGATGAAGTCCCAAAAATAGCATGGATCTCCGGTACCATGGTGGTGCCTATGCTCACGCATGGAGCAGTGGCATGGTGGCCGGGGCCCAAAAGAGCAGGAGCAAGGCTAGTTCTTGACAAACTGCCGAGATTGGCTTGCCTCTGCATAAAGGGTGCCATGAGAACGGCCACGAGAGCCCTAGAGGCTCTGGTGGATTTGCCCTCTCTGGCGGATCGGGTGCAGATGGAGGCGGCCAGGACGGCTGTGAGGCTGGCGAGCTGCGGGCTCTGGAGGGAGGGAACCTTAAATGGGGGTCCGTACTACATTTTAGAGGGCTGACCCGGGGATCGCGGGTCATGGGCATGCCGAGTGACGTCATGATCCCCGAGATGACCTTCTTTGACAAATGAACCTTTCTCTTCCCGTCAAGGGAAGAGTAGAGAGAGGGCAGAGTCGGCTCCTGGGATGGACTTGTCTGGTACACGGACGGGTCCAGATGTAGTGCAGTACTGGATCAGTACTGCACTGTGTTTCAGACGGAAATTTTCGCTTTATTGATGGCGGCCAGTAAGGTGCTTCGGCTTAACCAAGGAGGCAGGATGTCTTCTTCTGCTCGGATAGTAGGGCTGCACTTATGGCGCTGAAGTCAGTGCGCTCCTTGTTAATATAGGTGTGCAAAGGGGTACTGAAGAGAGGGGCTGAGGAGAGGAAGGTCACGTTGGTCAGCGGACGTCTTAGCCAGGGAGGGCTCCTTGCATAGGCATATAGGATCAGAGCCCCGCTTGAGGATCGCCCCGTGTGTGAGGCGGGGAGCTCTCGAAGCCTGGGCGAGAGACCGGGCCGCGGTGGGCTGGAGAGTTGCTCCGGGAATGAGGCAGGCGAGGCTTATGATGGATGGGCCCGCCCTCCCTTGGACTAGAGAGTTGCTTGGACTGACCAGAAGGGAGTGTAGAGCACTAGCAGGGGGCTACACAGAACATTGTAGGCTTAGGAAGCATCTTTGCTTGCGGGGCATTGGAGACGACACCGAGTGCTCTGCTTTGACATGGGCAAGATTGGGAGTTTTCGGAATGGCCCTGATCGATCTGGACTCAGTGCATGGTATTGGGCGCTGACCTTCTATAGGAGGGGCGGCATTCTGGAGGCCCTCTAGAGCGGCCTGGGGGCACAACGGGCCATCTGGTGGCCTAAGTGCTTGGACGTCCGCGAAGGCGCCCCCCTTTAATACCAATACCAATACCAATACGTGCAGTCGCCGGGGAACTCGGTCGATGTGATTAATGAACAGAACACTGGAAAACAAGTGATCAGTGAAGACATCTAACTCTACAAAACTTTGTTCTGGTGAGCTGTTTCTATCGCGAGTATAATGAGCATGGTGGTAGTGTGATTTATGATCATAAAGCGATTCAGTATAAGGCAAGAAACAGACTCTCTAAATTCTCAATAAAAAATATATTTCAGTGTTCGGCAGTGGAGTGCACATTCAACAAGGAACAATTTTTAGTGCTATCAATCTACAGACCACCTCAGTGTGATATAGACGCCTTCTTACATTGCACCGAAAATGTACCGTCCCAAATAATTAATGATAAGTAAAAATGTTATGGCTGGTGACTTTAACATAGAAATGTTAAATTGCATTGTCAATAATACAAATTTAACTTAACTTTTATCGTCTTTTAATATAGCGACTATAATTTTTCAAAACACAAGAATAACTTTAATGACATCAAGCTATATAAACAATTTATTTGTAAATTGTGATTTTGTACATAGCTTAGAATTAGATACATTTATCTCGAACCATACAGGACAGAAAATTGAATTTCTCTCAAAACCGTCGGACGAAAAGTCCCATTATGTGAGAATTTCCTCAAACGAAAATAAACAAAAATTTTTAGAGTGTATATCTGAAGAGAATTGGAATGATGTAAATAAGGTCCGAGCACAAAACGTTAATGGACAATGGCCTAATTTTTTAAGTACTTTTAATAGATCTTTCAATTATTGTTTCCCGTTGAAGTTGACAACTAAAAGAAAAATCACTCTCATAGAAATAACCAGCAAGGTCTAGATATTAAAAATAAACTAAACATTTTACTTATACTTTCTAGAAATGATGCTTATTTTAAATCGCTTTATAACCAAACAAAAGAAGAACATGACAAACTCTTAAAAACATCCAGAGCTGAAGAATACAGACAGAAGATTGAATGTTCAGATAATAAAACAAAATGTATGTGGTCAATTTGCAACTACATTTTAGATAAAAACAGCAACAGTAATCTTCAAATGCAAGGTGACCCTACCGAAGTAGCAAATCGCTATAATGAGTATTTATTATCAATTATAACAGATTGTTTCTTCAATAATACAAGCGTTTCCTCAATCACTTAATATTTATTGAAGTTTTCTTTTTTCTATAAATGGACTGTATCTCACTTTGCGTGAACGTCTACCCCGTAACGCTACAAAATTGTTACTAGCCTAGCAGAAACGTAGACCTTGCCGGTTTGGCGTACAACGCCCTGTTGTCACATTGACTGAAATGTCCGGCATGTTTAAGATACACAAAATTAAAAAGAAATTTACATAATTTTGAACTCAACACAGATCTAATCAAACAATCAGAGCCTAAACAATTCAGCTGTAAAATACCAATTAACAACCAAACAATGTTCCTCAGATCGGTGTCACCAGAGGAAGTTACTGAAATAGCTAACAAAATAAAGAATAAGCACAGTAGTGGTTATGACGAAATACCTACAAGCCTAGTTAAATTATCATTATATATTATATTAACAATGTTCTTAGTCATTTATTAAAGAACAGTTTCAAGTATTGAATTTTTACAGATAAATTAAAAACAGCTGCAATCAAGCCATTATATAATAAGGGTGACCCGGAAGAAACGGATAGTTATAGACCATTCAGTCTTCTCTCTGGGTTTTCAAAAATATTTGAAGTAGCAGTATGTGGTAGATTTGTAGATTTCTTCATTGACTGTAACTTGTTTAGAGACCATCAGCATGGATATACGTCTGGCAAATCCACTGAAACTGCATTTCACTGGCATTTTTTTGGATTTGTCAAAAGTCTATAACTGCATCGACTCCTTTTAAAATATAGAATTGTATGGTATGCGAGGACAAGTGCAGGAACTGTTTAGATTCAATTTATCGAATAGAAAACGGTCTGTCAAAATTATGAAAAATGGGCGCCCTCACTACTCACAATCTAAAGAAAGGTTATATGGTATCGTACAATGCAGTATACTAGGATCAATTCTATTTATATTATATATAAATGACATCTACTCGATTACAGGACTAAATAGTGAAAGCATTGTGAGTTATGCAGACAACACAAACTTACTTGTGGGAGGTACAGATATTACTCAGGTTCTGGACAATGGTAGTAAGTTGTTTGGAAAAGGCGAAAATTAGTTTAAAGGAAACAAATTAATTTTAAATAAAGATAAGTCACACGCTATTTTGTTTCGAACGAAACAGTCCAAATTGCATAATCCACTCTATTTGGAATGTTATAAGCATATTAGCGATATAGTAGATAGTGTAAAGTTTTTAGGAGTAAATATATATGAAATAGTGGACTGGAATGGGCATATTGATAGTTTAATAAAACCGTTAAATTCTGTTTGTTATGGAATTAGAACAGTTAGAAGGTACATGCACCACAATACAACAAAAATTTTATATTTTGCCCACTTTCTGTCCATTTTAAAATGTGGCATTATTTTTTGGGGAGGGCACAGCCCAGTACAAAGATTATTTGTAGTTCAGACGAGAGTTATCAGGCTAATTAAAAAGATGAAGTGTGAAGATCATTGTAGAGAAATTTTGCAGATGGAAGGTTTATTGACAGTATACGGTGTCTATATTTACGCGTCACTCATTTTCTTTTTTAAAAATCGGGAATATTTCGAACTGCATTTATCATCCCATACGTTCAACAGTAGAACGCGAAATGTAAATTACCCAATACATAGATTAACTCTAACTGAGAAGAGTCCATACTATATGCGTAGAAGATTTTATAACAAGTTGCCCAACAGTTTAAAAGAAATAAATAGTTTGAAAAGATTTAAAATAAATATTAGGACACTTCTGATAGAATTGGAACCCCTTTCAATAAAAGACTATTTTGAGAAAATAATGTAAGAATTATTATATGTTATGGTTAATGGCTATCTCTAGGCATTAGAAGCTATTTCCGTTGTGTTCTTGTATTTTGTAATATACTAACACAATTTGAAATAAAGATGATTAATATTATTATTATGCAACAAGTGCGGTAAGCGGTACTTGACTCACGAGTTTATTTGACACGAGCGGAGCGCAGCGGAGCGAGTGTTTAATAAACGAGTGACTAACAAAATTTACCGAACGTGGTGCATATTATACTTTTTCTACGACCGTAAGATTTTGGCTTCATTTTCGCAAAACAACACGAATACATCCACTGACGACCGTCAGAATTGACAAACGTCAAAATTCAAAGTGTGGGAAATATCTTCCAAAACATCCAATTGCTCAAAAAACCCGTGCGTTAAAATCCCGGAAATGTCCGAAGTGGCTCGGATTTATGGAAAACGAAACTGACGTGATAAAGTGACGCCTCCGGCACGTTAGATCGGTGTGACGATGACGACTCTGATAGTGAAACATAATTAGATTTAGACATTCAGAATAAAAATGTAAATATGTATGAATAATCCTATTGTAATTTAATAAGATAATAGCCTCCTTTGAGAGACCGTCCCTAATGTTCTGTCCTTTCATGCCTACCGGGCCCGAGTTTTAGTGCATTCTGTAGGTGACTTTCATAATCATCCATCCATCACACATTCAAAAGATTATGTAAAAAAACTGTTTACAGTGTAAAAAGATTTTTGCAGTATTTAATGATTTCATCTTATTTAAAAGTTACAGTATACAGGGTGATCTAGATGAAATTTACTGTACTGAAATATAAACAAACCAGGATCCGTATTGATAAAATATATTTCTACAAGAGCTCGGTGCCCCTGCAATACTACGGATCGTTCTTTTCTGTGCTGTGCTTCCGTGTTGTGGACGAGATTCAATGTGACAGTAATCTATTTGTAATGATTGTTAATATTCGAGTTCAACCGAAAAATCAAGAACTATCAGTGATTTTTATAGCTAAGATTCGGATCTATCAGAAAACCTAAAAATTTAACATTCTCAGCTCCAGTGGCTTGGACAATTACCTATCTTCAAAATAAAACTAAAACACTCTTTTCTGACCGTGGCGGAATCTTAAAAACGTTGTCTTGTCCGGATTTAAAAATGAACTATTACTGTTAAACCAGTTATTGACGTTGCTTAATATATCGCTGTATCTATTCTGCAATAAAAGATCGCACCTATCTGAAGTGAAAATGGAATCAGCATATGGTGCGAAATATAAATTTGTAGGAATGGTTCGTTCATCAATCATATAGAGTGTACTTAGGACCTGTCCTGACCTAAAACCGATCCTTGTAGAACACCTATATCAATATGAACTACAGACGAATAAATCTGACAACCGAGATTATCTTTGTCACTAAAAATACTGGCATACTATTTGCGCTCCTGCAAAAAGGAATCCATTCAGTTAAGAACAGTATCTGTAATCCTATATGGTAACAACTTCCCCAAAAGAGTGCGCCGATCAATACAATCAAGTGCTCTACTGAGATCAGTAATATTCCTTCATTTCAACTACCTAAAGTCGGACTTTACTAAATTGTACTTACGTAAATTTAACTAGTTTCTGACTTATTTCGAAAATTCGCAACAAACTATACCGCTTAATGCATTTTTTAGGGGCATAGATCCTAAATTAGGTAAAAACATTTCCACACTTTACTCTTAGAAGCTCAATCGACAATTCGTAGGGAATTTTGGTTTGATGCCAACAAAATTCTAGAACAAGGAATCACACGATATTCCACTTCTCCATGCTAGTCACTTCTCGAACTTCACGGAGCTATTGTTTCACTTGAATCGTATTAAGTATGCGATTTCTTAATAATGCTAACAAAATTCACACATGAATCTGGACGAATGGCCTATCGTATTATTATTATTAGTAAAAATTTATACCTACGTAGAAAGAAACTAGACAATCTTTAGGTGATCCGTTATTAGTTTTAAAAAACGCTGATCTGAGAAGTCTACACTATTTGTATATTCTTGGTTGTATTGTTCGTCGAAGTTTGTAACACCATGTGAATGTTCAGAAACAAAGGTACTTCGCGCGTTTGGTTTCCATTGGAACTAATTATTTCAATTTTGACATGGGTTGCGTCTGATGGAAGGTGTCCTAGACGTTGTCTACAAAGTTCATATTTGGACAAATCTCATCGATTTGTCTGTCCGGGCTTAAATTCATTTTTTGTTTATAGAAAACTTGGCTATTAGTAAAATATTTTCAAGGGGAAAGTCATTTGAGCCTCGCATTGAGCTGGATCACTTGTAGATTTTTTTGGTTAGTTTTGGTTAGTTGGTTAGTTAGTTGGAACCAAAATGAGTTTTGAATAAAGGATTGCTTATATATATATATATATATATATATATATATATATATATATATATATATATATATATATATATATATATATATATATATATATATATATATATATATATATATATATATATATATATATATATATATATATATATATATATATATAATTGATTATATGCGGATTTTCTTCAAAGAGTGGCAGTAAAGAGGGAGTATTTTTAAAGGAATATTTTCATATATTTTTAGGATACAATGTCGCTTTTATTTACAGTATTATTAAATTTATTACAGATAGCAATACAGAAAACTAGGCATGGAGGTGATTCATCGGAAAGCTATAATGTGGAGTGATCCAGCTAAAATAACTGCATTGCTCTTTCTTCCCGTTTCTGCATATTCCGTATCCTCTCAAGGTAATATTAGAAAATCATAATTTTCTTCTTGAAACAATACAAATTGTGTCATTTTTGGAGTAGTAGTCTAGCAAGCGACCAACAAATAATCAATTTGTAGAGTTGATTCGAAAGATGCGAAATTTGAAGTTATTCAGACAATCTTCGCACAAAAATATAAATATATAAATTGTGGATAGTCTATGCATGGTCGAATAGAAATTCGTATAAAGTTTTCGTTCTTAGTGATTTTAATATACATGGTGAATGTTATTAAAAAACTGGTCCGTCATGTTGCGAAATATCTAATATTTCCAAATGTGTTACTTCTCCAGAATATTGTTGTTGTGAAAATAATGACATTTTATTTTTTAGTTTAAAATTGGCAAGTATACTCTTACTTGTGTGAGGCTGTCCTCTAATGATATCGCTTTGTTATAAACACATTTCATAAACAGTCACACTAGTGCAGCGAATATCAAGTTCTTGGACATGTAAGTTTGTAAGAGCTGTGCGGTTTCGCAGTGTGAAAGTACAACTATAATAACTCCAAACAAATTACTTCTGTACGTCCCACAAAACCAATTCTCTGACTTTTCTTTGTGACGATGCTTTTGAGGCAAGGTTTTACCAATCCACTAAAAGATTGTTTTTGTCCTGTAGGAGATCTGACTTTTATTTCTAAATTTTGAAGTTAGGATTTACAATACCACTGTTTATAATAATGGGTAATTTATTCATATTACCGTGTATCGTGTAACGGAAATTTTGGATGTCAATGAAAATAAAAAAAACGTACATCGAATTCGTCAGGGCGACCATATTTTACCAAAAAACAAAGACAGATATTAATTAGGCTCAAAGAGTTGGAGAAAAGAACTGTAACTATAAAACATATTGAGCTTAAAGAGACTTCACTTGGAAGTTCAAAAGTGCTTTTTCAGTCAGTTATGTTAGCAAAATATTGAATGAAGAATGGTCATTTGCTACCTAGTGGACTGCGGTCTTTAATTCTAAAATTAACTAAACAATTAAAAAAAAAATTATATAAGTTGTATTATAGGCAACTTAAAAAAGAATTAACACTGTCATGTATTGTGGTATCCTGACTCGAAATGGTTTAGTTTAGTGAATTACATTTCTTTACGTTATGGAGGAATACAACTTTCTTATTTGCACTGCAGTTGCAATCAACTATACAGAAGTATTCCTTTCAAAGCTCTGTCAAATAAATTTGCAGCTGCACATTAAACTCCTGGGTGGTTTTACCATTTTTCACATAATTTTTGTAAATGCAAGTCTTTGCACAATTACGAAATTTAATTTCAATGATACTTGGATGCTTTTCAGAACATGTTTTTAAAATTTTTTCCCCACTCTAGCACTGACGGGTTTTTCACTCTTCCAATATTCTGCCGCGCGGTGTGTGCGTGTCCACTCATTATTAAAGAGATTGGAGCTCCATCGTTCATTTTAAACCAACTAAATTCGAATGCTGCCTCAACTTATATAACATCACCATAAGTGTTTTTTCTTTTCAAAAAACCGTCATAAATTGCTTTTTGGGAACACAAGGAGAGAAAACTGTTAGTTGAGATTAACAGGATCATTGATAACCGTCGTTGAAAATAATTAACAACTGATAGCACGCAAGTTCAAAGCAGGTTTTCAGAAGGTTTAAAGCAAATAAAAAAATGTTTCCTTGGAAATGGTAATTTGCAATGATTAGTTTAGATAGCAGTATTATGCAATTTGATTTTGTCAAACAAAATATCCATCTAACTTTTTATATGAAAACAAATTTTCCAAAATCAATGAAGATGAGATAGGTACATAATTTTGATGAATCTGTTTTACCCTCATCATGCTTATTGGACAAATTAGATGCACCAATTTTTTTGTGTTCCTTAATCAGTTCTGTTTTTTCTACCCCTGTGGCGTTTCTTTTACATAAAATGTTAAAAGTTATTTTCTTTTCTTTCAACAGCGATTTTTTTTTGGATGATGAGTATAATTCCACCTTCTTCTTGGCTAAAGTTGTCCCAGTCAAGTACGCTTTCACGTTTATTTGGTTGAAATGGGCTCCTTGAGGTCCAGCAAACCTATTAGCTTTTTCACTATTGCTTTTTGTCCAACTTCCATCTGCATTTGTTATTGGTGGATTCTGTAGAACAGGTCTCCTTATTGTTTTAGTTGATTTCCTTACTGAATTGCCAGTTTTGCTGTCATTTAATAATTTACCCAAATAATCGCCAAGTAAATTTTTTTATTTCTCTTTTGGTTTCTGAGTAGCGTTCTGTTATCAAAAATCTTATCTTATTTCTCAAACAGCCTGTTGAATGTCCATAAGAGAAGTTTCTGTTTCTTTATCTAACTGTTCTTCGTTTCTTACAGGGACTGAACAATTTATATTTTTTTCAAGTTGTAGTTTGAAGCAGGGCCAATTAGTCAATTTATTAACTAATCAAGGAACTAATTCATTTTGGATAATGGTATCGCTGAGTGTGACAAGGATGGGAGAGTAATCATAGTTCATGGGTACAAGTAATTGATAGACACGTTTCGAGTAATGAAGAAATCACTGAAATCTGGGATTTTAGGATCTGTAGGTCAATATTCGCGCTTCCCAGTTAAGAATATATCACATTTTAGTTCCCCAATAATGAATCTTTTACCATGACTGCAGTATTCTGCTGAAACTGCGGTCTCTCGTTTTAACATTAGCAGCCAAAGCTTCGAATTCTTGATGGTGTTTAAATGACTCCTTACCGGTACACCTAACGCAGCGCGGTTCTGTGCAACAGAACTTTTATGTATGTCAATATGCTTGTCACTTTTTGCACTGGGATCACAAGCCTCGATTTCCTTGATGGCAGGATTTCTACTCGAATACCCAGTATATCTGTAATTCCCTAGATCTCATCAATAATTTTCTTGTATTCTTGTATTTTAGTGTCATTAATAATGACATTTTTGTCGTTGATTTGAGCATTAGGTAATTTATTCACCTTCACTACATATGAAGTTAAACTTATTAATCTGGTCTACTATAGTAGGTACTTTTTTAGGTAAAGAATAATTTTCGAACCGTTGGAGCTACAAAATTGAAATTTGCTTCTTTTTTAATCCTCCACGAGGCATATAAACTTATAAGAAATGGCCCTGATTCGACGCCGGTATTCATCTTTTTTTCGCTATTTTGGACTATTTTTTGAATATTGCTATGAAACGCGATAAGTGTCCGAAATTTGAAGCAGTTGAATTCATATTTGGCACGCATATGCAGATTTGCCCCGTGACGGAACCTATTGAAAGTAGGGGGCTGGGGGTCGGGAAGTATTCTAAAAAAATTAAAAATCGCGTGTGCAAGGGTCTACAAAAACATCATTTTTCAAAATCGTTTACGACAACAAAAAAATTCTTGAATCAGAAGACGCAGAAGATAGAGCTACATCAACTTTTGTTCTTGACAATTTTTCAAAAATATACAGGGTGCGCCGAGAATTAAAAAAAAAATTGATTGAAAATTCAGACCTAACCTAGCTTTTATATTGCGATGTAGCCCGCATAGACTGCAAAAAATTTTGTATTTAAGATTTTCACCTATTGCATAGGGTGTTTCCGATATTCTGTGCTAAATGAGAAATGTGTTAAGTGTCATAAATTTCTGATATCAACTTCAAATTTAGCAGAGAAATAAAAGTCCGTGTCAACATTTAAGCGATAGAAATTGGGTGCAATCAAATTTTACCAAGGATATTTTAATAATTTTTGATTTTTCTTTTTGGTAATTTTAGCTTCACGCGATTATCAAAATTCTTTAACCAGCTGACGCGGAAGATCCAGTGCAATAACATTTATTTCAGGCATTTTTTCGATTATATACAGGGCTTTGAACTTATAGGCTGTTAGTGCAAATTGAAACATTTGTAATGCTGAATCGATATAAAATAAACTGGTAGCGGCCTGTATTTTGGCGACAAATTTGCATTAACATCCGGGTTATAGCTCAGTTTTTCAGCGTAAGTAAGAATGCGGCACATACTACAACAAGGGTTCGCCCTACCTTCTGCTGGCTCCTCTGGTAGTTCGCTTCTTGATGGTTTCGGGCGCGACACGCAATTCTATTTCCGGGCAATTAACAGGTCACGTACAGCGGTACCGAACTCGTGCGAATTATTCGACAATATATCGGCTACAGGTGCTCTTGTGCGATGGCGCTACTGTAGCCGCGCTAGAAGGGGCTCTTGAAAGTGCCGTTTGTTTTTCGCGGAGAAATATTTTATTTTAAATGTATTAAATGAAACTAAACAGTATAGAAATCTCTGCACGAACATTACCGGCCCCCGAAAAACCATTGGGTTTTTCAAAATAAAAGTAAGGTATAAAAAAAATAAATAAATATATTACGAAATGCTTCTCGTTCCGAAGCGATAAACCTAAACCCACTAAGGAAATATAGAAGAAAAAGAAAATATATTCCTAACAGCCCAATATATATTTTTTTCGACAACACAACACAAAAAAAAAGAAGAACATAGATTTCGCAATTTTTTTTTCAGGGAACAAAGTTTGGTGACCTGTCGCTTCTAGCACCCCGACGAGGTTTTTACCGTCATTGCGCGAGTGCGCCTATCTGCACCAGGATGCAACTCGATAATGCGACCTAGTACTCATTGTAGTGGGGGTCTATTTTCGGCTTTTATTAAGACCAAGCTATTTAATTTAATTTCGTCCCGCACAGCTGTCCACTTAGACCTTTGCTGAAGTATATTCAGGTACTCGACATGCCATTTTTTCCAAAAATGTTGATGGAGATTTTGCAAAAGTTGCCAGCTGGATAAGGTGTTGGTTTTCAAGTTGTTGAGGTGTTGACCGTGGATGGAATTCAGGGGTTCAATGGTTAAAAAATGGCTGGGTGCTAAATGTAAAAGAGAGGATCACTGCTCTGGGCACAGAGAGCTCTAGAATTAAGCACTGCTTCAATTTGGATGACCACAGTGTAGGATTCCTCGTAAGTTAACCTTTGCTCGCCCACGACACGAACTAAACGAAGCGCCCTGAAAGTCCCCAGTGCCAGGTAAAGTCTTCCAGATGCTCCTTTGGCGTATTGAACTAATTGATTGAAAGCACACGTGAAATTGGTGGCATTATCCGACCAAATTTCTGGAATGTGCCCTCGACGGGCGATGAATCTACGAAAGCAAGCCAGGAAGGCCTCTGTCGACAAGTCAGAGAGAGCTCAAAGTGTACGGCCTTGTGTACAGACATAGGATTTCAAGACTTTACTTCCTCGCATGGAAAATGGACCGCAGAAGTCAATGAAAACATTGCGAAAAGCCTTAAGTTGAGTTATTCTACTCGAAGGAAGGTCTCCCATGTACGGGACGCAAACCTTGGGGGAAGCTTTAAAACAGATTATGCATCGTGAAATGCAACTATGAATAGCTCTTCGCACTGACAAAATTAGATTGTGCAACGTTTTCATGCCAGGATGCAAGTATTTTCGATGGGTATCTTCAATAATGAGCTCTATTAATCTGTGGCAGCGAAGGAGTAAAAGAGGAAATTTTGCACCAAAGTGGAGCTCAGAATTTCTGAGGCAACAGCCGACACGAATACGTCCGTTTTCATCAAGAAATGGCGCTAGCTTTGTAAACGGTTTGGGCAACAGTGCATTTTTGTTGATTTTGCTAATGACCTCAGTAAAGGATTGACCTTGTGTGTATTTCACCAACGACAAAAAAGGAGTGTTGACCATGACATCGGAAACCGACGACGGAAGACTTGTACTTTTGCGAACACTGGGGATGAGTCTACGACAATACGCTATTACTCTAAGGATCTTTTGGAATGACGAAAACTGGTTCAGCAGCTTATCCAGCTTATCGACGACGGCGCAAGTAATAATTTTTTTGCTCTGGAAGGGGATCGGGAAAATTGGGATAGTGATTGCTTAGGCTATTGGGGCTTTGAAGGGAGGGAGAAGCAAACTGGACCGTCCCTCCATAAGTGATGTGCAAGAAAATCCTTTGGCATCAGCCCGCGGCTGGCGCAATCTGCGGGATTATCTTCGGAATTAACGTAGCTCCATTTTGTCTCGCGTGAAAGAAACTTCCTGTATATGATGTAGCCGGTTAACCACGAAAGTTTTCCATTTAGAAGAGGGAGACTTTAATCAAGCGAGCACAATTTGGCAATCAGACCAGGCGAAAATGTTATCAACTCTGGATTTAGCAGCAATCAGGTTACTAATAATGTTTCCAGATGAGGTTTCTACGCGAAAGTATGTCACGGCGGCATATCCGATTTGGAAAGCGTCCACAAAGCCATGCAATTCGAGTAATATCTGAAGTTACTACCTGCCTAGGCAGTCGAAAATTTTATAATTCAGAGAGTTCAGTTTTGAACCTTGTCCAAGTGTTCACAATATTCTCGGGAGGCACGTCATCGCAACCTATATTGGCCTTCCATAAGTTTTGCATTAAAGGTTTTGACATTAACGAAACTGGAGATAAAAACGACAAAGGGTCATAAATTCTGGCAATTTCTGAGAGAGTATTGCGCTCGGTACAGGATTTTTTCTGGGGCAGGCAATGGTATGAAAAGGTATCGGAATGGGGCTCCATTGCAATCCAAGGACCTTTATAAATGTTGGTTCGTCTTTGTCAAATGATAGAGACATTACTCTGTCGCTGTCAGGGACACTGGAAAGGAGTTCCAGACTGTTACTTGCAAATTTTCTCAGCTTGAATCCCCCCTTTTCTAACAAGGCAATGAGATCCTGTTGAATTTTTAGTGCAGAATCTAGGGAATTGCTGCCAGCAATTATGTAAATTTTCTTTTCCGGAATTCTCAAAACCTCGGGGAAAACTTCGAATTCACGAACAGCTAACTCCTTTAAGGTGCTGAGAGCTAAGTTCGCTGAACTCGTTACTCCATAAACTAAAGTATTCAAAATATATTTTGAAAGTCTGGGGAAAACCACCACAAGATTCTCTGGATGTCTCGTTGAACGGGTTCCACAAGTATCTGCCGATACATTTGTGTGATGTCTGCTGTGAAAACCAAGCTATGAAAATGGAATGATAACAAAATAGTAGCGATATCGTTTTGCAATTTGTTGTCAACAACAAATCGTTTAAAGATTCCAAGCGTTAAAAACATCCCTAAGCTAAGCATGTGCTGCGATTCCAGGTAATCGCGCATAAAGTTGCGATACATGGAGAAGAGCTCTGGGCTTCGGGAAAGACGCTTTTCCAGCAACAACAAGCAACGATGAGCAAAAGAATATGAGTGCCCCAATTCGGATTCTGGATGTTTGAAGAGTAGGGATACCACTCTCGTCCCTGCGGGTGGTATTTGCGAGAATAGTCTCACACCTTTCATTCTCCGGGGAAGCGGGATGCTTAGTCAGTATGCTTTCTACTGCTCAGAATTTCTGAAGATAACGTCGAAGCCATTACTACTGCAACATGACGAAACAGTCGACAAAATATTCAACGAATTTTGTACCTTTCCTATTATTATCCAACCAAAAATAGTTTCCAAAGCAGATGGATGTTCGGACGCACCTGGGATGCGTCTAGCGAGTAGGATTATATCAATTAATTCTGCGCCAATTTCAAGATTTACAACACCGGGAATATGGTAATTGCAGTCAGCCAACTCCAGATTTTTTAAATTCTCCCTGGCAGCGTTATGGAGTTGGATTGTAGGCCTGTCAGCAGATAGCTGTGGTACGACAATGGCATCCAACGAAAGTAGAGGGGTTGCCTTTTTTTTGTGGTTTAATGGTGCATCGAGTTAATCCCTTTGAAGTTTGACTGATCATGCCGTTTAGGCCGTGAATGGACACAGTGTAAGATCGTCTCGAAGGCCTTAACCTGCGTAAACATTTTTCGCTAATGAATTGTGCTTCACTGGCTGTATCGACCAAAATATGAATGGGGCGGTACTGACCGGTATGATCCATAATATCTACGACAGCAGTACTTAATAAAATGGTACAGACGTTTGGGGGAACGTTGGCAGGAAGACAAGTTGCACTTGTCAAAACTGCTTTGCTTTCCTGGATTTGTGTAGGTTGAAGAGGAGAAGTGGATAAATTATTCGAATCTCTGTCAGTGGAAAAACGTTCTTGTCGGGGCATGGGCAAGAGAGAACGATGCGAATGACTGCATGTTCGACAAAAATAGGACTTTGGGTATCTTTTCAAAGCGTGTGTAGGGGACAAGCAATTTATGCATAACTTATGTTGCTTAACGACAGTGTATCTCTTGGGGGGTTTTTGCGATAAATGCGGGGCAACTGGACAAGTAATGATCCTCTTTACAAAGCAGACAGGACTGCGAATGAGTGGTGAAAGACAAAAACGTTTTTTTTGAAGAGTTGCCTGAATCAGACAGTTTGCTATTACGCGCTGACGAAAAAGTTGTCTTGAGTCTGAGGATTTCTTTTGAGAAAAATTATGAACAGACTCAAGGGCCTTGCAATGGTTTTCCAGTAATTTCGAGAACTCATCAAATGAAGGTATATCCTTGTCTGTCATCGTAACCTCAAAATTCGTTCGGGTTTTCGAATCCAACTTATTCAATAAAGAATGAAATAACATGAAATCCCAACCTTTTGTATCAAAGTCTAAATTGTTTAAAATTGCGGGATTTTTCGAAAAAGTATCCAAAATATTTCTCAAATCCTGAGCCGTCGGATTTGATCTTAAAGTGAAGCTTGTAATGCTATTTAACGCTGTGGTGGCTAGAAGTCTCTTGTTTTGGTACCTCCTTACTAGTGTATAGTAAACGTAATTCGCGTCCGGCCGATTTTATCAAATTAAGTGGTTCACGTTCTAAATGCGAGATTAAGTGCTGCAATTTATCGACTTTTAGTGTTGTGGTGAACAGTTCTCTCACTCAGGCTTCGAGAGCTCGCCACCTCACGCAAGGCGCGATCCCCAAGAGGGACTCTGGTCCCATATATAAAGGAGTATATATAAAGGCGTCCACTGCCTCATTGCCCCGGATTCCGGTGTGACATTCCTCACCTAGGCCACTTTCCTCAATACCTCCTTGCACTCCTTTACCAACAAGGAGCGCGTGCGCACAGACTTCAGCGTCATAAGTGCAGCCCTACTATCAGAGCAGAAGAATACTTTCCTGCTTCCGTCGTTAAGCCGAAGCACCTCTCTGGCCGCCATCAATATAGCCAAAATTTACGCCTGAAACAATGCAGTACTGACCCAGGGGGACCGACAAGTTCAATCCTGTTGTCTCGCAGTACGCTCCAGCTCCGGCCAAATCTCCCATTTTGGACCCGTCCGTGTACCAGACAAGTTCATCCCAGGAGCCAACTCTGCCCTCTCTTCACTCTTCTCTTGATTCGAAGAGAAAGGTCCATTTTTCAAGGAAGGTCATCTCGGGGATGATTACGTTACTCGGCATGACCATGACACCTCTATCCCCAGGCCAGCCCTCTAAAATGTCGTACGGCCCCGCACCTGATCTGCCAGAGAAGGCAAACCCACCAAAGCCTCTAGGGCCCTCGTGTGTGCCGTCCTCGTGGCGCCCGTTATGCAGAGGCAAGCCAATCAAGTCAAGGACTTGCTCCTGCTCTTTTGGTTCTCGGCCACAATGCCACTGCCCCATGCGTGACCATGGTACCGTTGATCCACTGCATGATCTTTGGCTCCAGTCCCCAAGTGCCCCCTACCGCTCTCCGGCACTCCCGCAGAGCTCCATAGGCCGACCTGGTCCTTGATCTTATATATTCCTGGAAGGTCAACTTGTAGTCCAATTATACCCCCAAATACTTGACGCTTGCGTTTGCAGAAAGAGACACCCAATCCATCATCGAAATGTTGAGGTTACACTCCACCTTCCTTTTCCTGGTGAAGATGACCAGGATTGACACCTAACTTGCTGTCCCGGCACCATTGTGAGAATCTTGCCAATGCCCCGTTCAGGAGCCCCTGCATCCTTCCCACGTCCGTCCCCCGTGTCATTATCACAAGGTCGTCTGTATATGCCTGAGCATAGACCCCGTGTTCTTTCCTCAGAATATGCAATATCTTATTCACCACTAAGCACCACAGGAAGGGGGACAAGACCCCACCCTGTGGACAGCCCCGTGATGAGCCGATGGAGACCTGCTCCCCACCCAGTCTTGCCTCAACCCTCCAGTCGGTTAGGATAGAGTGGATCCATTTTACAATGGCCGTCCTAGCTCCAGTACGCTCCACCACCGCCCTGCAGATCGAATACGGGATTTTATTACTGCAGGCCCCTTCGATATCAGCAAACACGCACACCGACAGCCGTCCCGAGCCTCCTCCGACCTGGAAGTCAGTTGATGAAGGGCCGAGCCTACAGCCCCTCCGCTTCGGTACGCATGCTGAGCTGGACCCTGATGAGCTCCCCCGGTCTACCTCTATCCGAGATTCTTCCTCGGTTCTCCCTTCCTCGGAGGGCTCTCCGGAGGTCTCCTCCACAGAAACCGTGAGCGCTGCCTCTACGATAGGCCCATCAACCTCCATGAACGGGCCCTCTTCCTGTGGGCCTCATCCCCCTGAGAAGAGAAGTGAGCCTTTAGCCTCAATCCTTCTGGATCGACCTCCATCATGTTTGCGAGCCCCCAGGGCCTGACGTTGATCAGCTGCATGATATACATGCTTACACGGAGGTTAAGAGACTCTATGAACCGCAGTAGGTAATCGAAAGACAGGTCAATTTCCTGCCCTCTGAGACCCACCACTAGTTCAGGTCCCCCCGCCGCCGCTTGCGCATAGGACCGAGCCTCCCTGTCGGAGCCCCCCCGGGACGGTCCGCCTTTAGCCCACCCCCGGCAGGTGTCCCGCCATGGGTGGTCTCTCCCATTTTCTTCTTCCTCTTCGCGCCTGCCGTTTCCGGTGCGCCCCCTATGGAGCTCTCCGTTGACGGTGTGGCGGGAGTTCTGGGCGCCGGAAGAGAGCCCGTCTCTTCTTCTTCGCTCTCCTTTTTTCTGCCCGATTCCTGTGTCTGGGGCGGTATGTCGACGATGTAGTGTTTCCGGTTTGTAACGAGCTTTCCAAACCGCTCGCGACCTGGGGGTCCTCCTCAGATCGCCCTTGTAGGGCATCTTTCTGAGAACACCCCTACTTGCTGGACCCCTCCTGAGGCCCCTTCTCATTCTTAACTTATTAATTATCAGGTTCCATATCGGTCACACGAGCAGCTAGGGAAAAAAACGGTCCACCTTCCCTGACCTGCGCCCGGTGCCTCGGGGTTGGAATCGGTAGAGATTGATCTTCTATCAAGCCATGCAATTCCCTAAGCCCGAACCCCGCCGTAGGATTTAGCTTTTTTATTGAGGTGTACTCCTCTTGGTCCAAGTGGTCAAGCTCAGAAACCCCGCGTCGCGTGTCCAGCCCTCGAACCAGCACCCGACGCATGGTTTATCCACCGACTAAAAGCCAGTTGGCACTGTTATACCTTTATATTTTATATATACCGTTATATAATTTCATGATTCTATTCTGTAACCAGAAGTAGATTTTTCTGCAAAAATATTACTAGCGAGATTTATTTAAATTTCCTAAGAAATTTGATTTTATTAGCAACCTGTCTTTAGTATCATCATGATCGAGCTCCTTGTCACAGCGCGGCCAATGAATATTTGAATTGTACTTTTCAACAAAGATGGATAGGGTACCCTCCAAAAGTACTCTGACAAATCCATGATATGCACCACCTGGAAAAAAAAATTATATTCTAAAACCCTGTGTCAGAGTTATCTAGACAGTCACTTGTATTGAAAATGATCGAGGGCACCTGGGGATCTAGATTTTGGACTCATTTAGTTTTACTGATTATAGGACATTCCGCGTATCTTTACGACTGTTAGTTTTGAATTCTACTCCCAGATCATTGTGAAGTTACCTTATATATCCAACATATTATTTGAAGTAAATGAATAATTTGACGGAATGGTTTACTATTAACATTTTTAAAAACTTGCTTCATATTTGATTTTCTGTTGAATTTGAAGCTATTTCTTTCATTTTATAAGCTGCGTCACTCCTTCCCTGAGAATCTAGGCTTCTTTGCGTAGTGAGTATGAATTCGTCTGAAGCGGGAGTTTAAATTTATTAAATGAGATGAATTAAATGTTTTCTGTCTTCCTGCAGGATTATGAGAAGATTCAGATATATTTAAAAAGTTAATTGAAATTACAATTGTTTAAAATAAAATGGCTCTTTTGCATTTTTTTTTAATTTTTGGCAAAAGTCTTAACGGGATATCATCCGTATGACATTTTTCCATCCGTGAATCAATACGTGAATATATATATATATATATATATATATATATATATATATATATATATATATATATATATATATATATGTTATATCCGGAAATCCTATTGTCCACATGGGTTAAATGCCACCGACCTGCAAGAGTGCAACGAAAATTTTAGTCTCCAAGTTTAACTTGGCAATATTTAAAACAAAAAATAATTGTGTTTGAACTTCTTATAAATTTATTTGCTTTTTCTTAAAACCTAAAATAATGGCAGCTCAATCAGACGAACCTAGTACAATGCTGGAAGTTGAACCATATAAACTTTCGGAAATTTTCTGTATCGTACCTGAATTTGAGGGCGACCAAATCTTTTTAGGAAATTTTATAAACGCGTGTGATTGTGCTTATAATATGGCAACAACGCAACAAAAAATTCTTTTAGTGATTCACATTAAAAATAAGCTCCGCGGTAAAGCAGCTCAATTAATTAATTCTAGGAATCCTGATTCGTATCTAGAAATAAAGAAACTATTAACTCTACACTTTGGTGATTCTAGAGATTTACATTCCCTAATTAATGACCTTCAACGTCTTAAACAATTTCCCAATGAATCAGCATTAACATTTTTCAATCGTCTTCAAGTCCTAAATTAGAAAATGCATTCATGTGTTCAAAAATCCACCACATTAGGATCCAAAGAGCAAAAGGATGCTCAGATATCTTTAATTGAGACTATGACCCTTAATACACTTCTTACAGGTTTAGAACCTAGATTAGGTCAACTCATTCGTGCTAGTAATCCCACTTCACTTTTAGAAGCCCAAGCAAGGATTCGTCGAGAACTCCAACTCTCATATTTTGAAAATCAAAAATCTGTCAAATTAAATTCTCCTAAATCGCATTCTGCGAATATTCGAACCCCTCTTCAGCAACCCAAATGCACTTTGTGTAATAAAATTGGCCATACTTCAAATCAATGTAGAAGTACGCATCAGCATGTCAAACCAAATTTTTCGCAATATCCACAGCGACCTTCTAATTGGTTCCAACAAAGCAACATTAGCAACAACTCGAATCAAATACCGATGAAATCTTCAAACTCTTATCCTAAGCCACATTTTATGAATCCAAACCCGCAGCGAACTCATCATGTAAACTCAAACCCGATCTACATCGACGGTTATTCCGGAAATTCCCAGGAATTTTCACATGAAAATTACACTCTTCAAGAAGATAATGAACTTCAAAATCATTATTCTAACCATCCAGAAAACTGCGAACCAGAGCAGGATTTTCAAGAAAGCCCTTACGATATCCCACCAGACGAAATGTCTCCAGACCCGATTTTCGAAGTCAATTCCCAAATTCAAACCCTGAATTTAGACAACATGAATCCCAATCTAAACTTTCCAGAACAGAACTTCTGTTAAACCCTCTTCTTACGGTAAATTCTAAAAATTTATACTATATTTTTGACGCTACGCAAAAATTCAAAATATTAATAGATACAGGCGCAGGTATTTCTATCTTTAAATATAAAACCGCTGAAAATTACAGAACACGAGTTAAGGAAAATATTACCATCCAAGGTATAACAAATCAAACACTTTCTATTAAAGAATCCACACTTATTCCATTCACCGATAACGACAAACATAAAGTCTATCTTTACGATCTTGATATCGAATTTGACGGAATTCTCGGTTTAGATTTTCTTGATCACTACCAATGTATAATCGATTTAAAGCCCAAAAAACTTATAACGAATTTCAAAACAATGCCTTTACATAAAGTAGGATACGAATCTGTTCTTCCCAAAATTTGTAAAAAACCTGAACAAAATATTCAAAATCGAATTTCAATCGAACCTAGGACCGAAAGAATTTTCAAATTAAAATGAAGTTTAACAAACACAGACGCTATTCTCCACTCTCAAGAATGCGAAAAAGTTAGGTTACCTAATGCTTTAGTTAAAGTAAATAACAAAGGTGAATTTTTTACTACTGTTATTAACGCTAATGCTATCCCAAAAACTATAGATTTTTCAAATTTATCTATCGAACCTTTTAATACAAATCTTAACGAAAAAGAAATAAATAATATTTTCAATCTAAACTCTCAACCTGTTGATAGGCGCGGTAAAATTCAATCCCATTTAAACGAAGAAGAAAAAGAATTAATAACACAACTATGTCTTGATTTTTCTGATATATTCTATTTAGAAGGAGATCATTTAAGTTTTACCAATGAAATTAAACATACTATTGAAACGAATAGCGCCAGACCGATTTTTACAAAATCATATAGGTACCCACATGTCCACAAAAAAGAAGTAAAGTCACAAATCAACAAAATGCTCGAAAAAGGAATCATTCGACCTTCCACTTCTCCATGGTCTTCCCCTGTTTGGGTTGTCCCAAAAAAATTAGACGCTTCTATGAAACAAAAATGGCGCGTAGTCATCGACTATCGCAAACTAAATGAAGTCTCTGTCGACGATAGATACCCTCTTCCCAATATTTCCGATCTCTTAGACCAGTTAGGCAGATGTCAATGTTTCACTACTTTGGACCTAGCCTCTGGGTTTCACCAAATTGAAATTGATCCCAAGGACGTTGCTAAAACTGCATTTTCAGTTGAAAATGGTCATTTTGAATTTCTCCGTTTACCCTTCAGACTAAAAAATTCTCCATCCACTTTCCAACGTGTCATGGACAACATTCTCTTAGGTCTTCAAAACGAACGATGTCTCGTTTACATGGACGATATTATCGTTTATTCCGCTACCATACACGAACATATACAAAGGTTAACTGATGTCTTCAAACGCCTTCGTGATGCAAACCTCAAACTCCAACCTGACAAGTGTGAATTTCTTCGAAAGGAAGTAGCTTATTTAGGGCATCTCGTGACCCCAGATGGAGTCAAACCCAACCCTGAGAAAATAGACGCTATTCAAAAAATTTCAGAACCAAAATCACCAAAAGACATTAAATCCTTCCTTGGTTTAGCCGGTTACTACCGACGTTTTATCCCCAATTTCGCTAAGATCTCAAAACCTTTAACTAGACTTCTCCAAAAAGACACACCCTTCGTATTCAATTCAGAATGCAAAAATTCATTTAATGAGCTTAAAAACGCTCTAATACGTGACCCAATACTCATTTATCCAAATTTCGAGGAAACTTTTGTCCTAACCACCGATGCCAGTGCATTTCTTTCACAAGGTCCAATTGGAAAAGACCTTCCCATAGCATATGCCTCTAGAACTCTATGTAGTGCAGAGACGAAATATTCAACTATAGAATGGGAACTTCTCGCCATAGTATGGGCAGTTAAACACTTCCGCCCTTATCTGTTCGGAAGAAAATTTACTCTCGTTACTGATCATCGTCCTTTAACTTGGCTATTTTCGATAAATGACCCTGGTAGTCGTTTAGCTCGATGGCGTCTTAAGCTCGAAGAATACGACTATACCATTGTGTATAAGCCCGGTAAAATAAATAAAAACGCAGACGCTTTATCACGTGTTAAAATTAACCATATTCAAGATTGTGTCGATCTCCAAGAGAAAATTTTTATCCTTGCACCTAATAACGATGACATTCACAACCGACCATCCACAAGTAAAGAAGAAATCGTTCACGATGACAATTCTAATAATTCAGATATCGAAGACGACACAGCGGAAGTTACAGAAGAATACAACAACTTCGCATACCTTCACAAAATCACATCCCTTATAGATTATTCCAAAATAGAAACCTCTAATTCGCAACTTCTCGACAAAAACCACAAAGATATTGTCACTTTCTTTTGGCAATCAAAACTTGATGATTTGCATAACAAAATAATGGACGATATTTTTGAAGAAGATATAAATTTCACGTTTAACAAAATTAACATTTTTTCTAGCAAAACCGTCAAAGGCAGGAAATATTATATAATCCCTCTTCCATATGACAATGAAACTGTAGTTCAACATTTATTCTATATTTTATTCACAGCTAAAAATGACTTTGATCTTTCAAAACTGTATTGTATTGAAAATAATTCCAATATTAGAAGTATTCTCCTTTATATTTTCCGAAAAGGATATAAAACTAAGAATCTGCCAAGATATAGTTCGAACTCCCGATCAAGACGAGATCCCTGTCATTTTAGACCAATACCATTCAGGAAAAAATAATTTACATCGCGGAATCAACGAAACAGTTAAGCGCATAAAGCAAAAGTACAATTGGCCAACCTTGACCAAAGATGTCGAAAACTATATTAGAAAGTGCGAAATATGTCAAAAAGTCAAGATCTATCGTAACCTCAACACACCATTAGTTATCACAGAAACTCCTAAAACTCCTTTTGAGCGCATTAACATCGATATTTTCGAATTCCCAGTTCGTAATTACGCCCTTACCATAAGAGACGAACTCACAAAATTCACCCAGGCATATCCAATAAAAGACAAAAAAGCTTCTACAATCGTTACTACCCTTCTTCTCTACTTCCAACATTTTGGAACTCCTCTTAGAATACATTGTGACCATGGCCGGGAATTTGATAACTCCCTCGTCAAAGATCTTTGTCTTTTGTACGATATAAAGTTAACTTTCGCATGCTGCATTATTACAGAGTCGCGCGTACCCGCACTGATCAACAAAAACAAAAATCCAAAGTAAGATTTGATCAAGCAATCTCTAGAAATATGACTAAATATAATGTAGGAGATAAAGTTTATGTTAAGGAAACTCAAATTAGCGATAAAGCTCAGAATAAATTTAACGGTTCGTATGAAATTCTTGAAGTATTTGAAACTTCAGCCACTGTCAAAAATTTAACTACCGAACAAGTTTCAAAATTCAATTTTGACAAGTTTAAACCTTATTTCAGGATCTTGGGACTGATCTCTACAGTCGCACCCCAATTCCTCATTACTCCAGTAAATAATACAGTAGGCATCTTCTACCATGAAGAAAGTAGTTTAAGAATATCCAACAACAAATGGACGCTGCTAGTATATAAGGAACTAGAACCTCTGCGAGAAGCCATACGACATAATAAAAAAATACTTTCCTCTCTCACAGAAATGTTAGACGATTCTTCTCCTCGTATGACAGCCTTCAAAACAAGTATCCAAACTCATTTTAGTCTTCTAACCAGAATTGCTGACTCAGTCGAAGAAAAATTTTCAGAAATTACTATCGACACTGAAAATTTTAATTTTAGAACTAAACGCGGTTTAATTAACGGTGTAGGAACTATTTTTAAATCAATTACCGGAAACCTATACTCTACAGACGGCGAATACTTTAATGAATGCATAGATAAAGTAACTAAAGACGAACACCAAATCGAAAAGCTGTTAAAAAATCAAATATCGGTTACATCATCTGTTATAAAATCTTTTAATTCTACAATTCAAAGTTTCCGAATCGACGAAGAAACTTTCAATCAAGACCTAACTCAAATTCAAAAATCTCTCTATGATATTTCGGACACCGTAGCATTTTACGAAAGTCAAATTAAAACACTTAATCTTTGCGAAAGCCTTATGGAAAGTTATGTATACCTAGAGTCTTACCTCAGCGATATATTAAACGCAATCACGTTCGCACGAATCAAAGTTTTACATAGTTCTATTATTTACCCACGAGATTTAGTCATTTCTCTTCAGGAAATTTCAAAATCCTTGACAAAAAATAATTTACCACTACCACCCTATACTTCGAGCATTGCAAGGTACGTAGATATTATGGAGCTAGAAGCATTTCAAACTGAAAATAAAGTTGGTTTTGTGCTAAGAATACCCTTAATTGAGCCTGAAATATACACATTGTATCGTGTTTTACCTATTCCAATTTTGGACAATCGAACACGACTATTTCATATAATTCCATCAACAATAAAATATATTGCGCGTGATGACGATTCTTTACTCTATGTACTACCTGAAGATCTAAAAAGCTGCAAACAAATTCGCGGTAAAGAAAGAATCTGTTTTAACTTAATGCAATATCCCATCGATAGAGAAGCCCTTTGCGAAGCGCAGTTGCTTAGACATTCCGATCGTGTTCCTGTTACATGTCAAACTTCAATCGTCTTGGCCTCCGATTACAATGTTATAGAAATCGACTTTAATTATTGGCTAATTACCGTATCCGAACCACTACCAATCTCCATTAAATGTGGAAAAAGAGACCTCGTAGCGGAAATGTTAAAAACTAATTCTTTACTTAAACTACAACCAGATTGCAGTGCATTTATTGGAAGCTCCAGAGTACGAGCTAAATACCTTGTCGAAGAATATAAGAACGTGACCTACAAGAGCCACGCCGTGGAGATTCCATATGATTGCTGTTCTCACATTCCAGAGAAGTTTCAACCCCCAGAGTTGAAACCCCTGAAGCTAAGTAAGATCGACACCGACGACCTTAACGTGGCCCAACACAAGCTGCACGAATATTCGGAAAAATTAGAAAACCTACTTCATCAACCAACCCTTCAGAAACATTCTCACTGGCTGACAATTATTTCGATTATTTTAATGACTGTTTTAGTACTTTGCTATTTTGTTTGCAAATGCCGGAGAAAGAAACCGACAACACTCAGCATCGCCGATGGTAACGATCCCCAACAACCTCCGAAGCCAAGTCGAAGACCCCTGCTCCCGATGCAACTCAAATCACTAACTCCGAAAAGACGGACTAGCATCCACCCAGAAGTAACTACCCGAGAAGCTACGCTTTAATTAGTCTGCGAAAAGCTGCAGCTAGGCTCCACCTTTTTACTTAATGGGGGAGCTGTTATATCCGGAAATCCTATTGTCCACATGGGTTAAATGCCACCGACCTGCAAGAGTGCAACGATTGCGAAAACGTCGTGTCAACGATATGTCGTAACATCCGCAGCCGTCGACCCCGTCAACGTCAGCATCAATTTATTATAAATACTAATTTCTATTGTAAAACGTTGTCTGATAACATTCTCTCATCACGAGGTTATTATGTCCATTTTTAGTTTGATTTTAACGGTCTGATAACATTCTCTCATCACGAGGTTATTATGTCCATTTTTACTTGTATTTTAACGGTCTAATAACATTCTCTCGTTACGAGGTTATTACGTCCAATTTCATTTTGATTTTTATTTTAATTTAAAGTTAATAAATATATTTTTTAAAAAGTTATTTTTGAAAAGTGAAATATGAAATATATATATATATATATATATATATATATATATATATATATATATATATATATATATATATATATATATATATATATATATATATATATATATATATATATATATATATATATATATATATATATATATATATATATATATATATATATATATATATATATATATATATATATATATATATATATATATATATATATATATATATATATATATATATATTGTAAGGTGGGGGTTTGTGGGTACACGAAATTAAACAATTTATGTGACACTACAATTATGTAATTCCGATCTCAGGTAAAATACTACGGGTGGACAACGAAATATTCGAAATTAAACGCGCTTTCCGAGAATCGCTGCATAACCCTTTGAGGCCGGGATTCTACTACTTCTCCGCGGTTCGTCTGATGCACGGTAGCGCGGAGGGTCGCGGCGACGAGTACGTCTGGGACGTGCGGCGCTAAACATGGGCGTGCGCTTTTAAAATGTTCGTTACAATATGATATTTCATAATACCCAAATGCTTGAAAACAAATATTTTATAGGAACGCGAAAATTAACAAAGAAATGAACATACCATGAGGAATGTTCTCCATATTTTTTAGCACAGATGAGGTACTGCACACTACAGATTTTAAAAACCGTTGATAAAATTCTAATCGATTCGTAGTCATTGTAGACATGTAGACATGTCGCGACACGCCGTAAACAAGAATTTCTGGCATTGTAGTCTACAGTAAATAGGAATATTTCGAACACAAAAACCCATTTTTTTATATATACTTAACACTTTTACATTTTGAGGCCTCGAATTTGCAATCGGAATGTGTTACCGCTTCAGAACGTCCAAGAATTATTGGAAAAAAAAGCCGCAGAAAATTCTTTTCGCATGGAGAAGATCCAATAGAAAATGGAATAAAATTATGGAGATATGCAAAGTATACGACAACAATTTTAATTTTGTAATATTGTCTGGTAGGGAAGAATTAATCCTGTCAAAAAGCGTTATAAGTCCCAGAAAAATATGATCAATAGCTCATTCGATCCGAAATGGCATCCATGAAAAGAAGTCTTTCGCCTGTAAGAAGAAATTACAATTATTATTAACAAAAAACTGGATGAAAAAAAGAGGGGTCCAGTTTTATGAAAATTTCTCAAAAAATATAAATCATAGTTCAAATATTTTTTGAAAGAACAGGAAACTTCAGTTCTTGACTCCCGAAATCGTAGGACCAATATTTATAATTTTTATTTAACATGGAAAACAGGCTCTTGCGCTGCGATTTCGGCATGCTAGCGCCGCTGCCGTATTGGAGTCTCGCTTTTAAATAACTTTTTTTTTGCAACTAAATGTTTATAAAAAAAATTTCAATTTCAGATATTATCTAGAGACCCCAAAGATTATGACCCCCCAATTTAAAAAGGTTAATAACCATTTTTCTAAAAGTTATGTTATTGTTAACTAACAGTTTTTTTTACGGCTTTTCGCTGTCATAAAAGGCGAAATAAAAGTTTAAATAATTATTCTGATTTTTTTTTCGTCTCGTGGAGTTCTTTTTATCAGTATCCCCAACAAGATGGCGTAAAAAAAAGAAATATTTTATTATTTCACTAATTATTAATCTAAAAAAAATAGAAAAATTGAAATGATATTATTTAAACAATTTTTTTTCAATCATTTTAAGGTAGTTATGATTTTATTTCCATCTTTAAAATCACATTGTAATATTTATTATTTTTTTATATATATAAAATTTATAAACAAATGGACTAATTAAACATTTTCAAAAAATTTGTTTTACAACATTGTTAGCCTGAGAAAATAATGTTTTTTAAAGAAATGTTTCCTTAATAACAATATATTATTGTTTATATTCGTTTTTTTAAAATAACTATTATTTAAATAAATATTTAGGAAATTTTTTTTTTCTTAAAAATCATTATTTGCATTTCTCTAGATAATTGCAAAAAAAAATTTTATTAAAAATTTCTTAACAATTTATTATAAACAATTTTTTTCTTGTTTATTTTTTTTCGATAGAGAAAAAAATAAGAAAAACAACAATCTGCAACAATAGGATATAAAAAAATTCTTCTGTTTTTTATTTCATTTTATAAATTTTCTATATAATGTCCAAGCGTTGACTTGATTTGTCAACAAATAAATGGCTGTAACTTTGCAAATATTGCAGAAACGGTTTTTGACCTTCAAGTCATTTTTGTGCAGAATGAGTGGAGCTTTCAAATTAATTTTTAATCTAATTTTTATCTGTTATTGTTTAATAGTTACACGCATTTGTTTATAAAAAATTGCGTATTCTCATAAAGAAAGCGTTTATATATCATAAACAAATAAAGTTATGTTTTGTTGTTTTATTAATGAACTATTTAAATATAATTTTTTTATATTTTTAACCTTATTTTTTATGTTTTTTTATTTTTATTTCCACTATTAACTACTATTAACTACTTTTCGTTATTTTTATGTCGGAAAAAGAGTATAAGTCGGTAAATGCCCTGCATGATTTGTAGATACCCTGGTTTGATAACTCTTTTGATTACTGGTAGAGTCTCCTCAGAAATTTGGTCCTCCAATAAATTGTCACCGTTGTCGTCGTCTTACTGATTTAATTCAACAATATCTGTGGAATTTAAATATTTTTCGCCGCGACAGGACTTACATGCCCTAGTGCATCGTAATCCTGCCTTTTTGCAGCCACATCTTGAGCTGCAGTTGCTTGTTGTACAGATATAGTGTACGTTCGTTAAAAGTTTCAGCGGTGCTAACGGCTCAACAGTTCGAACTGGAAGAAACATTGTCTCTGCTTTCTTCCAGCCGCATTCCTCAGGATTTAAAGAATTGTCCAACCAAATTTGCATTTGCAGATATATTCTGCATGAATGTGGTAGTGAAGCTAAATTAATAGCAGACGATTTGTGGAAGCCACTATCAAACTTCTTACCTCGTGACTCTTCGAGAGTTTTGAGCTTTAACATCATTGCTTCTCCGGCTGTTTCGATGTCTTTGTCTGAAGAATTCGGAACTTAAAAAGTTTTAATTATCTCATGATTACTTGAATCTGTCTGCAAAATTTTTAACTAAAATTCTTAAATTTAATATTAACTTTACTGGTAATTATTGTGTCAGGTTGCTTCAAAATCTTGGGCTTCCACATGCTGACTGTAAGATCTTCAGGAGTAAAAGCAATCATGAGTACCGCAAGACCCACATCAGTTCCCACGATGACAACTTTTTCATTACTTTTAGCGATGTTGATTGCAGTTTGTACAATTAAAGTATCTGCTTCTTCTGGCGCTTGAAAAGCAGACAGCTCATGACAATCTTCTAAATAGTAAATTAAATGCTTTACGAAGTTGGCCTTGTTTCTATTATTGGATAGGAAAAATCCTTTTCACGAGAAACTTTCATCTCATTGGTAATATTTATTTCCGGTGAAATCTTTTTATAAACTCGCTGATATCTTTCGCATGATTTGATCCCCATGTTTTCAGGATTATAACTGTCAATTTCGTGAGTAATGCTTAAAAATGTAAGTCTCGTAAACTACAAATAGTTCTTGAAATGTATGATTCTTAGGCCAGACAACTTTGTGAAGCAGAATACCTCCTTCGATGACAAATTTTGTATTAGCAAAGTTCCTTGGAATGTGCGAAGGGAAAGTTCAGATTTTTGGCTTTTTTTGCATAATTCCTTGCTCATTAAAAAGAGCTATAGGAAACGGTGCCATTTCGTATTTAATAGAATTTTTCATCAAATCATCGATCAATCCAGCCGCAATTTTTTGGAAAAAGGTTGTGTTTACAGACACTTTCTCACTTTCTATCTCTATCTCTGCTGATTAATATTTTTACCGAGTTTAATTTGCTGTGCTTGAATGTATCGGCATTCAAACCGATCATTTTTTGCATGCTTTTTAAACCTTTCTCGATAGCGTAATAGCAATCTACTGATGAATCAGCAACCAATCCGCTTGGCAAAGATATCAACTTGTCGGGCCGAAGCTGAAAAATACCGTGCTCATTTAACCAATCATTGAATGTTTCAGTATCTTCTTTGTCTTTCTTCTATCTCCAATACCTTAACAAAATGTTAATACCTTCAATTTGAGAATGGTTGTCTATGTTTTCTTCCGAACTCGCTGTCCCTGCAATCAACTCACCGATAGCTGCAGCTGCTAAAATGTGCCCGCGTATATCTCGGGAATAACTTGTACAATTTAACATTTTGTCCACAGAATTCAACCCAAATAATTCTTTTATGCGAGATCCACCCTTAATAATCCCCACAGCTTTTAAATAGGACATGAATAGATGGAATACGCCTAAACGAACCAAGTTGGACTGCTTTTAATTCTTTATCCGGCGCATTACACAATATTTGCTTGGATTTAATCCACAACGCATAATCAAAAGTGAGGAAACAAGTTTTAATTTCAGTTTTTCTCGCGTTATCAGCAGCATAATGTAAATCCGTGTATATTGTCTGGGGATTGGATGGGTCTTGGTCAATAATTGGTAAAAAAAGAACTCTAGATGCTGGACATTCCATACTTCGAGAAACTTTTTCCAGACAACCTAGAGCGCTCTTTTTCAGTTTTGGCACATGATTGCCAGTTCCTAATGCCGGAGCAACAATACCAACGGCTATATGAATAGCATTTTTACCATCTATTTTCTGCGCATTATGATCGGCGTTATCGCATACATACTGGGCAAAAACTGGTGGTGTTATTTGAGTTACTTCAGCTGACATCTCAGCTGACATGCAACGCTACGTCATAATAAGAAACACAAACTCCCAAATTTGAAAGAAGATTGGCAATCAGCTTCGAGTCACTTTTACGGTTTATATACAGGTCAGTTGCATGATGGAAAATAGAGACAAATAACTTTGGACGGACTGCAAGAACGATCGAATGCGCTAAATAATTTTTCTTCTTCTTCTTCCGTTTTCTTCTCGCTGTTGTCGAATGACGCAAATTCCTCTTCACTCTTTCGATCACTTGCTAAGGTTTCAATACTAATCGATACGTTGTTGCTTCTTGTTTCGTTTTTCTTGACAACTTTATCCATCATAACTACACTTAAAAATATGTTTAAGTAAGTAGGGATATCTGTTTCAACATTATCTAAGACATTTGCTGAGGAAGGATAAACTTTACTGTCATAACTCGTACTTCTCATTTGCTTACGAATTAATTCTGCCGCCGTTTTAATGATTCTCAGAAGTTCGTCTTCTTTCTTCTCTTCTTTGTGTAGAGAGCAATATTCATCAACGGGTAATGTTTCTGTGCCTGAGTAACAAATTATTGTCTCTTTCCGAGCGCGTGTCACAATTGTAATATCACCTTTATAATTCAGCTGTAAATATTTTAGAATGGTTTTGTCACATAAGGCGTTGCTTCCAATTCGTTTCAATTCTTTAATTGTAAATTGACATCCGTCGTGATTTTCTATGTAATTATAAATAGCCTGCGTCGTTTGGCCAACACCTGGATCGGGAGTATGGCTGAATATCAATGGTCGTGGAATATATTCGAACTTGTCAAAGCAATTTCTATGATAACAAACTTAGCCTCAGCAGTTGCTCCTTTATTGAATTTATTGTATCGTCTGAAATAACATATTTATCACAATTCGACTTTGCCCAGCTTTTTTTTTTCAAAAAATACACAAAGAAGAAAAGTCAAAACATTCGATTGAGAGTGCACTTGATCGGGAAGATCTTCCAGAAGCAGGAGAATCAGCTACTTCCGGAAGTTTACCTTTCTTAGGCGAATATTCTAAGTTGCATAGCTGATGAATCACGATTTCAGTTTCGTTGTTGATTAATTCCGAAATTTTATCCTTGTTTTTTTTTACTAAGCTCACACAATGACTTAATGCCCTTTGCTTTTACTGTTTTACAGGGCCCACCACTTAAAATTCTCTTGCAAGTAACATATTTATGAAAAATTATTATTTCAAAATATTGGTGAAAAGTGTTTGTTAAAAAATAAAATCAGAAACCAAATTCAAGAAATAACGAGATTCAATCAAAGCACAAATAAATGAAGAAAAAAATAAATTTACACAAATATAAAAGACACGCACCGAATATTTTTGCCACGTGGTATAACAAAATATAACTACACAACTGCACGTAACGACTATTCACTACTAAATGACCAAGTCCCTAAATTAAGCAAGCTACAGCTCAGTAAACCGGTGCAGGTATACAATTTAAAAAAAGGACGTTCTTTACTATAGGCAGCTGCCGAAAATGAGATTAAGGATGCTACGACAAACATCACACTATGTATCCATTGAAATCTAACACTATATTTAAATATAAATTTTTATTATTAAAAGTAAAAATTGTGAGAATCAGAGCATGTAAGAATAAGAACAAATATTAGTTAATAGTGGAAATGAAAAACTCATTAACCAATAAGGTTGAAAATATAAAAAATATATATCTGAATAGTCCATTAATAATACAACAAAAAAGACCTGAACCATAATTCTCATAATAAGATGTAGAATATGCAAATTTTTATAAACAAATTAATTGGAAAACTCAACTCATGCTGCACAAAAATGACTTGAAGTCTGTTCATAGATATAAGAAAGTGATTATTTGCTTTTGAATTGGATTATCCAAGGGTTGTCATTAACATACAATGCAACAAGGTTATTACCTAAAGTTTCGGAATTTAAATGCAGGTAAAATTGTGGTTCGCAATAGAAAATAATTCTATACCTAACTGTTTTTAATATTCTTTGGTTTGGTATACTACTTAGTTTAAGTTTATTAGTAATCATTCTTATTTCTTGTGTAATACAGCGTGTATTGAATTGCGTACGAATTATGCAAAATATGTGCGAGTCTAGTGTATCTCAGTTATACGAGGAACAAAGCGTGCTTACATTAGATATCTTAACTAGGAGGCTTGAAAATGATGAAACCGGTGTTAAATGTGGCAGAACTACCTTATGGAAGTGTATTCAACACATGGGTTTTTGATTTAAAAAAATTGACAGGCACGTTTTAATGGAATCTTTTAGATTTCGGAAATGGCGACTGGAATATCTAGAAAAAATTAGGATTTGCAGAGAACAACAAGGGCCAATTATATACTTGGATGAAACCTGGTTCGACACTTATGATACCCCGGAAAAGGTTGACTCAACTGAAGTGTAAAACAAACGCGCCATCAAAAAGAGGTAAAAGAATAACTATTTGGCATGCTGGCTCTAAAGACGGTTGTATTCCAAATGGACTTTCTCTGTCTGTAAAAAATATTAAAGAACCTTCTCTGGATTACCATGAAGACAAAAACGCTGATTTATTTGAAAGTTGGTTTAAAAACAAACTAGTTCCAAACATTCCTCCTAATAGCGTGATTGTAATGGACAATTCAAGTTATCGCAGTAGAGAGTTGACTAAAACCCCTTTCTTATGTGTAATAACGACATTTATTTTCACGAAGATCATACCAAATATCAATTAACTGAGGTTCTACAAAGTTTTAATCTACAAAAGGAATACGTCTGTGATAATTATGAAAAAAATCTAGGGCATACTGTTTTAAGGCTTCCACCTTACTACTGTATATTTAATCCCATTGAACATGTTTAGCACTAACTGAAATCTGTCATTCGTCGTAACAATGTTTTAACCCGTGTTAACTCCAATGTCCTCAAACTTATAGAAACTGAAGTTTTTAACATCCCACCACAAAGTTGGGCAAATTCTGTTAAACATATAGAAAAAGCAGAACAATCGTATATCCATATTGCAAATAATATAGAACAAATAATTAGAACAGGCGATGATAGCGATAGTGATACTGATATGTTATGTGAATAATTTGTAATTTTATTATATAATTATATTATATTGTTTAGTATCTTTCCTAACAAAACCCCAAATAATTAAATTCTAAGCAAAGTACGAACCTGTTCAGCCATATTTCAATCTTACAGCTTGCCCGGGTCTTTCCTAAATTCGCATGTTAGTCACTTTCTTATATGTATGAATAGACTTTACCTGCAGTAGTTGCAAAGTTATAGCCATTTGTTTGTTGACAAATCAAATCAACCCTTGGACTTAGTTATACAGAAAAGTTATAAAATTAAATAAAAATGAAGGAATTTTTTTTTACCTTATTGTTGCAGAATTTTTTTCTTTTTTTTTCTCTATCAAAAAAAATACAACAAAAAAAAATGGTTTATAATAAATTGTTTAATAAACAAATGAAGAAATTATTAATATATTTTTTTTGCAATTATCTAGAGAAATACGAATAATGATTTTTAAGAAAAAAAATTGTTATGTATTTATTTAAATAATGGCTATTTTTAAAAAACGACTATAAACACATGGCATAAAAAAATTATAAAAATTACAATATAATGTCCAAGATGGAAATAAAATCATAACTGGCTTAAAATTATTGAAAACAAATCGTTTAAATAATATTATTTCAATTTTTCTATTTTTTTCTTGATTAAAAATTAATAATTAATGAAGTAATACAAATTTTTAATGTTGTTCAGAATATTAATAAAAAGGACTGCAGGTGACAAAAAAAAATCTGAATAATTATTTAAAGATTTATATCGCCTTTTATGACTGCAAAAACATGTTAGTTAACAATAAAAAACCTTTTAGGAAAATGGTTATTAAATTTTTTAAATCGCGGGGTCATAATCTTTGGGGTCTGTAGATAATACCTGAAATTGAAGTTTTTTTTTAAACATTTAGTTGCACAAAAAAATTATTTAAAAGAGAGACTCCAATACGGCAGCGCTGCGCGCATGCCGACACTGCAGCGCAGGAGCCCATTTTCCATGTTAAATAAAAATTATAAATATTGGTCCTACGATTTCGGGAGTCCAGAACTTATTAACTGAAATTTTCTGCTCTTTCAGAATCTTTTTTAATATTTGACCTATGACTTATACTTTTTGAGAAATTTTTAAAAAAATACCGAAAGACGTCTTTTTCTGGATGCCATTCCGGATCGAATGAACTATTGATCATATTTTTCTGAGACTTATAACGCTTTTTGGATGAATTAATTCTTCCCGACCAGACTAAAAGGGAATTTCAAAATTAAATTGAAGCAGGCAGAAATGTCGATGTCGATATGATATGACAATGCGTATGAAGTCACCGAAATTCGCTCCAGTTAGAATACATTGTGTCCGTTATAACAAGTTACTGCATTAACTTTCGCTATGTGGGGAGAGGCTACGGCCACCTTGCAGTTGTTATCTACCAACAATTAGACATGAGATACGATGACCAATATCAAACTTAGCTTTAACTTTTAAATGAAATAAATATTTGCTTGTTAAGTTGTGCGCTGTGTGACTATTTAATTTCATCGTTGCTTCTGATGAGTCTGATTCTGGTTGTTTTAAAAAGGTGACAATATTTTCTTGACCGAAACAAACAAAATTGATATGTACACTGTGGACTATACAAATCGAATTTTAAAAAATGTCTCCAGAAATTTTAACCGTTCAATTAGTTGTTTGTTTTCCTAATACTTTTGAAATAATATAATTCGGTTGGTTGCGTTGTTGAAATAATTTAGAGTATATATTCTCTTTATTAGTTTTCTACGAATTTCCACCTTCTGCTGGGAACGTGTCATCCCTTGAATCGCTCTATGCATTGAACTGCTCCACACCATTATGCTTCTTCAACGCCAGCAACAACTTCAGTCTCAACAGTACAGACCCTGAAGGAAATTTAAAGGATCCCATCACAGATGTAATTGTTATGGGCGTTTTATCAATAGTACTAGGGCTGATGATACTTGTTACAGTTATCGGTAAGTTTAGAAATTTATTCTTATTAAGAAGTTGAATAATTTAAGTTTTAGATTTTATGTTTAGTTAAACTAAAATTTCTCGGTCAATAACAATCGTACAAGGTCTTCGAGCATTATTAAAAAAATAATGTGATACATTACAAAAAGTCTCGGCATGGACGACAATAAATAAAATATGTATCAAAAGGCGACCAACAATGTATTGTCGTAATCTTTTCTATAAAATTTCGTTAAATATGAAACCATGTAAAAAATAAAACATATCATTTTGGTTATACATATGTACCATAGATGGAAAAGGGTTAGGGAAAATAGATTCATTTGCTAAAATTTAGATGCTCTAGTAACGGAAATCGGTGGAAGACTTTTTCAATATGAAATAGCACGCCACCGGCTAATTTTAACAGTTATAATATTGTTAATTGGTCTTCCAATTTTCTGATTTGCTTTTCTAAAATGTTTCCAGTATTTAGTAAATTACATCCAGGTACTCTGAAACAAATCATGTTTATTCACTATTCTGCGTCGGTTGTTGATGAATCGAACTTGCTGACGTTTGGCCAGTCACCTTGTTGGCGTCTTAAGAGCTAAACTGAAACTAGCTGGCATTCTACTCTGATACTACTACATGCTTCGTGACAAAGCTGAAAATCTTAATTTATCTTCTACCCAGAGTCTTATACAAAAATTTGAAAAACTAACGTCTGCACTAGTGAAACTATCAAACTCTTCTCAACTACCAAACTGTGGTAAATCAGTTCTTGCAAAAGGTTCTAACTTGGACCTTGTTCCACGTATTTTTCCAAATAAGGTAATCATTTAAAATGTCGAGTCTATCCTAACTAAACTGCCATCTCAAGCAGCTAATGAAATTCGATTTAAAACAGCAAAAATCCTTAGAAAATTCAAACTTTCTAAATCTACTATTCCAAAGCCTGAACGCATTGCTCTAAAATCTCTAAATTCTAATCTTGACATCGCAATTCTAAAGATTGCGGTCATGAACACAAGAAATATCAGAAAAAAATTCAAGATATTCTTACAGACAGATCTTATCGTCAACTTCAAAAACATTCTACGTCATCTATCAGAATCCGTCAAAAAGTATGTCGCTCATGACTCTAAAATTCGTCGTTTCTACGGACTCCCAAAAATTGACGAACCAGGACATGTTGTCAGCTTGCTTTGCTTCTCCAACATAATCTCTAACAAAATATCTAGCTTCGATATTAATACTCTTAACAGAGAAAACTTATTATTTCATTTGATTGAACTATTAAAAACAATTATATTAGATCCATACGACATTTTGATTGGTTTCGACATAAAATCCCTCTTTCCATAAAGTCCCTATTCCGAAAACTTTCAACATTATTTCAGATATATTAAAGTTCATTAATCTGGAGCCTTCTAATCTCTATTAAACGATGCTTTTCTGGAAGTTATTTTTCTTGTAACGGTGAAATTTATGAACAAACATCAGGAACAGCTATGGGTTCTCCCTTATCCCCAGTCATCGCGAATGTATTTATGGAAGCCTTGAAAAAGAAGGCCCTCGATACCTTCCAACTAAAACCAAAATTATGGAAAAGCTACGCCGAAATTTTGTTATTTGGCATGGCCAAGAATCGCTCCGAGATTTTCATAGCTATTTGAACTCTAATACACTCTATAAAAAAAAATTAGAACTAATAGTTATCTCCCATTTTAAGATATTCTTACCAATATATATATATATATATATATATATATATATATATATATATATATATATATATATATATATATATATATATATATATATATATATATATATATATATATATATATATATATATATATATATATATATATATATATATATATATATATATATATATATATATATATATATATATATATATATATATATATGGACTGTGGAAACACAAACAATCGCAAATGACGTAGAGAAGGAGCACATGACGAGGCAAAAACTTCAAACAATGTGCGGCACAGGAATAGACGTGAAGACGTTAAAGAAAATTTTAAATCAAGAGTGGAACGAGTCGTGTTTCTCTCATACATATATTAGCACGAAAAGCCTAGATCAAGTTGCAACTCTAAATGACTTGGCAGTAAATCTATCCGCTATGTTGCAAAGAACGTACCGGAAATTAAGAGATTGGCCATGGAAAACAAGCCTAAACCACAGAAGATTGCTTACATCGAGTCTAGCAGTAGAGTACAATTAGATGAAATAGAAGAACCCCAAGAAAAGCATATATTGCTTGTTGGAATAGAGGAGGCAAAAATAGATATGGATGGACTGCTAGAACTATATTGATAAACGTATATATATATATATATATATATATATATATATATATATATATATATATATATATATATATATATATATATATATATAAATATACATATAAATAGCCGGGGCGAGCCAAGACCAGAAGGACAAAGCGTCTGATCCGAAGCGGGCGGCTTAAATGGGTGGATAGAGCTCAATGCCGTAGTGAAGGCAGTCTGTCTAGAGAAGGTCACTCGAATAAATCAAACACAATTTTAAATATGGTAGATGGCTGAACCTAGCATGGATAAATTTACGGTGAAGGGGAGGGATACCCAAGTACTGGTCGGAGAAGAGAGTGGGAGAGCGCGCTCCTCCCGACCATCAGCATGCGATCGGAGTTAATCCTTATGAGAAGAGATCCTTGGTTGCTAGAACTTCACCTAAGATGAGAACCTTGTCCTTACCTGATCTGAGTCCACCATTTTTGGAGAGCCAATCGAAAAATAAAAGGAGAAGGGAAGAACTTATGCCAACACTATCGTTCAAGAGAATGCATCCGAAGAGCAACACTCAACAGATTGGCATAAGAATCTTAATGAATGAATCTTAACTGAACAAAAGAGACCATGAAATGTCTTATAATCAAGACTCCCAAGCAAACCAAGAAATCAAAGCTGTTATAAAACCGACAACGACAAGAGAGATGGCAATATAGACTGTGGAAATAGATACCCAGACTGTGGAAACACAAACAATCGCAAATGACGTAGAGAAGGAGCACATGACGAGGCAAAAACTTCAAACAATGTGCGGTACAGGAATAGACGTGAAGACGTTAAAGAAAATTTTAAATCAAGAGTGGAACGAGTCGTGTTTCTCTCATACATATATTAGCACGAAAAGCCTAGATCAAGTTGCAACTCTAAATGACTTGGCAGTAAATCTATCCGCTATGTTGCAAAGAACGTACCGGAAATTAAGAGATTGGCCATGGAAAACAAGCCTAAACCACAGAAGATTGCTTACATCGAGTCTAGCAGTAGAGTACAATTAGATGAAATAGAAGAACCCCAAGAAAAGCATATATTGCTTGTTGGAATAGAGGAGGCAAAAATAGATATGGATGGACTGCTAGAACTATATTGCGCAACGAAGAAAATGGCAGAAATTGCGAAGAAAAAACTTATAAATAAACTTACCCTCGTTCTGCAAAAAGAATACGACCTTGTGGAATGTCGTAAGACCGTGGAATGTGCACTAATAGAAGATGAGCTCGATGTTGAACTCTACATTCAAACACCAGTAGGACGCGAGAAGGAAGACAAACTGAAGGAGCCAAGAAGGAAACCAAACGACGCTATATACATAGAAAAAGGGAATCACTCCTATGCAAGTCTGTTAAAAATAGAGGAGATACAGTCGAGGAACTTAGGAGGTAGCGTGGAAACTGCAAAAATGTCCAAGAGAGGAGACCTAATACTCACTATGGAGAATGGCAGCAATAGGGCTGAAAACATAGTTGAAGCTCTAAAAAGCATAACTGGGAAAGGAGCAGTAAGACGGTTAGGAGGATCGGAAAGACGTATGGTTCTACATGTGCGGAACATCGATGCTGTAACAAGCAAAGAGGAAGTAGAGAGAGCTGTCCAAAACATGGTGGCTTGAGAAGGGGAAGAACAGACAGTCTCAGTCAGTAACATACGGCCAGGCTTTGGAGAAACACAGGTCGCAATGATTCTGGTTGACAAACAGACTGGAGTGAAATTGATTGAAAGCGGCGGCATAAAAGTTGGGCTTACAAACTGCAGAATCAGGGAGAGAATAAATGTGACTACGTGCAAGCAACTTGTACTGTGTGATCTGCCTCAAATCTGGTCACAGGACACAAACAATGCGATGCCCAGTATACAAAAGATATATAGACGGGTTTACGCAAAAACATAAAAATGGCTAATTTCGTCCAAATTAACTTAGGCCGTCGGCGTCCTGCCCATGATTTACTTGCTCCAACGATTGTGACAAACGACATAGATATCATACTGATCAGTGAACCAAATAAAAAACTCTGCGAATGAACAAACTGGTACCTAGACAATAATTTGGACGCTGCGATAGGAGTCATAAACATTAAGATCTACGTAGCTAAGAGTGGAAGAGGAAACGGTTTCGTGTGGATAGAATGTCTCGGACTAACAATAGCCAGCTGTTATATATCGCCCAATATCACACTGGAAGAGTTTACTGGTTTCTTGGAGAATATGGAGGATGCTATTGGCGTACGATGGAAGAAATGTATAGTGGTTGGAGATTTTAACGCAAACGCTGCTATTTCGGGTTCGTCTTCGAGTGACAGAAGAGGTGATATGTTGGCTGAATGGACTGCAGGACTAGACCTTATAACACTAAATGAAGGATCTCACCCTACCTTTTGTAGAGGAAATAGTGTATCCCATATTGATGTTACTCTGGTCTCTGGGAACATCAGTAGTTTCTTCTCAGACTGGCACGTGTCTGATCAGGAAACCCTATCGGACCACAACTATATCTTATTTAGAACTGAGTGTGGACTAAATATCAGAAGCCGTGACGCAGCAGTTGTGAGGACATTCAAAGGCTGGAAAATGAATGAGGAAAAAACTAAATATTTCATAGAAGACATAAAACGAAATCTGAGTACACAGGCCAACTCTCTGACTCCAGCAAAACTAACTGAGGCTGTAAAAAATGCTTGCGACAAAACTTCCAAGAAAATATACAGCATGACAGGTACCAGAAAACCAGTGTACTGGTGGACCTCACAAATAGGTGAAGCTAGAAAAAAATGCCTTCGAGCAAAAAGACATGCCACCCGCATCAACAGAGCACAAACAAGCACTTATATGGAAAAGGAAACCGCACGAATAGAGTATAAAGGTAAAAGGCACTGTCTTAAAAAGATGATAAAGATAGCGAAACAAAACGCATGGAAACTGGTTATTGACGAAGTGCAGGCTGATTTTTGGGGACGTGGATACCAGATTGTCACGAAAAAATTCAATTTAAAAGCGGCGGGACACATATTAGACGAAGTGATGATGAATGAAGCTACAAAACTTTTTCTAAAACACAAAGAAATAATATGGCCACCCACCAACATAGATCTCATAAAAGCACCATTATGGACTCTAGATGAACTCAGAGACGCAGCAGGTAAACTAAAACCCAAGAAGGCAGCAGGGCCTAATAAAATTTCACCTGAGTACACCCAGTGCGTAATTAAAAACCTACCCGATAAATGTCTGGAGGTGATGAACCAACAAATGAAATTAGGAGTTTTCCCTAAGATATGGAAGACTGCAAGACTGGTACTAATAGAAAAACAGAAGAGACCGGGACAAGAGGTTTCTTATCGACCGCTGTGCTTACTAGAATGCCTAGGAAAAGTCTTGGAACACCTAATTAAGAATAGGCTAAGTTGCGAAATAGAGGCAAAGGGGGGGTTTTGCTCAGTCCCAGTTTGGGTTCCTGAAAGGACGCTCTACCGTGGATGCTCTGACAAGAGTTTTGGACAAGGCAAAAGAAGCAAAAAGCGCTGCCTGGGCAAACCGAATTTTGTCTTTTCGTCACGCTTGATGTCAAGAATGCCTTTAATACAGCTCCGTGGGAAGGAATGCAACTACTGCGACCACATAGATAATGTCGAACACACTTTTTTCGTTTGCGCACGGTGGAACGTAGAACGCCTTGACGCTGAACAGCACATAGGACAGAATCTAACCCCTGAAAATGTTGTCAATCACATGCTAGCGAGTGAAGAGAAGTAGCACATAATCTGCAGCGTTATTCAAAAAATCATAAGGCGCAAAGAAGAAGACAAGACGACTCGGCGAATGCAATATCTTGGCAAAGCACGAAATGTTGAAGTAATACCGACAGGTGGTTCCAACATTTCCTGCAAGGAGGGAGAGTGTGAGGCGGTTTTTTTTACACTACCTGTGATCAACTGACAGGTGTCTTTTTGAAGATTTTTCCCCTCACTAAAAAATAAATAAATAAATAAATAAATAAATATATATATATATATATATATATATATATATATATATATATATATATATATATATATATATATATATATATATATATATATATATATATATATATATATATATATATATATATATATATATATATATATATATATATATATATATATATATATATATATATATATATATATATATATATATATATATATATATATATATATATATATATATATATATATATATATATATATATATATGATGACACTATATTCCGGGATATCATCCGTTCGCTCGTTGAACTCCGACTGGAATCCTGCATCCGACTGGAATCCTGCAAATCTTGCATCCGACTGGAATCCTGCAGACGTTTCGCCAAAATCTCACTTGGCATCTTCAATGCTCGCGCTCCGAAAACACTTCGAACACTCACACATGTTTTCTGATTCTGCAGTTTGCAAGCCCAACTTTTATGCCGCCGCTTTCAATCAATTTCACTCCAGTCTGTTTGTCAACCAGAATCATTGCGACCTGTGTTTCTCCAAAGCCTGGCCGTATGTTACTGACTGAGACTGTCTGTTCTTCCCCTTCTCAAGCCACCATGTTTTGGACAGCTCTCTCTACTTCCTCTTTGCTTGTTACAGCATCGATGTTCCGCACATGTAGAACCATACGTCTTTCCGATCCTCCTAACCGTCTTACTGCTCCTTTCCCAGTTATGCTTTTTAGAGCTTCAACTATGTTTTCAGCCCTATTTTTAACAGACTTTCATAGGAGTGATTCCCTTTTTCTATGTATATAGCGTCGTTTGGTTTCCTTCTTGGCTCCTTCAGTTTGTCTTCCTTCTCGCGTCCTACTGGTGTTTGAATATAGAGTTCAACATCGAGCTCATCTTCTATTAGTGCACATTCCACGGTCTTACGACATTCCACAAGGTCGTATTCTTTTTGCAGAACGAGGGTAAGTTTATTTATAAGTTTTTTCTTCGCAATTTCTGCCATTTTCTTCGTTGCGCAATATAGTTCTAGCAGTCCATCCATATCTATTTTTGCCTCCTCTATTCCAACAAGCAATATATGCTTTTCTTGGGGTTCTTCTATTTCATCTAATTGTACTCTACTGCTAGACTCGATGTAAGCAATCTTCTGTGGTTTAGGCTTGTTTTCCATGGCCAATCTCTTAATTTCCGGTACGTTCTTTGCAACATAGCGGATAGATTTACTGCCAAGTCATTTAGAGTTGCAACTTGATCTAGGCTTTTCGTGCTAATATATGTATGAGAGAAACACGACTCGTTCCACTCTTGATTTAAAATTTTCTTTAACGTCTTCACGTCTATTCCTGTGCCGCACATTGTTTGAAGTTTTTGCCTCGTCATGTGCTCCTTCTCTACGTCATTTGCGATTGTTTGTGTTTCCACAGTCCATATATATATATATATATATATATATATATATATATATATATATATATATATATATATATATATATATATATATATATATATATATATATATATATATATATATATATATATATATATATATATATATATATATATATATATATATATATATATATATATATATATATATATATATATATATATATATATATATATATATATATATATATATATATATATATATATATATATATATATATATATATATATATATATATATATATATATGGACTGTGGAAACACAAACAATCGCAAATGACGTAGAGAAGGAGCACATGACGAGGAAACAATGTGCGGCACAGGAATAGACGTGAAGACGTTAAAGAAAATTTTAAATCAAGAGTGGAACGAGTCGTGTTTCTCTCATACATATATTAGCACGAAAAGCCTAGATCAAGTTGCAACTCTAAATGACTTGGCAGTAAATCTATCCGCTATGTTGCAAAGAACGTACCGGAAATTAAGAGATTGGCCATGGAAAACAAGCCTAAACCACAGAAGATTGCTTACATCGAGTCTAGCAGTAGAGTACAATTAGATGAAATAGAAGAACCCCAAGAAAAGCATATATTGCTTGTTGGAATAGAGGAGGCAAAAATAGATATGGATGGACTGCTAGAACTATATTGCGCAACGAAGAAAATGGCAGAAATTGCGAAGAAAAAACTTATAAATAAACTTACCCTCGTTCTGCAAAAAGAATACGACCTTGTGGAATGTCGTAAGACCGTGGAATGTGCACTAATAGAAGATGAGCTCGATGTTGAACTCTATATTCAAACACCAGTAGGACGCGAGAAGGAAGACAAACTGAAGGAGCCAAGAAGGAAACCAAACGACGCTATATACATAGAAAAAGGGAATCACTCCTATGAAAGTCTGTTAAAAATAGGGCTGAAAACATAGTTGAAGCTCTAAAAAGCATAACTGGGAAAGGAGCAGTAAGACGGTTAGGAGGATCGGAAAGACGTATGGTTCTACATGTGCGGAACATCGATGCTGTAACAAGCAAAGAGGAAGTAGAGAGAGCTGTCCAAAACATGGTGGCTTGAGAAGGGGAAGAACAGACAGTCTCAGTCAGTAACATACGGCCAGGCTTTGGAGAAACACAGGTCGCAATGATTCTGGTTGACAAACAGACTGGAGTGAAATTGATTGAAAGCGGCGGCATAAAAGTTGGGCTTACAAACTGCAGAATCAGAAAACATGTGTGAGTGTTCGAAGTGTTTTCGGAGCGCGAGCATTGAAGATGCCAAGTGAGATTTTGGCGAAACGTCTGCAGGATTCCAGTCGGATGCAAGATTTGCAGGATTCCAGTCGGATGCAGGATTCCAGTCGGAGTTCAACGAGCGAACGGATGATATCCCGGAATATAGTGTCATCATATATATATATATATATATATATATATATATATATATATATATATATATATATATATATATACATATATATATATATATATATATATATATATATATATATATATATATATATATATATATATATATATATATATATATATATATATATATATATATATATATATATATATATATTTATTTATTTATTTATTTATTTTTTAGTGAGGGGAAAAATTTTCAAAAAGACACCTGTCAGTTGATCACAGGTAGTGTAAAAAAAACCGCCTCACACTCTCCCTCCTTGCAGGAAATGTTGGAACCACCTGTCGGTATTACTTCAACATTTCGTGCTTTGCCAAGCTATTGCATTCGCCGAGTCGTCTTGTCTTCTTCTTTGCGCCTTATGATTTTTTGAATAACGCTGCAGATTATGTGCTACTTCTCTTCACTCGCTAGCATGTGATTGACAACATTTTCAGGGGTTAGATTCTGTCCTATGTGCTGTTCAGCGTCAAGGCGTTCTACGTTCCACCGTGCGCAAACGAAAAAAGTGTGTTCGACATTATCTATGTGGTCGCAGTAGTTGCATTCCTTCCCACGGAGCTGTATTAAAGGCATTCTTGACATCAAGCGTGACGAAAAGACAAAATTCGGTTTGCCCAGGCAGCGCTTTTTGCTTCTTTTGCCTTGTCCAAAACTCTTGTCAGAGCATCCACGGTAGAGCGTCCTTTCAGGAACCCAAACTGGGACTGAGCAAAACCCCCCCTTTGCCTCTATTTCGCAACTTAGCCTATTCTTAATTAGGTGTTCCAAGACTTTTCCTAGGCATTCTAGTAAGCACAGCGGTCGATAAGAAACCTCTTGTCCCGGTCTCTTCTGTTTTTCTATTAGTACCAGTCTTGCAGTCTTCCATATCTTAGGGAAAACTCCTAATTTCATTTGTTGGTTCATCACCTCCAGACATTTATCGGGTAGGTTTTTAATTACGCACTGGGTGTACTCAGGTGAAATTTTATTAGGCCCTGCTGCCTTCTTGGGTTTTAGTTTACCTGCTGCGTCTCTGAGTTCATCTAGAGTCCATAATGGTGCTTTTATGAGATCTATGTTGGTGGGTGGCCATATTATTTCTTTGTGTTTTAGAAAAAGTTTTGTAGCTTCATTCATCATCACTTCGTCTAATATGTGTCCCGCCGCTTTTAAATTGAATTTTTTCGTGACAATCTGGTATCCACGTCCCCAAAAATCAGCCTGCACTTCGTCAATAACCAGTTTCCATGCGTTTTGTTTCGCTATCTTTATCATCTTTTTAAGACAGTGCCTTTTACCTTTATACTCTATTCGTGCGGTTTCCTTTTCCATATAAGTGCTTGTTTGTGCTCTGTTGATGCGGGTGGCATGTCTTTTTGCTCGAAGGCATTTTTTTCTAGCTTCACCTATTTGTGAGGTCCACCAGTACACTGGTTTTCTGGTACCTGTCATGCTGTATATTTTCTTGGAAGTTTTGTCGCAAGCATTTTTTACAGCCTCAGTTAGTTTTGCTGGAGTCAGAGAGTTGGCCTGTGTACTCAGATTTCGTTTTATGTCTTCTATGAAATATTTAGTTTTTTCCTCATTCATTTTCCAGCCTTTGAATGTCCTCACAACTGCTGCGTCACGGCTTCTGATATTTAGTCCACACTCAGTTCTAAATAAGATATAGTTGTGGTCCGATAGGGTTTCCTGATCAGACACGTGCCAGTCTGAGAAGAAACTACTGATGTTCCCAGAGACCAGAGTAACATCAATATGGGATACACTATTTCCTCTACAAAAGGTAGGGTGAGATCCTTCATTTAGTGTTATAAGGTCTAGTCCTGCAGTCCATTCAGCCAACATATCACCTCTTCTGTCACTCGAAGACGAACCCGAAATAGCAGCGTTTGCGTTAAAATCTCCAACCACTATACATTTCTTCCATCGTACGCCAATAGCATCCTCCATATTCTCCAAGAAACCAGTAAACTCTTCCAGTGTGATATTGGGCGATATATAACAGCTGGCTATTGTTAGTCCGAGACATTCTATCCACACGAAACCGTTTCCTCTTCCACTCTTAGCTACGTAGATCTTAATGTTTATGACTCCTATCGCAGCGTCCAAATTATTGTCTAGGTACCAGTTTGTTCATTCGCAGAGTTTTTTATTTGGTTCACTGATCAGTATGATATCTATGTCGTTTGTCACAATCGTTGGAGCAAGTAAATCATGGGCAGGACGCCGACGGCCTAAGTTAATTTGGACGAAATTAGCCATTTTTATGTTTTTGCGTAAACCCGTCTATATATCTTTTGTATACTGGGCATCGCATTGTTTGTGTCCTGTGACCAGATTTGAGGCAGATCACACAGTACAAGTTGCTTGCACGTAGTCACATTTATTCTCTCCCTGATTCTGCAGTTTGTAAGCCCAACTTTTATGCCGCCGCTTTCAATCAATTTCACTCCAGTCTGTTTGTCAACCAGAATCATTGCGACCTGTGTTTCTCCAAAGCCTGGCCGTATGTTACTGACTGAGACTGTCTGTTCTTCCCCTTCTCAAGCCACCATGTTTTGGACAGCTCTCTCTACTTCCGCTTTGCTTGTTACAGCATCGATGTTCCGCACATGTAGAACCATACGTCTTTCCGATCCTCCTAACCGTCTTACTGCTCCTTTCCCAGTTATGCTTTTTAGAGCTTCAACTATGTTTTCAGCCCTATTGCTGCCATTCTCCATAGTGAGTATTAGGTCTCCTCTCTTGGACATTTTTGCAGTTTCCACGCTACCTCCTAAGTTCCTCGACTGTATCTCCTCTATTTTTAACAGACTTGCATAGGAGTGATTCCCTTTTTCTATGTATATAGCGTCGTTTGGTTTCCTTCTTGGCTCCTTCAGTTTGTCTTCCTTCTCGCGTCCTACTGGTGTTTGAATGTAGAGTTCAACATCGAGCTCATCTTCTATTAGTGCACATTCCACGGTCTTACGACATTCCACAAGGTCGTATTCTTTTTGCAGAACGAGGGTAAGTTTATTTATAAGTTTTTTCTTCGCAATTTCTGCCATTTTCTTCGTTGCGCAATATAGTTCTAGCAGTCCATCCATATCTATTTTTGCCTCCTCTATTCCAACAAGCAATATATGCTTTTCTTGGGGTTCTTCTATTTCATCTAATTGTACTCTACTGCTAGACTCGATGTAAGCAATCTTCTGTGATTTAGGCTTGTTTTCCATGGCCAATCTCTTAATTTCCGGTACGTTCTTTGCAACATAGCGGATAGATTTACTGCCAAGTCATTTAGAGTTGCAACTTGATCTAGGCTTTTCGTGCTAATATATGTATGAGAGAAACACGACTCGTTCCACTCTTGATTTAAAATTTTCTTTAACGTCTTCACGTCTATTCCTGTACCGCACATTGTTTGAAGTTTTTGCCTCGTCATGTGCTCCTTCTCTACGTCATTTGCGATTGTTTGTGTTTCCACAGTCTGGGTATCTATTTCCACAGTCTATATTGCCATCTCTCTTGTCGTTGTCGGTTTTATAACAGCTTTGATTTCTTGGTTTGCTTGGGAGTCTTGATTATAAGACATTTCATGGTCTCTTTTGTTCAGTTAAGATTCATTCATTAAGATTCTTATGCCAATCTGTTGAGTGTTGCTCTTCGGATGCATTCTCTTGAACGATAGTGTTGGCATAAGTTCTTCCCTTCTCCTTTTATTTTTCGATTGGCTCTCCAAAAATGGTGGACTCAGATCAGGTAAGGACAAGGTTCTCATCTTAGGTGAAGTTCTAGCAACCAAGGATCTCTTCTCATAAGGATTAACTCCGATCGCATGCTGATGGTCGGGAGGAGCGCGCTCTCCCACTCTCTTCTCCGACCAGTACTTGGGTATCCCTCCCCTTCACCGTAAATTTATCCATGCTAGGTTCAGCCATCTACCATATTTAAAATTGTGTTTGATTTATTCGAGTGACCTTCTCTAGACAGACTGCCTTCACTACGGCATTGAGCTCTATCCACCCATTTAAGCCGCCCGCTTCGGATCAGACGCTTTGTCCTTCTGGTCTTGGCTCGCCCCGGCTATTTATATGTATATTTATATATATATATATATATATATATATATATATATATATATATATATACGTTTATCAATAATATATATATATATATATATATATATATATATATATATATATATATATATATATATATATATATATATATATATATATATTATTGATAAACGTACTCTACAACTTCCAAAATACATACTCAGTTAACGATGTCACTTCATCTACAACGTGGAGACTTCCGATTTCGGAAGTCACAACGTTTCCTATGTAAAACTTTGCCAGTATGACCTCCTTGAGGGCCTTAGGAACGTTCCTGCAAAATTTTCTAATGAAGTCCCAAGGTCGACCATTTATCCGTACATTATCAATTTTAGTTCAGGCGTAGATCGTTGGCGCTCGCATCGCAATTCGCAGTGTAATCTTGGTATGTCTGTCGCATGTATTGACTTCCCTTTGAATCTCCGCGGTAAACCATACGTTAGGACTTCACAGTATGTTTAGTTGTAGTAGTTTATGGCTTCCTACGAGGTAGTAAAATGGCATTTTTTGCGTATTTCAAGGCCGTTACGAACGAAATTTTGTGACTTCCCTTAAAAATGAATGGAGTACTAAATTAATGCCTTCTCTGGTTTTAGATAAAAACAAGAAAATGTTCAAAAAGATATGATGAAGATGTGATAAACACAATTTGAATATTGGCAGTTTAATTATTTTTCTGTCTTTAATAATAATAAAGGACTTTTATTATACAAAATAAATAAATATAGTTTTGAAAAATTTTCTTCCGCTTGTTCGCCTTGACAAGTTTATTTATACACAAAAGCTGCTTAGGTACATTAACTTCAATAAAATAAATGAATTAAAAAGAAAACATAAAATAAAAAGTAAGAAGCCTGAAATATCGTAGATTTCGCGAGATCAATTAAATAGGTAAATGCTGATAAAGGTTATTTTCAGAAATTGTTTATTTGTATTGGTTCATTTTCAGTTCTCAATTTATACTAGAGTTTAAATGTATTACTGCTCTTTTTATTTAATTAAATAATTTTTTTAAAAATAAATTCATTTTTTGATTGTAGTATTTTAGCCGGAAATTTATGAATTATTTTTGAATAGTTCAAAATAGTGTTATAATATAGCCCGAAAACGACGGTTTGACGTATATACATCTATGCTAAAATGCAGTCTTTGCTGGAAATACTTTGGAATATGGTTTTTTATAATTATGAAAAATAAGGTCGCAGACTGTAAATATCGTGTAAGATGTTGGGATACCTTATGTTAGTCTTAGTCAATAGTTCTGCAGTTCTGGATTTTCGTTTGCACTTTCTTGCTAAAATGTAATAATCACTTTTTATCATTTCTTGTACACTAAGAATGCATCATCAATTGGTCGTATAAAAATCGTGCGGTGCAGAGGGTGGTGGGGGTGAATTTTCTAAAATTTGTCAAGAAATTATTATTTTTTTGTTATCTACGCCATACTGCTCTTAAATTGACAAAACCGCTTTTCAATATTTTTATTAGAAATACTTTATTTTTTCATTTTAAAAACACCGCATAATGCTTTTATATGGGAGTATCTAATGAATAAAAGCTTGCTCTGAAATCTCATTTTTATGTTATCGTTTACCTCGCTGTAACTTGAAAACTATTTGGTTTATCAAAAAAGTGTTTCCTATAAACGATATGCATTGAAGGTCAACGAATTCGTTTTTTTTTTAAAAAACCCCAATCTGATGGATAGTTTTTGTTTTTAATTAGCAAAATGTGAAACCATGTCGTGAATATCACGGAAGCCAGCGAAGCAGCAAGGAAGGGTCAGATTTGCGAGGACGGTCAGGCAATAGACTTTGCGGTTCCGACGTGCGCTTGTACAACCACTTTCGCAGCGAGGATGATTTTATTTATTTTTTATGTCTACGTTTTAAGAGTCAGAATAGCTTTCTTTGAGGGAGTGAAGTAGTTTTTAATGTGACTAAAATGTATTTATTTTTGTGTGAGAATGATATCCAAATGGATACTAAAATCAGTACATGTTCTAGTTGCGAACTTGATTCAATAATCAAATTAAAGCATTTAACGAAAAAAGCTGCTAGCACTAAAGGAAAAGTTTTTAACTTCCAATTATGTGTACCTTGTCAATAAGGCGGAAAGCTCATAACGTCAAAACAAATATCCAAACAAAAATTAATTGAATGTGCAAAAATCCGCATGAACATCTGTTACGGCAAGGATCCTAATGCTCTACATATTTTTTTGAATTTTAATGACATAAGGGAACAAGTTTACAATGAAATAAAGACTGTTACAAAACCTATACGAGTTTTAAATTGCGTATTTTGCCAGAAACGTTTAAAAAATCAAAAGCTCTGACAAGTCATGACTAATATGGAAAAACAAAATTAAAACTCGAAGAAATACGAAATTAAATGCTTCATGCTATTTGACAGAATCACGTAAAACAATAAATAAACTAGCACATTGGGATTTTTGGTTAAAAAAGTTAAAGGCAACTTTGTGGATCGAATTAGTGAATTCTCCAAGACGAAATCTATACCTATAAGAACCTAGAAATTTTTTGAAACGGTTTTCTAAGGAGCAAGTCTTTGAAGTAATAGTGCATCACACTTAGACGGAAACATCCAACTATTTATTCTTTGCTTCGTCAGCACTGACGAAGATTTGCCAAAATATTAAAACGGAAATAAATGGCATAATTTAAATTTAAAAATTTGAAAATTAAGGATTACAAAACGCATATTCCAAATAATTTATATTTTTTAACAAGTCTTCTTGGCTCCAGCGAAACATGTAATGCCAGGAAAGAAACGGAAATACTTAATATTTGTCAAGATGATGAGTTTAAATGAAAAAAGAATATACCCCTAAACTTATTGGTTTGGGACTCTTAACCTATTAGGAGACCAACTCATACAGCCGCGCTTGTTGTCACACAGTATCTTACACACAAATTTCAATAAATGAAGCTATACCTGGAAACTTTAAACTTTTGCCATATAATGTAGAATTCAATGAAAAATTTCACATGTACTGACAACCGAAGCAATATTACAAGAGTATGCATCTGTTCTAAATACCTGTCAATATAAAAAAAGGTATAGAGACATTCAATTTTCTGTGAAATAAGATTTTTTAATTTAGACACAACATTTTAGGGGTAACGGGCCATTGTGTTCCTGTAAAAGAAAATTTATGAAATGTATTGGTTCCTGTAAATATGTAAAATCAATATGTAGCAATAAGCGAGACAAAAATGAACCCTGACCAACACGAAGGGTTTTTTTTTAGATTAACTTTTTACTTCTACTTAATTTTAGTTGTTATTATGGATATAATTTTAATTTTGATTCTAGCTTCTATGTACACTTATGTACTATTGGTTTAATATGCAATGTTGCAATGTCAAAAATAACAAAACAGTATCATCCCTATCAAAAAATTCGACTATGAGGGCAAATACGTATCACATTCGCTACGAAAGAGGGTATATAAACAAAAACGATTTTAAGCGGCCGCCGCAACCGCAAGTCTTTTATTACCTGACCGTCTTTGCAAATTTGACCCTTTCTCTCTGCTTCGCGGGCGGCCGTGATGTTCACGACAGGGCTTCATATTTTGCTAATTAAAAATAAACGATCCATCCGATTATAGTTTTTGAAAAAGTAGCTGATTCGTTGATCTTCAATGCATATGATTTATAAAAAGCATTTTTTTGATAAACCAAATAGTTTTCAAGTTACAGCGAGGTAAACGTTAAAGATATAAAAGCATTATGCGGTGTGTTTTTAAAATGAAAAAAAAAAGATTTCTAATAAAAATATTGAAAAGCGGATTCGTCAGTTTAATGGCTGTATGTTGTAGATAACAACAACATAATAATATTTTTTTGTCATTTTTATTATAAAATTAACTCCCACCACCCCCTGCACTATACGATTTTTGTACGACCAGTTGGTTTTGCATTCTTAGGGACAGTGTAAAATTGCTACACATTTATGTTTTTAAAATAGGAAAATAATTACTCAGACCAGCCTGTAGAACTCCAGAGTTTTTCATTAAAGTTACATCAAAAACACAAATGTAATCTAGCCATTTTAATGAAGTTTTTGTAGTTCTCGTAATTTTTGTAAGGTTTTTAATAATATACAGAGGGTTCAAATGTGGTGGAACAATTATAAAATAATTTTTTAAAAATGTATCCGGATTGTTAGGCCTTTAAAATTTCTTAAACAGCAAATACCCCTTAGCCTACGAATTCATTATAAGACTCAAAAATACATATAAAAACAATTTCAGTGTAAATGTTTGTTTGCGTTCTGTTTACGTTGACGCAATCAAATGAATATCAATATTTTTGAACGCATTATTTAAAAGGAAGTTTGAATTAAGATTCTAAAATTTGTAAAATTTCTTTATAAAATTTTTATCTTGACATCAATTTACAGAAGTTTATGCCTCTTTCCAAAAAAAGTAATTTGATGATACTCAAACTTTGTATTTAGCTTACTAGCGGCTGCTATTTAATATAAGTAAGTTCTTTTTAGTTATGAAAAAATTAAATATATCCGAAACAATACCATATGTTATAAAAGATTTGTTACTTTTTGGCCACAACACATTCAGTGCACTTCAGTGCACTAATAATTATTACTGTTATGTATTTTTTTCATGAAGCAAAAGTTTATATCTTTTTAAAAAATATGCAGATCATCAAAAAGTGAGCCCTTTGCAAGTGACGATGCGGCTACAAGAAAATTACGTTTAAACGCACCCGAAGCCATTCATGACATTCACATTCATGACATGACATGACATTCATTTAATTTTTTATGAACATGTTTCATATATTCAGCGAAATTTATATATACCAGAAGCTCTTTGGTCATCGTGACTTCCCGAATATATAATCCTATAAGGCACACCTTGTCACTTAATTATTTTTCTGCCTTTAATAATAATAAAGGACTTTTATTATAGAAAATAAACAAATATAATTTTTCAAATTTTCTTCCGCTTGTTCGCCTTGACAAGTTTATTTATACACAAAAGGTGCTTAGGCACATTAACGTCAAGGAAATAAATGAATTAAAAGGAAAACATAAAATAAAGAGTAAGAAGCCTGAAATATCGTACAATTCGCGAGATCAATTAAATAGGTAAACGCTGATAAAGGTTATTTTCAGGCATTGTTTATTTGTATTGGTTTATTTTCAGTTCTTAATTTATACTAGAGTTTAATTAAATATATTACTGCTCTTTTATTAAAGAATGAAATAATTTTGTTTAAAGGTAAATTAATTTTTTCATTGTAGTATTTTAGCCGGAAATTGATGAACTATGTTTACAATTATATAAGAGGAGGATCTTTTGAATAGTTCAAAATAGTGATATGATATAGCCCGAAAACGACGGTTTGACGTATATATATCTATGCTAAAATGCAGTCTTTGCTGCAAATACTTTGGAATATGGTTTTTTATAACTATGAAAAATAATGTCTCAGAGTGCAGATATCGTGTAAGATGTTCGGATACCTTATCTTAGTCTTGGGCAATAGTTCTGTAATCGCTGAACTCTGTTAAAGTTAGTTTGCTTTAAACACTCACAGCAATTTACTTGTCACAGGACGACTGAAAGCCCACAAGACTTTTTTCTACATGTGCATGAATTTGATGCTTTATGAAGTTTTTCAAGATTGTGGACAGAGTTTGCAAAATGTTTAGTGGAGTTGATTAAAAGAGTCTGAGTTGTTTGCTGTATTTAATAAACCCTGGAACTTAACATAAAGGAGCAAGCCATTGAAGCAGTAGTGCATCACATTAAAACGGAAACGCCCAACTATTTATCCTTTGGTCCGCCAGGAATGACGAAGATTTGCCAAAATATTAAAATGGAAATAATCGGTATACAGAATGCAGAATTTAAAAATTAAGGATTACAAAAGCAAATAATTTATATTTTTTAACTAGTCTTCTTGTCTCCAGCGAAACATGTAATGCCAGCAAAGAAACGGAAATACTTAATATTTGTCAAGCGATCATCTTTGCGAGTTCAAATGGAAAAAAAAAATTATATATATAAAAAACTTGTTGAAACCATGCACGTTTGTGGTCCATCAATATCTTCACGGATACGCGTCGCTCAAGAAGAAATTCAAATTTATTTAGAAAGCGATTACGTAACTGTCTCTAGACAATTGACGACGAGTTGGAAAATTTATTGTACAATATTACAAGAGGATACCTCGGTTCTAAACACCTGTCGATGTAAAAAAAGGCAGAGACATTCAATTTTCTGTTAAATAAGATTTTTAATTTAGGCAAAACATTTCAGGCGTAACGAACCATTATGTTCCCGTAAAAGAAAATTTATGAAATGTATTGGTTCCTGTAAATGTGTGAAATCAATATGTAGCAATAAGCGAGACAAAAATGATTCCTGACTAACACTAAATATCTCTATTTTATCGGACATTGAAACAAATTCAGACGTAATGAAGAGTAAAAAACGTAATGACAATTTTCTTTATAAATCAAAAACCTATTATTTTTGCCGAAGATATACGCTAATATTGGATTGGAATTGGAAGAAGGATTTTTTTAAGATTAACTTTTTACTTCTACTTAATTTTAGGTATTATCATAGATATAATTTTAGTTTTTATTCTAGCTTCTATGTACACCTATGTATTATTAGTTTAATATGAAGTGTTGCCAATAAAATATAATACAAATAATTAATAATGTCAAATATAATAAAACGGTACCATCCCTATGTAACAAGTAATTAATCAAAAAATTCAACTATGAGAAAAATACGTGTACCATATTTGCTACAAAAGAGGGTCTACAAGCAAAAACGATCCTAAGCGCTCTCCGCAACCGCTAAATCGTTTATTGCCTGACCGTCCTCGCAAATCTGACCCTTTCTAGCTGCTTCGCTGGTGGTCTTGATATTGACGACATAGCTTTACATTCTGATAATTAAAAAAAAAACGGTCCATCCGATTGGGGTTTTTGAAAAAGTAACAGATTCCAAATAGTTTTCATGTTACACCGAGGTAAACGATAAACTAAAAATGACTTTTGAGGGCAAGCGTTTATTCGTGTGTGTAACTAATACCTCGACCAATAAAAAAGAGAGTTTTTAATTATACTCATCCTTTTTTAATTTAAATAAAACAAAATGATACTTAAAAAATATTAAAAAAGGTTTGTGACTATTTGATTTCTAAAATTCATTGCAAACTCAGTCAGAATTATTACTGTTCGGTCGTATTCTCATAAAATCTTAGCAAAAGTTGACATCTTTTTAAAAAATATGTAGCTCCTCCAAAACTAAATCCGCGGCACGTCACAAAGCCAGCAAATTAAATTTAAACGCACTCGGAGCCATTCGTGCAAACGTGGAACGGATTTAGTTTTGGGTGAACCACGATTGCAATATCGAGCGAATTCTATATACAGCCGAAACTCTTTACTCATTTTGACTTCCTTAATATACTCTAATAGTAAAACATACCTTGTCACTTCTTGTATATATGAAAAACTTGCCATCATCGCGGACTCGTATATGGCAGAAGTGAGAAAGAGTGTCTGATGTCCAATAATTTAAAAAAGAAAAATAATTACCCCTCTTATGCGAAACCATATATTTAAGCCCTCCTCATCATATATACATCGAAAGTTTTATAATATACGTCCCGAAAATAGTGGATGTTAGGCCGCCCGCTTCACGTAGCGGAAGTCCCAACTTAACAAGTATCAATATATATATATATATATCATCCGTTCGCTTGTTGAACTCCGACTTGAATCCTGCAGACATTTCAGCAAATTCTCACTCGAAGTGTTCGAAGTGTTTTCGGAGCGCCAGCATTGAAGATGCCAAGTGAGATTTTGGCGAAACCTCTGCAGGATTCCAGTCGGAGTTCAACGAGCGAACGGATGATATCCCGGAATATAGTGTCATCACATTTTTCCATCCGTGAATCAATACGTGAGAATATATATATATGTATATATATATATATATATATATATATATATATATATATATATATATATATATATATATATATATATATATATATATATATATATATATATATATATATATATATATTGGTCCTTTTTTTGTGAAATTAAAATAAGTTTCCGTTACTTGTGAAACATTTTATTTTTTGTGACGTTTCGGCCATCAAGACCTTCTTCAGACTTTTAATTTTAACCTACAAAAATGTATTTTTAAATAAAATTATTTATAGCACTGTTTTCCTGGTCATAATTAAAACATAGATAAAAATTTGTATAGGAGTCAGCAAAATAGATTGAAATGATTAAAAATTACTAGTGCAAGTCAATAGAACATACAAAGTGATTAAACATAGTATAAAAATACATGCACAACAATAAAACATACATAATTTTTTATATTACGATTACATAATTTAAGCCAAAAATCAACGGTTCACTATATAGTTGTTTGGTAATTTACAGTTTTACAACATTCACAACAGGCATAACGAATTTGTAAATCGACAAGCCACATTGATAAGACGAACCAAAACAATAATGCGAAGCACGGATGTACGTTTCCTCACGGTAGGACAACGGAGTTTTTTTTTCCAAAGCGTTTTTTTTTTTGGTTTGTGTGAGATTCACGGGTTAATTTGTTAAGTTGTGATAAATTTTGCTGAGATTTTTTGTGTCAATCTTAGAATTTATGGCGTTTGGATTTTTTTGGATCTCAATCATTTCATAAAATTCCCGTCTTTTTGTGTGGCTTTCTGAGCGTAAAATTTTCACACTTTGAAAGTCAAACGAGTGCTGATTCTCCCTGGCATGGCTCGAAAGAGCAGTGTTATTCTTTTTGTCATATTTATGGCCGTTTAAGCGACTTTTTAAGTATTGACTAGTTTGTCCGATGTAGACACCGTTACAATTTTGGCATGGTATTTGATACACAACGTGGCTTTTTTTCTCGTCATGGATTTTTGATTTTAATTTACTAAAGTTTTATTCTAATAGATTATAACCTTTGTGTGCCACAGTAATGTCGTGTTGTTTGAACACATTGCTTAAATTTTCCGATAACCCTGGAATGTACGGTAATGGGAGATATTGTTTGAGTATTTTTCTTTTCGGATTTGTTATCAGAATTTTGATTGTAAAATTTATGTATCCGTTTTTTGAAAATTTTATTTATTAATACATCCGGATAACAGTTTAATTTTAGGGCTTGTTTTGCTTTTTTAATAGCTTGCTGTCTGTACTCAGGATCGGACAGTTTAATAGCTCGGTCGGCTAAACCTATTATCACGGATTTTTTTTTGTGTGATGGGATGTTGGGAGTTGAAGCTTACATACCTAGATGACCAAGTATCTTTGGTGTACCATTTGGTTTTGATCTGGTCTTTGCTGTGGTATAGAGTCAGGTCTAGAAAGTTAATGACTTTATATTTTTCGATCTCTATTGAAAATTGAAGTTTGTCGTTGTATGAATTAAAATTCTCTAGAATATCATCGATTTCAGTTTTCTAGGATACTATAGAAGATTTATTAATGGATTTGCAAAACTCACCAAGCCGTTTCACAAATTGCCTAAAGAAAGGAGCGACCATCAAACACACGCCAGAATTTCTAGAAGCATTCGATCTTTGTAAAAACATCTTGTGCAATGATCCAATACTGCAATATATATTGACAACCGACGCCTCTAATGTTTCTATAGGAGCGGATCTCAGCCAAGGAAAAATTGGTAGTGATCTTCCCATAGCCTTTGCCTCTAGGACATTGAACCCGGCTGAAAGCAATTACTCAACTATAGAGAAAGAATTATTAGCAATCGTGTGGTCAACAAAATATTTTTGACCATATTTATTTGGCCGAAAATTTGTGATAGTTACCGATCACAAACCTCTACAATACCTGTTTAATATGAAAGAACCAAATTCTAGATTGCTAAGATGGCGGCTAAAACTGGAAGAGTTTGATTACACAGTTCATTACAAGAAGGGCAAACTGAACACTAACGCTGATGCCCTGTCAGTAGTTATTAAGTACAGTATAGTCTTCCCCCACTCCTCTCCCTTTTGTGGGCGTGTCCTCCTTACCCACGACTCTCTAGCTCCTCCCCCTTTACCCATAATCCCTTGAAACTGGCCCCCATTGGATAAGCAAGCACCAATGGGGTTTAATCAATCTCCCCACCTCTAGTTTGCGATGGCGGCGAAGCCAATCAGAGCCCAGATATTTTCATATTGTTCGCGTGACCATCTGCACCCTCTAGCGGTTCGAATGTAAACTAGTGTCCTCTATTGGAATAAGATTTTCTTTAATAAGGTAACCCCACCTAGTGAATATTGACCAAAACATTTATATTAAAAACATATAATTCTGCGAATGTGTATCCTCGCGGGTACAAACTGTACTTTTATTGCGCACAAAGGACAGATGAAATAAAGACGAAAAGTGTTGGATTTCTTTTCTCGGAACTGGAAGCTGGCAGGCACCACCAATAATATCTGCAAAACAAAAACTTGGTTAAAATTTTCATTAATAAAGTAGGATATTAGAAACCATATACATTATTAATTTACTAAGCTATCTACTGTGCGTTAACTTCATACATATTTCCGCATGCTTCTGTTTTAAGGTATCGTGAGATATTTGACTATTTATCTGGGAAAAGTTCATATGTCGAAAATATTATGTGTATGTGGCCGTGGTAGGCTTTCTTTGCTATTATAATTTTATTTTTATTATTTAATATTTACAAAATTAATTTATCTATCTTATTGATGATTTTGATTTTCTTTGCTATTTTATTATTTGTTTTTATTATTTAATATTTTCAAAATTAATTTATCTATCTTATTGATGATTTTAAGATATCGCAGTCAACTTTACTATTTCATCAATTTCTTTTATTTATTGCTGATCTTTGAGGATAGTGTACATACTTTTTTTCGTAACTTATCTGTATCTACCCTTTAATTTCCTATCAAGCCATAAAGCAAACTCGAAAGGCATCTTAACTAAAAAGTCATATACTTTAAAGCTGCTGCTACTACTACATGAAAGTGTGTTTCTATGGCAATCTCAACAATAATGAAATCTGGACGCTTATATTAAATACTGTAATACTCTTCTCTGCTAACGCTCTAGGAGACGCTATTTGAACCCTGTTCAAAGAAAAACGTCTACAGCCCAAATAACCTGTCTGAACCACACTTAAGCGCATCACTGTTTCACTGTCTTGCAGCCTTCAGATTAATATTCCGTACTAACTACGTATGCCATACACGAAACGTTCTCTTTTCTAATTTTTTTCTATGCGCTACATTAACGAACAGGATCTAAACTTTTCTGTCTGTGTATTTTGTTAGCCACCTTAAAAAAAAAGGTATGCGAACCTAGAGGATATTTTCCATATTTTTCACAAATGGTGACAACAATTAATGCAAGTATTATTTTTAATAATAATCCATCTTTCGCTATGACACGAAAACATCGATTTTTTAATTCTAACTTTTCTCATAGAGCTTCCCTTTACTCTCTATCTGTTCTTTAACTAAATCCTCGCCTTTTTGAAAAACCAACCTCTAAAAATAGTTAATTTTCTCTAATATAAATTTGTACGTTTTCCGCAATATGTGTGAATATTTTTGCTAGAGCATTTAGTTACTTAGTACATGTCCTAATCAATATTTTAAAAATATAATTCTAATGATACGTGTTTACGATTTGAAGATAACGAAACATTCCCCAATTTTATAAATGAGAGCTCACTGCCAAACTACCAAACATCACAGTACAAGCTACCGTACTACGCCCCCCTGGACAAAAGCAGGTTAGTCAGCGTCATTAATTCTACCTGCGTTAACGAATAGCGTATTGTTAATTAAGGTTTAATACGCAGAAAATTTAAGTAACAAATAATTGCAATGAAACTCACTAACATCATAAATTATTAAAAAAAAATTAGAACAGTTGGAATTTACTGGAGTAACCAATTTGGCACTAAAATGGAAATTTTCGATACTCTACTAGGTGCCTACAATAAATTTTACTATTATTTTTAATGCAGGAGACACAACGATTTTGTAGTTCTGAATTTGATCAGGGGTATATGACCATAGTTTACGCCGACTCTAAAAGGCATGCAGTCTATTGTTTTTGAATGCCCCATTTTGTGTATTATGTTCAAAACAGAGACTCTCTGGGCTTACGACTACAGATACCAGCTACTACTTTCAATAATATTAACATAAAAAAAAAGTAGGTGGCATTTCTATAATACGTGCAAAGTTTATGTGAAACTGACTGGAAGACAGAGTAATGCACCAATATGTTACTAAACATATTTCGATAGAATTCCGTAAGAGCTTACCTCCAAGTTTTCTCATTTAGTCAGCCAAAGCATCAAATGGGGAATTCCAATCCAACATATGTAGTGGTGGAAATATATCAATCGCCTACGTTACCGATGGTACCAGACTGAAGCTTCTGCATCTTCTTTACCCCACATGCCTACTTAAAAAGATACTGGTCTAAGTCTCAATATTCCTGTTAAAAAAAGAGAGGTTCTATATTGCCATAAATATGTGTTTTCAAAATTTTACCTGAATGGTTCGTGATTCCTTATATATGCAGTGTTGGCAGCAATGTGGCGACGACTACGCTGAAACTTTGCATATTCCGTGTCCCCATGACTGTCTGTTTCTTATATCAAACCTCACCTCGCACGGGTTTGAACCTCCTTTAAAAAAAAAAACTGGCAAGACTTATACTTATCATATCAAAGTAATATGAGGAACTTATATTTTATGCCAAAACTTATTTCATCACCTCCGAAGTGGAGTAGGGGTTTCTAAAGTATGGTAGGTACATCTCTTTCATTTTTTAATTAAAAAAGTGACACAATTACGCGACGTAACTCGATCCGGATCGTTAACGCGTCTCAAGATGGGGGGTTTAGAGATGCTGAGGTCATTAAATTGATTCACTAACACCAGTACACACTGAAACCCTTTATTTCCAAAATAAAAAATTGTTAACTATTAACACAACAAAAAAACTATTTTCTCACCAATTATATTTCTGGGGTCGTTTTTAGAATTTGTCCAACGTAGAATCCCAAGAGGATAGGGCCGCAATTTCGAAAAATGTTCATGTCTCCCCACTATGCATTTGTACACGAAGCAGGGCCGGATTAACAGCAATTATATTCTTGTCAGTCAACATATAGCCGCCGATTGAATTCTCGGATTCTGCTTTACTTGTTGCCATGGTCTGTCAAATATGTTACTTCAAAAATTGTATATTTTTTTACAAATAATATACCTTTCCTAAAATAATTCCGCCTTTGTCAAGTTGGACAAGGGCACGTCTGTCCGCTTTGAAAATCGAGGCGTATGTATCTTCCAAAATGATCCAAGCAGGCTCGGATTGCCAGCAAATACACAACTCGCCGATTCAATTCTGAGACGTTGCTTCACGAGTTACCATGATCTGTCAAATATTTTAATTAAAAAAAAAATCTATTATTTAGCAACAATATACCTTTTTAAAAATAATTTCGTCTTTTTCAAGTTCAACAGGACACGTGTGTTCGTTTCAGTTGGACAAGGGCACGTCTGTCCGCTTTGAAAAGCGCGGCGTATGTATCTTCCAAAATGATCCAAATTGTTAACCTTTTTTTGATTCCTCGTTATGCAAATCTAAATGGAGCAGGCTCGGATTGTCAGCAAATACACAACTCGCCGATTCAATTCTGAGATGTTGCTTCACGAGTTACCATGATCTGTCAAATATTTTAATAAAAAAAAAATCTATTATTTAGCAACAATATACCTTTTTAAAAATAATTTCGTCTTTTTCAAGTTCAACAGGACACGTGTGTTCGTTTCGAAAGGTTTCGTAGTCTGTAGCTCTGTCGAATTCTCCAAATTTCGCTAAACCTTCAGATATTTTCAAAATTTGTCCAACGCAGACTTCCACTCACGCAGTTTCGAAAGGTTTCGTAGCCTATAGCCCTGCCGAAATGGCATTGCATTTGTACACGAAGCCGTTCTGGACTATCAGCAAACAGCACATCCGTCATTTTTCTTCTCGGATTCCGCTTGACGAGTTACATCGATCTGTCAAATATTTAATGTAAAACAATCTTATCTATTACTTTTACCCAATATTAAGTACCTATTCAAAATTAGTAGCGCCTTTTCGAGTTCGAAAGGTTTCGTAGCCTATAGCCCTGTCGAAATGGCATTGCATTTGTACACGAAGCTGGGCCGGATTGTAAGCAAACAGCACCCCCGGTCACTTTTCTTCTCGGATTCTGCTTGACGAGTTACATCGATCTGTGGAATATTTAGCGTAAAAAAAAATTATCTATTACTTTTACCAAAAATGAAGTACCTTTTTTCTTTAAAACAGTTCGTCCTTTTCGAGTTTGAAAGGTTTCGTAGCCTATAGCCCTGCCGAAATGTCATTGCATTTGTACACGAAGCAGGGTTGGATTGTCAGCAAACACCACAAGCGTCACTTTTCTTCTCGGTTTCTGCTTGACGAATTACATCGATCGGTCAAATATTTAATATAAAAAAATATCTATTTTACCAAAAATACGTACTCTTCTAAGATAAATTAGCTCTTTTCGAGTTTAAGAGGACACGTATGTCAACTGTAGGATGTTTTATTATTATATTTTCCAGTGTCTATAAATTAATAAACAACAGAAGCTTCCGAATACAAAAATTTCAACATGAGTTTTTTTTTCTTGAAACTTAAAATTCTAACCCCTAAAACCATATTTTTAATACGCTGGCGGACGTATAACAATCCCCAAAAATTACCATATTTAAATTGTTACTATTGATATATTTCTATTCCGAACTTAACTCAATACATGCAAAAAAAAAAACTAGCGAATGTTATTTATTATCTCCGATGGGTGGATGATTGAGAAACGTTTAAATAAATCTACCTTTCTGTCTCTCTTTTTCTATATAGATCACTCATTCTCTCTATCTGTTACTTTCCACAATCCGAATTTACACTTGGCCCCCAAAAATCTTGTAAAATTTTATCTGCTTAACTTCTTCGCGTTGTTCATATGGCTGAATTTTTTGGGAGATATATCGTGCGTTATTTCTATTAAAATTCTGTTTCCTTTTTACCTACTTCAAAAACGTAAGCGAACATTTTTTGGTGTTTTATTAAACAAAAATGGATACTAAACAAGATCCGTATCTCCGACCTCAGCCTCCTTTGATCACTCCCCAATTTTTTTAAATTAAGTATAGAAACCTCGTCGAACATATACATAATACTAGGTCAAAATGTTACGCGGTTACTCATTAAAGTCGCAATTCCGAAAGCTTCTTACCTATCTTTTTCCAGTCTTTTTTGTTTTATTTATCCGTATATGAAACACACATTGAACACAAAACTTAAACTCGTTGGCGATATTGCATTAAGCAACAAACGTGGATAACAGAAACGAACCCTTAACACAAACGCTTCTTTAAACTTCGACTGACACGTGAAACAACCTGCATTCCTACGAAAGGCAGGTAAACAAAGCAGGTCAAATTTTAAGCTACCCTCCAGTATCGTCGTAGGTTGGGGCATAGTAAATAGTGAATACAACAAAGCGGTAATTTATAATAATTTAATTTGCATTTTATTTAACTTAAGTTGTTTTGTAGAAAATGAGACATTTCTACAATTAATCAATATACTACGAGTACTTTTCCGCTTAATTACTATTTTGAGAAACAAAAGGAAACGTTAGATTCTATTCAAACTTTTTCGGTTTTCATGATATCTCGCGTTTATTTAGAAGCTAATGGCCTGTGGCCTTAACCAGACGTTTCCAAAGGCTGGTTTGATATTATGTATATAAATCTTAACAAACACGAAAAATAGAGTTATATTGCCACCGAAAATCTGAATTTATGTTTAAAAATGTAACTTCCCGTATTTAAACAATTGCCTGCATTGGCGCCTATATTTTATAGTTTTTTTTTTGTATCCTATTTTTTTTGTTTTGCTTGCAAATGTGTGTCCATTTTCGGGTACTGAATTTTTTTTTTCTCAAATTATTACAAATTACTCGAAACGGAGTTAAAAAGAGACGAGGAGAAAAGGGAAGAACCCTTATTTCTCCGACACTGACCTCCGATGTTTATAAAATTGACGCCTTGACACCCTCCGCGTGAATATTTTGCAAAGGATTTTTAAAATTTAACTTCCAAATAACGCATACTCTCGCCTAATGTCACAGTTTTGGGCCCCATTTTGCTATGGTTAGACAGGTTTATTCTTGTACATTGTTGGGACAAAAGAAGCATCTCCTTCATCCAAATTGACTTTTTCATACCTAATACAACAGCTCCCGGGCATCATCTCGCCTTAATTGTTTCTATTGAATTAATTTTAGTTACAAAAAATTAGATGATCGTCAAAATTGGCATAAAAAGATAATCAAGATTTAATTAAACAAGAATATGCACAAAAGAAAAGAGATAAACTCCGACACGGGAAACAAGGAAATATCGCTGAAACGGCAACTGATCTAGCGCGCGCCTTTTTTAAAAACAATAATAATTTTTCAAAAGAATTCTAGGCTAAGCTAAATACCTGGTGCAACAAAATATTGAAGGATCTTCATGATCCTACCTGTGAGCGAGTAGAAAATTATTTGCAAACAGGATAAAGGTATATCTTAATATAAATAGTTTATAAATTATTTCAGTATTGATAATATGTGCCCTTTTAAAATGGCGCATTATTTGATACGTACTTTTTTCTTGTCAGAGCTTGTCTAAAAAAAAGCGGGGATGGATGGAGGTTCTCCGTCAGGTTTTTTCCTGTCGAAACAAGTATGTGAGGCGTTCGCTTTGGATCTGGGGAACGGGTGGGGGTTATACGTATATAAGCTATAAGAAATTTTAATTTTTTATTCAGTTTCCACTCATACAATTTCGTGATAAGTGCAGAGTGAGAAAAATGTCCGAAGTCGAAAATTATCCAACGCAATCATTGGATTCGTGGGGAAGTTTTGTGGTCAATGCGGAAATAATCCGCGAACAAAAATACATTTACGAGGCAGCAATTACGCTGCCGGAATTCGGACTAGAACTTACCTCAGGTCTTAGCCCAGCAAGAATCTTCGCTCCGGCAGTGAAAGTGAGCTTTCTCCCCTACGTTTTGTCGGAGAAAAGAAGCATTTCGTTCGACGAGATAGACTTCACAGAATTAATACAACAGCTTCCACTGTTATTGTTAGCAGGCCCGACTGGTAAAGTTATGTATTTAACCTGCTTCAAACTCAGCTGTCTACAATGTGATGGTGAAGTCTTGGTCAAGATTGAAAATGGCGAGGGTATACTCTATATTTCGAAAGACTGGGTACAGGAATTAATTACCATAAGCAAATTGGTATTTAAAAGAATACGAGTACTGTCTCGTTTGAACTTTTACGAGTACTACGATAGAATATTGTATTTGACTATACATGAAAATTTGCTGGAGGACGCCAAAATCTTTCCGCATATAGAATATTTATGTTCTACAGAAGAGAGTGAGCAGAGCTACTGCATGGAGGACTACATGCGTTTTGGAAAAATGCAGATAAAACAAGATATCAACAAAAGGATAGCATGGGACATACCTGTGTTTTAATAGAAATTTACCTGTAAACTAATAATAATAAATGTTTTTTTTAAAATTCAGTGTGTGTGTATGTTTTATCCTTACCCCCCCCCCATAAAATAGTAAAAAAAAAATCCACTGTTATTGTTAGCAGGTCCCACTGGTAAAGTTATGTATTTAACCTGCTTCAAACTCAGCTGTCTACAATGTGATGGTGAAGTTTTGGTCAAGATTGAAAATAACGAGGGTATACTCTATATTTTCAATCTTGACCAAGACTTCACCATCACATTGTAGACAGCTGAGTTTGAAGCAGGTTAAATACATAACTTTACCAGTGGGACCTGCTAACAATAACAGTGGATTTTTTTTTTACTATTTTATGGGGGGGGGGGGGGTAAGGATAAAACATACACACACACTGAATTTTAAAAAAAACATTTATTATTATTAGTTTACAGGTAAATTTCTATTAAAACACAGGTATGTCCCATGCTATCCTTTTGTTGATATCTTGTTTTATCTGCATTTTTCCAAAACGCATGTAGTCCTCCATGCAGTAGCTCTGCTCACTCTCTTCTGTAGAACATAAATATTCTATATGCGGAAAGATTTTGGCGTCCTCCAGCAAATTTTCATGTATAGTCAAATACAATATTCTATCGTAGTACTCGTAAAAGTTCAAACGAGACAGTACTCGTATTCTTTTAAATACCAATTTGCTTATGGTAATTAATTCCTGTACCCAGTCTTTCGAAATATAGAGTATACCCTCGCCATTTTCAATCTTGACCAAGACTTCACCATCACATTGTAGACAGCTGAGTTTGAAGCAGGTTAAATACATAACTTTACCAGTCGGGCCTGCTAACAATAACAGTGGAAGCTGTTGTATTAATTCTGTGAAGTCTATCTCGTCGAACGAAATGCTTCTTTTCTCCGACAAAACGTAGGGGAGAAAGCTCACTTTCACTGCCGGAGCGAAGATTCTTGCTGGGCTAAGACCTGAGGTAAGTTCTAGTCCGAATTCCGGCAGCGTAATTGCTGCCTCGTAAATGTATTTTTGTTCGCGGATTATTTCCGCATTGACCACAAAACTTCTCCACGAATCCAATGCTTGCGTTGGATAATTTTCGACTTCGGACATTTTTCTCACTCTGCACTTATCACGAAATTGTATGAGTGGAAACTGAATAAAAAATTAAAATTTCTTATAGCTTATATACGTATAACCCCCACCCGTTCCCCAGATCCAAAGCGAACGCCTCACATACTTGTTTCGACAGGAAAAAACCTGACGGAGAACCTCCATCCATCCCCGCTTTTTTTTAGACAAGCTCTGACAAGAAAAAAGTACGTATCAAATAATGCGCCATTTTAAAAGGGCACATATTATCAATACTGAAATAATTTATAAACTATTTATATTAAGATATACCTTTATCCTGTTTGCAAATAATTTTCTACTCGCTCACAGGTAGGATCATGAAGATCCTTCAATATTTTGTTGCACCAGGTATTTAGCTTAGCCTAGAATTCTTTTGAAAAATTATTATTGTTTTTAAAAAAGGCGCGCGCTAGATCAGTTGCCGTTTCAGCGATATTTCCTTGTTTCCCGTGTCGGAGTTTATCTCTTTTCTTTTGTGCATATTCTTGTTTAATTAAATCTTGATTATCTTTTTATGCCAATTTTGACGATCATCTAATTTTTTGTAACTAAAATTAATTCAATAGAAACAATTAAGGCGAGATGATGCCCGGGAGCTGTTGTATTAGGTATGAAAATATCAATTTGGATGAAGGAGATGCTTCTTTTGTCCCAACAATGTACAAGAATAAACCTGTCTAACCATAGCAAAATGGGGCCCAAAACTGTGACACTAGGCGAGAGTATGCGTTATTTGGAAGTTAAATTTTAAAAATCCTTTGCAAAATATTCACGGGGAGGGTGTCAAGGCGTCAATTTTATAAACATCGGAGGTCAGTGTCGGAGAAATAAGGGTTCTTCCCTTTTCTCCTCGTCTCTTTTTAACTCCGTTTTGAGTAATTTGTAATAATTTGAGAAAAAAAAATTCAGTACCCGAAAATGGACACACAATTGCAAGCAAAACAAAAAAAATAGGATACAAAAAAAAAACTATGCAGGCCAATGCAGGCAATACTTTAAATACGGAAAGTTACATTTTTAAACATAAATGCAGATTTTCGGTGGCAATATAACTCTATTTTTCGTGTTTGTTAAGATTTATATACATAATATCAAACCAGCCTTTGGAAACGTCTGGTTAAGGCCACAGGCCATTAGCTTCTAAATAAACGCGAGATATCATGAAAACCGAAAAAGTTTGAATAGAATCTAACGTTTCCTTTTGTTTCTCAAAATAGTAATTAAGCGGAAAAGTACTCGTAGTATATTGATTAATTGTAGAAATGTCTCATTTTCTACAAAACAACTTAAGTTAAATAAAATGCAAATTAAATTATTATAAATTACCGCTTTGTTGTATTCGCTATTTACTATGCCCCAACCTACGACGACACTGGAGGGTAGCTTAAAATTTGACCTGCTTGGTTTACCTGCCTTTCGTAGGAATGCAGGTTGTTTCACGTGTCAGTCGAAGTTTAAAGAAGCGTTTGTGTTAAGGGTTCGTTTCTGTTATCCACGTTTGTTGCTTAATGCAATATCGCCAACGAGTTTAAGTTTTGTGTTCAATGTGTGTTTCATATACGGATAAATAAAACAAAAAAGACTGGAAAAAGATAGGTAAGAAGCTTTCGGAATTGCGACTTTAATGAGTAACCGCGTAACATTTTGACCTAGTATTATGTATATGTTCGACGAGGTTTCTATACTTAATTAAAAAAAATTGGGGAGTGATCAAAGGAGGCTGAGGTCGGAGATACGGATCTTGTTTAGTATCTATTTTTGTTTAATAAAACACCAAAAAATGCTCGCTTACGTTTTTGAAGTAGGTAAAAAGGAAACAGAATTTTAATAGAAATAACGCACGATATATCTCCCAAAAAATTCAGCCATATGAACAACGCGAAGAAGTTAAGCAGATAAAATTTTACAAGATTTTTGGGGGCCAAGTGTAAATTCGGATTGTGGAAAGTAACAGATAGAGAGAATGAGTGATCTATATAGAAAAAGAGAGACAGAAAGGTAGATTTATTTAAACGTTTCTCAATCATCCACCCATCGGAGATAATAAATAACATTCGCTAGTTTTTTTTTTGCATGTATTGAGTTAAGTTCGGAATAGAAATATATCAATAGTAACAATTTAAATATGGTAATTTTTGGGGATTGTTATACGTCCGCCAGCGTATTAAAAATATGGTTTTAGGGGTTAGAATTTTAAGTTTCAAGAAAAAAAAACTCATGTTGAAATTTTTGTATTCGGAAGCTTCTGTTGTTTATTAATTTATAGACACTGGAAAATATAATAATAAAACATCCTACAGTTGACATACGTGTCCTCTTAAACTCGAAAAGAGCTAGTTTATCTTAGAAGAGTACGTATTTTTGGTAAAATAGATATTTTTTTATATTAAATATTTGACCGATCGATGTAATTCGTCAAGCAGAAACCGAGAAGAAAAGTGACGCTTGTGGTGTTTGCTGACAATCCAACCCTGCTTCGTGTACAAATGCAATGACATTTCGGCAGGGCTATAGGCTACGAAACCTTTCAAACTCGAAAAGGACGAACTGTTTTAAAGAAAAAAGGTACTTCATTTTTGGTAAAAGTAATAGATAATTTTTTTTTTTACGCTAAATATTCCACAGATCGATGTAACTCGTCAAGCAGAATCCGAGAAGAAAAGTGACCGGGAGTGCTGTTTGCTTACAATCCGGCCCAGCTTCGTGTACAAATGCAATGCCATTTCGACAGGGCTATAGGCTACGAAACCTTTCGAACTCGAAAAGGCGCTACTAATTTTGAATAGGTACTTAATATTGGGTAAAAGTAATAGATAAGATTGTTTTACATTAAATATTTGACAGATCGATGTAACTCGTCAAGCGGAATCCGAGAAGAAAAATGACGGATGTGCTGTTTGCTGAAGTCCAGAACGGCTTCGTGTACAAATGCAATGCCATTTCGGCAGGGCTATAGGCTACGAAACCTTTCGAAACTGCGTGAGTGGAAGTCTGCGTTGGACAAATTTTGAAAATATCTGAAGGTTTAGCGAAATTTGGAGAATTCGACAGAGCTACAGACTACGAAACCTTTCGAAACGAACACACGTGTCCTGTTGAACTTGAAAAAGACGAAATTATTTTTAAAAAGGTATATTGTTGCTAAATAATAGATTTTTTTTTTATTAAAATATTTGACAGATCATGGTAACTCGTGAAGCAACATCTCAGAATTGAATCGGCGAGTTGTGTATTTGCTGACAATCCGAGCCTGCTCCATTTAGATTTGCATAACGAGGAATCAAAAAAAGGTTAACAATTTGGATCATTTTGGAAGATACATACGCCGCGCTTTTCAAAGCGGACAGACGTGCCCTTGTCCAACTGAAACGAACACACGTGTCCTGTTGAACTTGAAAAAGACGAAATTATTTTTAAAAAGGTATATTGTTGCTAAATAATAGATTTTTTTTTTAATTAAAATATTTGACAGATCATGGTAACTCGTGAAGCAACGTCTCAGAATTGAATCGGCGAGTTGTGTATTTGCTGGCAATCCGAGCCTGCTTGGATCATTTTGGAAGATACATACGCCTCGATTTTCAAAGCGGACAGACGTGCCCTTGTCCAACTTGACAAAGGCGGAATTATTTTAGGAAAGGTATATTATTTGTAAAAAAATATACAATTTTTGAAGTAACATATTTGACAGACCATGGCAACAAGTAAAGCAGAATCCGAGAATTCAATCGGCGGCTATATGTTGACTGACAAGAATATAATTGCTGTTAATCCGGCCCTGCTTCGTGTACAAATGCATAGTGGGGAGACATGAACATTTTTCGAAATTGCGGCCCTATCCTCTTGGGATTCTACGTTGGACAAATTCTAAAAACGACCCCAGAAATATAATTGGTGAGAAAATAGTTTTTTTGTTGTGTTAATAGTTAACAATTTTTTATTTTGGAAATAAAGGGTTTCAGTGTGTACTGGTATTAGTGAATCAATTTAATGACCTCAGCATCTCTAAACCCCCCATCTTGAGACGCGTTAACGATCCGGATCGAGTTACGTCGCGTAATTGTGTCACTTTTTTAATTAAAAAATGAAAGAGATGTACCTACCATACTTTAGAAACCCCTACTCCACTTTGGAGGTGATGAAATAAGTTTTGGCATAAAATATAAGTTCCTCATATTACTTTGATATGATAAGTATAAGTCTTGCCTGTTTTTTTTTTTAAAGGAGGTTCAAACCCGTGCGAGGTGAGGTTTGATATAAGAAACAGACCAGTCATGGGGACACGGAATATGCAAAGTTTCAGCGTAGTCGTCGCCACATTGCTGCCAACACTGCATATATAAGGAATCACGAACCATTCAGGTAAAATTTTGAAAACACATATTTATGGCAATATAGAACCTCTCTTTTTTTAACAGGAATATTGAGACTTAGACCAGTATCTTTTTAAGTAGGCATGTGGGGTAAAGAAGATGCAGAAGCTTCAGTCTGGTACCATCGGTAACGTAGGCGATTGATATATTTCCACCACTACATATGTTGGATTGGAATTCCCCATTTGATGCTTTGGCTGACTAAATGAGAAAACTTGGAGGTAAGCTCTTACGGAATTCTATCGAAATATGTTTAGTAACATATTGGTGCATTACTCTGTCTTCCAGTCAGTTTCACATAAACTTTGCACGTATTATAGAAATGCCACCTACTTTTTTTTTATGTTAATATTATTGAAAGTAGTAGCTGGTATCTGTAGTCGTAAGCCCAGAGAGTCTCTGTTTTGAACATAATACACAAAATGGGGCATTCAAAAACAATAGACTGCATGCCTTTTAGAGTCGGCGTAAACTATGGTCATATACCCCTGATCAAATTCAGAACTACAAAATCGTTGTGTCTCCTGCATTAAAAATAATAGTAAAATTTATTGTAGGCACCTAGTAGAGTATCGAAAATTTCCATTTTAGTGCCAAATTGGTTACTCCAGTAAATTCCAACTGTTCTAATTTTTTTTTAATAATTTATGATGTTAGTGAGTTTCATTGCAATTATTTGTTACTTAAATTTTCTGCGTATTAAACCTTAATTAACAATACGCTATTCGTTAACGCAGGTAGAATTAATGACGCTGACTAACCTGCTTTTGTCCAGGGGGGCGTAGTACGGTAGCTTGTACTGTGATGTTTGGTAGTTTGGCAGTGAGCTCTCATTTATAAAATTGGGGAATGTTTCGTTATCTTCAAATCGTAAACACGTATCATTAGAATTATATTTTTAAAATATTGATTAGGACATGTACTAAGTAACTAAATGCTCTAGCAAAAATATTCACACATATTGCGGAAATCGTACAAATTTATATTAGAGAAAATTAACTATTTTTAGAGGTTGGTTTTTCAAAAAGGCGAGGATTTAGTTAAAGAACAGATAGAGAGTAAAGGGAAGCTCTATGAGAAAAGTTAGAATTAAAAAATCGATGTTTTCGTGTCATAGCGAAAGATGGATTATTATTAAAAATAATACTTGCATTAATTGTTGTCACCATTTGTGAAAAATATGGAAAATATCCTCTAGGTTCGCATACCTTTTTTTTTAAAGGTGGCTAACAAAATACACAGACAGAAAAGTTTAGATCCTGTTCGTTAATGTAGCGCATAGAAAAAAATTAGAAAAGAGAACGTTTCGTGTATGGCATACGTAGTTAGTACGGAATATTAATCTGAAGGCTGCAAGACAGTGAAACAGTGATGCGCTTAAGTGTGGTTCAGAGAGGTTATTTGGGCTGTAGACGTTTTTCTTTGAACAGGGTTCAAATAGCGTCTCCTAGAGCGTTAGCAGAGAAGAGTATTACAGTATTTAATATAAGCGTCCAGATTTCATTATTGTTGAGATTGCCATAGAAACACACTTTCATGTAGTAGTAGCAGCAGCTTTAAAGTATATGACTTTTTAGTTAAGATGCCTTTCGAGTTTGCTTTATGGCTTGATAGGAAATTAAAGGGTAGATACAGATAAGTTACGAAAAAAAGTATGTACACTATCCTCAAAGATCAGCAATAAATAAAAGAAATTGATGAAATAGTAAAGTTGACTGCGATATCTTAAAATCATCAATAAGATAGATAAATTAATTTTGAAAATATTAAATAATAAAAACAAATAATAAAATAGCAAAGAAAATCAAAATCATCAATAAGATAGATAAATTAATTTTGTAAATATTAAATAATAAAAATAAAATTATAATAGCAAAGAAAGCCTACCACGGCCACATACACATAATATTTTCGACATATGAACTTTTCCCAGATAAATAGTCAAATATCTCACGATACCTTAAAACAGAAGCATGCGGAAATATGTATGAAGTTAACGCACGGTAGATAGCTTAGTAAATTAATAATGTATATGGTTTCTAATATCCTACTTTATTAATGAAAATTTTAACCAGGTTTTTGTTTTGCAGATATTATTGGTGGTGCCTGCCAGCTTCCAGTTCCGAGAAAAGAAATCCAACACTTTTCGTCTTTATTTCATCTGTCCTTTGTGCGCAATAAAAGTACAGTTTGTACCCGCGAGGATACACATTCGCAGAATTATATGTTTTTAAAATAAATGTTTTGGTCAATATTCACTAGGTGGGGTTACCTTATTAAAGAAAATCTTATTCCAATAGGGGACACTAGTTTACATTCGAACCGCTAGAGGGTGCAGATGGTCACGCGAACAATATGATCAAGTCTCATTGACGCCATTGCTTTTCTTAGGGGTGGGAAAATATCTGGGCTCTGATTGGCTTCGCCGCCATCGCAAACTAGAGGTGGGGAGATTGATTAAACCCCAATGGTGCTGCTTATCCAATGGGGGCCAGTTTCAAGGGATTATGGGTAAAGGGGGAGGAGCTAGAGAGTCGTGGGTAAGGAGGACACGCCCACAAAAGGGAGAGGAGTGGGGGAAGACTATACTGTACTTAATAACTACTCCTGTCACGCATCGAACTAAATATGATAGATAAAGAGTCATTTTTCGGAAATCCTGGAGATATTAATGAAGACATCGATAAATACATACATGAAGAAGATCAAAATATAAGCCTTGAACAATTGGAACAAATTGAAGACGTGTTTAACCCTCTAGAAAATGTAAACACTCCAAAAATTAATATCATCTCGGACATTCAAATTAACCCGCCAAATATTCCTAATACTGTTGAGACAGTACACTCAGCAGCTGAAGATCCAATATTAAATATACCAATTACCGAAAACATTTTAAATACTTATTCTAATCAAATAATATTTAACCAAAAAACAAACGGTCGTTATCACGTGATTAGGAGTTACCCATTTCAAAATAAATCTAGATTTTCTGTTTGTCTAAGTCAAAACTATCAAAATGAAATAATTAAATTCTTTTCAGATTATTTGGATCCAACAAAAATGTACTGCCTTTATGTACAAAATACCGAAATAGATTTAAATCGAGAACTATCTGTTTTGTTACCAAATACATTTAAAAACCATGCTTATAAATTGGTAATATCGAAAACTCTTTTAACTGACATCACTGATAGGACAAAACAAAAAGACCTAATTGCATATCATCATGAAAAAACCTGTCATCGTGGAATTAATGAAAGCCTAATAGCATTAAAAAGGCTCGATTATTGGCCAAATATGAAAACTGACCTAACTGAATATATTAATAATTGTGACAAGTGCCAACAAACAAAATATGATAGACATCCGCCAAAATTAAAGTTTATGTTGACACCGACCCCTTCTGAACCATTAGAATCCATCCATATGGATACTTTTCAAATATGTAACGTAAAATTTCTTACAGTTATTATTAACATCATGGCGCACTGAGAAAGACAAGGACATCACGTCAAAAAAACTGTGGAAGAAATTAGAAATCCTTCAGTCAAATTCCAAAAAATCAGGACAAGTGCCAAATACAAACCGAAGCAATACAGTTCATAATATTTCAGCATACCATCTTTCCGATACAGAAGTCAGCGTACTGAATAAAGGATTTAACTATGCAATAGCTCCAAAAAGAGTACCCGTCGAAGAGATCGTTTCCAACGTCGAAGCAAGTCTTTCCACCATAGACGAACAAGATGCGGAGTTAATTAGGCAAGATGTCGCCAGAGTCTTAAGACAGTCAAAACCACCGCAGCCAAACTTAAGCAGAGAAGAAATGCAAGCCTTAAGGAATCTAAACAAAAACGAAAACATTCTAATAATACCAGCAGACAAAATGCCACTGTCGTCATGAATACGTCGGATTATAATGCAAAATTGGAGGATATTTTGAACGACCCAATATACAAACTAGTCACCAGAGATCCCACGACATATTTGGAAAAAACAACTAAGTCCAAAATTCTCGATTCATCAATAAACGAGGATACAAAGAAGAAACTTATTCCGAGGGAAAAATCGAGTCGTTGCCCAAAATTCTACGGGCTCCCAAAGATCCATAAGGACGGGGTTCCCCTGCGTCCAATCGTAAGCGCCTTTAACTCACCATTATGCAAGCTGGAAAAACATCTGGCCAGTGCACTTCAGCCTATAGTGGAAAAGGCAGATTCCTATGTTAAAAACTCAGAACATTTCCTCAGATTTTAGGTTCTCTCAGGATGGACAAGGACGACATTATGGCAAGTTTCGATGTCAAATCCCTCTACCCGAGTATTCCAGTAGAAGAGGCACTCTTGCTTATAGAAGAAAACGAAGATCTTCCGCCATACATAATGGATCTGTCAAGACATTGCCTGAAAAACGCTTACTTTATGCACAACGGGAAAATTTACCGACAAATAGATGGAGCAGCAATGGGATCATCTCTCTCACCTGTGATTGCTAACCTCTTCATGATTTACTTCGAAAAGAAAGCAATAGAGAAGGCAAATCTGAAGCCAAAACTATGGACAAGATACGTTGATGACGTATTTGTTGTATGGCCTTTTGGCAAGGAGGAGCTTTTGAAATTCCTAGATCATCTGAATTCCATCCACCCAAGGATTCAATTTACAATAGAACTTGAAGAGGATACCAGTCTGCCCTTTTTAGATGTGCACATCACAAGGACCGAAGATGGACACTTGGAACACACTGTCTATAGAAAACCAACACACACTAATAGATATCTGAACTCTAAATCTCATCACCACCCATCACAGATACAGGCAGTGGCAAATACATTAATTGCTCGGTCCTTCAGGCTCACAAACGAGAGGAACAGAGATAAAGAACTGAAGAAAATTAGTACCTGTCTTCGACAAAACGGATACCAAAGGCGTACCATCAGCAAGGCAATCAGTAAACAACAACCGCCGCAGCAGAGAGTGCAGGACGAGACCCAACGAAGATCGATCGCTGTCCTGCCATACATCATAAGAAACAAACAAACAACATCTGCTTTGTTTCAGCACCAACATCAGACAGGCCATAAAATTGATTTCGGCACTTGCAAACAAATAGCTAATATTCCTGATTTTAGGACTAGGATTATACGAGAGGCCATCGAAATAGAAAAGTCCGGACACCTCAATACGAGAGACGACGCTCTGCATTTATCCAACACGTGGAGAACGATAATCAAACAGCAGAGCGATGCGCAGCAGCCAACGGGGACATCGCAACTACGATCGGGCGAAATTCACTGGGAGTCTCGCCACTTCAACAGGAATTATGTTTATTTTAATCTTGTTAATAGTTATAGTATGGAAAATCTACAAGAGCCATTTGCTGCAAGATTCCAAGAAAACCAAGAACGACCAGTCTTCCGAAAACAACCCTTCGTCCCTGTTGTTTTCCACTTCGGAGGGAGGAATTGTGTGATAGAATATGCTGATGACTAACAGGAACTGCTAGCTTCAGTATTCTAAGTACCAGCGACGCGACGCTTGCATAAAAACTTTATATATATGAGAACTTTGTACTTTGTGTTCAGTTCTCCTTGTAACGGGTTAAATAAAATCTCGTAGTTCTGTTTGTAAAACAAGAAAAGTGTTTTTTAAAAACGAGATCCTTCGTTCGAAAACCTTAACTTTTTGCTTACATCACTCCGATAACGATTTATTTCTTAAAGTCAAAATAAAACTTCCAGTCGCAACTTGTTCTTCCGTCATATCTACACGTTTATTTAGAGGGTGGCAATAAAATAATCGTTGCTACCGCTGTCATAAACTTTTCGAGGACTAAAATTAAATTGCATCAGCGCCTAGTATGTTCGACGGCATATCGATCAAACGCTTTCCGCATTACTGAAATCCTTGCTTTGTTGGAATTCTTATTTTCAAAGAGGAATTCCCACAAACACCCTCGACTGGAGCTTCTGTAGAATTTTAAAAGCATTTCTTACCTTAAGCTTGCATGAAAGAAGCTATTACATTGATTAGGACATTGTCTCCGTAGCGAAAATTTCAGCGTCGTTCCGAGGTTAAATCAGAAGTTAAAGACACTGTAAGCGCAGTTTTTGATATTCAGAGATATTTATGAGAGATGCTTTTCCATCAAAATGATTGCAGCTTATCTGATGTTATGTAACGTAAGTAGTGCTTGTGCCGCATGTTTATGAACATTATCTGCTTGAGCGGCAGAAACAGTGAATGAAGTCTTCTACAAACAATATATGTTGTTTTGAAATGAACAAAAAATTTAAAATTAAAAGTTTTATTTTTACCGTATTGGGGTCAGCTTTTATCATTCTTACTTGAAGAGCTTGAGTAGTGTCTCGATTATTTGTTCTCGCCAATCGAAGATCATTGTCTCAGAGTACTGAGCAAACAAGCTATTTCTTGAAGTACCTTAGCATGTGTCACATTTGTTTCATTGCAGAATTTTCTTCAGTATTGAGCATTCACTTTTCGTCAACTAAATGTGGTCACGAATGCGGCATTCGCTTAATGCATATGCTTCATGCCAGTAGTATGTACTTAATATTCGAACAACGAAGATTTTGAAATCTATTGTTCGTAGGCAAATTATTTTACTTAGATGGTTCTGTCTTCCTTTTCCACCAATTCCAATAGTAACAAACTTGGTGATAGTGGATTTGACAGTTCAGATATTTATCCATGTGAGTTGGTTGGCTGTATACCTGATGTTGTAGTCTTCCAGAGAATTTCGTGATTAGGAGGTCAAGGAATAAACATTAGTTGTCCTCTTAATCTTCTGATGAATGTAGTTTAGATGGCGGAGAGAGTTCTTTAGTTCGACTCTTCCAAAAATTTATATCATGAATAAGTCGACGTATCGGATTTATATTTTTGACTTCAGAGGTGTTTTCCTTAAATATCCCGCTAGTTCGATTATGTGGGCAGGGAAGCTTTAATTTCTTGAGATCTGTTCTAGAGCCTCATCGAAATGCTAGGATTTAGGGACTTTAGGTCAAAACTTGAGAGTACGTCGCCCTCCACTGGCATGTAGATGATGAGAAAGTATGAGTCGGCCATTGGTTTACGTTGTAGTATTTTTCCAGTTTTTGTAGTGGCGAATTGAAAGCGAAAGTCACAATTGGTCGCAAAGGAATGTCCAAGTTTTTGAATTTTTGGCAGACCGAACAACTTAAGGCAGCGACTAGACTTTTCCTGCCAAAAGAGCTTCTTTTTTATTTCTGCATTTAGTGATATTGAATTTATATTTTCCTCTTTGATGTTCTCTAAATATGTAGTTGTGTCCTTGGCGGATGCCTTGTAAATGGGTTCGTCAAGAAGACTTTTCATCTTACTTTTGTAGTTGTCGGTATTCCATTGAGATGAGAATTTCGTCAATAATTTTTATTTATAAAGAAATTAGTTGATAATTTTGTTTTCCTTCAAAAAAAAAATTGTAAGCCACTTGCAATAAAAATATCTCGATATTATAATTTCATTAACATTATTTGTTCATCTATATCTCTAATTTTGTTTATTAATTAATTAAAGTATATTGCTTATGTTGTTCATGCTATTCCAGAAAATTCTCTCTCTATTGCAATCGTTCCTGTTGTTCGGGTACGGTAAAACTCAACTCATGGCAGAAGACACACGTATCTTGCATTGGTAAATGTCTTTAACAGATGAGAAAAATAAGCGTTCTTGAAATTCTCGCAGAAACCAAATCATTCAAACTATTATTGTTCCCCGCATAATGAGGTTAAGAGTGATGATGGTCGAACGCCTGGTCGTTGTAAGCCAGCACAAGCACCTATTTAAAAACAATCCTCTTTTTCACGAGAAAGTCCACGATACCTTGTTTCCTTGAATATATGTCGCATCGTCAGTATTCATTACATATTAATATACTCCCGTAAGATGATTTAGCTTGTAAAATAAAAAAGTTTAGTTTGTGGAGTAAGTTAAGACCTTTACCATCAAAAGTACACCTATAACGAATTATCAGTTGTAATCCCCAGTTATGCCAATGGTTACATTTTACAATCAATACCACAATAAAATAGATATCTTTAGTAATTCAAAAGCATTTCTGCCAAACTATTACAAAATTTATTCCAGAATCTTGTCAATGTTATAGATTTATTTTAACTAACGCATCTCCTGTTTCTTCTTCTTTCAGAAGAACTGACTTTCTTGGCATATTACAAGTAGTGGTACTTAGTTCTGAAGCTAGTTTTTAAGTTAGTTTATTGAGTTAATTGAAACTTGGAATTTAGTGATCAGCCCGTAAGTTGAACTAATAAATAAATAAGTAAATACATAAATCTAACTAAACCTATATAATATTCAACTCTGACTATGTTTTTTTTAAACAATAATCAGCTAAATTGAATATAAAATCTACAAGAAATGCAAGTAAATAAAACTTGTTACTAATTACAAAACGTGTTTAGCAATTAAAGTAGTATTTATGGTTTCAGTTTCCGCAATAGCATTGCTAACCGTCAACCGCTAATCTGTTGTATTAAGTCTTCCTACCTCTTGCAGAATTCTCATTTTTATGTCTTATACACTATTACACCTATTTTTATAGACTTTGCCTTTTATGCAGCCCCATAAAAAAAGTTCAGTGCGCTCCATAAACACTTCTCTGGCCCTGTTTCTTTTACACCATTTTCATTTGAGTATTTTTAAAAATACTTATGAACATATAGTGCTGGAAAAAATTTGAATGACGATTCTTATTAGGATAGGATATTATATAGGTTCAATAAGATTTTCAATCAAATACAAAAGTTAATTTTCCACATTCCACTGTAATACTATTTACAAAATTTCTGGATTCTTCCTTCGTCGGATTTTGTTGAGTCGAACTTGCTAACGGTTCGCCAATCATCCTGTTGATTTCTTCAGAGCTTAATAATTTCCACATTAAAAGACATTAACCATTCCATCACAAAATACACTTGACCACAACCTTCCCATGGTAATGAGACCGGACACTGCTGCCCTTCATTACATTCACACACACTGCATATCAAAAGTTCTAAAGAAACAAAACGTCAAAACCATATTTACCACTTGACCAAAAATCTCTCAACATCTTCACAGACAAAATGCTATTTGAGGTGGCCAAAACTTCTAAACTAGCAATATACCCAATATACAAACTGGTCACCAGAGATCCCACAACGTTTTTGGAAAAAACAACTAAGTCCAAAATTCTCGAGTCATATCAATAAACGAGGATACAAAAAAGAAACTTATACCCAGGGAAAAATCGAGCCTTTGCCCAAAATTCTACGGGCTCCCAAAGATACAAAAGAGTTCCCCGGCGTCCGATCGTGAACACCTTTAACTCACCAGTATGCAAGCTGAAGAAACATTTGGCCAGTGCACTGCAACCCATAGTGGAAAAGGCAGAGTCCTATGTAAAAATTCAGAACATTTTACTCAGATTTTAGGTTCGGTCGGGATGGACAAGGACGACATTATGGCAAGCTTCGATGTCAAATCCCTATATCCGAGCATTCCATTAGAGGAGGCACCCCTGCTTATAGAAGAGAACGAAGATCTTCCGCCGTATGTAACCGATCTATCAAGACACTGAGTGAAGAATGCTTTACGGACAAAGGGAAAATATATCGATAAGTGGATGGAGCAGCAATGGGATCATCTCTCTCACCCGTGATTGCTAACTGTCGTGTACATCAAGGACGAACAGTTTGAGCTGGAGTTTCGCCCTTTTCTCTCGTGACTGGATTGGCAGCATGCGTATTTCGCACATGTTATGGTCACTGTTTTAGGGTTGCCTATTGATTTTCCCGTTGATCTTTTATCTACATCATTTTTATCGCTTTAGTCAGTGGCGACATCTATGTTTTGGGGAATCTCTTTATAATTAATATTGTCGGTGATAGGTACCAAAAACCACTTTATAATTAAGGTTATCGGTGGCGGGTGGCACTTGTGGCAGATGGAGTTCAGCGCGGCACAATGGTATTAAAAGTTTAAATTTACGCGGGACAGCACTTGACAATTTGCAGTTATTATTTATTATTTTATTTATATTATTATTATTATTATTTTATTTATACTCGTTGCCGCGAGCACATTCCTTACTCAGATTCTTCAGCAAATTCTAGTTTTGGCAAGTAACTTTCACCTACTAGTTACAAATCTTCTAGAATTCTCCTGAGTCGGTTATTGATGAAGCAAACTTTCTGACGTTTTGTCAGTCATCCTATTGGTTCCTTTAGAGCTCAACTGAAACTGACGGACCAAAACAACAACCGACGCAGGAGGAATCCAGAAGATTTGTAAATGGTATTACAGTAGTCTGTGGAAGTTTCTTGGGTTTCTTCTTGGGGTCACATTAAATTAATTTAATTTCGTTTAATACTAGATTACGTTATATCAAATCTACACGGAAATAAAGTACATATTAAAAAAAAAGAGAAACGAAGAATTTTGTTGCTTCGAAAGATCTGACCATAACAATTATTCATAAAAAATAACAAAAGCAGATTGTCAAAAAAGTTACCGTAATTTCAATTTAACCACTCAACATATCTCAAACGAAATATTTAATACAATTTTGGTTTCTTAACATTGATTAACATGATTGATGCATTAATTTTTCTTACATTTACTTAAGAAATGCACTGTATATTTCATTTTATTTTTATAATTAGTATTTTTAGAAAAGAATCTCAGTACCGACCATGAAAGGGACAAACCGATAGAAACAATTGTAAACATTGCTTCAGAAGAAAAAAACGTCTAGATCACGTTTCAATGAAAATGGTAGTGCAAATTTTTCAACCAAAAATACATATAGCAAGCTGAAGAGAGACAAAAGGAACCATTGCATGTACTGCGAGAAGAATGTTACAAATTTTGCACGACACTTGAAATGACGCCATGATAAGGAAATATGTTTTAAACATAATGTCGTCAAAAAATAATTCTAAAGAGCGGAAATTGTGACAGGAAAAAATTCGCAAAACAGGTATTTACTTTTGAAAAATGGTGTTTCATCGTAGGCAATATATTTCGCGCGACTATGGAATTCCTGAAATATGGTTTTATTACGAAATGTACATGCACCTTTTTTATGTATCATTAATAAGCGATAGATTATTCAAATATAATACGGTTTAACAAAAGTTACGGGAATACCTTTACCGGTCTTTATAAATTGCTGGACGATCGAAGAGGGTGAGCAAAAAACAGCTAATTTTTACAGATCTTTTATATCCTTTTAAAAATTAATATGTGAAATTAATTGGCGGCAGTCCTTTTGAAAATGTGTAAATTAAAAATGAATTAAAATTATTGGAAATTTTACAGTTGTTAAATTATAACACAAAATGCCAATTTTGTGAACGCAGATTTATATCTCAAAACCTGGTAAGATATGAGAAATCGCCTCAAATAATTTTTTGCTTTTTTGAAAGAAAATGTAGTGTAGTGTATTAAAAATCGAACAATTTAAAAAATATCTACAAAGCGGCAGTGATACGAGTGAATGAGCTTTTATATATCCGAATCATGGTCCAAATTAATTTTTTGAGTTTTGGTGGAAAGGAAGGATTTAAAAATCCAGTTCGTCGATCAAAAATAGAACATCAAAGAACCAGCAAAGATTATCTACCGTGTCCTAGATGTACTGGATTTTTCCTAAGGCCCTACCTCCATCGCCACTTCAAAATGCGCCATCATAAGACCAACGACAAAGATTCCAAGCATGCGCAATCAAGTGGCTTGATGCTTCTTCACATGTGGGGATCAGAAGAAACAAATACTATGTCCAAACGCGTGCTGGAATTAGCCAGATTTTTGTTGATTTTAAAAAACAAATTAAAAGAAGGTAATGACCTTATGGGTTATTTCAAACATGTTTTTTTTGATGCCCTAGTTAGTGCTACAAATGTGTGGTTATTATCCCGAGTTAATTATATTTAAGAGTCCTTCTCTTGCTTTAAGGTGGGCAACAGTTCTTAAGCAAGTTTGTGACACAGCTATATTTTTATATGCTAGAAAAGGTGATGTCGAAAGGAATAAAGACATTGAAATATTAAAACAGCAGATTGAAACTCAATTTCGTTTTTATTTTCATAAATTCAAATAAAGACCTGTCCGCTAAGAAATGGAAAAATGGGAGTATGTTAATAGAAGACATTATTAAAATATTCAGGTTCAGGATATTTATCAATCCCTATCAGATATTGAAAAAGTTTTGGTTAAAAATATGAAAAGGTTCGCTATTCGTGGGAAAGCTGTCCCTGTTATTTTTACAAAGTATATGCAAAGAAATATTGATGTGTTGTTGACGTCGAGGAGGTGTATTAACTCTCCGAATCCATATTTATTCGCCAACCTAAATATTGATAAAAGTTTTCTGTGGATCTTCAAGGTGTTAAGGAAACTAGCAGTTGCCTGCAATATAAATAAAAATTTGAAGCTCTAACAGCTACATATTTAAGAAAGCACATAGCTACCATCGCTCAATTAATTTCTATAAACGATAGCGATTTATAACAGTTATCAAACCATTTAGGTCACGAAAAAACAACACATTTGTAACTCTACTGAAAGACGGACGGTAAGCTCCAAATTGCCAAAAGTATCTAAGCTTTTATTATTATATTATTATTATTATTATAGAACTTTAAGTTGGCATTAAGTTCAAGATGGTGGCCGATTTAACAGCTGTCAAGTGATTTATTCTCAATTTGGTTTGGCAGACCCGAATGAGTCCGTCCGCCATCGAGCACAGGAATTGGATCTGTGTCCATCCACTTTATGAAAGATTTTGCGGAAGGATCTTGGTTTACGTGCTTACAAATTCCAACTCGTGCAAGAATTGAAGCCAAACCGATCATCAAGTAAGGCGTAGATTCGTTGAATGGGCCCAAAACGAGATTGCCGTTGTTCCCGATTTTCATAAGCGCATTTTGTTTAGTGATGAAGCGCACTTCTGGTTGAATGACTACGTCAACAAACAAAACTGCCGCATTTGGAGCGAAGCTAATCCTCAAGTGTATGTCGAAACAGAGTTACATCCAGAAAAACTGACTGGTGCGCTTTTTGGGCTGGTGGAATAGTTGATTCGTACTTCTTCAAAAACGATGATGGCCAGAACATTACAGTCAATGGTGATCGGTATGAAGCTATGATTACTAACTCTTTCATTCCTGAATTGAATAACCATGATGTCCAGGAGATGTAGTTTCAACAAAACGGCGCAACATGTCACACAGCTCGTGTCACAATCGATTTATTGAAAGACACGTTTGGTGACCGCCTAATTTCACGTTTCGGACCTGTGAATTGGCCTCCAAGATCTTGTGGGGCTATGTAAAGTCATTGGTCTATGCGGATAAGCCACAAACGCTTGACCATTTGGAAGACAACATTCGCCGTGTTATTGCCGATATACGGACACAAATGTTGGAAACAGTCATCGAAAATTGGACGTCCAGATTGGATTACATCCGCGCCAGCCGTGGCGGTCATATGCCAGAAATAATATTTAAAATGTAATGCCACAAGATTATCTTTCGGATAAATAAAATTCATGTCAATCGAATAATTCATCGTTGTTTTATTGCAACTTATAGTTCTATAAATCGAAAAAAAACACCCCTTAGACGAGTCCTGAAGTTTGGGCTTACATCAATACTTGTCTGAATTCTCGGAGGCCGCACTGGAAATACGTTTAAATAGGGGTGTGTAAATCCGTCTTCCGTTGGACATCTTAAAGTGTTGGTGGGTGAACCCGGTTATATAAGTAACAACAAAGGGCACAAGATCCTAGTACGACAGATCTTTACCACCCCATACCACCAACAAAGATGAACAATAAATCCATGTTTGTCCTCTGTCCTGCGGGGAAGATATGAACCAAGATACTTATGCTTGCAATCACTTCCCTGAACAGAGAGCATTATTGGGATCCAAGTGAACGAGAAAGTGTGGTGCTGTCAAGTGGATCATTTTGATATGGCCACAGAAGGTTCCTTGCAGAAATGATGAAGTTATTTTGTATCAAACAAATTGTCAGGGAAGTTACATTATTCAATTTGCCTGTAGTGACCCCAAAGGATAATACAGAGAAGAAATTTTTTCGTCGTCCGACCTCCTATAAATAACATCACGGCACAAAAGAAAATTAAAATTTTAAATCGACAATAACTCCCTCCCGTGTGGTTTTAAACTATTTAAAAGTTTTTTATATTCCTTGTGTATGTATACTAGATCACCTGTTTTTTCCTTGCCTACCTCTGACAATTAGGTAAATTCATAAAATTTCAATTTTTCTGTGAATATGTGTATTTTAGAAATTTCATTGGACGAAGTCAAAATTGGCAGCAAGATAATACTAATGCTGATGCTATTTTTTAAAAATTAAAAATTAGGCTTTTTCGTTGTGTTACACGGATTATCTGGAGGTTGTTTTATATTTAATAATGCAATAATTTTTATAAATTATATTAGCACCTAATACACCAAAACATTGAAAATTTTATAAAACCCATTTTTGGTGATTTAAACAATGACATATTGTATCAGATTGTGTCGTATGCTCTTCAATATATAATGTAGTTTTTTCACGGAGCAATAAAGTTGACGATGATTTCGTCGAAACGAAACGTCGTATCTAAAATCTCTACGTTCTTTCCCCACTATCTTGTAGAGCTCGAAAAGGCAAAAAAAGTTGCCTTTATTTTTTTATATCGTTTTGAATGACATCGGAAAAAAATAAAAACTAAATTTACATTGTTCAAAATACCAAAGGCGTTTGTTTAATTGATCTACCAGAACTTTTATTATTTTTGGTGATTAACCGAGAAAAAGTTACAGGGATTTAAATTGTTGACTTTGTTCCACGTTATCTGTAAACTACCTGATTTTACACCGATCTAGTGTGCGGAAAGCGTTACTTTACCATGTAAGCTTAGTTCCCACTTATCCGAGTCCCTTCGGGATATTATCGTATGGGTTTGGGACCAAAATGTCCGAGTTTTCGGAGATAATTTTATTAAAGATCTAAAAAAAATCTATAAGAAAGGAAGGATTAACATTTGGGCTATGAATAAAAGGTTCATCTTTGAGGGTTTACGCCTATTGAGTACGTCGTTTGGTCATAGCTTACAAAGTTAAACTAACTGAACTAAAATTTTTGTCCACGGTATTAGTTAGTGTTGGTTACATTCACTGAAATCATTCTCTTTCTTCCTTCCAAAATGCCCATTCGATGCTTCAATCTCCTAAGAATCGCTGTTGAAGTTTTGTTTTAACTTGGCTTCGATACCGACCAGGAAGGCGATAAGTGCAGTAGTGCCGATATCTAACGAAAACAAAGATGAAAGATGGTGATTTTAAACGAAGTAGTGCGGGTCGGAAATGGGAAAAAAAATTGGGTTTTTGTACCTTGAATCTGGTGATCGATTAGGCACAAAACACATTTTGCCCGTCGATTTAAGCTGATTGTACTTCAATATTTTCAAATTTTAAGTGATTGTTTCTAGGTTACTATTGTCTACACTTCAAGTAATAAATTTGATACCACTTTCTATGGAGATCATTAAACCTCGTTTTCCCCGCATGAAGTTACATATTTCAAAAACATTATACTTCACTTACGTTGCATAAGTGGTCAGGAATACACTATAGGACCAATCATTAAAAGATTGTTATTCGGCTTTGACAATGTAATCTAAATAACTAGAAGAGTATTTTCCATGATTTCCAATATTCGGTATCTTTTTGGCGAGAAGTGCTTGGTTAGCTTTGGTTAGTTCTGGGGTTAGTTATTGTCCATGTTTGGTTGGTTTATGTAGTAATCGTATAGTAAAGAAAACGGTGAATAACCGGTTGTGGAGTAGATACCTTCGTCATAAATCAAAAGAAAATGTATTCTTTCTATTGGACTGTTAGAAGGAGAATTACCGAGGATACTGCAATGAATTTCGATACAGAATAAATGACAAAACTCCATGAGTAAGTTAATTTAAGATCCTAAGCGTTGGCCAGAAACGATTTTTTTCGGTGTATTGTGGTAAGAAACAGTATATATTAGTTTGCATGTTTCGAAAAGGAATCTGTAATTGTGCAGGGTTTTAAATATGAAGATATTAAAATTAATATTTTACATGTGCTAACTTTGGACGATGGGCTTTAATTACTTACATTAAATTCATCATCTGGTTTCATAATTTCCTTGAGAATTCTAATTATACATCGATTATGAATGGATGACTTACATGTAACTCTGAAATTTTTGATTGGTTTTACTATGGCCAGTGAAGCCACAATCGTTATCATTTAGTTATCTGATTCGGACTTTTTGTTTTGGATCGAGGTAGGAATTGGGTCATTGTATTTTTCGTTAATAATAAAATCTTCTAAATCGAAGTCCTCAACATCGGGGATGTTCGATTGTATTTCACTTTCGCGTAAAGCATTTATGTCTATTCAGGAGAAATCATCTGTCACGAAAGGTTCTTTTCCTTTTTTATATGTGATCTCGAAATTGAATTCATCGACTTTGAGCGTCCAAGAAATAAGGCGAGAATTGGTTCCTTTAATTTCGGCCAGTAGATTATGGTTCGTTTCGATGACAAACTTTTGACGTAGATAGTGACAGAAATGTTTAGTGGAATCTATGATCGATTAAAGAACTTTTTCAATTGTTGGATAATTTCCATCTACTTTATTAAGGGTCCAGAAGTAGAAAGCTATAGGATGATCATTTTGGGGCAGTACGGTGCCAATTCGAGAAGATTCGAAAAATCGAGATTCTAGAGAATGACGAAATTTGTTTTTTGCATTTCATGATGATGTTTTGATAATCTTGATTACTTATATTACTTTTTTTTACTTTATAAAGACACTTAGTGGAAACGTGATTTTTGCAATTTTTTCAATAAATCCGCTATAATATCCTAGCAGAGCTAGGAATGCTTCCCCTGCTTTTGTGTTTTAGGGATTAGATAACATTGCGCCGGTTCTATTGTACAACGTTCGGTTTAACACCTTCTGGGGTTATTATATGCCAAATTCTTTACAGAAAAATTCCGATTTGTCTGGTTAAACTTTTGAGTTAGAGATTTCGAGAATATGACAGCGTCATGCACTGGAAAGTGGCATGCGCATTTTTCAGATCAAACGACATTCCAAGATATTCAAAATGATTTTGGTTTACTATAAATGTCGTTAATTCGATCTATTTTGTACCTATTTCGATTTGGTGAAATTCTTGTGTCAAGTAGTCAACTGGGTACACTTTTCAAGATTGTCTAAAATCTATTTATTCCCAGAGAAACAGACAGACAGATGAGATGAAAATAGTTTATAACCATACGATATTTTTTCTTACAAAGAATTTTGTGTAAAATCGGAAAGAAGAGGTACAATTTTTGATTTTTCAAGGCTAAAATAATCTGATTACGTTGTTTACGACTTTTAGATGGGCGGACAAGCATTTCAAATTAGTCTTTTAGTGTGACCTTTACATTTTCATAGAAATTAACGTGAATGTTGGATTAATAATGATACAACGTTAATCCCTCGGGTATTATATTATTCTCATAGTTCAAGGTATGCTGAGGGGTCGAGAAAACGATGCTTTGATATTTTGGAGTGCTTAAATTTTTTAAGCTCCTTTGAGTCTATAAGTGCGTCAAAATTGTTATGCCAGTTTAAAACAGGTATTTGGATTTTTTGAGTAATACTTTAATAATTTTATTAATTCCTACAAAAGTGCAATTTGTAAAAATTAATATTCTTTATAAGTGTTTTTATACGCTGTTACTTGGAATGTTAAAATTATAATTTTGCTAATGCTAACTTGTTTTATCAGCAAATTCAAAATACGTTCATTCATTCGGTTTGATGGAATATTAGCCAGCCATTCTAAATGAGGAAGTTGACGCATGTAAATTCTGCCTGCAACATTTGTTCCAAGAAGAAGTTCAATGGACCCAGATAAGCCTATATCCGTCAAGGCAGGAATTTTAGTTCTTTAGTCTACAGTTGGTGAAATATTGGCACTCTATCATTGCAGATGGTTAGCTGATCATGGGCCTCAACCAAATGTGGTTGCCATTTAATTATTTAATGACTAGCAAATTTACCATGCCAGTAGCCAGTAGAAATGGGTGCTATCGGTTTCCTATGTCTATTTTATTATTCAGCAGCTAAGCACACATGTTGTTCATTTTCTTCCTCTTTTGTCATATAGTTGGTGTATATTCCCCCATAGCACTGGTTGATGAACTGTACTAATAAAATCTTGGGGTACGCGAGTTTAGGCGTTCGTGACTGATTCTACCTTTTATTGTTATATTATTCAAATTTATTTTTTAATAGTTTTCTTTTAACATAGAACGAACTGTCGCGCTTTGATATGCGGTATCGTGGCTTGAACTAAGTATTCAATTTTATGCTTTTCATTAATATTCGAATCATTATGTATTTTTCTAAATTGAGCCGAAAATGAAAGGTTGTCTTAAATACTACCTCCGTAGCTTTTAAATGCTATTTTCGGTAATCTAAATCTGCGTCTACCAGTGGCGAGACTACCGCCTTGTATATTGTCAAATGCAGGTAAAATTCTGGATTGAAACTCTGCGTTCTTGTCCTGGATGATTCTAGCTAAGCACATTCGTATTTACGCCTCTCCTTCGACTTCATTTTTACTATATGCTCATATGAAATATATGGTGTTCTATACCATTTGATGAGATTGCTGGCTGCCTTAATTTTTAACATTGTAACCCGAACGCTTTAAAAGGAATTCACGTTCTTCCTGTGACAATATATCGTGGATGCTCCAAATACAATACCAAAAGAAAAGAATACATCCCAATATGGTAAATCTTATTTCGCTGTCTACAATTATCGGCTGGGATCGTCATTCTAATGATGTGTTCAGAAATAATTATAATCTCAAATCACCATCATACGGATGAGCTCAGAAAATTTTTACTATATGTTCATATTACGTTGATGATGTCGTGTTCCATTTGATGAGATTGATTGCCGAATGAATTTTCAACATAAAAGCCCGAACAACTTAGAAGTAATTCAGTTTATTCCTATTTTTAGGTAACGTGTTTGTTATAGCGGCCATTCTTCTCGAGAGGAATCTCCAGAACGTAGCGAACTACTTAATTGTCTCCCTTGCTGTTGCGGATTTGATGGTAGCATGCTTAGTTATGCCATTGGGTGCAGTTTATGCGGTAAGTGACTTACAGTATAAATTTAATTCATTTCGACCAAATGAACAGATGTGAAATTTGCATTCTTTTATAACCCTTTATAATTATTATTTTTTGTTAATAAGATTTTATTTATTAATATTTTGCTTTATACACTGGCTCGTTTTTTAAATAACATGCTTAGAGCAATTTACTTTTGTTGCCTTGACACCCATTTTTAAGAAAGTTTATCAACAAATGTATCAATTGTTATTTATGATTTTTTTATCACATCACACATGTCGCATCTGGCCATTAAACCTAAGCAATTTTCCTATTAAACATATTTATGCACAGTCAACCATGGAATCACGTAGAAAACTTTGTTACATCATTCAAAAAAATCTACTTTATAATTTTAAAATAAAAATAAGGAAGGATACACTTTGGTTAAATGATTCGAAAATTTAATTTAGACATGCTAGGAAAGATCGACAAATGCGTTATTTGACATAGTATATTGAAGATCTCACACTTAGTGAAATCTCTCCACAGATTTACGAAAATGTTCTGAGTATATCGGCATGACAGCTGTAAATAGGGAATTGTGCTTGACAATCTCCCACCCAAATAACGTTATTAAACCAACGGCTACCAAAACTATGAGGCTCTGATAGGAAATTTTCCTGATTATTTTCTTTCCGTATTAGCAACAAGATTACGCAATTACAATTGTTTTGTCCACTTTGGAAAGTGTTTCTCCCATTTACCCTGGAAGATAAGTGTAAAAGACTACTTACAAGTTTCGTAGGAATATCTAAACTTAATTTACTATTAAAGTCTCGTTTCATGATTAAAACTAGCGTTTCACATGTCATTACTACTACAATTTATGTCACAAATTTTTCAATATACTTCAACTTTATTATTCTTGGTAGGTTTTGCAAAACAATTTGAAAAATTTGAAAAAAAAGTGTTGACGAAAATCTATATCCCTATGAACTCTGCATAGGTGTTAAACTAACAACCGCGAAATTCGTCAGTCCGTGAGATGTTTTTGAAAATTGTTTGGGAAGTGCTTATCTGCTACTATTAGCTTTCTTGGCTTTTCATAATATGTTATTATTTTGAAAAAAAAGTTATTAAAATGATTAAACTTTGTGCTGCTTGATACATTATTATTATAACATTCTGTTGATTCTTCTGTTATGTTTAAATTGTTCACCAGCTTTAATTTTTCAACGAAACTTCCACAGGTTGTTAAATACTATTTACAAATCTTCTGGATTCCTCCTACGTTGGTTGTTGATGAATCGAACTTGCTGGCGTTTCGCCAATCATCCTGTTGGGTTCTTCTGTGCTTAACTGAAACTGGCGCGAATTCTACTCTGTACCTTCTTATATATTATATGAGGGGGGCGGAGCTAAATGAGTGGCATGAATGTCGACGGATGGCTGATTCCCATACTTTTGTTATTTGGTCTCATGTTTAAGAATACCTACGAGTTTTTTTTATCCATTAAAGTCTATACACCCTAACATACTTTTCGCCATCTCGCATTCCTAGATTTGCTGATCAAAAGGAAGTCAGACCTAAAATTGGGTTATTCCATTTATAGAAATCCCACGCACTCAGCGTGGGATCACTCAGCGTTTTCACATCTTCATCCGGCCAAAAATCATGGCTTGTCAACTATTGTTTAGAGAGCCGCATTTGTATTAAACGGAGGCGCCCCCACGGGCGTCCAAGCACATGGGCCCGTTGTGCCCTTAGATCGCGCTAGAGGGCGTCCAGAATGCCGCCTCTCCTATAGAAGGTCAGCAACTCCTTTAGCCCAATACCGTGTACTGAATCCGGATCGATCAGGGGCGTCCCGGAGACTCCAAATCTTGCCCATTTCAAAGCAGGGCACTCAGTGAGCAGATGATACGGGGTCTCCTCCCCTTCTGAGAGAGAGTCGTAAAACTATCTAAAAATGAGTCACTGGACCCAAAATTGCTCTTCTACGCTTCTCTCTAATATTTTCCATCACAAAATAAGCTTCAAAACAACCTTAAAGGACAATAAGTCCTAACGGAACCCCACACTTGCCACTGTTATCCTTCCTTGTATTCAAAACATCACTGACCACATATCAAATAAAATGCCAAAACCAGATTTATTACTTGTCCAAAAATCTCTCAACAACCAGAAGTTTACAGCATTCCATGTATATGGGGCAAGGAATACATTGGAGAGACCGGACTAAAAATATCAACCAGGCTGAAAGAACATGAAAGAGGCTTAAGACTGCAACAAATAAACCCATGAGCAGTTGTCGAACACAATCACAAAACAGAACATCAAATGTTATTCGATTAAACTAACATTCTTACATTTAATCAATTCTAAAAAAGAAAAATGCGAGCATTCATTATGGGAATCTGAGACAACGCTTATGCCCCTCCTTTAGCTCCGCCTCCCTGAAATAATTTATAACCATGTAAAGGGTAGCACGCGAGCCAGTTTCAGTTAAACTCTTAAAAAGGCAACATGATAATTGGCGAAACATCAGCAAGTTCGATTGATCGAAAACCGCCTTACGAATCCGTAAGATTTGAAGATTTCTACTCCCTTCTGTAAAATACCTAAATATACACCAATCTATAGGCCGGAAAGCGTTACTTTACTATGGTTAGTTTCGTTTCTTATGGATTCGAGCCATTTGCGGGATGTTAAAACGGGTTTGGAAGCAATCGGATGTTTTAGGAGACTTTAACGCACGGCTTTAATTTTGACTTTTCTCAATTCTTGTGTTCTGTATTTGTGTTGTTTTGCAAATCTGTACCCAAAAACTAACGGTCGTATAAAAAGTATATCATGCAACACGTGCGGAAAACTTTTTAATTCACTCGTTTATTAAGACTCGCTCCACTCGCGCGAAATAAACTCGTGACTCAAATGCCGTTTATCACACTTGTTGCATAATATACTATTTTTTGTAATTTTGTTATTATTCTAGAGAAATCGTAGTTCAACATAAATTTTGCTCTTATTGTTATTTTTTGTGTGTACCATTGCCTTTTATTTTTGATATTGTATTTCCTATTTCTTGTTTTTATTGTCCCAAAAGAATGAAATTAGCTTTTATTCAAATACTTTTAAAAAATGTATGCGCTATCCGCATGGTGTAAAGAAATATTTTCGTTAAATTGGGGTGACCATAGGATTATTTCTCATAAGCTTGGCTACCAGAACATGTGTCAAAGATACCTAATTTGGAGTTTTCATCTATCTCTGGAATAGATGTAATTGATTCTACTGTGCAATTGATTTTTGCATTGAAAAATTGAGGGAGAAAAAATTTATTGTCATTTATTTAGGGTTTATTTTTGGTGTTTAAACACTTGCTTCCATTGTTTGATAAATTCAATTTCTTATCAGTAATTAAGGAAGTCTTGCCAACACTTCTACATGAGAAGTAGAATAAGAGTCAGCTAAGGACGAATTGTTTAATACTTAATTTCCTAAAAAATATTTGTTAATTGTTCTGAAGACATTGAAATTGAATTGAAATGACTTCTTTCGATAGTTGAATATAAATACTACCGACTGCGCCAGTTAAATTATTGAACTTCGGAATACCGTTTTAAAAACTGATTCCTTTCAAAAATTACAACTTTATTCGAGGATGCTAGACTGTGTGCCTAGAAAACGAAGGACTTAAAAAGTTAACCAAACACATTAATTACGTGATGGAATATCCTCATTATTACAGCATTTTCAGTATATGCTACGCGACGTTCGCATAAGAAAGTTAAAAATATGTGTACAATGTATCTTGTATTTCAATTCTCCTTGTAGCGGCTTAATGTAAAGCTCGTAGCTCCGTGTTTTAAAAAACTAGACCCCTCCTTTGAAAACCTTAACTTACTTACGCGGTTGTTATAGATTTGGGTTAGTTTTCAGTCAATGCCGCGTCATCAGGACGATTTGATCGCGAAATGTGGGTTTCAATCCGTAAACTCCAAAACAAACCAGTGATAGACTGTCTGAGAAACTCAACGTGATTGAGTTCAATTGAGGGTAAAGAAGAAAATAAATCACCCTCGCAAGCAGCGCTACGCAAGGAAGATTCCAATTGGAAGAATAGTCTGACGACTAAGAGAGAGAGAACTATTGTTCTCCTTTCATCTTCGCTTGTTAGGACGGCGGAAATAATTTTAGGATTCTTAGTTTTAAGTTCAATTTTAAGAAAAAGATAAAAACGTAAGTGAGTTCTTTACTTCTTTAAATTTAGTGCAAAAGAAAGTAGAAAATAGTCATATCAATTAAAAAATGAATTCTAATCAATCGTCAAATGCAACGGTAAATTACATTTTGGTAAAAATGTTTAGACCGTATTCTGCCATATAAAAATCCCAACACTTTAAATAGTTTTCAATCAGCTGGAGATTTTTTTTTATACATATGACCAACGAAACGAAGACATTTTAAAACAATATTTATTAAGGACTCGAAGAATGAAACCTGTATATCGCGCATAAATTCTAGTAGGATGTAGAATGGAGTTAGCAAAGTGGGATAATACAAAAGCAGCTTTGTTAAATTATTTTGGAGATATACGAAACTTGGAATGTTTAGAACTGGATTTGTTAATGGCCACTCATTTTAAAAATGAGCATTCTTTAGATCGTGGGAAAAGATTACAAGCTTAAGATGCATCCTTGCTCCAAAAATTAATGCATTTCCCTTCGATATAATACGACGAAATTTGGTTAAGGAAGTTTATTAGAAGATTACCAGAACAGTTACAAAGTATTATAAGTATTATAAAACTTCAGCTGTATAGAATTAGCTATGACCCAAATCATGGAAGAGGAAAAATTTCAGTATACACAAAATCTCTTCAGAATTCTAATTCAATCAAAAATTTTGCCTAATACTTCTATCGAATCCGCTAAACAGTTTTCACAAAAACCAAATGATTTTAGTCAACAAAATTTTAATTATGTACAACCTAACCTATTCGCCCCACAAATTATGTTCATAACAACAATCATCATAACCAAAATTCCGGAATTAGGCATTATCAAAATCAGTTTACTCCTCAAAGTAATAATTTTCCGAGATCTCCAATTAATATGACTCAACCACGCGAAGTCTCAAGAAATAGGCAAGTTGGGCAATGGCCAACTAACTAGCCAATGGGTGATTGTGTGACTACCCTCATTAAATATGCCGAAGCCGGGAACAAAAATTGCCATTTAGTCAACGTATATATTTTAACGCACATAATACGACCAATCAGCAGTAGATTTTGTTTTGATGATACCATCGGAACAGAAACTTAAATTACAAATGATTTGTCGAAATGAAGAAATAGCTTTCACTGAAGACGCCTGCCCAATCGATGTTCCATATAACTGTGGTATAAATATGGTACATCACAATGTGAAGTACCCGCCACTTCAACTACAATCGATTGATCTCAAAACTACGAGAAACTGCGAAATCATCGATCCCCGACATTGGTTATGAAATTCATCCAGTCACTTCGAGTCTCGCCCTTTCAACGGAAACGATGTTTATTTTAATGTTGCTAATACTTACAGCATAGAAAATCTACAAGAGCCGGTTACTGCAAGGTTCCAAGAAAACCCAGTACGACCAGTCTTCCGAAAACAACCCTTCGTCCATGTTGTTTTCCGCTACGGAGGGAGGAATTATGTGATAGAATATCCTGATGACTACAAGAAATGCTAGCTTCAGCATTCTTAGTATCTGCGACGCGACGTTAACATAAGAACATTATAAATTTGTGTATAATTTACTTTGTATTCAATTCTCCTGGTAAGAGCTTAATGTAAAGCTCCTAGCTCTGTTTGTAAAACAATAAAAAGTGTTTTTAAAAACGAGACCCGTCGTTTGAAAAGCTTAACTTATTACTTACCATACTTTTTTTAGGACCGTTAGTTTTTGGGAACATTTTTGCAAAACAACAAGAATATATTTGCTGTATAAATATGTAGGTACAGCAAAATTACATAGGTAAAATCAAATTTGCAATTTTTTATGGAAAATTATATAATTCGTTGCTTCTTTTTTTTTTAAATCTTTTTTGGTGGGGTTAAGTTTCTCGTAACTGCAGCGGCATGGGGTCTGGCATTGTCTTCGCCCCTCCCCTTATACTAGTCGACGTCCGCCTAGGAAGGCGTACGTTCCAGTGCCATAAATTATAACGCGTCGAGTAAACGGACCCTCATGCTTCATGGAAAATTGGGGTCATCTTTGCTTAACTATTTTACGACCCAGTTAGACTTCTAATACCAGTGAGCCGATTCTTGACCTCATGCCAGACGTCTATCTTTATAAGACGCATATTCGAGTAGAGGTTAGTAAAAAGAAAACTATTGCGGTTAACAAACAAAGCTTTTAAATACAATACGCAATGATGTGCAATGCCTACCTAACACGTGGATATTACTTGTGTTTCAATAAGTCATTCTTGGCTAACTAAATTTCTATTTCTAGAGAGACTATATGGACAATCATTCTAGTAATTGTAGTACAAATTTCCTTTTTCGTTTCGTCCAAATCTTCATTGACATTACTATGTTTGACCCTAACTTGTAAACGAACTATAAAAGAAGTTGTTATGGAAATTCTTCATAAGTGCAAGGATAGTGCAGATGAAAAACACTTCGTCAAATTTGTCTTCTATGTTACTTTCAAAATAAGATTTTAACCAGAGTGAAGTTTATTAATTACGAGCGCTGTTCTACTTTTTCCGTTTCCGTCTCACTTCCAAATATCTTTGGACCATGAAGGTTAGACGCATTTGAAGCGGAATCGTTTGAAAATGGTTCTCATCAGGATCTTTGCTGCGTGGCTTAAGAGGCAGATTGTTCTGTGATTCTCGCACTGCCTCGCTTTGGGCTTTTTAGGCAGAAGAATATATGTAGACGTTAACCAGTTCTGGGCTATATGTCCGCTTTTACAAATTGCGTTGAGTATGTGAACTGTAAGGTTGTTTCTCTTTTTCGTTTCTGAGCAGTTCTATCAAGTATTGGTCCCAGAATAATGGGATACCACTACTCCATTTATAAATCGAACAACTTCATTAACAGTTGCGTCCCATATAAAAAAGTATGCAAACTATATTGACGCCAATTTAAAAGCTTATGTTCTACTAGGGAATTGACGATGAAATCGATACCAACCTTCGGTATCCTAGTCCATTCACTTTTGACCAACTATATGGCGAGCTTATTGAGAAATGAATATAAACAATAAAATAGAAACAGAAAAATAGAAGAAAGAAAACATTTCAATTTGAAGAAAAATTTTTAATTTGAGTTACACGAAGGATAATTTTTAATTTTAAATATCAATGAAAACGTTTTAGTTAATTTTACATTAGTTGAAAATTGTCAGAAAACCTTTTAATTTGAAATTTAAAAAGTTCTAGTTACAATTTCTTTCCTCCACGGCTAAGTAAAAGTACCAGAGTATTTAGTTCTAGTTAACTAAAAGAAAACATTTTAATTTGAAGAAAAGTAATTAATCTGAAGAACACTTTTTAATTTGCGGGTCATCTTTTAATTTGAAGGATACTTTTTAATTTTAAATATCAAAGAAAACATTTTAGTGAATTTTGCGTAGTTGAAAATAGTAAAATAGTAAACCTTTTAATTAAAAATTTGAAAACAAGTTTTAGTTACATATTTTTTTCTCTACGGCTAAGTAAGAATACTAGTAAAGTAAATTTTGGTTAACTGAAAGAAAACATTTTATTTTGAAGAAAGCTAATTAATCTGAAGAACACTTTATTATTTTACGGTGCACAATTATGCAATAGTTGAAAAAGTAATAAAATAGGTTTTAGTTACAAGTTCCTTTTAGTATAGCCTTTAAGCAGAAATAACTAGAAAAACTAGATTTGGTTACTTGAAAAAGGCAAGAAAAGTTAATAATTTGAAGAAGAAAAAAAATGTTTACGTTGTTGGGTCTTGTAATGTGATTCCACAAATTCTTGACGCAGAATAAAATCATCTACAGAGTGAAACATACAATTTTTTGATACAAATGTGTTTTTTGACTTCTTCGATGTCGAAAAAAATTACAACCTGCCTAGTCACTACTAAACAAAACAAAAATTAACTTCATATTCCACATACTTACAAGCTGGCTAATCCTATTAAGGAAAGCAAAATTAGCTTCATATTCCACATATTTTTGACGCAGCCCAAAATCCTCTACAGAATGAAACGTACAATTATTTGGATAAGGGTAGCTTTTTGAAGGTTCCACATTTAACAAACCGACCGCGCTAATTAAGCAGCTTTATTGTTTGTTTTTAGTAGGCGCAATTTTTTTAATGTTAGTCTGTTTAAAAAATTTTACTAATCCATGCTATACCGAGCAAGCAAAATTTGGGAATATTTCAGTATTGTTAAATTAAATTTTACATCCCTTATCCAGGCTCATTGAATATCATTGAAATCGTAGAAAAGTGTTCGTATTTAGGTATATGGGCGCAGTATTTTGACGCCCCTACAGGGCGATGGGGATGGGAAATAAATAAATCAATAAAGATAAGGTTAATACCGCATTGTTTTAATACTGAGCAGTATTTGTTTGGTCCGCTTTAGTTTGACGCAGATTTCAATCCCAATCGCAAGCTAACTTCAGCCACGTCGATTCTCGTTGCTTTTGCACATTGTTTCATTTTTTTTTAAAGAAACTCGCACAGCTTCGCAAAAAAAGAGCCTGGTTGAATCAGGTTAGAAGTTAGTAAATTTATAATAATAAAAAAAACTAATTAATACTTACAATTTACGAGAAGACATACTCCTCCTCTACCAATGAACAGTCAGTAACCGGAATCGTTTTTTTATTTAATTATGCGCGCTAGTTCATTGTGCAGAGTGGCGTTTCCCGAAATCGGCGTTAAGTTTTTCGATAAATTGCCATCTGGAGAACCTGCTTAATGTCAAATGAGACAAATCTGGGACTGGTATTGTTAAGTTTAGAGGCTTGAGAGTTAAGAAGTGTCTCTGCTCACCGACAACTCGAATAAAATATGTCTTGAAGCTCTTGACTCCGGCATCAAAAAGAACTTTAAAGTCAGGACTCACTGGAGGCGTCAACAAATAGATTAATTGTCTGCGGCTCTTCAGCGAGCTCATAGAGTTGGTTTCGAAAGCCAATGAAATTATTTCCTTGTTCACTCGAGCACTCAATGACGGTATCCCGTCTGGTGACAAAACCGCGAAAGGCAGTCACAAACCCTTATGTAGGATTTCAAGGGCCTTGAATACCTAGAACGATAGGGGAGGACCGGAAAAGAGCCGCAGAAGTCCTATAGCCACTAAAGTCCATTTGGGCAGTATTTTCTGTATGGCTTTTCTGGCAGATAAAATCAAATATTGTTGTAAAAGCATATTGCGCAATGGTTTCAGCCCAGGATGATCGTATTGATTGTGGGATTGTTCGATAATAAAAGTTGTCAAAGGGGCTTAATGGTTAACAATAGTGTTTTTTTTCGGTGTGATATAGAAGTTGAGATAGATGAAGGCTGCCTCCTACCCTCATAAGTTCATGATCGTCAAGGAAAGGCAATAATTTTCTGAAAGTTTTAGAATTATTTTTTTTGAGAAAGGTTTCAAATGAGATCAGATAAGCAAGAATTTTAGACATGTTTGATCAGAACAGCAAGATCATTTTACTGATCACCGAGAATAGGTTTCTTAATATCATTAGAATAAAATATATCTTTTTATCCCATTCCTTTCAAAAATCCGAAAAAGTATGTAATATGAAGACTGGGTTTGGGTCTATCAAGAAACCTATTCTCGGTGATCAGTAAAATGATCTATATATATATATATATATATATATATATATATATATATATATATATATATATATATATATATATATATATATATATATATATATATATATATATATATATATATATATATATATATATATATATATATATATATATAGTGTCATCACATTTTTCCATCCGTGAATCAATACGTGAAAAAAAGAATTATATATATATATATATATATATATATATATATATATATATATATATATATATATATAATTCTTTTTTTTTCACGTATTGATTCACGGATGGAAAAATGTGATGACACTATATTCCGGGATATCATCCGTTCGCTTGTTGAACTCCGACTGGAATCCTGCAGACGTTTCGCCCAAAATCTCACTTGGCATCTTCAATGCTCGAGCTCCGAAAAGTGTTCGAAGTGTTTTCGGAGCGCGAGGATTGAAGATGCCAAGTGAGATTTTGGCGAAACGTCTGCAGTTCGTGACGAGAGAATGTTATTAGACCATTAAAATCAAATTAAAAATGGACATAATAACCTCGTGATGAGAGAATGTTATCAGACAACGTTTTACAATAGAAATTAGTATTTATAATAAATTTATGCTGACGTTGACGGGGTCGACGGCTGCGGATCTTGCGACATATCGTTGACACGACGTGTTCGCAATCGTTGCACTCTTGCAGGTCGGTGGCATTTAACAACCCAAACAATAGGATTTCCGGATATAACAGCTCCCCCATTAAGTGAAAAGGTGGTGCCTAGCTGCAGCTTTTCGTAGACTAATTAAAGCTTAGCTTCTCGGGTAGTTACTTCTGGGTGGATGCTAGTCCGTCTTTTCGGAGTTAGTGATTTGAGTTGCATCGGGAGCAGGGGTCTTCGACCTGGCTTCGGAGGTTGTTGAGGATCGTTATCATCGACGATGCTGAGTGTTGTCTGTTTCTTTCTCCGGCATTCGCAAACGGAATAGCAAAGTACTAAAACAGTCATTAAAATAGTCGAAATAATTGTCAGCCAGTGAGAATGTTTCTGAAGGGTTGGTTGATGAAGTAGGTTTTCTAATTTTTCTGAATATTCATGCAACTTGTGTTGGTCCACGTTAAGGTCGTCTGTGTCGATCCTACTTAGCTTCAGGGGTTTCAACTCTGGGGGTTGAAACTTCTCTGGAATGTGAGAACAGCAATCATATGGAATCTCCACGGCGTGGCTCTTGTAGGTCACGTTCTTATATTCTTCGACAAAGTATTTAGCTCGTACTCTGGAGCTTCCAATTTCGGCTACGAGGTCTCTTTTTCCACACTTAATGGACATTGGTAGTGGTTCGGATACGGTAATTAGCCAATAATTAAAGTCGATTTCTATAACATTGTAATCGGAGGCCAAGACGATTGAAGATTGACATGTAACAGGAACACGATCGGAATGTCTAAGCAACTGCGCTTCGCAAAGGGCTTCTCTATCGATGGGATATTGCATTAAGTTAAAACAGATTCTTTCTTTACCGCAAATTTGTTTGCAGCTTTTTAGATCTTCAAGTAGTACATAGAGTAAAGAATCGTCATCGAGATAAGTCCCAAGATCCTGAAAGAAATTTAATCTAATCGTAATAAGGTTTAAACTTGTCAAAATTGAATTTTGAAACTTGTTCGGTAGCTAGATTTTTGACTGTGGCTGAAGGTTCAAATACTTCAAGAATTTCATACGGACCGTTAAATTTATTTTGAGCTTTATTGCTAATTTGAGTTTCGTTAACATAAACCTTATCTCCTACATTATATTTAGTCAGATTTCTAGAGATCGCTTGATCAAATCTTATTTTAGATTTAATTAATATAATAATGCTGCATGCGATTATTTAGATGATTTGGTAATTCTTTATACAGAATTTCTGGAGGCCTACTAGAAGTGTGCCCAAATGTTAGTTCATAAGGCGAAAAACCATGCGTTCTATTCTTTGTGTTGTTGTAGCAGATTATTGCGTATGGAACAGAGATTATATAGTATTTCCTGCCTTTGACGGTTTTGCTAGAAAAAATGTTAATTTTGTTAAATGTAACATTTATATCTTCTTCAATAATATCGTCCATTATTTTGCTATGCAAATCATCAAGTTCTGATTGCCAAAAAGAGGTGACAATATCTTTGTGGTTTTTATCGAGAAGTTGCGAATTAGAGGTTTCTATTTTGGAATAATCTATAAGGGATGTGGTTTTGTGAAGGTATGCGAAGTTGTATTCTTCTGTAACTTCCGCTGTGTCGTCTTCGATACCTGAATTATTAGAATTGTCATCGTGAACTATTTCTTCCTTACTTGTGGATGGTCGGTTGTGAATGTCATCGTTATTAGATGCAAGGATAAAAATTTTCTTTTGGAGATCGACACAATCTTGAATATGGTTAATTTTAACACGGGATAGAACGTCTGCGTTCTTATTTATTTTACCGGGCTTATATACAATGGTATAGTCGTATTCTTCAAGCCTAAGACGCCATCGAGCTAAACGACTACCAGGATCATTTATCGAAAATAGCCAAGTTAAAGGACGATGATCAGTAACGAGAATAAATTTTCTTCCGAACAGATAAGGGCGGAAGTGCTTGACTGCCCATACTATGGCAAGAAGTTCTCGTTCTATAGTTGAATATTTCGTCTCTGCACTACATAGAGTTCTAGAGGCATATGCTATGGGAAGGTCTTTTCCAATTGGACCTTGTGAAAGAACTGCACCAATGGCAAATGCACTGGAATCGGTGGTTAGGACAAAAGTTAGTATTAGAGCGTTTTTAAGTTCTTTAAATGAATTTTTGCATTCTGAATTGAATACGAAGGGTGTGTCTTTTGGAGAAGTCTAATTAGAGGTTTTGAGATCTTAGCGAAATTGGGGATAAAACGCCGGTAGTAACCGGCTAAACCAAGGAAAGATTTGATGTCTTTTGGTGATTTTGGTTCTGAAATTTTTTGAATAGCGTCTATTTTGTCAGGATTGGGTTTGACTCCATCTGGGGTCACGAGATGCCCTAAGTAAGCTATTTCCTTTCGAAGAAATTCACACTTGTCAGGTTGGAGTTTGAGGTTTGCACCACGAAGGCGTTTGAAGACATCAGTTAACCTTTGTATATGTTCGTGTATGGTGGCGGAATAAACGACAATATCGTCCATGTAAACGAGACATCGTTCGTTTTGAAGCCCTAAGAGAATGTTGTCCATGACACGTTGGAAAGTGGATGGAGAATTTTTTAGTCCGAAGGGTAACCGGAGAAAATCAAAATGACCATTTTCAACTGAAAATGCAGTTTTAGCAACGTCCTTGGGATCAATTTCAATTTGGTGAAACCCAGAAGCTAGGTCCAAAGTAGTGAAATATTGACATCTGCCTAACTGGTCTAAGAGATCGGAAATATTGGGAAGGGGGTATTTATCGTTGACATTTAGTTTGCGATAGTCGATGACCACGCGCCATTTTTGTTTCATAGAAGCGTCTAATTTTTTTGGGACAACCCAAACAGGGGAAGACCATGGAGAAGTGGAAGGTCGAATGATTCCTTGTTCAAGCATTTTGTTGATTTGTGACTTTACTTCTCGTTTATGGACATGTGGGTACCTATACGACTTTGTAAAAATCGGTCTGGCGTTGTTCGTTTCAAAAGTATGTTCAATTTCATTAGTAAAACTTAAATGATCTCCTTCTAAATAGAATATATCAGAAAAATCAAGACATAATTGTGTTATTAATTCTTTTTCTTCTTCGTTTAAATGATCGGTGCGTTACTGGGATTGAATTATACCGCGCCTATCAACTAGTTGAGAATTTAAATTGAAAATATTATTTATTTCTTTTTCGTTAAGATTTGTATTAAAAGGTTCAATAGATAAATTTGAAAAATCTATAGTTTTTGGGATAGCATTAGCGTTAATAACAGTAGTAAAAAATTCGCCTTTGTTATTTACTTTAACTAAAGCATTAGGTAACCTAACTTTTTCGCATTCTTGAGAGTGGAGAATAGCGTCCGTGTTTGTTAAATTACATTTTAATTTGAAAATTCTTTCGGTCCTAGGTTCGATTGAAATTCGATTTTGAATATTTTGTTCAGGTTTTTTACGAATTTTGGGAAAAACAGATTCGTGTCCTACTTTATGTGAAGGCATTGTTTTGAAATTCGTTTTAAGTTTTCTGGACTTTAAATCGATTATACATTGGTAGTGATCAAGAAAATCTAAACCGAGAATTCCGTCAAATTCGATATCAAGATCGTAAAGATAGACTTTATGTTTGTCGTTATCCGTGAGTGGAATAAGTGTGGATTCTTTAATGAAAAGTTTTTGATTTGTTATACATTGGATGGTAATATTTTCTGGAACTCGTATTCTGTAATTTTCAGCGGTTTTATATTTAAAGATAGAAACACCTTCGCCTGTATCTATTAATATTTTGAATTTTTGCGTAGCGTCACAAATATAGTATAGATTTTTTGAATTTATACGAGGGTTTAACAGAAATTCTGTTCTGGAAAGTTTAAATTGGGATCCATGTTGTCTAAATTCAGGGTTTGAATTTGGGAATTGATTTCGAAAATGGGGTCTGGAGACAATTTGTCTGGTGGGATATCGTAAGGGCTTTCTTGAAAATCCTGCTCTGGTTAGCAGTTTTCTGGATGGTTAGAATAATGATTTTGAAATTCATTATCTTCTTGAAGAGTGTAATTTTCAATTGGAAATTCGTGGAAATTTCCGGAATAACCGTCGATGTAGATCGGGTTTGAGTTTACATCAGGGGTGGGCAAATACTTTAAAGCGCGGGCCAAAATGAAATTTTCAAAATGTCTCCCGGGCCGGAGGACTATACCGCGTATGCTTTGCACAAGCGGATGTTTTGGATGGAGTTTTTTCCCTGCCCAATTTTTTTTTACAAAAACACTAAGTATCATTTCAATTTGAATAAAATATGTCACGTAATTTTTAAAGAAATATTATTATAAATAAATAGCTATTGGATAAACCAGTCAATGAAAGATTTTATTTTGTTACTTATTTATGTCTTAACGATACAAATTATTTTATATTGACACATAGTATTACAATTTAACATTTATATTGCATTTCGTAAATATAATAGTAAATAGAATTCAAAAAAGAAAAGAAAAACATCAAACGTTAAAATAAATATTTAAACTTAATGCGAAACGTGAAATCTCGAATGTTCATCTGACATTATTTCTTCAAAATTGGGTTCCAAATCACTTGTAGCAATCCTTAATACCGAGTGTAGATTTTCGTCAGTAATTTGTGATCGATATTTATTTTTCGTGGAAACCATTAAAGAAAAAGTTCCTTCACAAATATATGTCGAACCAAATAAAACAAGGTATTTTTGAACATAGTTCAAAAAATGTTTGAAATGTTCGTTATTCAAAGCGCCATAGAAAGCACTCAATTCGTTTGAGTGAAAATTTTATTTTAGTAAATTATTTGATTGTAAGTCAATTAGTTCTAGTTGAATTTCAACAGGAGCTTCTTACACATCGAAATTGAAAGGTTGGCTAATTAATGATAAAGGTTTTTCAATAGCTTTGAAATCTTCTTTGGAATTCAGAATGCAGGTCTTGTGTTATTGCACTATATTTAAAAAAAATCTGTATTTTCCAATGATTCTCGCCGTGCTTGCAATGAGGGGAAATGATTTAATAATTTATTATTAAAGTTTTCAGCAAATAAATTGAGTTTTGTCATAAATGCTCGGACGTTTGAATGCATATTGAAAGCGAATTGGTTTTTCCCTTGTAGATTTATATTTAGTTCAAATATTTTACGATATCTACTGAAAACGAGAAATCGTTTAGCCAAGCCTTATTTTGCAATTCAGGAAAATCATGTAGTTTTTCTTTTATCGACAAGAAGGATACTATTTCATCAAGCAAATATTGAAATCTGTCCAAAATTTTACCAATGCTAAGCCATCTAACTTCAATGTAATAAGGAATTTCGTAGAAGTCACTTTCAATTACTTTCAAAAATTCAACAAACTGTCGATGATTTACGGCACGTCCTCGGATAAAATTCACAACTTTGGTCACAACAGTAACGACGTGATTCAATTTCAAAACTTTTCTGCATAGCACTTCTTGATGAATAATGCAGTGCAAAAATAATATATCGTGTTCTGGTTGTAACTCTTTTACTTTGTCGCGAATTCGTTTAAGCAAGCCTACATTTTTCCCTGTTAAACTAGGACAACCATCCGTAGTGACGCTTACTATTTTATTCCAAGTTAAACTTACTTTAACTAAACACTCTTCAACAGCGAAAAAGAAGTCTTCACCAGTAGTTGTATCTTTCATTGGATGCACACTAAGAAGTTCCTCGCTAATTTCACATTTCTTGTTAATGCCGCCAATAAATATTAATAATTGACTTGTATCAGTAATATCGCACGCAGGACTCATCTAAAGCCAGAGAACAACAGGTAAAATCAGCAATTTTTGTTCTTAGCTGGTCAAGTAAGTTTCCTGAAATATTTTCAATCCGTCGTACTATTGTTCTTCTCGAAAGGCTTACATTTTCAAAAATATGTTTCTTTTCAGGACAACATATCTCCGACACTTGTACCATGCATTGTTTAACAAATTCTGCTTCAGAAAACGGCTTACAGAACTTAGCAATTTTGTGTGCGACAACATAACTTGCTTTTGTGGTAGATTTCTCTATATTACTATGTTTGGTAAAAATATTTTGTTGCTTATTCAAGTTTTTTTGCTAAGTTTTCTGCTACAGTTTGAAGTTCTTTTAAAGAAAGTGATGCATATTTTGGATTTTTTGTTGTAAAGTGCCTGTTTAAATTGCATTCTTTGAAAACAGCAATTGTTTCCTGACAAACTAAACAAATTGCTTTCTTATTAATGTTTGTAAAAAGATATTTTACCGTCCAAGCTTCATTGAAGTTTCTGCATTCCAAATCAACTTTTTTTTTTTAGATTGACTCATTTTACAAAGGTCTACAAATAAATAATTTAATTAATACAATAAAATCAAACCAATGTTTTAAAATTTTACTTACAAAAAGTCCACTTTTTCAATTTTATATTTGCAAACTAATATTAGACCCGAACAAAAAAGAGTATGCGATCAGTGCTAAATCAAAATTAACAATACGCGTGGTGCGACCTGTCGTCCCTCGAAAAGTGAGTCCACACATGCATTTCGAACCTAGCGCGATCTCCTTTGTGTTCGACGAAAAAACCGCCCTGAGAGCGATCGTCGCGAGCGACCCGCATGAGAATCGCGCGAGGATTGTTTCAAGCTCGCGACATCGTCCACACTAGTGTAGTCAGCCGACCGCCCATTTTATTACGCCTATTATATATACAGTACGCACACTAATAATGTTGATGTCAACAAAATCTCATAAAAGAGTTTAAAAAAATTTGCGTGCGGAATTTTTCAACGGGCCGGATAAAATTAGCAAAAGGGCCGGATCCGGCCCGCGGGCCGGCTTTTGCCCACCCATGGTTTACATGATGAGTTCGCTGCGGGTGTGGGTTCATAAAATGTGGCTTAGGTTAAGAGTTTGAAGATTTCATCGGTATTTGATTCGAGTTGTTAGTAATGTTGCTTTGTTGGAACGAATTAGAAGGTCGCTGTGAATATTGCGAAAAATTTGGTTTTACTTGCTGATGCGTACTTCTACATTGATTTGAAGTATGGCCAATTTTATTACACAAAGTGCATTTGGGTTGCTGAAGAGGGGTTCGAATATTCTCAGAATGTGATCTAGGAGGATTAGATTTGACAGATTTTTGATTTTCAAAATATGAGAGTTGGAGTTCTCGACGAATCCTTGTTTGGGCTTCTAAGAGTGAAGTGGGATTACTAACACGAATGAGTTGACCTAATCTAGGTTCTAAACCTGTAAGAAGTGTATTAAGGGCCATAGTCTCAATTAAAGATATCTGAGCATCCTTTTGCTCTTTGGATCCTAATGTGGTGGATTTTTGAACACATGAATGCATTTTCGTATTTAGGACTTGAAGACGATTGAAAAATGTTAATGCCGATTCATTGGGCAATTGTTTAAGACGTTGAAGGTCATGAATTAGGGAAGGTAAATCTCTAGAATCACCAAAGTGTAGAGTTAATAGTTTCTTTATTTCCAGATATGAATCAGGATTCCTAGAATTAATTAATTGAGCTGCTCTACCGCGGAGCTTATTTTTAATGTGAATCACTAAAAGAATTTTTTGTTGCGTTGTCACCCTCAAATTCAGGTACGATACAGAAAATTTCCGAAAATTTATTTGGTTCAACTTCCAGCATTGTACTAGGTTCGTCTGATTGAGTTGCCATTATTTTAAGTTTTAAGAAAAAGCAAATAAATTTATAAGAGTTCAAACACAATTTTTTGTTTTAAACATTTCTAAGTTAAACTTGCAGACTAAAATTAAATCAAAATGATTATCGCGCAACGATTCTACGTTGAGAAATTCAATAAATAGGTAATTTTCAACCTCCGGTAATCGAACGTAAAAAATTCATCAATGTTGCAAATTAAAAATAAAATTATTCGTAACGATTCTTAACACTTACAGTACTATTTTCATTGCTGCCTTTCGAGACGGTTGATGGGTTTATCCTTGTTCCAGTACGATGGGGCTGTCTTCGTTGTTCCTTACATTTAGGGGTCGGAATCTGCCGCCACTAGTTAGAATACTCGTGTTCTAGAAACGTGAACAGATCCTACTCCAAATTCTTGCCTCTCGAAACGGTGATGGAAGGTTCCTTGTTAATGCACGACTGGGCTGCGATAGTTCTTCTTTCCGTTTCAGGGATTGGAATCCGCCGTCACTAGTTAGAACACTCGTGTTCTAGCAATGTGAACGGATCCTACTACGACTGCGCCAATTTTTATATTTCACTTTTCAAAAATAACTTTTTTAAAAAATATATTTATTAACTTTTAATTAAAGAGAATGTTATTAGACCGTTAAAATCAAACTAAAAATGGACATAATAACCTCGTGATAAGAGAATGTTATCAGGCAACGTTTTACAATAGAAATTAGTATTTATAATAAATTTATGCTGACGTTGACGGGGTCGACGGCTGCGGATGTTGCGACATATCGTTGACACGACGTTTTCGCAATCGTTGCACTCTTGCAGGTCGGTGGCATTTAACCCATGTGGACAATATGATTTCCGGATATAACATATATATATATATATATATATATATATATATATATATATATATATATATATATATATATATATATATATATATATATATATATATATATATATATATATATATATATATATATATATATATATATATATATATATATATATATATATATATATATATATATATATATATATATATATATATATATATATATATATATATATATATATATATATATATATATATATATATATATATATATATATATATATATATATATATATATATATATAGTATATATATATATATATATATATATATATATATATATATATATATATATATATATATATATATATATATATATATATATATATATATATATATATATATATATATATATATATATATATATATATATATATATATATATATATATATATATATTATATAATATATATATATATATATATATATATATATATATATATATATATATATATATATATATATATATATATATATATATATATATATATATATATATATATATATATATATATATATATATATATATATATATATATATATATATATATATATATATATATATATATATATATATATATATATATATATATATATATATATATATATATATATATATATATATATATATATATATATATATATATATATATATATATATATATATATATATATATATATATATATATATATATATATATATATATATATATATATATATATATATATATATATATATATATATATATATATTATATCCGGATGGTTGCGATTCTTTACAATTTGAGATTTTCTGTTTTGTTTCTTGATTAGGTTTCAGGATGTGAACTAAGGAATGATGTCTGGAAAAACAAGTTACGGAAAGAAAATTTCGATGTAGCAAAAGGCATGAGAGTGTCCGAAAATTTTTTCATACTCAAATTTTTCGCGAAATCACAGTATGATCACAGTTGCGTGTTTAAAATGTAGATAAAAATGACTTCGTTTATTTTGTTCTGTGTACGCTGACAATGAATAACTAAATCTTTTTTAACTTATGTCCAAACAAATAATAAATAAAAATATAAGAATTTATATATCAATAAAATGAAAAAACTATTAATAGACTTAAGAAAAAATAAGTTAAATATTGGAACATCCTATATGCGAACCGAAATATGTTTTACTCATCAGCCGCAAATAGTGTGCTGTGACCTCTCTGCCAACCATTAACACTGAGGTGCTGATATAGATTTGGCAATGCTAAATTTAGTAAGAGTAGCAGAAATATGAAATTTCCTCACTGTGGCTTTTTTCTCCTACACGAAAAAGAAATCCCGGGAAAATGCCAGATACTGGGCGCATGATCGTTGCAGTCGCACCCAGCTTAATGCAAGTAGTAAATTCCAACTAAATAGTAGTAAAACAACTAAATGGTTTTGCTTAAAGACTATGACGCATTTATCAAAGTCCTATAATCGAAACTAAAGAAAACCTCATTATGCAAATTATATACGATTACGATGATATCAGTGAAGATACAGACACGCAGAATATTGAAAAACAGTTCGTCAACGCAAAAACTTATCTCCAAATGGCTAGCAAAAGCACCGACGACAACTTAAACGATCACCTTTGAAATGTAATCAATAAATTTATGGCCTGAAAGAGATTTAAAGAAGCAAGCAATCACTTGTTTTCTATGAGAAATCTAGTATGCACGGAACCTACAGGTAACAATATATTTGGAACAATATATCACTACTTGGTGCTTGAAGCTAAGTTAAAAGATGATGCGAATGCGAAACGAAACATGCCAGTCCCTGAAGAGGAATGGAAACCATTTGACAAGACAACAACATTTATTAATCACAAAAAGAAATTTTTCGCCGACACGACGAGATTTGTGGTGAAGGTGAGTTAACCTCCCATGTTTTGAAACCTATGCCCAACATACAACACCCTCAATATCAATGAACTCCTCAAATTTAGTTGAAACCTATTGATGTCGGTCATATATTACATATGCAGGGCAGTGGGAGATCCAAATTTGTGATTGTCCGTCAATTTGTAAATCTTTTACTGCAAATTTGGAAGAGCTTGAAACTCTGCATACCCAGAGTTTCCCGGAACAGAAAAAAAACTATTTAAGAGCACAAGTTTTAAGGTTACATCTTGCGTTCAAATTGCTCCACTGGAATATTACATATCTGTGGAAGATGTTGCTGACGCGTGATTTGGAAAGCAAAATACCATTTTCTGGATTCATGCTGTTTCCTTTGTTCTACCACAGGGTTGAATTGAAAATTGGAATCCCATTGCTGATGATGAGGAATTAGGCGTTGAAGATAACGATGAAGAGGAGGAACTAGACAAAAGTAAATATGTCAAAGCAGAACAGGGGCTCCTGCTGCTGACTACTTGTTTAGAAGACGTTTCACTGGAAGGTGTAATACTATGGAGTGTAAGAATTGCATCAGATATTTTAGATACCTATGCTCTATCGTTCATAAAATCCAACTAACTGCTCGGTACCTATGCATTTTCCACACAGGAAAAAACATTTTTCAATATGTAACTACGCAATGGTTTTAAATGTAGAACAGATAATTTTTTTCCGTGCACTGTACCACAAGTTCAACGGACCAGAAATTAGTGAATTGCTAATCCTACTGAAGCTGAGGAAGAGCGATGGATGAAATTTGTAAAATATGTTTTAAGCGAAAGAAATCTGCAAAAAATTAATTTAAAATCCCAAATCCCCTTTTTTTTTCTGTAGACATACCTTGCCTGATCCCATGCTGATTTTTTTTATGTTTTGTTTTCCTCCTAATCTCTCTGTAAGGGCATTCTCAAAAAAATTTGCTATATTACTGGTCGCTAGTTTTCTGTGAAGTTCTTGCCGCCTTTTTTAAATAGCGATTTTTTAATAGACAATACATAGAATAATTGATACAAACAAACAACAAATAAATTTTTCAAGACAGTGTCGTGCATAATAACAGGTTAGTAATTTCGTGCCCAATCGGTTGAAGTGTTTCCTTTGTAATGTTGATTTATTTTTTATTACATTTTTAGATTTTTATGGATTTTTAAAATTTTTGCGTAACTGAAACTACAAACTTGAGAAGTAAATTTTACAAATGTAAATAATAACAAAATGTTACTAAAAAATCTTCTGGATTCCGCCCGCGTCTGTTGTATTATTTTTTAAGAATTACTTAGTTATATGTATGTTGAGTTTTCAGTTACAGCAATCATTAATATATTCAATATTTGTACTTTTTTTCTTGTATTCCAATATTGATTTTTGTGTACTCTCCGTAATATTTATATATGTTTTTATCAAATTCGTATGTAACAGAAGTCATTGACTGCTCCATAATGTAGTCCATGTTTGATTTCTAAAATTCTAAATATGGGCAGAAATTTTCTCAATATTTGACGTATTCATTTTTATTATATTGTAGTTTAAAACACCTAATGCTGGAATCACAATTTTCGTGCAATTTTATACTTCACAGTGACAAACACTTTCGAATTATTTAGTTCATTTTACTCAATTTCAATTCAACTTCTTTGGAGCTGAAATATAAACAAAATATTCGGTGCCAGGCCTACGATATTAGTGATTTAAAAAATATAAAAAAATATTGTATTTGGAGCTACAGTTTTCAAAGTAAAGTGTGAAGAGAAACAGAAATTATTGTCTATTAAAGTAGGAGGTGTTTGTAAAAATGAGTTGACTTGTATATTAAATTGAAGAAAATCGTAATAAAATTGTAAAATGTTGTAAAAAGAGAAAGCTTTCACACTTACTGAATGATTTCAGTGGAGCTAATAAATATCATTATAAAATTGAAATGCAAGAGAAATATTCATTTTATAATCCAGTTCCGTTTTGGGAAGAGGGTAGACTAAAATTTCTTCTTGGATCATTTTGACAAAACGATCCATCCAGCATTTTTTAACTGATGAATAACAAAATTAAAACTTGAGGGCAACAAAAAACCGATTAGATACTAATGGATGTGGAAGGTGTCAAAATACAAGTTTTACATTGCTATCATACCTAGGTCATATCTGCTTTATATTAACATTTCTGTAAAATTGATGACATATGGAAAAAGTACACCAAAAAAAAGCGATACAACCCAAAGTATATTTCAGAAAGCTAAATAGGTAGGTAAACAGAATACTGATACTATTTGCAAAATTCTTTCTTTTCATCCATCATACCCGCATGGTTTGATGGATCAATTTATGTTTTTTTTTTCTACTTTTATCCATGCACTAGCATTGAAAATGGGGTGGCAAAGGTGGAATACTTGTAAAACTGGACTGGACTGCTTTTCACCAGATTGCTAGGATTACTTCCTCGATTGTTTGATCTAAAAGTAGCATATCGTCTTCCATTTTGAATGTCGTGTTTTGTTTTGCAACAAATTGTTTCACCATATTTTCTATTGGGTTTAGTTCTCCTTGACATCCACGTATGAGTCGCACAGTTATACTATATTTTCCTGATATACCTTCTACAGCGCATTTCATAAAACGATGTTTGTATAAATTTGCTGTTGGATATATATCTTCTACATCGCATTTCATAAAACGATGTTTGTATAAATTTGCTATTGGTAATATTCCTTCCCTATTAAAAAATATTCAAATTCAATATTTTTTGCGGTTAACCCGTGGATAATTTTCTGTTTATTGCAAGATGAAATTGGAGTTTTCTCTATGCTTGCGTTCTCCATATTACTACTGAATCAGCTGAACGAAGTCTTACCATCTTTAATATCATCTTAATACCCTTTGGCAGGCCTTCTTCTTTGGTACTACCTACCTACGTATCTTCGTGTCATGCGAATGTAATTTATTTATTTGTAAAATAAACTAAAATCGACAGTAAAGTATTCATGAGTGGCCATTGTGAAACCCATTAATTAAAATTATAGTGTAGTGTAAATAAACAAAAAAGGTCGACTTTGGGTAAAAATATAAATTATAATGATTGCTGGCTATTTTACATGGTACCATTAATTAAACTAACCAAAACTATTGTTATCAAATCGTCGGTACAATATATTAATGTTAATCTGTTTGTGTATGTAGTTTTATTGTTTGTTTATTCTAATAGTCTGCTTAATTCCACCAAACAACAACATATCCTTCATATATTTCATTTAATTCGTTAATTTTTTAAATGCTCTGTCAACAGGATTAAAACCTAGGTTAAGATTGCGTACTTGCTTGTAATTTTGCAGAAAAGTCTTTATCTAGATAGGCGTACAAGGGGGATACTGGTTAGTTTTTTAATTGCTGTCTTGTGCTATCTAGTTGTTTTTTAGAATTTACTTATCAGTTGATTTGTTACATTTCGCTTTAAAGAGTGAAATTCTAATAGCGGCAAACAAAGGTCAGCAAACAGCAAGGAACTCATATTCTTTTGATGTTTATAAAGTTGACATTTTGACGAACTCTATAGACCGAAACTAAACACAGAAGTATAGCTTCTCTGGTTCCCAATATTTTTTCAGGTCGTTTTAATTCCGATTTTATTGAGGAGTATTATAATTAATTTCATTTTGTGAATATGTATCATAGCTTCTTACCACTTCTTCAAAAATTTAATTCAGTAAAAAAAAGTTCCAACATTCTTCTGTTTAAGGTTGCTGTCCAATTTCTGGACGTCTGAATGTCTCATTATTTTTGTAATTTTAGAAGTTAGTATCAGTTGCATTTATGTGTTTTACATCTGTTTATCTATATGTTGAAGTTTCAATATCCAACTTGTTCGTTTGCAGTGGTAATAATAATAAATTTTAATTTCATGTTTTGTAGTTTGTAGTTGGTCTAAAATGGTATGCAACATACGTGTTATGGGTAGCGACGCTCGCTTTTAACTTATTAGAAAAACTAAAAAAGTAAACACTTGTTTATATTATGCTTCGATTAATTTGTGGTCAACTCGCGTCAAATCAACTTTGAGTTTAACACCATCTACTAATGATCCTTAGTTGACGAGCGAAACGAGCTTTCAAGATGCTATGGTGGTGGGTAGTATCATATCGATTTTCAAACGCAGGTTCAATTTTTCGAATATTGATTATCCGATTAGAAATAAATGCTTGTCGGAAATACGAGCACATCGGAGCAGATACTACGTGCCATTAAATATGATGGAAGCCAAACAAAAATATACCAAATCGAAAGTCCTTTTGGCCATTGTGGTTGATAAGTGCGCCCAATAAAAATAGAGAATTCACGAACAATAAGAAAAATGTTCTTTAATTCAGCACATTCAGAATATTACCTTCAGGCTTTTCGTTTTGTGATGTGCCCAAATTCCATTAACAAAATGGACTTTTAAAACAGAATTTAGAAATACGTATCAGCGGAATGAATAACTTTTTCTGCGACTTTTTCGATAGATTCGCAACCTTTCTTTTAATTCCTATACTATAGAATATTGTCGACACGGTTTGTATTTGCAGACACAAATAGCAGTTAGTATGCAATTAAACCCGATATATTTCTGCATGTATTTTTAGCAGATAAGAATTGGTCTTAAAAATAAATTTATTTTTAATTAGTAATTTTTTAATAGTAGGTTTGGTTATTTTGGAGGGATTTTATTTTTGAAGAGTGTTTTTTTTAAATTTGGACAAAATACAGGATGCTTTTTAGTTTTTGTTGATGTTAAATGGCTAATCTTTATGCAGAAATGTTTTTACTACGCATGCAATATCGAAAACATTAATATGCTAAAAACGAGAGAAATGAGAATGTTTATATTAATTTACGTGTTGTTTAAAACTAATTTCTATGCAGTTCTCTTATATTTACGTTAAATATTAAAATATAGTTTTTTCAAACGAATTGTTTATTGACTTGTCTTATAATACTTTTCAATTTTCGTAGTTTCATTTTGCTGTCTAGAAACGCTTTGCGCCAATTTACACTCACAAATTCGGCAGAACATAGCTGATAATTTAATCTACCATTGAACAGGACACGTTGCAATTTATATGTATTCCTGCAAATGCTACTTAGTATAATAACTTACTATCCGAAGTAAGGTAGTTTTCTGCACTTATTTTATTACTTATTTTATTACTTCTTCATTACTTATTTTACAATTTTGTTTCAGATCAGCAATAACTGGATCATGGGGCCAGAGCTGTGCGATATGTGGACTTCTATAGATGTTCTCTGTTGTACTGCTTCGATTTTACATTTAGTAGCAATAGCCATCGACAGGTAAGCGACAAATAATTTCGCAGATCTAGTGGGCATAGATAAGCCCATCCATAAGAGTTTGCCAAAAAAACTAAAGTTTTTGAGAAATATCGATATATCAGTGGTGACCAATAGACACCTAATCAATGGGAAATAAAAGTTCAGTCAATAAATACACGAATTACGTATAACGCGAATATCTTCTTGCCTGTCCATAGAGCACAGTATATAGATTCAATATTGACAAAAGGAATTATTAAAATATAACCATTGGGTTCTTTCTAAAATTCAAAAAGATATTTCAAATGCTCGAAAAGTCCCTCGGCGGATGAAGGATATCCAAGTCAATAAAACCCAAACGTAATTCCTCAGAAATAAGTCAATAAGAGCAAGATCGAGTAATTCACGTAACAACAAAAATGATTTCCCCCGTCCTTAACACACGACTAGAAATGAGTTTCCAAAATTTTCAAGTTATTTTACTTTAAATGTCTCACTTGAAATAAAGTCGTCCCTATTTGCTATTTCCAAATTTTGAAACCCGTAGGTACCATTTAAATTTGAGTGAGGAAGCCACACCTGTGGTTTTTAAGTCAACGTATTTCGTTCCCGAAAACATAATTGTATTATTAATTTAAAAAAAAAGTTGTAGATACTTTCATTGACCCGTGTGAGATATACATGGGATTTAGTCCGTCAATGGTCGAGATTCGTTTTTAGTATCTCATTCGAAATGGAATCGAATTGAATCCCGTATTTCAACTTTTTTAGTTTTAAAAGATATTTTCAGGATGGCGGTATCTGTCAAATATCAAAGATACCATGGTTTTCTATATCAATAAGACCCTCAATATTTTTACATCTTTGAACAATTCTTTCGATTCTAAAGCATCCCTATTTACTACTTTCAAATTTTAAAGATGTTTTCCATGCAGCTTTGGGTGATGATGCCGAATCGATGATTAAGAATGATTATATCTAGGAGGCTATCTTGGTATTAGATTTTAATGAACTGCATATTTTTTGGTCTCTAATAAGAATTTTCGATTTTGAGTTAAGAAGGGTAAGGTTATGAACAACTTGAATTAAAAAAGTGTATACCATCTTGCCTGGCTTAAAATAACTATTTAAAACTCATTTTCTAAGCAGAAACAGAAATTTACATAAACAATATCAATTTAATACTTTGTTTACTGTGAGTTGTATATATTTAAGCTGTGCAAAGCTGTTAAGAAAAGATCTCAGTGAACTTGTTGATTATTATTTGGTTGGATCCATATAGCTATGACACATATAGAGGCCCTGTCTATGCTAATTGTGCAGGAACTCGTGAAGCAACTATGTCAACAAATTTTGAGAAGGTCTGTTAAATATGCGCATGTGCGAGATTTGAAATTTTGTTTTTAACCAATGGCAGCTCTAATTGCAAATTCTGACGTTCGACCCATAAGGCCTTGCGACTCTCAACAACCAACATGGCCGCTGCCAGGTCGTCAATATTTCAATGCAACATTTGCCAGTACATTCTCAAAATATGTCGAAATCCCATTAAATAAACACGATAGCAGCTAATTTTTCCCGAATTTGTGCCCGTAAATCGACATTAACAGTTTGTTTTTATAAACTTAGTTCACGAAATGTGATCCTAGAAGTGTAAATATAAATCTGAGGTACTAGATATCGCAAAAACATCCCCCTATCAACAAAAATTTGTCATATGTTCAAGATGGAAAATTTTCAGTCACAAATTATGCTCGTTAAGTTGGTAACATATTGATAAATTTTATCAGTCGGGTTAAAAAAAAAGGACCATTTGGCCCTCTAAATATGGGCTGACCATTAAGTACCATCGGCAAACAGAATGACCAGACAACAAGTAACCTGATTTACAACTGATCACAATATCTAGCTAAAAGATACTGAATTGCCTACTTTATCAAGTGTTTACCACCTCTTCTATAGCTTAAAAGAGTGATATGGATGATCTTCTAAAGCTATCAGCCTCCCTGGCAGCTCCATTTTTGGCAAGGAATGTTATGCAATGTTTCCTTATAATTTCATCTTTTGGTAAACTGAAAAATAAAATGTAAATTGAATGACGCTACATGGATATGTGATTAATATACAAAACTAGGAAACTAACGTATATGCAAGTCTACAAAAAAATGGGATAGAGAACATGGATCAGTCTCATAACTTGCCCAAAAACATGATCTTTTCTTCCCAAGTTGTGCATATAATATTTTGCCTACTCAGGTTGTCCCGAATCCAACAAGCAGATTTATAAAATCAATATTTATTGATAGAACTATTTCCATTTAATCAGTGTTAAATTATGTGTATATGTGCTACAGTATTCACTTACCTCCCTAAAGAGGTAGGTGACCTACAAATAAATTACCCCAAAATTTTGAATAGTTGCCTAGAATTCGTGATAATTCTCAAAAATTTCCTGTAATGTCTTCAGACTTTGCAAAAATATCCTACAGATTTATCGTTTAAATTCCTCCTGTTGCAGTTGCAGCTGAACTGATTCTGGGAATTCCCCACTTTCTGCGGTAATAATTTCTGTAATTTTTGACCAACCAAAAGGCAATTTTATTTTCACTAAGCGTGATGACAAACGAAAACATTCCCACAGTGAGTTTTACAAGGATTTGTAATTGTCAAGGAGTATTTATTGTGATTGTTCTAGTAAAACTTGCAGCTTTATTGTTGTCTTATATTTCCTGTAATTCTTGTACACTAAACATATTACCCAAACATTTTTCCTATGTAGCTATTTAAGGGTACCTTGCAGTTTGTTAAATCACTCGGGTTTGTCTAAGATCCTATTAGGTATTCATACTTGCCAAATTTGTAATTTCCTTTGTGAGTGGGAGTCCTTCTGTTGAGTCATTTAATGTTACAACTCTAAATTCGTAGCTTAATTTCTTGTGATTTTTGAGTAAAAATCAAACACACACGTGTTGACATTGCGAGATTTTATTCTCGGCCATATATGGGCATGAACCCGGGTCGAACACAGAACACAAAATTAGACAGTTCAGTCTCAGCTGTAATGCTGCGGTGTCGGTTGTATGCGACATTGCCGGAACGTCTGATTTGTCCCTAACCTGCCGGCCGCCATGACAGCCGCTAGGGTTCAACGGATGGTAGATTGTTATCATTCGCAAGGAAACAAAGTTTGACTGCTGGTCGCTTTACAGTTGTGGATGGTGTTTTTTTTGTCAAACGAACGAACTCTAGCTTCCCAGAGGCCACCGAAGTCAGGTGCTTTAGAGCGGATAAAATGCCAGGTATTTCCGTTAACACTTAATTGTCTTTGAATTTAGTCTTGATTTTTAATGATTAATTTTTCTAATTCATTTTTTGCTCCTACAAAATTAGTGCTATGTTCAGAAAATAATTGAGAGCTTATGCCACGGCGAGAAAAAAATCTTTGCAAGGCAGCAAGAAAACATTTGGTTGACAATTCTGTAACCAGTTCTAGGTGGATTGCCTTTGTGGACAAACAGACAAATACGCAAATCCAAGATTTAATTACCTTGAAATTTTTGGTTGTTCTGTCCTTTAACAAAAATGAACCACAATAATCTACGCCACTGTTTTGAAAAGGCCTGCTTGGTGTTAAACGAACTAGCAGTAAATTGCCCATCAGATATTGGGTTGGAATTGGATTACTTCGAAAGCATTGAATACATTCTCGGGTTACCCCCTTTACAATGTTTTTTCCAGATATGGGCCAAAATCTATCTCGAAGTGATCTTGAACAATTCCAAGCTTCCATTTCAATTGGGCGCAAATCGTCCTCCTTGATGATAACTAAGGAACCTGGCTTTAGCAATTTAGGATAGCACTTAGTCCACTTCTGCCTTTGCTGCAGTTCCGATACAAATTCTTTGGACCAACGCTTCGAGAAGTGTTATACTAGACGCTGACATTTTCGAAACTTCGATAAACGGTTCTCTGGTATTGGTGTGAAGTCTGGTCCTGGAATTTTTGTCAGCCTTTCTCCAATCAGGAAGTGCGAAGGTGTCAAGGCTTGAGGATCATTGTGGTCTGAACTGAGAGGAGTTAATGGCCGGGAATTTAAACAAGCTTTGATTTGGCATAAAATCGTTGAAAATTCTTCATAAGCTAAAGGTGTGTCCTTTAACACTCGTTTCAAATGGTGTTTTGTCGAACGAACTCCAGCCTCCCAGAGGCCACTGAAATGAGGTGATCTAGGGGGAATAAAATGCCAGGTAGTTCCGTGAACACTTAATAGTCTTTGAATTTCGTCTTGATTTCTAATGATTAATTTTTCTAATTCATTTTTTGCTCATACAAAATTAGTGCTATGATCAGAAAATAATTGACAGCTTATGCCACGGCGTGAAAAAAAGCTTTGCATGGCAGCAAGAAAACAGTTGATTGACAATTCTGTAACCAGTTCTAGGTGGATTGCCTTTGTGGATAAACAGACAAATAAGCAAATCTAAGATTTAATTACCTTGAAATTTTTGGTTGTTCTGTCCTTTAACAAAAATGGACCACAATAATCTACGCCACTGTTTTGAAAAGGCATGCTTGGTGTTAAACGAACTTGCGGTGAATTGCCCATCAAATATTGGTTTGGAATTGGATTACTTCGAAAGCATTGAATACATTCTCATGTTACCCCCTTTACAACGTTTTTTCCGGATATGGGCCAAAATCTATCGCGAAGTGATGTTAGTACTGTTTGAGGTCCAGCACGTAACAATCTGCGATGTTCATGTATTGCGATAAGTTTTGTTAGGTGGTGATTGGATGGCAGAATTGCGGAGTATTTTTTGTCGGAGTTGAAATTGGAATGCTTCCGCCGTCTCTTAAAGTGCCGAATGAATCCAAAAAAGGACTGAATTGTATCAGTTTGCTACTTGCTTGAATTTGTCTTGATTTGGAAATATCCTTAATCTCAATGAGTGTCAAGTGCATTGTTTAATTCAGCTGTTGAAAGAGATGCGTGATTACGTTAATTTTGGGGAAGACGACAAATCTGATTGAATCTTAGACAATAAGAAGTTATTCTCTGTAATTTTATTAAATTTGAGTATTTATTTATTAAATCAAAGGTGTTTGCAGTTGAAACAACGGTGGATGATCTAGTAACTCGTTTTTCAGGTACGTCTGAATCTGAATTTATATTTGTCGTAAAAATAGGCCACTCTTCGGTCGGTTTAGATAGCCAGTTTGGTCCATTGAACCATAATTTATTTTTGAGAAAATCGGTTGGACTTAATCCTCTAGATAGAAGATCAACTGGGTTTTCTTGAGTATTGACGTACTGCCATGAATTAGTTTCAGTCAAGTTTTGAATTTGGGTCACTCTGTTTGAGACGAAAATTTTCCACTGATATGGCGAGCCTTTTATCCAAGCAAGGGTGATTGTTGAATCACACCAGTAGTAGCATTTGTTAAAATTTATGTTCAGAGCCCGTTTTGCCTTATCAACGAGATCTACTAATAGTAAAGCTCCAAATAATTCGAGACTAGGAATCGTAGTAGTTTTTAAGGACGCAACCTTGGATTTTGCACAAAGCAACTGGGTGCGATAATTATCAAAATTGTCTAGATATCTTATGTAAATGCAGGCTCCATACGCGATCTAACTGGCATCAGAAAAACCGTGAATTTCAATGGAAACTGAATGGGGCGAAAAAACTAGTCTTTGAACCTTAAGTTCATTTAAAAGGTGAAGTTGATCTAAAAGCTGTTTCCATTTTGTAAATAAATCAAGTGGTATGGACTCATCCCAGTCGATTTGGCATTGTCATAATTTTTTGAATAATGACTTTAGTGACCATAACAACAGGTGCTAGAACAAGTGGGTCATAGATGCGTGCAATACAAGATAAAATACCATGTTTAGTTGAAGGATGATGTGTGAAGTTAATGGAAAAACGTAAAATATCTTGTCCTGAATTCCACAATAGACGGAAAGTTTTATTTTGTGAATCTCCAATTGAAAGAAATTCCATTTGAGCAGAATTTTCGATTAATTCCATTTTGTTTGACATAAGTTTTCTAAGTTCGAAGCCACCTTGTTTGAGTATGTCAATTATTTGATTTTTGAGTTCAATGACTTCTTCAATAGAATCTCCGCCGGTAAAACTTGCCTTTGGATGTAATTGGGAATTGAGTTTTGACAATTCGTTTAGGCATCGAGTTGATTGAAAGGCTGCTCGTGTGGTACCATAAGTTAATATATTCAGCTTAAAATACTCGATGTCAGATGCTTGATGTCAGATGATGGATTTTATCTCCAAAGAATGAGTTGTAAATGTTGTAGATGACCAGAGACTTAGATTTGTCTATATATTTTGGCTATGTCGCCGGCCAGTATAACAGCGTGCTTTCGTGACCTCAAAAGAATCGCAAATAAGTCATCTTGGACATTTTGACCCGACATAAGAATGTCATTTGGAGAATAGCCACTGGATGTTTTGCAAGAGCCATCGAAAACAACTCTGAGCTTCGTGGTAGTGCTAGACTCCTTGTAAACGCAGTGATGAGGTAAAAAAAAGCCTCAGAAAAATTGATTTTCTCGGGACTGATCTTGGTCATATATTGCAATTCATCGAGAAATTTGGTATATTCTGATTTGAGATTCGACAAAATTGTTGTTCGGGTGATAGAATCCTTTGATCATTATTAATCTATTCTAGTTGCCAAAACTTTGTCAATTGAGAATCTAGATCATGTGCAATACTAAGATTGCAAGAAATTTTATTGTGAGTAGCAGAATATTTTTGAGGAAACACTGTTCCGGAAACTATCCATCCTAAAGATGTTTTTTGTAATGATGATAGTTTTTTCCCAAGCTTCATTTGTCCTACACATATAAGTTCCCAAAATTGCCACATAAGCCTTTACTATTTTTTTTTATTTCATTTGATGATTGTTGTTTCCAAAATTGAAATTTTCATGGATCTTACATTTTTGTTCAAGAAAATTTGTAAAAATGTCTTTAGTTACCTTGTCATGTTTTATGCATTCATTTTCCCTCTGACGCCGAGTTGATAAGTTAAGTTTGAAGGACATAATTTGTAAAATCAGCGCATCCCAAGTATTTATTTGTTGGCCTAGTGCCCCTAACGCTCGTAAATGCCGTGTCATACTGTCAAGTAATTTTCTTAGATTTGTATGATTTTCCTTATTTAGAGTTTCAAGTTCAAGAATTGCATTAATGTTGTTTCTGACAAAAATTTGTTTATTTTCATATCTGTCACACAAAAGGTTACACGCTATTGTGTAATTTTCTGAAGATGTTTCGAGAGAGCTTAAAAGTGAACCCGCTTCGCCTTTAAGCAATAAACGTAAATAATGAAATTTTTGTATGTTCGGTCATAAGTGAAGAAAATGTATCTCTGAAAAGTGGCCATTGTTCATATTCTCCCTCAAAACAGGGACAAGGTATGGGCGGTAATTTTATATTAGCATTGTAGCCGACTTGAGAATTTGGTGCAATGTTACTGTGTACCCTTCTTGAGAGATCTTCCATCTCTGGATGGTTAACTTACTGTCTTATTTTACTGTAATAAGAGTCCTCAAAATTTGCTCTTTCCTGATCATATACTTCAAAACCTGTTTCATGGTCACAATTTTCAATTTCGGTTTGAATTTGACAAAAATTATCCAGAATACCTTGAATGTCTGTAAAGCGAACTTCAAATTCAACTAAATCTGGAGGTACCTGGATTTTTGTCTTTTCGAGAAATGTATTGAATCGTGTCAACTACGATTTGATGTTTCGACGTTTGTTTTTCAATGTTTGAAGATTCGTTTGATTTTCATTCGACATGCTTGACTACTGGTAATCGACTAAAATGTTTGGATTGGTAGGACCACCGTGAAAGAACGCACTATCCTGAATGGATTAAGCTTTGTATCCCCTCGGATGTGCATACGAGATCTTCGGAATCGCCTGTTTGTTGGCTTCGTTTGTTGATTGCTTTTGATGAATTTCTTGCTCCACTGATTGATATCCGTAATCGAAGGACCAATGTTGAGTCGTTTAATGTTACAACTCTAAATTCGTAGCTTAAAACACACACGTGTTGACATTGCGAGATTTTCTTCTTGACTATATATGGGCATGAACCGGGGTCGAACACAGAACACAAAATTAGACAGTTCATTCTCAGCTGTAATGCTGCGGTGTCAATTGTATGCGACGTTGCTGGAACGTGCGATTTGTCCCTAACACCTTCAGAAGCCACTTTTAAATCTTTTAAATTAACTTGTATAAACTTGTATATAAGGCAACACTTACCCGTATATAGGAACATTCTTTTCCTTACACTTTTGATCACAAACACAACACAAAATCACGAAAAAGGTACGCAGAGAATCATAACCACCAAAAATGTAAACAACTTGGCTTGGTCCCTTTAAGCGATAAATGTAAATAATGAAATTTTTATATGTTCGGTATTGGGTCATTATCACATATAAGTGAAGAAAATGTATCTCTGCAAAAAAGGCCATTGTTCATATTTTCCCTCAAAACAGGGAAAAGGTATGAGCGAGTATTTTCTGATCGGATTTCAGAGACTGATTTTGCGTTTTTATTAAAATTAATCAATTTTTTCAGAAAAATTACGGCAATGTGACAAATCAGTTATTTGGAGATAACGCATGCGCACAAGATTCACACCTTCTCTACGAAAATATTTACGGTTAATGAAATTTTTGCTGTAGTTATTCTACTAATACAATATTTTATTGTATTATAAATGAAGATTTTTTTATTGGTTTCATCTTTTTTTGCAATTTTTATAGGTCGTGATCCTCTCAAATTAAGTAATATAAAAGTTCCTTGAAAAATAAAAAATAAATATTATTATGCTATTAAAAAATCCAGTATATATTTTTATGTAATTTGCAACTTGCAATAAAATTTAGCTAAATTATTGTGTGAATTGATACTAGTATCTAAAGTCTGTTAGACACAATGCAATTTCTACATGTATTTTTGGGACAATTTAAAAAAACCGCTTAGAAACACGTACAGTTTTGATTCAATTCCTTTAACACTAGGTTTTATACTTCAGGCTTGTCGGCTTCACTTGTGGCCTTTATGATGAAATAACTTTAAGAAAATTGGACAACGACCGCGGAATTATGCCAGTAAAATTGGGAAATGCAAAATCAATCGAATACACTTACACTTTAATCCATTATTTTGATTTAAATTCAATAAATAATATTGGAAAATAATAAATTATATTTAAAAAGGGAAAATGTCTCATAAATAATATTCAGCCACCCATGATATTACAATGATAGTCAAAATTATATTAAACTTCTAAACATTTTGGAATCTGGGATTGAAAATAAAATTATAGAAATGCTTCCGCATCAAAAAAGATCTAAGAGAGGGTTAATATAATAAATGTACCCGGATCTGTTTTTAAGGCTATTTCAGGAAATCTTGACGCATCTGACGGCGAGCATTATGAACAGCAAACAAAATGCTTTATCCATTAACATTCTTATAAAATTTAGTCAGACTTTGCAGAACATGTGTCAAAATACTCAAATACTTAGAGTCAAAGATCAATCAAATAGTTCTTATTGTTCAAAATTCAGCCTATAGGGAGAAAGCACTAATTATTAAAGATATTTTGGTACAAATGATCAACACCTATGAAGTAATTTTATCAATTTTACAAGACTTAGAAAATTCAATAACTTTCTCAAAATTGAAAATTATTCACCCAATGACTAATCCAATAATTTTCGATTACTTTCATCTCTACTCAATCCCCATAAGACACAAGAGTTGGTTGAGGGTTGTTTTACCGCGTGCAAAATATTTAATAAACAGTGAATTGCAACATGCATACTATAATGGGCCCTGCAAGGAGGCTACTAAAGGTCTATTCGTCTGCACCCAACAAGAAATCAAGAAAAACGATAACAGCAGTCCTTGCGAAATAGCCTTGTTGAGCACAAATCCACAAATCACAAATTGCCACAAAACACAACTCAAAATCACCCAGCTAATAGTTAATCAACTAAGAAATTCCAATCAATGGGGTTTACTAGTCCCAGATCTACAGAGCTTTAAACTTAAATGCAACGCTCAGGATGAGATTCAGAATCCTCATGGGACATACCAAGCCAAAATTCCAAGAGGATTGATCATCAAACAATAATTAGTGATGTCAGATCAATCAACCTTAGCACTCAGCCAATATTATTTCCTGATCTGCCAGATATTTCAACACAACAAAGCCAGATGGACTTAACTGTCAAATTAAATGAAGTTAAGTTAGCTGAACTATACCTTTTAAGGGATGAAATTCAGTTAAATTACCCACTTCTGAAGTTGTCGGAGCTTTACAAATATCCGAGCATATGGACCATCCTTGTATACATGGTCATAACCAGTTTGTGTCTATTTATTTGCTATATACAGCCTAGATGCACCCAATCTAGCAAGAAAAGAAAAGAAAAGAAAAGAAAAGTCGAAGAACCTAAAGATCTAAAATGTGTTCAACTACCCCTCTTGACGGTATAGTTGAAGCTTACGGGGGAGGAGTTATCGCACTAGCGAAGATTCAAGAATTCTGACCCAGCAGAGTATTTCTACATATAAAAACGTAGTTTAACGGTGTTGACGCAGAGTTCTGTCTATATATGTTATTTTAACAGACAATTTTAAACGGTTGTAAATTTAAAATAAAGTTTTCAAAAAAGGCAACGGTCGTCCCAAGTAGTTAATTCGTGTTATCTTTTAGATTTATAAAAGAAAACAAATGCGCATCACAAAGTTGAGAAACAGTAACAAGTTTTTTTGGATGCTCGTTTAAGTAGGAGTTAAAGACCACGCTGAGCATTCTGAATCATTTTTGGCAACACAAGAAACGTTTTTACTTGTACATGTAAAAAAAAAATTTGGGGCAGATTTCGTTGTAGGTGCTTATAGTTTGAGTTACAAGCACATATTGATTTTATGCATTGTTTTTTCAGTTATTTTAATATGGAACACGCTACATATTTTCTGTTATGGCGAAATATGATTTAAAAATTTTGGATAAGCATTTCTTGAATTATTTAAGATTAAATTTTCGATTAACTAAACAGATGTTCATCGAGTTGATCAGGCGTTCACTTTACTTTAAATCGAAACATTCAGTTAGGAAAACGGGTTACTCAGAGAAAAAAAAGCTTTAAGTAGTTCGTCTGTCTTATACCAATAACAATAGCATAGCCACAGTTCAACGGCAATATCGTCAAATTGAAGGTACTTGTACTTATATCGTCTTACAATATTCAGTCCACATTAAAATATTACAAATATCACCCCTAAAAATTTATTAAAGTTGAAGGCTTTTCTGAAGGAAATGAATTGAAAATATTGTCAAGGAATGTCGAGGCTTATAATAGAGAATCCCGATTTTTTGGGAAAAGTTATTTTTACTGATGAAGCAACCTTCACGACGGCACGTACGTGTAATCGAAAAAATAAGCCTTATTGGGAAAATGGAAACCCAAATAAAATTCAACCAGTGAAAACAGAGGGTCGTGGATGGGTTCCTGTGTGGTAGCCAACCAGGACCGAATTTTCTTGATGGGTATCTGACGGGACATTGATTTAGATTTAATTCAAAATAACATTGAAAATTATTTGGAGGCCAGATCCAGTTACTAAATACCTAAATCATAGATATGACCATTGGATAGGCAGACATGGCATCCTCTTGATATTTTCCTATGTTTTTGTTGATAATATGTTCCTAAGAATTTTTTGTATTATTGGTAACTTAATACTTAGTGAAATAAAGAGGACGAACTACTTGACATTTTTGCTACTCTGGACTGAAGGTTTCAATTTGCAGAACTTGGCCAACAGGATTAACATCTGTTTAGTTAATGAAAAATTTAAACTTAAATAATTCAAGAACGGTCTATCCAAACATTAGCAATCTATATATTCTTGAAATCATTAGAAAAAGATTCTTCGTCGTAACATAAAAATATGTAGGTTCCATTTCAAAATTTGAAAATAAAAAACTTGCTACTCTTTCTCAACTAAAAAATAATACAGCAAAAATTACTCAACTTTTGGATTAAAAATTTTTCTCAGTGACTTCCGTTAACGAGTGTGGGTGGGTACACAATTATAAAAAATAACCCTGTACGTTCGGAAGTCTAAACAATAAACTGTTGATGTGCTGATTTATAATATCGCATTTGTTTTGGTAACGTTTCTTCAGCCAATTGAGGTCAACTTGTGGCCGTAATTTGTAAATTTTTACTAATTTGTAAAGCATTTCCCTTGTAATGTAACCTCAAATAAACAAATTTTCGCATTTCAGATACCTTTCTGCGAATGTTAATGTTATAAAACCCTGTTCATTTCTGAAGTGGTCTTTAATTGTTAAATCAAAATACCTCATTTTAAATATTTTCTCCTTCCACTTCTTTTGATGGGTGTAGAAATTCTTAGCGCGGACGCTCTTCAAATTGTAGTATATTAGTGCCGGTTCTAAACCATTTGTGGCGGGATGTTCGAGTGTGTTCGAGTTGGTGCGGGAAAATTTTGAATCTTCGCAGATGTTCGGGTAGGCGCATGCGCTCTCATTTGCGTTTTCGCGGAAAATCTTCGGTAATGGTCGACGACCGCTTGGGCAGTATAAATCGTGTTCGGCTATGTTCGGGCAGCTTGTCGTACAGGTCATAATAGAAAAACATGTGTTAAGCATTACGTATTAACCGGTGGATATGTGTATTATAATTTTCCATTTCAATTTGCTATTGTAGAATTATTTCGATCTAATTTAGATACTATTAGCGCATCTGTGAATGATGTGAATGTTTATTGGCTAATAGATTTTGTAAATTTTCGGTTTTAATGTAACTTTATGATATGTTTTTTTTCTAATATTGCTGATTCTGCTTCTGCATTTCTGGCATCAAGTTTAAACGTCTATATTGATACTAAAATGTCCAGTGCAGTTCGATGACCCTTCAGTACTGATTCAGAAATCCTTTTCCCCACGACCATAACAATGAACCGCGATACTCATCAAAAGTATCAATAAGCTTCTCCAAGCTGATGTTATTGAAGTGTTATCGTATGTTCACGGAAATACAGGTTTCAAATACATTTCAGATGTGATTGATTACTTTAAATTTGTGTGGGCTATACCTGTACAATGGAAATGTTCCCCAGATATTGCAAACGCGATGCTCTATTTTAGCACAATTATCCTCTATACTGACAAACTTACAAACAGATCAAGAAAAAGCACTTTTTATTGAAAAAATAAAAAAAGCGTCTATTGTCGAATGCATAAATCGCACATTATAGTATATTATACAACAAGTGGAGCCCAGCGGAGCCAGTGTTTATTATACAAGTGGCTTAATTAAGCTGACGTGTAAAATTACAATTTTCGCACGCTAGATTGGTCTATAATCACAAGATCAAACGAATTTACCTAAGTGATGTTCGATCTTGATTATATGAATGCTTCGTTGAAGTAAATAGGGATGACGTAGTACCTCCGCTTCAGCGTTATCAATCGCTATGTTCCATGATTAAATTTCTCACGCTGGCTGTGTCGCACCCCCGGCTCCCGACCCGTCACGATACTTACCTACTTCAGTTATTTTGAAAACACATCTTGTTGCAACTTATAACGGGTTAAGGGGGGGTTGGGACCTTATTTACTTCACCGAGGCTTTCATATAATCAAGATCGAACATCACTTAGGTAAGTTTGTTTGATCTTGTGATTATATTCAGCCTCATCTCGTAAATAAGGACGACGTAGTTATTTAGAGACTGTTGCAACAATTAAACATATATTCAGTAAATCTATTAACATATGTCGAACAACAGGAAACCAAAAAATCCTTATTAACGAAAATAAAAACTAAAGAAACTCACGGTAAATAGAATATACTTAACGTAAGAAAGGTGACATTCTTCAAGTAAAACTAAAAGAACAAATCGATAAAAATAATAATAATAATAATAATTAAGTACTCCTTATGTATCAGGTACCTTTTCAGCAAAGGTTTTACTTGGAATTACAGATCTATTATACACTGTGGTAAACATCCTGGAATTATTTGACCAGCTTCTGATAGTATCATAGTTTAGTCTTTTTCTATTAGCAGCTGATACTGCAGCATGTCTTATAATATAGCCTGTGAATTTATTTATGTCAATACCGCTCTTGCCTAAAACACTCTTAATCCAACGACTAAGTGTTTGCGTAGAGGCCTTATGAAAAGGTTTTTTAATTGTTATGAAACGGATTTTTCTGGTCCTCTAAGTGTTTTAATTTTTTCCAGATAAGTCAAGAGGGTCTGAGCTACACAAATATGTGGGTCGGATTTTAGAAACGGTAACAGTAACAAAGGCTGTGGTTTATTCTTTTTTGTTGTCTTAATCCTTTTTGGCGTAGTAATCTGAATTGCATCGTTATTTATATGAATGAAAGGAATCTTTATCAGAGAAAGGGTCTGAAGGCGTTGACCTGTTGTAAGCGCTAACAAAGTTACACATTTTTGAGTGAGAACTTCTAGGTTAAGTTCAGCATTTTTAAATGGTTTAAGGAAATTCAGAACAACACAGGGATCCCAAGTATTTTCATACTTGGGTAAGCTAGGCCTTAACGAGTAAACTCCAACCGCCAAATTAGGAACAGCTATTTGCGCTATAGCTGACCTATAAGAGTTTAAGGAACTATATGAAGCTCCATTGTTAAACTGTGAGGACAAAAATTCCAGAACGTTTACTACACTTACAACAAATGGATTAATCTTTCTGGAGGCACAAAATTCCCACCAGAGTTGCAAGCCGCAATTATATTGCTCCAACGTTGCTTCGGATATTGAAGCCATGCATATTTCTAAGGACTCATTTGGAACTTGTCCACGCAAGAGAGCTTCCCTGATAACTTGGCGGCAATTAGGGAAAGGTTGCTCGATAAGGGGTGCGGTATGCTGCCAAAAGATAGTAACGTTAATCCAGGCGAAAATATTATAGGTGGATTGACAATAAGGACATAAACAGTGGGTACCATGGCTGAGTGGACCAATTTGGCACAACCAAAATACCCTCTTTGGTGAAGGCCTTAGCACTCTTTAGTTGCTGAGATGACACTTGGAGGCTTTTTGCTGTTTTCAGCCAATCATCTAATTTTTTTCCAAATAGCCACTAGTCCAAGAACGTTTCCTTTAAATCTTTATTTAAGTTCATAGAGGCGAGATTCCTTTTGGAAATAGTTTCCAGATTATGGATGTCGGAAAGGAGACGACCCGCATCACTTAACTTTTCAATATGCAGTTTGTTTCCCCCCCCCCCCCCCAAATATTGATCAAGTTTTGCTGAATCGGTGGAACAGAATCTTTATTGTTGCCGCCCTCGTCTCCTATTACGGATAATATGTCTGGTTCCAAAGAGCCGCTCCCTTGATCATTAAGGTTGTCAGTTTTTGTCAAGCAAGTGACATCCTGCTCTGTAACCAAAACAAATGCGTTGTTATGGTAAACAATAGATTTCTTGTTATCACAACCAAGCTAAAATGTATTATTACTGTTATCCCAAACAGTCTAAAAAATATTACTGTTATCCCAAAACAGTTAAAAATATATTACTGTTATCTCAAACAGTCTAAAAATATATTACTGTTATCCTAAACAGTTTAAAATATATTACTGTTATCTCAAACAGTCCAAAATATATTACGGTTATCCCAAACAGTATAATATAATTTTTCTGTTATCCTAAGAGGGCCCCAATAATAATAAATTAGTATTATTTTCAACCAGCTTTCCTGTTATCCCAAACAGGTGAGGACAAGAAATTGTTGCATAGATATTTACCGTCATTATTCTCCACATCGGAGCAATCACTCGAGTCTTGTGAACTAGATGCACTTTCACAAGAACTTTCTGATAAAAATTGTCGTGTTTTTTTCCGATTTTTCTTTTCTAACACATCCATTCGGTGCTCCAATCTTTGAAGAATCGTCAAGACGGAACTTTTTCCCTCCCGGGTCACTGATGGCCCGGGCGAAGGCGACGGGCTACGTCGCCGTTTTTGTGAATACATTGACATAATAGTATACAGGAAATAACACGCAGATGTGAACGATTCCGCACTAAAACGAAGACTGAAGTAGTTACGTATCGGGATGGGTCGGGAGCCGGGGGTGCGGCACAACCGGGGTGAGAAATTTGACCTTGGAATATAGTGAGTGATAACGCCGAAACGGAGGTACTACGTCATCCTTATTTACGAGACCAGGCTGAATATAATTAGGTATTTTAGAGAGAATAGAAAAAAAGTTTAATGAATAAACAGATGAGTATACAAGGCTAAATATTTGATCAAATATTCTGAATCACTATTGTCCGATCTCAAAACTCGAACTTTAAATTTGCCGCAACGGTGCGACTATATGCGCATGCGCGGTAGTTGTGCGTATCACGCCACCCGTGGCGAGAAAAACAGTATGTTTTTGCGTATGTATCCGTAAGGAGCATGAGTATGTATTCGTAAGGCATATGTACCAGTGTCATGTAACAACAATAAATGTTCAGTTCACTTTTGAAGTATTCAGTCAATCAATGGTCCTTCACCAGCGCAACCAGGTGGTTAATGGCAAGTGCGTAAATTAGTACGTGCACCATAAGACCCCCACATTTTTGGTTCTTCGAGCCGTATGCAGCACATTTTCAATTTTGGAGAATTCAAAGCAACACAAGCTACCAGCAACAGCAAGCAATTCAGGATTTTGCCCCGACAGAGGCTTACAAAAACGAAGGAGAATTCCGTGAGTCCATTCCAATTTATTCCACGCATTTCCCAATCGAATTTTTCCATTGCATGCATAGATTCTATTTGGCAAAACATTGTCATTTAGTTTTTAAACGTTCATATGTACAAGCGGTTCATAACGCGTTGAAACAGAAAACCTATTCATTGGGTTTACGTTCCCGTTCAAACTGTTACGAAGGGTGACGGGCGGCGGCGGCGTAGTTCAAAGGCGCATAGACGCGGTCAGCATCAGACGAATTTTTTACGTTCTTATTATCGCGTAATTTCATTTTTTTTGTCGGTTTGATCAGTTGGATTCTTATTATTCATCATGGCCGATGAGGATAATATGAAACGGTTGAAGGCAAAGCGAAAGCAATTGAAAAGTAATTTAACGCGTTTCGATAATTTCATAAACGAGAGTGCAAACCAAGATAAATACATGGAGATTATGACTCGCATGGAAAACACGGAAACGGTGTTTAAAGCTTTCAATGAAGTTCAGTCGGAAATTGAAATATTCGATTCTTCGGACGGCCAAATGCAAGTGAGAACGGAGTTCGAGGATAAATATTTTAATGTTATTTCACAAGCCAAACAAATTGTTGAAAATTTCAGTCACCGACAACAGGAAAGATTGAATCAAGTTTCATTTGCACAGCCTTCGGCGACTGTTCGCACAAATCAACAAATAAACTATCAATTACCTCCGATAACGTTGCCAAATTTTGACGGCAGTTACGATAATTGGGAAACGTTTCGAGACACGTTCATTTCTTTGGTACACAGTAACAATAGCTTAGTAAACATTCAAAAATTTCACTACTTGCGATCTGTTTTGAAAAACGACGCGATTAAAGTGATCGACTCTTTAGAAATAACTGATTCTAATTACACGGTAGCTTGGAATTTACTTAACGATCGTTTCGAAAACAAAAAGGGCGCTATCAAAGGTCACATCAGACACATTTTCGAGCTCACAAACGTAACAAAAGATTCACATAGCTCTCTGCGTACATTTTTAGACAACGTACAAAAACATTACCGTGCTTTAAAAAATTTTGACGAGCCTGTAGATTCGTGGAGCACCATTTTAATCCATTTACTTTGCTCAAAATTAGACATTCACACCAAACGAGAATGGGAAGTCAAAACATTTGACAAAGTATCACCCACAATCAAAGACTTTTTAGATTTTTTGACCTCACGTTGCCAGATCTTAGAATCTGTGGACACAAAAACATTAGATCAAAACTCGGGGAAAAAACATTTTTTCAACAACAAAACGCACGCTCACATTGCTACTAACAAACCGATTTGTATTTATTGCAAAGAAGAACACTACATTTTTTATTGCAAGGATTTCTTAAAATTGTCTCCCTCTTCAAGGCTAAATGAAATTAAAAAGTTAAATGCTTGTAGTAATTGTCTACGACGGGGTCATAACAGTCGGGAGTGCAAGGGTAGTGCTTGCAAAACTTGCAATAAAAAACACAACACTCTATTACACTTTGGTAAGCAAACGTCAAATGTGTCAAGTGAAACACTATCAAAAAACGAAGCGAACCAAGTTGGAGCAACTAATTCAAACATTTCAAATAAAGTGGCATCAAATGACAAAGAATCAGTTATCGTTTCACATTGCAAAAATTCGGAAAATTGTCAAAATAACGGCTTCACGTTGTTATCAACTGCCCAAGTTTATATTTACAACAAATAAAACCAGCCGGTTATTTGTAAAGCGTTACTTGACAGCGGTTCGCAATCAAATTTTATAACTCGGCGGTTATTTAACGACTTAAAATTACATTCCTACAAAATAAACATGCCGGTGGTAGGGATTAATTCAGCAAAAATTAACATATCACAATCGGTGAGAACAAAAATTAAATCGACAGTTTCAGATTCTCAATTTCAATTAGAATTTTTAGTAATTGATAAAATTACGGACCAAATACCACAGTATTCTTTTGATTCATCTGTGCTTAATATTCCTTCAGGATATAAGCTCGCTGACTCAGACTTTGATCGAGCCTCAGAAATTGACATGTTGCTAGGAGCTAACATTTTTTACAACCTATTGCTTTCCGAGCAAGTGAAACTGGGTCGTAACCTTCCAATTTTACAGAATTCAAAACTTGGTTGGATTTTAGCGGGATCGTTTAATATTTACGAACAGCACAAATCATTTTGCAATTTTGTTTCAAATTCTGAGATGTCTCAAATCGATGAGCAATTACAGGCATTTTGGCGTATTGAGGAATGCATTACAAAACAAGTCACATTAACAAAGGAAGAATCTGAATGTGAACAGCACTTTTCGGAAACATTTAAGCGTACCGAAGCAGGACAATTTGTAGTAAGTTTACCATTTAAAAATAATCTGAAACAATTAGGCGATTCCAGAGAAATTGCGCTACAAAGATTTCAAAGTTTGGAAAGAAAACTTGCGAAAAATTCAACATTAAGTGAGCAATATTCCAAATTTATGAAAGAATACATTGATTTAAATCACATGGCAGAATTAAAACCAAATCAAAATCCATTAATTGACACTTACTATTTACCACATCATTGTGTAATTAAAGAAACATCGATTACCACAAAACTACGTGTTGTATTCGATGCATCCGCTAAAACTACGTCTGGTTATTCTCTCAATGATGTACTTAAAGTCGGTCCAATAATTCAAGATTCTCTTTTATCTATTTTGCTTAGATTTCGAACTCACAATGTAGTTTTTACGGCCGATATAGCTAAAATGTACAGGTGTATATTAATGCAAGAAAATGATCGAAATTATCAACGTATTTTTTGGAGGTTTAATCCTTTGGAATCGTTAAAGGAATTTAATCTAAATACTTTAACTTACGGCACATCACCAGCTAGCTTTTTGGCTACACGTTGCCTCAAACAATTAGCAGTAGAAAATATTGCAGGCGTCCCAGACGCAGCTAACTCCATTTTGTCCGATTTCTATATGGATGATTGGCTCTCCGGCGCAAATGATTTAGAATCAGCCTTACAATTAATAAGGCAAGTTACTTCTATTTTAAAGAACGCAGGTTTCATATTAAGGCAGTGGAAATCAAGCGACATTCGTGTATTAGAACATTTAGAGAATAAATGCGACACAAATACTAAGTACATTATTAATGACCATGAAAATTCAAAAACTTTAGGAATATCCTGGAATTCTGGTTACGACGAATTTTGTATTACCATAAGTAAAAAAGGTATTGCGATATTTACCAAACGAACGATACTTTCAGTTGTTAGTCAAATATTTGATCCTTTGGGTTTAATAGGCCCAGTTATTACAAAGGCAAAGATTTTTCTTCAAAAACTTTGGAAATATCAATTAAATTGGGACGACAATATTCCACCAATTTTAAATAGCGAGTGGATTGAATTTTACAAAGAATTTGACAGTCTTCGAGATTTAAAAATTCCACGACATATTTTAATTCATAACCCCACAGAGATCGAGATACATTGCTTTTGTGATGCGTCACAACTCGCATACGGAGCTTGCGTATATTTTAGATCAAAAAACTGGTCGGGAGAAACACTAGTAAGGTTAATTTCATCAAAATCGCGAGTGGCACCTGTTAAAACTATTACACTACCACGTTTGGAACTTTGCGGAGCTTTACTAGCTGCAAAATTATGTCAAAATGTTAATAATGCAGTTCGAGTTAAAATTAATCAAATATATTTTTGGTGCGATTCCACTATAACATTAGCATGGATAGCATCTGACCCAAGTAAATTAAAAACATTCGTGTCGAATCGGGTAGCACAGATTCAAGATCTCTCCAAGCAAAACAGTTGGTTCCACGTACCTACAAAATCTAACCCCGCAGATATCATTTCGAGAGGTATCAATCCGAACGAAATAGTAAATAATACATTGTGGTTTAACGGGCCTACGTGGTTATCGCATGAAAAGGAGCACTGGCCAAATCAAAAATTAAACATTGATGAAACTAAACTACCCGACATAAAGTCAACTATTATTACTACTTTAGTATGCACTGAATTTGATGATAATTTAATCACTCGGTTTTCTTCTATAAAAATGCTCACGCGTGTTGTTGCTTACATGCTAAGATTTTGCAATAATGCTCGTAAATTAGGTAATTCAAAACTGACAACAGATCTAACCATAAAGGAACTCGACGAGGCCACACGGTTGATTGTCAGACTTATCCAAGCGAAAGTTTTTAACTTGGAAATCGAATCATTGAAAAAACACAAACCAATATCTCCAAAGAGTAAGTTAAGTTCTCTAGATCCATTTTTAGATGAATTCGGGATTATTCGCGTAGGTGGGCGATTAAAAAAATTCATTGTTATCATTTGAAAATAAGCATCCTATGGTTATTCCCACGAAACATCACTTTACTACTTTGATTATTAGAAATGCGCACTTATTAACATTTCACGGTGGAGCTCAAAGAGTTTTATCCTATATTAGACGTCATTATTGGCCATTATCGGGCAGGAGAGCTGTACGTAGTGAAATCCGAAAATGTGTTACATGTTTCCGCGCGTCACCGACCGATATTTTTCAAAAAATTGGCAATTTGCCGACTAGTAGGGTTACACCTTCGCGACCTGTCTCAATTTGCGGTATCGATTATGCTGGTCCATATTTAATAAGGGATAGCAAACTTAGAAACAAGAAATTGATAAAATCGTATTTATGTATTTTTATATGCTTTTCGACCAAGGCGGTGCATATGGAACTTGTGACAGAACTTTCAACTGACACGTTCTTAAATGCATTTAAAAGATTTGTAAGCAGGCGTGGACTTTGCACCCAAGTTTATAGCGACAATGCTACCAACTTTTCTGGAACGGACAATATTTTAAGGGACATTTTAAATAAAACTAACGAATCAGTTTTTAAACAGTACCTATTAGACAACAAAATTACTTGGAATTTTATACCTCCGCGCTCGCCACACTTCGGGGGACTCTGGGGAATCCGCGGTACGACAAGCTAAATTTCATCTTAAAAGAGTGTTAAAGGATAGCAATTTGACTTACGAGAATTTCTATTCTTTGATAGTTCAAATAGAATCAATTTTGAATCCCCGTCCTTTATATCCCCTCACGGAAGATTCGGAAAGCCTCGACGTATTAACACCGGGCCATTTTCTTATCGGAAGCTCTTTAATTTCCTTGCCGGAGGCGCCGGTACCCGATAACCGCCACACTCACGTATCACTGTATAGACACATGCAATTCATCATTCAGCAATTTTGGGCAAAATGGTCCAAGGATTATCTGCACACTTTACAGCAGAGGTCCAAATGGAGATTTGAAGGTGATGCCACTCTCGTCGTTGGTCAACTCGTCCTTCTAAAGGAGGATAACCTTCCGCCGTCATGTTGGAAGTTAGCAAGAATAATACAGATCCATCCTGGGAGCGACGGAAAAACGCGTGTAGTGTCTGTGAAAACTAGTGACGGAACTTATAAACGAGCCATCGCTAAAGTGTGTGTTCTTCCTATTGAAACTGACAGTAAGATTTAGTAAGTTCATTTCTGTTGAAAGGACACCTTTCAAGGGCGGCGGCATGTCCGATCTCAAAACTCGAACTTTAAATTTGCCGCAACGGTGCGACTATATGCGCATGCGCGGTAGTTGTGCGTATCACGCCACCCGTGGCGAGAAAAACAGTATGTTTTTGCGTATGTATCCGTAAGGAGCATGAGTATGTATTCGTAAGGCACATGTACCAGTGTCATGTAACAACAATAAATGTTCAGTTCACTTTTGAAGTATTCAGTCAATCAATGGTCCTTCACCAGCGCAACCAGGTGGTTAATGGCAAGTGCGTAAATTAGTACGTGCACCATAAGACCCCACAACTATAATAAATCTTATGATAGAACTTTAAAAATGAAACCGTTAGAAGTTAACAAAGACAACGAAAAATCACTCCTCAAGAATGTTTACACAAACGTGAAAATTGCTAATAATACTACTAAACTTAAAATTGGAGACTTTTTCAGTAACTACCGAGGTATTTTTGATAGACTCGAAACTGCTCGATTGAAATTTTTACCATCAAGAAAGTCAACCATACAAATTCAACATGTTTTCTACATGATGACAAAGGTGAAAATTTTTCAGGTGGTTTTTATGAATTCTAAATACAGAAATTATACATCCTGAGGTATATTTAGTTGAAAAAGTCTTGAGAAAAAAAAGAGACAAACTTTAAAAGCTGATTCTTTGAAATTTTATATGGCAGTTCCAATATTGTATGTGTTCCTTGAATATTGCTCAATCTATATATCTTTGGTTGTATGCATCTCTTCCTGATTAAAGCAATTTGATTCATAATAAAAGTACCTTATGGATTTAGTTATATCAGACAAAAATTTCAGTTATTATTAAGTACATATATAGAATAATCAATTTTCTATTTAAATAAACTGATAACGATGTTCAGCAGTCTTGTTAGTCATCATCGTTGATTGAGAATCGCCTTGAGAATTGTTGTGATGTTCAATTTTTTCATTTTCATTTGTACTTCTTCTTGCTGAATCATGTCTTCATATGGTGTCCAATAATTGTTACTGAAATGCAAATCCAGGTCGACATTTTCAAATATTAAGGTATAAGCATGACCTAAGCACCCGATGATCTGATATGAATGTAACAGGGAACGAAATCTAAATTAAGATTAGTGTTAAAGACAATCAATTAGAAATTTTCAAAATGCTACCATTTTCCATTCTACAAAATTCATATTTATTATTGTATTAAATAGGTCAACTTGGAATCAAACTTAAGAGGTTACTGTTCACACACTAGTATTTATTGAACGTATTGTCTTATATTCCGTGATAATAGATGCATTATGCTTTTAAAACCTTCTATTGGAATTTGAATTACACGTTTTACAAACGCCAGAATAACGCCATTTTATAGTTTGCGCAGGTATTTTTTTAACTTCTTTTTCTTCACACAAAATTTTACCTGATACGTGAATTTCAGGTGATGGTACATCATTTTTATCGATATTTGGTACATATTGATTTTCAAAGTCAAAATCCCTATTCACTAAACGACTTTTTAAATCAAATCTATTTCTAATAACAAGCATATCACTACTATCTCACACATTGTAGGATCTGGGATGTTCTGTGAGACGTTCACAATTTTACCAGACTCCGACGAATTGGTATTGCGGTTAAAAACTGATACATTTGGATTAGGCTACAGGGGCTTTAAATAATTAGCTGTTTTATTATAATAAAGTTAATTTCTGTCCTGTCGAGATATGAGTTTTCACAAAATCTTGGTTAGTAACTCGGCCGACGCAGGTAACTTAGTTTTACACCTCCGATTGATGAGTAATTGGGCCGGGGAGTAATTAACAAATTTAACATTAAACTTTCAAATATATGTTTGCAATCTTCCAAAGCTTTTTTAGTAATTTTTTTACTATTTTCGACGAGTTAGTAAATGGATCATTATCTGGAACTAATGTTTCTGGGTATCCAAATTTAGAAAAAATACATTTCAGCTTTAAAATCACATTCTCAGCAGATTTATTTTAATGACATCATCTCTAACGCTCTTAAACTTCCAAATATATGTTTGCAATCTTCCAAAGATTTGTAGTAATTTTTTTACTATTTTCGACGAGTTAGTAAATGGATCATTTTCTGGAACTAATGTTTCTGGGTATCCAAATTTAGAAAAAATACATTTCAGCTTTAAAATCACATTCTCAGCAGATTTATTTTAATGACATCATCTCTATCGCTCAGTAACTGGATACAACATTAGGCTTGATTTGTTATTTTTATTAGCAAACTTTTCTCAGAATATACATTTTTTTATAAAGTTTTCAATATCTTGATTAATGAGAGGCCAATAAAAAATTTATAGTTTAACTATTTCATGTTTGAGTTGATTAGGCACAACTAGCTTACAGCCGTGAAACAGTTAGCCGTCAGAAACTGATAATTCATCCGTAAATTTATAGAACTCTTTAGTAAACATTAGTAATTTACTGTGATCTGGCCATTCTATTTGAACAAAATTAATAATATTGGACAAAGTATCTGCTATATACAAATATTTACCCGGTGACTTTAAAGTCATAGTCTACTAATTGAAGCATCATTCGTTGAAGTCGAGGTGGTACTTTGACGTCATAATTAAAATAATGAAACTGTTGACAGCTAAATAAAACTACCAGGAATTCTTTCTCAATTTGAGTGTAATTGCACTCACTTTTGGATAGACTCCTAGATGCAAAAGCTACAGGATGTCCATTTTGCGTCTCAATTTTAAGGATTATGGTACTTTAAGGGTACATCATGTTCAGTTGGTATAAACTTGCCTAAAAATTTTGACTCAAAAGATGTCTTATGTTGAGGTCGCGGTATGTCAATAATTGCTTTAACACCATCTTTTTTGAATACTTACGTAAAAACTTAACTTCACTTGATCTAAACTGATTTTTGTCACTATTAAATTTAATGTTATATTTAGAGGCTCGCTGTAATACCATTTTTAAATTATTATCATGTTCAGCTTTGGAATTTTCACTAATAATCAGATCATCAAAATATATATCTACTCCCTGTAAGTCACTAAAAAGCTCGAAATTCTTTTTCTGAAACACGTCTGAAAGGTAGCCTGCAAAATTAACAGGGACGAAATATTGTACCAAATGTACAGTAATCAACTGATCTGTCATCTATTTTGACTAGGGATATGAACAACGCTTTATTACTCAGTTTGCTAGGAATTATGTTGGCTGTCGGAATCAGGAAATGTTCCCTTTGATTTTTTTTTAATCTTTTGGGATCCAGACATAACCTCAAGTCTACGTTTTTTTTTTCAACGACTACCAATGGATTAAGCCATTGAATTGACTTGTCGACTTTCCTAATTATAACTTGACGTTCGAACATCATTCAACTTAATTTTGACTCTACTAACAAGTGGCAGAGGTATACGCCTGATTGATTAAATTTGAGGAACAGCATCGTTTTTGAACACCATTTTGTGTTCATCTGAAAACAGTTTTTTTTATAGAGAATTAGGAATCTGCTAATTAATCAGACATCCGGGCTTAGCTCATGGCGATATTATTTGCCCCGATAGTGTCGGGTTGGTGCTTCCACTGGAAGTCACAGACCGATTAAACCTTTCCCTCTTTTACCCTTTTGTCTTCCTGAAACTACTGACAAGCATTACTTCAAGAAGAGGGTCTCCGATTGACTGAAGTTCAGCGAGCTTGTATAAGATTTGGCCGTTCTATTCTTTTGGCAGAGAGTCTTTGCTTTGTCATTTTGCAAACATGGTCCCAATTTGTGGTCGACTCTAACATTTTTTCAACTAGGTTGTCTGAGCTTATGTGACCGTATTTGCTCCGCTATATTTCGGTGCATGTTCCATCTTGGGCCGAAAAATAGTGTGTGCTCAACCGTATGTATCCACGTATAAGCAATAAAGGCGCTCCTTGGTTTCGACCAAATTAAAACACTTTAGGAAAATATTTCTCAATATCACTTATATTAGAAAATCTAATTCTTCAACTGTCAATTCTTTGCAACAGTTTAAAATCTAAGCAGCCTTGAAAACCTAATAGTGGATGCAGAATTTTTGAAAACTTTACACAATAATGTCACTTTACCATAATGTTTAATTTTAAGCTTCGAATTACTATAAGACACTAACGTCAAATATGATTAACGCATTTGTTTTAGTAGTCTTGAAAATGTTGAAACCTCTGCTCCGGAGTCAAGTTTTAAATTTACTATTGTACCTTATATGTCAATTTTCTTGCTTCCCATTACTTCGTGCACACTGCTCGTCGCATGTTGTTCTTTATTACAGCAACAACAAAAATTCCTTCTCCCTCTCATCATCGCTTGAACTGTCTGAACTGCCTTACCTTTCATGTTCATGTTCTGTACTATTCTTACATTTGCTAATCCCTTTTTCATGTTTCTCCCATTTTTTACCAGTTTGTCCACCATTCCGATCCTTGTTCTTCTTGAGACATTACTTAAATGGTTTTCTCAGTCACATTCAGCACAGGCTTTGCCAAAAGCTGTACATTTATAAATCTATCCCAGTTTGTCCCACCTTGTCTTATATTCCATGATAATAGATGCAGTATGTTTTAAAACCTTTTATTACTATTCCAATTGCTCATTTTACAAACGCCAGATTAACGCTAATTTCATTAACTGTTTATGTGCTACTTTTTAACGGCGGTATCCTGGTAACAATTCACACTAGATGTCACAATGGTTGCCGATAGTAGTACTACATAAGACAACATATAACACACGTATCCCTCTACAAAGCTTCCCCCCTCTTCTGCAGATGCGCGTTAGCCCGAGCTGAATACGATTAATACTACGCATGCAAACCCCGACCATTGCCTAAGATTTTACGCGAAAACCCGAATAAGAATGAATGCGCCAACCCGTATATACCCGAAGATTTAAAATTTTCCAGCGCCCAAAGTTACATTCTTCGTTTCGAACTTCGTTGTTTGGTCCCAAAACGTGGTTAAACGAAATAACTAGTTCGCAACTTAAAACTGGGACTCCAGCGATTCGAAATTAAATATTTGCTCATTAATCATATTCCAATAAAACTGTTATCGTTTCTTTTCAGGTACTGGGCGGTAACAAACGTCGACTACATCCACACAAGAAACGGAAGTAGAATTGGAATAATGATCGTAATTGTGTGGATTATTGCTCTCGTTGTGTCTTTGGCTCCACAAATACCTCAGTTTAAAGACACCGACTATTTGTACAGGATAGAAGTTAAAAAACAATGTTTAGTTAGTCAAGATGTTAAATATCAAATTTTTGCTACTAGTTCAACGTTTTACGTTCCTCTTCTGGTAATATTTGCATTATATTGGAAAATTTTTCAAACGGCACGAAAGCGGATTCGAAGAAGGAGAAATATGAAGGACTACAACGACAAAGTGGGAAAAACGAACAACAACAGTAGGTAAGTCTATTAATTTATGATATTAGCTAAAAATATATTCCGTTCTCTCTGGATCACTGTGTAATGATATAATATAATAATATATAATATTACAATAATAATAATAATAATAATATAATATATATAATATATAAATATATTTTATAAATTTTTTGTTAGGAGCCCATTTGAAGATGTTTTTAGACCAATTCTGTTTTTCTGAAAAACTTCCACTACATTTACAAATCTTCTGGATTCCTCCTGCGTCGGTGGTGGATAAAGCGAACTTGCTGACGTTTCGTCAGTTGTCCTTGTCCTTTATTATAAAATTGTCAAAAATAATGAAAAACAATTGACTTATTAATTACCGGCCACTTAAAATGAATGCCCTTGAATAAAATAGCGGTTACCAGTTGCGTTACTACTAAGTGTTTTAGTAACTTATATATATTTATTATATAAATATATATTATATAAATATTGGCCTAAAAAAATGTTAACATCATTTTATTACCATCAAAACGAAACTCTGAATGACATCTAACCTGAAGTAATACCGTTGGAAAGTGATAGTAAAACGAAAATAAATTACTGTTTTGTTATTTGCAATAACAAAACAGTAAATGCAAATGCCGGGACAACCAACCTACGATATTTTATTGATCAGGTTTGGATTGCTTAAATATTTGTACAGAGTCTCGGAATTTTCGCTAGTAGAAGAATTTTAGTTTTATCGAATAAAATTTGATGCCGGGTGTCGTGATTATGTTCGGCAACTGCTGATGAGTTTATTTGTCGTAGTCTTAAAGCTATTTCATGTTCTTTGAGATTAGTTGATATTTTGCATTTAGTCTGTCCAATGTATTCGTTGCCGCATATGCACGAAATTTTGTCTTTGACTGATCGAAGATTTTAAAAGATTTTTGGACAAGTTGTAAATCTGGTTTTGAACCTAGAATTAGAACCTATAATTAAGACACCTTTCATCTGCTCTTCTCTCGAATAATTTCCACATTAGAGATATTAAGGGTTCCATTTCAAAATACACAGTACCACAACTTTCCAAAGGCAATAAGTCCGAAAGCAACCCAACACCTGCCACATATCAAACGTTATTAAGAAAAATAACGTTAATTCACAAAAATTTACTACTACATACTTAGAGATATTGCCTTTTAGTTTGGTGCATTTTTTTGTTTGAAAGGTTTTTTATTTGAAAGATTCACAATCGTTGAAAGTTGCTTAATTGCGGAAGACAAAAATAATTTCAACAGGAAAATCATTGTAACTCATTAGTGATCCGATATAAGGAAAGGTTATATTATTACATAATACGTACTTTTTGCAATTCTTATGAAATTTCACCATTATTATTATTAACGGGTTATTATAAAAATCTAAAAAATAATTATTTCCTGAAAGCATTTAGTACGCCGTAATAGTGAGTGACATCTCGAGATTGAGTGCGAGAAATATCTCGAGCAGCGTAAAACCGTAAATACACAAATTGTTGCTCTCGATCGTTTGAACCAATTAGCCATATTTCTTATGAACTTTGGGTTACGCCTAATTTGATGTGGAAGAGAACAATTTTCAGGCTCTTTTAGATTTTTGCATATAATTGAAGAACTCTGTATTTAATCGAAAAAATGCCTAAATAAAAGTTATAGTAACACGTACTGCGTCTCTTGGTTTAAGAATTTTTCCAACCGGGTAAACAGTTTTCGAAAATATAATAACCCAAAAAAAAATTCCAAAATTTTTAAAAAATACTTCGCAATATTTTATGGCGCTCAGTTTCAACAGTTTAAATACCGGCGTGGACTTCTATCCCTCTCCTAAATTTAAAGTCGATGGTTGCAAATATGAGTCACTTGTTACATTCCTTAATATCGCACGGAATATCGTGAACACACTCTACAAAAGGTGCAAACATTAGCTGTCTGTACGGGCAATAGGGCTATATCGTCGTGCAAGCCAAATTGACTGTTGATGCTCCTCGCATTCCTCGCCTCGGTCATTTTCCTCAGTACCCCTTGGCACTCCTTTATCAATAAGGAGCGCGTGCGCACTGACTTCGGTGCCATAAGTGCAGCCCTACTGTCAGAGCAGAAGAATATTCTCCTGCTTCCGTGGTTGACCCGAAGCACCTCTCTGGCCGCCATCATTATAGCGAAAATTTCCGCCTGAGTATTGACCCAGAGGGACTAACAAGCTCGATTTCGTTGTCTCGCAGTACGCTCCAAATCTCGCATTCTGGACCAGCCCGTGTACCAGAGAAGTCCATCCCAGGAGCCCACTCTGCCCTCTCTCCACTCTTCCCTTGATGGGATTTGTCAAAGAAGGTCATCTCGGGAATCATGACGTCACTCGGCATGTTCATGACACCGCAATCCGCGGGCCAGCTTGCTAAAATGTCGTACGGGCCCCGCTTGAAGGAAAATAGTGAATCAAAATGTTCGCCAGCAGTCGTAACGTCCATTATTTAAGTAAAGCGTTTTCTCCCGATTTTTTAACTAATTCGCATCTCTTTCAGGAACCAAAAATTTGCACTGTCTCTTTACGGGAAGTGGTGGGGGTGTGCAATCAATTTTTTAGATGATTATCAGTAACTTGAAATCTGGTTAATAGATTTAAAGAACGTTGAAAAAACTAGTCTTAAACATTAACGTTTTTGTATGTTTTGTTTTATACATAATTACAATTAAGTGTGCCTATAAAAAAATACACAACGATATGACGTTTTTTAATAAAAGATAGCCTAACAAGTCAGTGAAAATCGTATACAGGTGTGTCTTTCCTAACCTAAAGTATGAGATAACGAATTTAAAAGTCGAAAAATTATAATTTTTTTTATTTTCAAAATTATAACTTCTTTTTTTCCAGTTTCTTAGTTACTTTAAATATTAATACTGATGGTTAAACTTGCCGTTGAAGAATTAATCAATTCTTGCTGTTGGCAGCAATGATGACAATCATCGGGAGGCTGCGGCGTTGCTGTCGGCATTTTCATGAAACGGACACTGACTGAAGAAAATCAGTTAGAAGTGTTGCAAACGGTTGTTTAAAATTCAAAAATTTTAAGGAAGAAATAAACGGCACAGTTCAGCAGAACGTATCACAAGCTTTTGCTGGGAAGGAATCGCATTTGGTTTCAAGGAGAAGTGGAAGATATTTTCTTTTCAAGAAAAATTTTATATCAGTGATGGGTCATTTACTTCAAATGGTTTTGTATGTTCGCCGAATTGTCGTTGGTAGAGCAAAGTAAACCCCAATTTCGTAATCCAATGCCGTGACTAAATGTATTTCCAAAAGAATGTTTGGTTAGTTGCGAATAGTGGTTTCATATATTTCCCTCCAAAATATTACTAGTGAAATTTAGTTTTGGTTAGTTTTTTCTATAAAAACCGAAGTTTTTTGATTTCATCTATTTCATTGGTTTTTAGTGCACTCTTCAGAAAGTCACAAATAAATGGACGAAATATGGAGTGTTAAAGAAAAATAATTTGATTTGATTTTAAAAAATTGTTTAAATTATCGAGAAATATCCAAGTTAATTGAGGTTGTTCAAAATTATCTAAATTTTTAAGTTTTATTTAAGGTCTCGGACACAATGAGGATCTTCGTAGAGAATTTTAGTGACCTTTAATGAATTAGGAAAGTACAAATACGAATTTGTAGTTTAAAGTTTGGTTGTTGAAGGTAAGACGGTTTTATTTGCACCTCAGCGTTCGTTTCAAAATTTCAATTGCAAGTTTAATTTTAACTAACTTGGCATAGATTTGTGGCTGCTTTGCACACATTCTGGTTATTCAGATGGTGATAAAAAAGCATTTGATTTTTGTTTCTAGTATGTTGTTCCTTGGCGATTGCAGTTATGTTTGTTGGATAAAGTTGTACAAAGAATGAGAGGGATGAAAAGTAAAGAATTTAGCTCCGCCTCTCTCAAACAGCATAACAACAGCTCAAACGGCATGGGTTGGTTCAGAATAGAATATGAACAAGCTTCATTTAAGCTCTGAAGAAGCCATCAGGATGATTGGTGAAACATCAGCTAGCTTTATTTATCAACAAATTATGCAGAAGGGATCTAGAAGATTTGTAAATAGCCGTCTGAAGAAAATGTTAATTTTGACGAGTAACAAATGCCGCTCTCATCGTAGTTGTCCGTGTTCTTTATAATTTTATGAAAGGATAAAAAAATCCTTATTTTTATTAAAACTTAAATATTATTATTATTATTATTATTATTATTATTATTATTATTATTATTATTATTATTATTAATTATTCCTCCTAAATATTCCAAATAACTAACATCGGTCCATTTTAGATCAACATTAAACACACACAACACATTAATATGATGCCTCAGTTGGCCTCGTAAAAGAAAATAATTGAAAATGACATTAATTTCTAAATTAACAGTTTTTTTTAAATTTCGTACCATAATTTATTGATCTCCAAATAAGTCAACCGTCAAGAACTTAGAAAACAATTTTAAAAAATAATTGTTCAGGCGAAAGACTAAATATTAATTTCAAGCTTTGACGCAACCCGGCGCCACCGCACTAGGACAAGGATGAAAAAGACGGGTCCCGACGGGATTCACGCGTGGAACGGGAGTGGGTCGAAACGCTCCGCGAATGCCTCCTAATTTTAATTAATTTTGATATGCAATACAAATGTTTGTTTGTTTCTTTCTGTTTGGCTTGCAGAGTACAGTACATTTATTAAAGTAATTAAAAACAAAGTTAAGTGGTTATTACTCCGCTGAACCTATCGAGAATCCAAAAGATTCCTAAGTGGTCCTTCGAACTCTGAAAACAGCGTTAGCCTCACCATATTTTTGGTCCCATCGAGCCGGATAAACCGTTCAAGTGCTAGCAGAGACAATTTAGTGCAAGTCAAGGTAGTAGCAACCAAGAAGCAAGCAGCAGCAATTTCAGTGTGGCAAAGCCGGCAGCAACAAAGCAAGAAATCAAATCATGTGAGTCCGTTCCATTTTTCTATTCTATCCTAGTTGTTTTTATTTCTCCCAAAGTCTAGCAATTTCTATTCTAATGTCGATTCAATTTCGAGCAAGCATGATGACCGAATTAACAGTATTAAACAAGAAACGGGGGCAAATAAAGTCAAGCTTAACAAAAGCTGTAAATTATTACAATTCTCTAGATCTGGAAAACATCGACAAAAGGACCTATTTTGAATCAAAAGTTCGATTAGACAGAATTCTTCCTCTATTAGACAATTTCAATGATATTCAAGTAGAGATCGACTTACATTCCGATAAGACTGATTTAGATGACGATGAACGGGATAATTTTGAAACAATTTACTACGATTTAATAGCAAAATTTGAGCTTAGTATTACAAAATTTCTCCGAAACAAATCTATCCAAACGCGACAGTGACAGGAAATCTGTGCGTTCCAATGGAAGTTCTAGTAATACTTCAAGTGACGATCAAAATACAATTCAAGTTCAATTACCACCGCTTCAATTAATTACTTTTAATGGCCAATACGAACAGTGGGTGGAGTTCAGAAACATTTTTAAAGCTCTAATCGATACCAATCCTTTATCAAACATTCAAAAAATGTACTATCCCCGATCATCGCTAGATAAAAAAGCTTTAGAAATTATACAAAAAATACCGATTTCTGCAGCTAATTATCAAGTGGCTTGGAACCAACTACAAGAAATGTTCGAAGATAGTCGTTTAATCACTCATTTTCACATACGAGCAATTTTAGATTTTTCGCGTATTACAAAGGAATCTCCGAAAGAACTAAGAAACCTATTTGACGCAATTTCAAACAATTTAAAAGCCCTCAAGGCTCGATTCAAAAACACAGCTCGATTGGGAATTCTATAGCGCAAAAATTTTACATAATTTTCTAAAAAGTCGTAGCGAATTTCTAAAAAAATTCGAGATTAATAAGCCAGAAAAAACAAACTTCGACTTTAAACAAAAAACAAGTTCTAATGTTTACGCAAGCTCAAGCAAACCAATTTGTTTCTATTGTACAAAAGATCATCAAATTTATTATTGCGAGTCATTTTTAAAGCTTACACCCAAGACACGATTAACGGAAGTACAAAATCGTAACTTATGTACTAATTGTTTAAGACTATCACATCAAGTACGGGATTGTTTACTTTCGAAATGTCGTAAATGCGGACGACCACATAATTCGTTACTTCATTACAATAAAGATCAAGGGTCCGAAAATACACCACCATTAAAAAACGCAAAAAATAAAGGCGATTCAGCAGAAACACATCGTAAAAAAGATTCTCAAAGCACCGCCGCAATGTCCACCGAGACCCAAGTCCTAGCCGACTCCGGAACCGTTGCCAATTTTACTAGTCAGGTCCTTCTATCAACCGCAGTAGTTTTAGTTACAGATTCAAGCGGCAACAGAGTCAAAAGTCGAGCTCTTTTGGACAGCGGTTCAATGAGTAACTTTATAACCGAGCGATTATTTAAGAAATTAAATTTAAAACCTAAACAAGCTAACTGTTCAATGAAGGGCGTTGGTCAATCTATATCTAATGCAAACCAAATAGTTGATTTACGATTAAGTTGGTGAAATAATTTATTCAAAACAACAGCACCTTGCTTAGTTTTAAAACAAATAACAGACAGTTAACCCATTACTCCCTTCGCCAGAAAAGAAATAAATATACCCGCCAACTTACAACTGGCTGATCTTAATTTTAACCAGTGCAGTCCGATAGACATTTTAGTAGGTTCTAGCTTGTTTTGGCAAATTTTACGCGTCGGATAAATTAAATTACAAAATACAAACTTAACTCTTCAAAATAGCAAGCTTGGTTTTATTATTGCGGGTCATTTAAGAAACGCAAATAATTCACATTTAAAGTCGATAAGTTGTTTTACTCAAAATTCACCTCTAGACGATCAATTAATTAAATTCTGGCAAGTTGAAGAAATCGATCACTTAAAGAATCAATTATCAACCGAGTCCGAACAATTCTGTGAAACACATTTTTTAAACACGCATGAACGTGACTTCGACGGTTGTTTCATAATAAGAACGACGATTAATTAAAAACGAAATATTATACAAGGAGTACTCAAAATTCATGTTGGATTATCAAAAAATTAGCGAAAATAACCATTGGTTTGTTTCAAGTTAAGAAAATGGTTATGTAACAGTCCAGAGTTAAGCGAGAAATTTAAAATTAATAATCAATTAGAATATAGCGTTCTGAAAATAGGCGAAAACGAGGCTAAAAAAACCCTAGGTATAGTTTGGAATGCAAGTTCAGACAAAAGCCAGTATTCTAATGTTAATTCTTACTAACCAACAAGACACCTATCTCGAAAAGATCAATTTTATCAATAATTTCACAAATATTTGATCCTTTGGGATTACTAGGACCAGTAATTATCACGGCAAAACTATTAATTCAAAATCTTTGGTAAGCAAAGATTTCTTGGGACGAGCCTTTACCGAAAAATCTAGAAATCATTTGGCAAGAATTTCAAACAGATTTACAATTTCTAGTAAACATTACTATCCCTAGACAAGTTACAGCGTCCGACTATGTGCAAATCGAACTACACGGCTTCGGAGACGCAAGCGAAAAAGCTTACGGAGCTTGTGTTTACGTACGTTGTAAAACCAAAGACAGACAATTTCATTCACAATTATTCGCCGCGGAATCGAGGGTAGCTCCACTAAAGCAGCTAACTTTACCCAGACTAAAACTTTGTAGCTCATTATTACTATCACAATTAATGCACAAAATACGCCAATCAATTAATATCGATTTCAAAACATATTTCTGGTCAGACTCCACAATGGCTTTATCTTGGATTAAAGCGTCACCTAAACGGTGGAAAATATTCATTGCAAACCGCGTAAGTGAAATTCAGCGTTTGTCAAACCCAGCTGATTGGAATCACGTGTCTTCAAGTGACAACCCGGCCGATTTACTTTCGCGCGGTATGTCAATGCGAGACTTACAAAATTCATCGATATGATCGACTTTGATTCAGAATTAAATTAAGTAGAAATTCCAGAACAACGCGTTAATGTAAATTTAACTATTTTAAGAAAGAGCGAATTATTCAATAAATTTTCAAATTTACGTAAATTACAACGAGTTTTTGCATACATTTTACGCTTCATTTCGAATTGTCGTTCAAATAACAGAAAAACTAATACTTTACGCACGGAAGAATTATAAAACTCATTACAATTTTTAATTCGACTATCACCACAAGAATCATTTCCACACGATTTCGACAATTTATTAAAAAATAAACTAGTTCACAAACGAAGTAATTTGTTATCACTAAATCCATTTATTATTAAAAACAAACTAATCCGTGTAGGAGGTAGGTTAGAAAATAGTAACCAAGATTACAATAAAAATCACCCAATAATTTTACCATCAAAACATGCGTTAACAAACTTAATTTTGAACAACGAACATATCCGATTATTACATTGTGGACCTACTATGTTACTTTCTTCGATAAGAGAACGTTATTGACCCATAGCGGGACGTTATTTAACAAGAAAAATAACGCGAAATTGCACCACTTGTTTTCGAGTAAATCCAAATTCCTGTGATTATTTAATGGGTAACGTACCTGAGTATTTACTAACACAAAATTAACCAAGGCATACATTTGTCTTTTTATTTGTTTATCATAAGGCTATTCATTTGGAAGTAGTTTCTGAACTCACCACCGACTGTTTCTTGGCTACATTAAAACGATTTATTGGTAGGCGTGGCAAACCTTTGAACATTTATTCAGATAATGGTAAGAATTTTGTAGGCGCTTGTAATGAACTTAAAAAATTTCACTCTTTCTTACGAGACAAATCGGAGAAAATTTATAATTCCCTAGCTCAAGACAATATAACCTGGCATTTTATACCAGCTCGATCTCCTAGCTTTGGCGGAATTTGGGATTCAGGAATTAAAAGAGCAAAATTTCACATTAAACGTGTAATAGAAAAGGCACATTTAAATTTAGAGGACTTTAGCACTATTCTTGTTCAAATTGAGTCGGTTCTGAATTCACGACCTTTGTATCCTTTAACATCCAACCCCGATAACCTAAATCCTCTCACTCCGGCTAACTTTTTGATAGGAAAAAGTTTAACTGCTATACCGGAACCAATTTACACACAAGTGCCAGAGAATCGATTAAAACGATTCGAAAGACTTCAACAAATTTTGCAACATTTCTGGACGCGTGGGCACTTAGAATATTTGAACGAGTTACAAGTAAGATCCAAATGGCGATAAAATTCGCAAAGGTTGTTACGACCAAACATGGTAGTTCTGCTTAAAGAAGACAATGCTCCCCCATTAAAGTGGCATATTGGAAAGATAACGGAACTACATCCAGGTCAGGACCGAATTCTTCGAGTAGTGAGAGTGAAAGTGAACAATTCAATCGTGAAAAGAGCAGTGTCAAATATCTGCACTTTCCCATTCAAAAATTCGGACGATAAAAATTAAGTAAAACATTTCTAGTGTTCAGTTTTGAAAGTGTTTTGACCAACACGTTCCAAGGCGGGCGGCATGTTCAGGCGAAAGACTAAATATTAATTCCAAGCTTTGACGCAACCCGGCAACACCGCACTAGGACAAGGATGAAAAAGACGGGCCCCCACGAGATTCACGCGTGGAACGGGCGTGGGTCGAGACGCTGCGCGAATGCCTCCTAATTTTAATTAATTTTCATATGCAATACAAATGTTTGTTTGTTTCTTTCTCTTGGGCTTGCAGAATACAGTATATGTATTAAAGTAATTAAAAACAAAGTTAAGTCGTTATTACTCCGCTGAACCTATCGGGAATCCAAAAGATTCCTAAGTGGTCCCTCGAACTCTGAAAACAGCGTTAGCCCGACCAATAATATTTAAATATTAGTATTTACTTTTTACAAAACTTCTGGATTCCTCCTGCGTCGGTTTTTACTGAGTCGAACTTGCTGACGTTTCGCCAATCATCCTGTTGGTTTCTTCAGAGCGTGACTGAAACTGGCTCGCATTTTACTCTCTACCTGCTTACATATTACTTAAGGGGGTCGGAGCCAAATTTGGGATCGAACGCTTAATATTTTTAATGTGAAAATTATTAGAGAGAGAAGAGAGAAGAGCAGAGGTAAGGTGTTTTAATTCTGGGTTCAGTGACTCAGGCTGACATAGTTTTACGGTTCTGTAAACAAGAGAGTTGATAACCGATGACTTTTGGGCCGGATTGTGATGTGTGTGAACTTTATTTTAAATTGAAAGATACGTTCTTATTAAATTTTTAAAATTTACACACAAAAACTAAACAAAAACATATTATCTTCATTTAAAATAGTAAGCTGAGACCTCTAAGAGAACACTATCGCAATATCTAACATTTTAAAGGTTTGGTTTACGCTACAGTTTTTGAAACACGGTTGCTACGGCACTTTTGACCTCCTTACGAAAGTTCTTATCTTAAAAGTAACAAAATATTAATAAATGATGTTATAAAACAGACTATAAGGTAATGTAAACTGTGAAAAAAAAAACATTAATACACTAAACCTCATCAATAATAACATATTCAAATTCCCGTTTTATTTGAATTAAGAAATTTATTTTGTTTTTGTGAATTATAATGTTTGTAAATTTTAAAAATTAAATAGGTCACCGGTTATCAACTCTTTTGTTTACAGAACCGTAAAACTATCTCAGCCCGAGACACTGAACCCAGCATTAAAACACCTTACCGCTGCTCTTCTCTCTTCTCTCTCTAATAATTTAAACATTAAAGATATTAAGCGTTTGATCAAAAAATACACTTCACCACAACCTTGCAATAGCAATGAGGCCGAAAGCCACTTGCCACTTACATTCAAAATATCACCGACCACATATCAAAAGTCCTAAAGAAGTATAACGTCAAAACCAGATTTTCCACTTGTCCAAAATCTCTCGACATTTTCGGTCCGTCAAAGATAAAATTCCATTTGAGATGCCAGGAGTTTACAGCATTCCATGCATATGCGGCATCGTACATTAGAGAAACCGGACGAATATCAACTAGGCTCAAAGAACACGAAAGAGCCTTACGACTAAGACAAATAAACTCATCAGCTGTTGGCGAACACAATCACGAAACCGGACATAAAATTTTATTCCATAAAACTAAAATTCCGAGAGTCTATAGAAATCTATAAACAACCTAACAATCTTAACCGCGACTCTGGTCTTTACCTGTCACCAACACGGTGTTTCTGCCCCTCATTTAGCCCTCCTCAAACAATATGTAAGCAGATACAGAGTACAATAGTAGCCAGTTTCAGAAGCCAACAGGATGATTGGCGAAACGTCAGCAAGTTCGACTCAGCAAAAACCGATGCGGGAGGAATCCAGAAGTTTTGTAAAAACTAAATACTAATATTTAAATATAATTTTTTTAAATTGTTTTCTAAATTCTTGACGGTTGACTTATTCGCAGATCAATAAATTATTGTACCAAATTAAGAAAAACTGTTAATTTAGAAATTAATGTCATTTTCAATTTTTTTCTTTTACGAGGTCAACTGAGGCATCATATTACTGTGTTGTGTGTGTTTATTGTTTAAAATGGGCCGACGTTAGTTATTTGGAATATGTAGGAGGAATAATTAGAAGTTACGTTCCCAATTCCTATATTGGTGAAAGGTAAAGATCTGAGTCACAGTTAAGATTGTTTTGTTGCTTATAGATTACTCTGCATTGGCCGCCTTCATCAAACAATATATAAGCATGAACATTGTGTGGGATTTCCATATTGGTGAATGACATAGTCGCGGTTAAGATTGTTTGGTTTTTTAGAGATTTCTATGAATTTTCGGATATTTCCCTGGTAGAATAATTGATTACATTTATTACTATTTAATTTGATCGATTCGGTTTCATTATTGTTTTCGGCAACTGTTTATGACTTTATTTGTCATAGTCGTATATTTTTTGTTCTGTTTCTCTGGTTAGTTTTGACATTGCTCTTTCAATTCAATTCGGGAATATGGAATCAAATCTATTCAACGGAATTGAAAAATGCTTATCTGAAACATATTTTTCTTGTAACGGTCAAATTTATGAATAGGACCAGCTGTGAGATCTCCAGGATGATTGGCGAAACGTCAGCAAGTTTTGTCAACCACCGACGCATGTAGAATCCTGAATATTTGTAAATAGTCTTACATTATTCTGTGAAAGTTTCCTTTAAAAGAAAATCTTCAGAAATCTTTGCTAAACAAACTTGATAAACGCCATATTAGTTTATTTAGCACGAACGGAGCTAGTGCTTAATAAGTGAGTGACTGAAGAAGTTTACAAGGGGTTATGCGTACCTTTACGATCAGAATTGACAAACGAAAGCCCTAGCTAATATATCACCGGGAATATCCGAAGTGGCTCGCAGCCCTAGCTATCGTCTTTAAGCCACACTGTATAATGGGTATTTTAGAGTAGGAATTTGAAATGGAGATTTTTTTAAATGAATTTGGGAAAAAAATTTTGGATGGTATCCAAGGAATTAAAGAGACACTTTTTATCGCGAGGCAAAAGTTTACTTTACTTCAGAGGTTTATAAACTAGTTATACACTTTGAGAGTATATTTAGAAAAGCATTGTTACGGCTTACGTTTAAGTACATTAAAAAAAGTAATATATCAAAATATTGTTCGGTGGCCGTGGTGACAAATTATTGAATATTCCGTACTTTACTTTTTATCCCTCTCATTCCTTGTTGAACTTTATTTTTATTTATATCTTAGGGGATAATGAAGAAAAATAACTATTAAAAAGAACACTTTTCTCGAATAACTTTTATCAAAGCTCATTTCAAAATAATAATTGTTAGTAAAATATAGAAATGTTACTATTTACATTTATTTTGGTTGGATTAAAAGTAAAAGTCAAGAACTTAAATCGTCCAATAAAATAGTCTAAAATAGTTTTTATGTTGTGAACTTTAATACGCGACATATTAATATTAATATTAATCTAATATTATCGAAGTATTTAGCAAATTATATTTTAATTTGCAAATTCCAACAACTTCTTTTCCTATTGCATTAGAAACCCATTTATATTGAATATTTCTATAATATAAACATTTATATTCGATATTTTTAATATTTTGAACAACGCTCTAAATATTATTTGGCAGAAATTTTCGGAAGAAAGTAATAGTTCTCAAAAATGTACCCAACAATTAAAAAGATTCAGAAGTTATTGCATAATATTCGCACAATAAAAAACCAAAACTTGTTGGTGCCACTTTGTTTAATTAAAACATTATTTTAATAATGTTGCTTAATGGAGCTGAAGATTTGTATAATGCAATAATAATTAAATAATCGACAAATAGCAATTCGTGCATCTAAATAAAAAAAGAATATTTTTTTTAAGTGATCGAGGATGGCTCGGTTGGTAAGTCGTTAGACCTGCCAACTTGACTTGCAGGAGGTAGGTTCGATTCCCACCTGCAGGCTTGGGTGTTGTTATTGCGTTTGTTGTCCAACTTTAACGACTGACTTCAATCTAGTCAGCCGTCTAAGTAAAAACAGACGCGAGTTCATTGAATTAAGGAAAAAAATGCAGCGAGCCAACAACGAGTTCAAAAAAGAATAACTTTATGCAATGAGCGGATTTTCTCAGAACGAAGAGAGCAAGTAAAAAAAAAAAAGTTTCCCCACGTGTTTCACACAATATCGTTTTAAATTCTAATGTCATTAACATCTAACATCATATAAAGAGTACGGCATTGGCAGCAGGATGTAAATTTGATTTTTGTAGATTTGTAGATATCATCCGTTCGCTTGTTCCTGCATCCGACTGGAATCCTGCAGACGTTTCGCCAAAATCTCACTTGGCATCTTCAATGCCGAAAACACGAGTGTTCGAAATGTTTTCGGAGCGCGAGCATTGAAGATGCCAAGTGAGATTTTGGCGAAACGTCTGCAGGATTCCAGTCGGAGTTCAACAAGCGAACGGATGATACCCCGGAATATAGTGTCATCACATTTTTCCATCCGTGAATCAATACGTGAATATATATATATATATATATATATATATATATATATATATATATATATATATATATATATTTTAGATCAGACGCTAAAGGTATTATTGTTGTCTTATTCCAAGTTTTAGTATTCAAGTCTCTAGCAGCTTGGATAGATATTTCATGTTTCCAAGTACTTTCCAATAATCTCTTAAACATACTAACATTTGCTTCAGCCTCTGCAGCACTAACGTTCGGGTAGCACTATTTTCGCTTTATAAAATTTAATATTGCGATATCACAACAATCTTTTAAACTTGTAGAGATATTCATAGCGAATGTGGGAGATATGTAAATATCATTGTGTGCATCATATTTCGCAATAATTTTGACACTTTGAACAACAACATCATAATTCTGAGGATACAACAAATCATACAAATTATTAATTTTTGGATTGATTTTTTTTTGACTCTATTATGACCTTTGACAATTCCCTCATTTTCCGTGAGCAAATATTGACATGATGTTGTTCTCTATGAGTATTTAAATATCTTTCTCCAAAGGCGCAAATAAGACAATCTTTTTTTGCAATAAAAGACATTTTGTCACATCTCATGCGTGGAAATACTTTTGCTATTAAATCAGAATTACTAATTCTCTTAGAAAGAAGGAAATTGTGTTCATTACTAGATGATTCTTTTTTCTCTGGACAACTTTTTAGATGTCTCCAAAGCAATTTACGTGAATAATGGCCATAGCAATATTTACATGCAGCGTAGCTTCCTTCAGATGTGTCAACATAAGTTCTGTGAACAGGCTTCACCATAGAATGACAGTTTTTAATGTGATTTCCTCTCTTTCTTAAAGATGCAATAAGTCTTTTTCTTTCGATAGTTTTTGGCTTCAACGTAAGTACTTTTTGCACTTCAATTTCCTGCGAATGATTTCGGATAATATATCGAGCAAAATTCAACACATCAGTTTCACAATAAAAGCAGAAATCTGGAAATCAGTTATTTTATTTTTTATTATAGTTTTGTTTACCGAATGGAAAACGTTTTCAGTTGCAGGACTGGAAATTACTGAGTTCACTTCTTTCTTATCCTAAAAAGTAGAAATGAAATGAACAAAACATATTATAAATATTTAACAATACAACAATTATTCATTCTCTAAATTATTTTGCTTTTAATTTATTATTTTAATTTACTTTTTTAGTTCATGTCGTAGTCGAAATTTGGAATAATTTTGCTTTTCGCGATAAAATATAAGCATTTACACTATTTTTCTGTTTTTTGATTGTTTCATTTAAAATTTTTAGACTATGGGAGCTCGCGACTGTCTTTCAAAACTAATCATTCGGTTTATATTTACCTTAGGTGATGTTAACAATAAGTTACTTGAACAGGATTGTTTAGCATCGGGAGATATCTAGAATAAATAATTCAATTTTTGAATTGTAATTTAAATTGTAAACCATAGATTACCGAAACTACAGAATATTGCAAATCAGTAACTTTATCTAATGAGTCGATATATTTGGATCTTGGTTCCTGCAAATAGATAATAAATGTTAAGTGTTAAGGCGTAAAGGATAACATTTTCAAAGTTTTTAAATGAAATGACAATCTTACAAGTTCGTCTTCGGAATTTGAGTCCGACGGATAATATGTGGGGTCTTCATCTGAGTTCGATGACAATTCGAAATTATCTAAAATGATATTATAATTTCAATACAATCATATCTATAAACATGCCCTTTCTCCATAAAATCTCTAAATTCTTAAAATTGAATATGCATTTTTACAAAACTAATGGATTCCTTCTGCGTCGGTTTTTGCGTAGTCGAAATTGCTGACGTTTCGCCAACCATCCTGTTGGCTTCTTCAGAGCTTGACTGAAACTGAAGAAGCCAACAGGATGGTTGGCGACACGTCAGCAATTTCGACTAAGCAACAACCGACGCAGGAGGAATCCAGAAGTTTTGTAAAAAGCATTACAGTAGCCTGTGGAAGTCTCTTTGAAAAATTAATTGAATATGCACTTAACAAATTTCAACAAAATGCGATTTATATATTGCTTAGTGGGTTTCAGTCTAATCAATGCTAAACTAGCTAATTAAAGTCAAGTTATTAGTTTTAATGTCCCATTTATTTCAAAAAGAAAATGAAATTAATTCAAATAACTTCCGAATAGTTTAAATGGTTATTCTGCATTAAAAAATAAGGTTTCTTTTTAATATGAACATGGGTATATATAGTTTTCGAGATACAAGGTGTCATTTTTTTTCCGTTTTTAATAAATATTATTTAACACAACTTTTGATTACTTTGTAAACACAATATGCTCCTGTGCTGTGATTAGATTTGTTTCAATTAGGGACATGCAATGAAAACGAAAACGAAGCTTCATTAATTTCAACTAAGACTCTTGTGACAACAAACAACGCTCCCAAATTTTAACACAAGATATTTATTAAACATCCTTTTTTTTAAGTTTGCCATCCTGTGTCTTGAAAATTCATTTTCGGAATATGTTCATATGAATTTTTTTTATTTATTCATGTAGAATCATTTCTTAAAATAGTTATTTCCGGACACACATTTAGGAACGTTTAGTCATGAAATAAATACCCTGTTTATTTTTAAAAAAACTGGTTATTATTTAGTTATTACTTTTAACGATAGTTGTATTTAATAGACTAAATTTTCTACTGACTGTAGCTAACGTTTGGCCAATCATCTTGTTGACTTCTTCAGATCTTAACTGAAACTACTTAGCTAGTTCAAATCAACAAAAACCGACGCAGGAGGAATCCAGAAGTTTAATAAAAAGTATTACAGTAGCCCGTGGAAATTTCTTTGAAAAATTGAATGAATTTTAATAATATCCTTGTCCAACAAATCTCAGCAGGCTAGAGCCTCCTGCTGCCACTTAAATGCAATAGAATTACAGTTTCCTAATAATATAGCTTAGAATTTTGTATCCTACTTCGCAGCCCACTAAAATTTACTTTAAAGTAGGAGATTAGTTTGAGAACATAGGACAAACTATATTAAACTAAAGAAACTAAATAATAGTAAAAAATAAACTTAATTTTAAGGCATACCATTCATACCTGAAGAGGAGTCCACTTTAATTTCTCTCACTTCCTTACGAAACTCTTCTGGGATCTTTTCCGAGATATCAAAGCTACTTTCAGAGGAAAAAATAGTGTCTCAATATTTAGCCGTTCGAGTGCCATTGACACTAATTTTTGCGTTCTCGTATTCATAATATTTTGTAAAATTAGTCTCGATGCGAAATAAGCGAAATACAAGCAACGTGTTCACATAAAAGCGCTGTTGTCAATTCTCAGGACGCCTAAACATCGGTAAAAAAAATTTGAAATATACAAGTCAGATATACGTCAGCCCGACGATCGCGCCACGGTGGCAAAAACCTTGAACTATGGATGTATATGTCTATACATCTTACCAACTTTTCGGCATCCCAGAAAAAATATATTACTACTAACTGGGTTAAGTTAGAAGGTTCCTACTTATGATGTGTTCTAAAGCTTATTACATACCTTTAGCTATTGGAATATAGATGTCGGCAAAAATTGCGGTCATGAGTTTAAGGCAGGGAAACCATTCTGCGTCCGTATACGCAGAATGCCACTGGACGCAGAATTATATGCAAATTAACAATGTACGGACGCAGAAAAGATATATATATATATATATATATATATATATATATATATATATATATATATATATATATATATATATATATATATATATATATATATATATATATATATATATATATATATATATATATATATATATATATATATATATATATATATATATATATATATCTTCCGTCCGTATACGGACGCAGAATGGTTTCCCTGCCTTAAACTCATGACCGCAATTTTTGCCGACATCTATATTCCTATAGCTAAAGGTATGTAATAAGCTTTAGAACACATCATAAGTAGGAACCTTCTAACTTAACCCAGTTAGTAGTAATATATTTTTCTGGGATGCCGAAAAGTTGGTAAGGTGTATAGACATATACATCCATAGTTCAAGGTTTTTGCCACCGTGGCGCGATCGTCGGGCTGACGTATATCTGACTTGTATATTTCAAATTTTTTTTACCGATGTTTAGGCGTCCTGAGAATTGACAACAGCGCTTTTATGTGAACACGTTGCTTGTATTTCGCTTATTTCGCATCGAGACTAATTTTACAAAATATTATGAATACGAGAACGCAAAAATTAGTGTCAATGGCACTCGAACGGCTAAATATTGAGACACTATTTTTTCCTCTGAAAGTAGCTTTGATATCTCGGAAAAGATCCCAGAAGAGTTTCGTAAGGAAGTAAGAGAAATTAAAGTGGACTCCTCTTCAGGTATGAATGGTATGCCTTAAAATTAAGTTTATTTTTTACTATTATTTAGTTTCTTTAGTTTAATATAGTTTGTCCTTTGTTCTCAAACTAATCTCCTACTTTAAAGTAAATTTTAGTGGGCTGCGAAGTAGGGTACGAAATTCTAAGCTATATTATTAGGAAACTGTAATTCTATTGCATTTAAGCCGCAGCAGGAGGCTCTAGCCTGCTGAGATTTGTTGGACAAGAATATTATTAAAATTCAATACTTTATTAATTTTTCAAAGAAATTTCCACGGGCTACTGTAATACTTTTTATTAAACTTCTGGATTCCTCCTGCTTCGGTTTTTGTTGATTTGAACTAGCTAAGTAGTTTCAGTTAAGCTCTGAAGAAGTCAACAAGATGATTGGCCAAACGTTAGCTACAGTCAGTAGAAAATTTAGTCTATTAAATACAACTATCTTTAAAAGTAATAACTAAATAATAACCAGTATTTTTTAAAATAAACAGGGTATTTATTTCATGACTAAACGTTCCTAAATGTGTGTCCGGAAATAACTACTTTAAGAAATGATTCTACATGAATAAATAAAAAAAATTCATATGAACATATTCCGAAAATGAATTTTCAAGACACAGGATGGCAAACTTAAAAAAAAGGATGTTTAATAAATATCTTGTGTTAAAATTTTGGGAGCGTTGTTTGTTGTCACAAGAGTCTTAGTTGAAATTAATGAAGCTTCGTTTTCGTTTTCATTGCATGTCCCTAATTGGAACAAATCTAATCACAGCACAGGAGCATATGATGTTTACAAAGTAACCAAAAGTTGTGTTAAATAATATTTATTAAAAACGGAAAAAAAATGACACCTTGTATCTCGAAAACTATATATACCCATGTTCATATTAAAAAGAAACCTTTTTTTTTTAATGCAGAATAACCATTTAAACTATTCGGAAGTTATTTGAATTAATTTCATTTTCTTTTTGAAATAAATGGGACATTAAAACTAATAACTTGACTTTAATTAGCTAGTTTAGCATTGATTAGACTGAAACCCACTAAGCAATATATAAATCGCATTTTGTTGAACTTTGTTAAGTGCATATTCAATTAATTTTTCAAAGAGACTTCCACAGGCTACTGTAATGCTTTTTACAAAACTTCTGGATTCCTCCTGCGTCGGTTTTTGCTTAGTCGAAATTGCTGACGTGTCGCCAACCATCCTGTTGGCTTCTTCAGTTTCAGTCAAGCTCTGAAGAAGCCAACAGGATGGTTGGCGAAACGTCAGCAATTTCGACTATGCAAAAACCGACGCAGAAGGAATCCATTAGTGTTGTAAAAATGCATATTCAATTGGTCGGGCTAATGCTGTTTTCAGAGTTCGAAGGACCACTTAGGAATCTTTTGGATTCCCGATAGATTCAGCGGAGTAATAACCACTTAACTTTGTTTTCACTGCTTTAATAAATATACGGTACTCTACAAGCCAAACAGAACGAAACAAACAAACATTTGTATTGCATATCAAAATTAATTGGAATTAGGAGGCATTCGCGGAGCGTCTCGACCCACACCCGTTCCACGCGTGAATCCCGTCGGGACCTGTCTTTTTCATCCTTGTCCTAGTGCGGTGTTGCCGGGTTGCGTCAAAGCTTGGAATTAATATTTAGTCTTTCGCCTGAACATGCCGCCCGCCTTGGAACGTGTTGGTCAAAACACTTTCAAAACTGAACACTAGAAATGTTTTACTTAATTTTTATCGTCCGAATTTTCGAATGGGAAAGTGCAGATCTTTGACACTGCTCTTTTCACGATTGAATTGTTCACTTTCACACTCACTACTCGAACAATTCCGTCCTGACCTGGATGTAGTTCCGTTATCTTTCCAATATGCCACTTTAATGGAGGAGCATTGTCTTCTTTAAGCAGAACTACCATGTTTGGTCGTAACAACCTTTGCGAATTTTGTCGCCATTTGGATCTTACTTGTAACTCGTTCAAATATTCTAAGTGCCAACGCGTCCAGAAATGTTGCAAAATTTGTTGAAGTCTTTCGAATCGTTTTAATCGATTCTCTGGTACTTGTGTGTAAATTGGTTCCGGTATAGCAGTTAAACTTTTTCCTATCAAAAAGTGCGCCGGAGTGAGAGGATTTAGGTCATCGGGGTTGGATGTTAAAGGACACAAAGGTCGTGAATTCAAAACCGACTCAATTTGAACAAGAATATTGCTAAAGTCCTCGAAATTTAAATGTGCGTTTCCTATTACGCGTTTAATGTGAAATTTTGCTCTTTTAATTCCTGATTCCCAAATCCCGCCAAAGCTAGGAGATCGAGCAGGTATAAAATGCCAGGTTATATTGTCTTGAGCTAGGGAATTATAAATTTTCTCCGATTTGTCTCGTAAGAAAGATTGAAATTTTTTAAGTTCGTTACAAGCGCCTACAAAATTCTTACCATTATCTGAATAAATGTTCAAAGGTTTGCAGCGTCTACCAATAAATCGTTTTAATGTAGCCAAGAAACAATCGGTGGTGAGTTCAGAAACTAGTTCCAAATGAATAGCCTTACATGATAAACAAATAAAAAGACAAATGTATGCCTTGGTTAATTTTGGGTTTCTTGTTTTTCGATCCTTTAACAGGAAAGGTCCGGCGTAATCGATTCCGGTGTTATAGAATGGTAAATATTGATTAACTCGATACTCAGGTAAGTTACCCATTAAATATTCACAGGAATTTGGATTCACTCGAAAACAAGTGGTGCAATTTCGCGTTATTTTTCTTGTTAAATCACGTCCCGCTATGGGCCAATAACGTTCTCTTATCGAAGAAAGTAGCATAGTAGGTCCACAATGTAATAATCGGCGCATGTTTTGCTGGTAAAATTATTGGGTGTTTTTTATTGTAATCTTGGTCACTATTTTCTAACCTACCTCCTACACGGATTAGTTTGTTTTTATCAATAAATGGATTTAGTGATAACAAATTACTTCGTTTGTGAACTAGCTTATTTTTTAATAAATTGTCGTAATCGTGTGGAAATGATTCTTGTTGTGCTAGTCGAATTAAAAATTGTAATGAGTTTTCTAATTCTTCCGTGCGTAGAGTATTAGTTTTTCTGTCATTTGAACAACAATTCGAAATGAAGCGTAAAATGTATGCAAAAACTCATTGTAATTTACCTAAATTTGAAAATTTATTGAATAATTCGCTGTTTCTTAAAATAGTTAAATTTACATTAATGCGTTGTTCTGGAATTTCTACTTGATTTAATTCTGAATCGAAGTCGCAAAGTTCTAATTCCTGACTAGTGAGCCAGTACGGTCCTATAAACCATATCGATGAATTTTGTAAGTTTCGCATTGACATACCGCGCGAAAGTAAATCGGCCGAGTTGTCACTTGAAGACACGTGAATCCAATCAGCTGGGTTTAACAAACGCTGAATTTCACTTACGCGGTTTGCAACGAATGTTTTCCACCGTTTAGGTGACGCTTTAATCCAAGATAAAGCTATTGTGGAGTCTGACCAGAAATATGTTTTGAAATCCATATTAATTGATTGGCGTATTTTGTGAATTAATTGTGCTAGTAATAATGAGCTACAAAGTTCTAGTCTGGGTAAAGTTAGCTGCTTTAGTGGAGCTACCCTCAATTTCGCGACGAATAATTGTGAATGAAATTGTCCGTCTTTGATTTTACAACGTACGTAAACACAAGCTTTTTCGCTTGCGTCTCCGAAGCCGTGTAGTTCGATTTGCACATAGTCGGACGCTGTAACTTGTCTAGGGATAGTAATGTTTACTAGAAATTGTAAATCTGTTTGAAATTCTTGCCAAATGATTTCTAGATTTTTCGGTAAAGGCTCGTCCCATGAAATCTTTGCTTGCCAAAGATTTTGAATTAATAGTTTTGCCGTGATAATTACTGGTCCTAGTAATCCCAAAGGATCAAATATTTGTGAAATTATTGATAAAATTGATCTTTTCGAGATAGTTGTCTTGTTGGTTTTAGGATTAACATTAGAATACTGGATTTTGTCTGAACTTGCATTCCAAACTATACCTAGGGTTTTTGTTAGCTTCGTTTTCGCCTATTTTTAGAACGCTACATTCTAATTGATTATTTGAGTGATCGATTTCTTCAACTTGCCAGAATTTTAATAATTGATCGTCTAGAGGTGAATTTTGAGTAAAACAGCTTATCGACTTTAAATGTGAATGATTTGCGTTTCTTAAATGACCCGCAATAATCCAACCAAGCTTGCTATTTTGAAGGGTTAAGTTTGTATTTTGTAATTGAATTTGTCCGACGCGTAAAAGTTGCCAAAACACGCTAGACCCTAGTAAAATGTCTATCGGACTGCACTGGTTAAAATTAGGATCAGCCAATTGTAAGTTGGCGGGTATGTTTATTTCTTTTCTCTCGAAGGGAGTAATGGGTAAACTGTCTGTTATTTGTTTTAAAACTAAGCAAGCTGCTGTTGTTTTGAATAAATTATCTCGCGAACTTAATCGTAAATCAACTATTTGTTTTGCATTAGATATAGATTGACCGACGCCTTTGATTGAACAATTAACTTGTTTAGGTTTTAAATTTAATTTCTTAAACAATCGCTCGGTTATAAAGTTACTCATTGAACCGCTGTCCAAAAGATCTCGACTTTTGACTTTGTTGCCGCTTGAATCTGTAACTAAAACTACTGCGGTTGATAGAAGGACCTGACTAGTAAAATTGGCAACGGTTCCGCAGCCGGCTGGGACTCGGGTCTCGGTGGACGTTGCGGCGGCGCTTTGAGAATCTTTTTTGTGATGCGTTTCTGCTGAATCGCTTTTATTGTTTGCGTTTTTTAATGGTGGTGTGTTTTCGGACCCTTGATCTTTATTGTAATGAAGTAACGAATTATGTGGCCGTCCGCATTTACGACATTTCGAAAGTAAACAATTCTGAACTTGATGTGATGGTCTTAAACAATTAGTACATACGTTGCGATTTTGTACTTCCGTTAATCGTGTCTTGGGTGTAAGCTTTAAAAATGACTCGCAATAATAAATTTGATGATCTTTTTTACAATAGAAACAAATTGGTTTGCTTGAGCTTGCGTAATGTTGGAATATTTATATTATTACGTCATATCCGACAAGACCCCGCAACAAAGAGGCGCCGCCTTGTTTTTTTTGCCGATCGTAAAATGTATCGGCGTCTCAGGCAAAAAGGACAGGGTGGGCAAGTTGCGGTGAGGAGATAATTAGGGTATTATTATGCGATGTTTTTTGGGTTTACGATAAGTTAGTTAAGACGTAGTTGTCGAACCGGGAGGATTAGACTCGATTCTGCTTCATTACGTTATTTTTATTTTGATTATCCTTACAAAGCAGCGGTGGGATTTTACTAAAATCACTTACAATCGTTTTCGTTTTTTTTTTTTCTCTTCTCGGACAAGTTAAAATTATTGTACGTCATGGGAAGATTTAAATCGAAAACAGTTACAAGTGAAAAGCGTAATACACGGAAAGAACGTTCATCCTCGTCTTCGGGAAGTGATAGTGACAGTTCGAATTCGAGTTATAGCTCTTCCGATAATAGCTCGAGGAGAAAACGGACAATAAAACGTTTGAGGAAAGAATTAAATGATTTAAAAAGGCGTAAGCCGGTCTTTCGCGCGGGAGACGAACTTTTAGTGCCAAAATTTGACCCAAGTCGGGATGACGTGATGGTGGATAATTGGTTGAGTAAAGTGGATAGTTTGGCAGAACGTTATCAGTGGGACGATGATACTATTCTTCGAATAATTTCCGGACGATTACGAGGTAACGCTCGTCAATGGTACGACGAGAACTTGGAGTACGACTCAAGCTGGATTGAAATTAAAACATCAATGAGCCTCTATTTCCGTAAGTCTGTTCCATTTTCCAAGTTACTAAAGGACGCTGCTAATTACGAAACTAAGCCGGGACAAAACATAGGAGATTATTGTTTTAAAAAAATGTCTAAATTAAGGGCACTTAACATAAATATACCTGACGTTTATTTGATTGACGCAGTAATCGACGGTATTAAAGACGATAATATATCGCGAACTGTTAGAGCCGCACAACATGAGAATGCCAATGCACTTTATGCGTATCTAAACACCGTGGGTAACATGCCTACCGAAATTTATAGTTTTCATGAGAATAACACCAAATTCAAACGTCCGCCTTGGACTAGAACGCTTAAAAAAGGTGTTAATCCAACTTCGTGCACATAACTTTACTTTAAAAATCAGTAAGTGCGTATTTCTTGCAACTACTCTAGAATATCTTGGGAGAGAAATCAGTGCAGAAGGAGTGAGGCCAGGTAAGAAGAATATTCAAGCGGTATTGGATATGAGTTATCCTTCCAACGTTAAGCAAGTGCGTCAATTTCTTGGATTAGCAAGTTATTTTCGAAAATTTGTCAAGAACTTCTCCATGATTGTCGAGCCTCTAACAAAATTAACTCTCAAAAGTGCGAATTGGATATGGAGCGTACCACAAAAAGAAGCATTTCACCAAATTCAACAAAAGCTTATATCTTGTCCAATTCTTGCAATATATAACCCTAAATTAGAAACCGAACTTCACACAGACGCATGTTCCATCGGTGTCGGGGCAATATTGCTTCAATACGATGCTGAGGGTAATACGCACGTTGTCTCTTACTTTAGCAAAAAAAAACAACAAGCGACCAAAGGCAGTACCACTCATACGAACTCGAGACTATGGCTGTAGTTTATGCCTTAAAATATTTTCGGGTCTATTTATTGGGGATAAACTTTAAAGTGTTTACGGATTGTAATGCCTTGCGAACGAGCTTATCAAAGAAGGATTTGATCCCGCGCATTGGAAGATGGTGGCCGCAAATTCAAGAATATACCTTCGAAATTGAGTACAGGGCCGGCAAAAAGATGACGCATGTTGACGCTCTTAGCAGAAACCCCAAATCGAACAATAATTTTAAAGTTGAAGTTTTTCAAATAGACTTGACAGAAGCTTACTGGATTACCGGCGCACAAATGCAAGATGAACAGATTTGTAGAATCCGAAACATTTTAGCCGATAAAATAAAAAATAGCGATACAAAGTTTTACTTTGAGCAGTATGAGTTAAGGAATAACAAATTATACAAAAAATTAGGAAATGGAACCAAAGCATGGGTTGTTCCACGAGCAGCACGTATGTAAATTTGTCGTTTGTGTCATGATGATTATGGGCATCTTAATGTAGAAAAAGTGTTACGAAGAATTCGTGAAAACTATTGGTTCGCAAAAATGAGGAAATTCGTAACGAAATATGTTAACGCTTGTCTAAGTTGTATGTATTACAAACAGTCGTTTTCTAAACGAGAATGTAAATTGAACCCTATTGAGAAACATCCGATTCCTTTTCATACATTACATGTAGATCATGTTGGGCCGTTTATGACAAGCAAAACGAAGAATAAGTATATTTTTGTGATTGTTGACGCATTTACTAAATTCACTGTAATCGAACCAGTACATAATCAAAAAAGTAAATACGTTATTAGGGTTTTAACCGACCTAATATATCTATTTGGAGTACCTAGCAGAATTATAAGCGATAGAGGGACAGCTTTTACATCTCGAACTTTTAGAACATTTTGTAATACTTATGGGATTAAGCACGTTTTAAATGCCGTTGCTTCGCCCAGAAGTAATGGCCAATGTGAGCGATATAACAAAACCATTGTGGGTGCGCTATCAACAACAGCTGCAGGCAAGGACGAAAGAGATTGGGACAAATAGATAAAACAAGTGCAAATCGCACTTAATACAAGTTTTAATAAGGGTATTAATTCGACCCCCATGAAGGCGCTTATTGGCTCTAATTCAAAACATGCGGCAGAGGCAATAATTCTGAATGAAATCCAAGACGAAATCGATAGGCTAGACCTGGAAGAGCTTAGGTGTAAAATTTCGGATCACATATCGAGGGACCAGAAAAAACAAAAAGAACGCTATGATAAAACACGACGAGATTCCAAAAGGTACAACGACGGTGACCTAGTTAGAGTATTAATAACGAGTATACCTACTACGGGTGCCAGTCATAAGCTTCATCCGAAATACAAAGGCCCTTTTCGCATCACAAAAGTACTATTTAATGACAGATACCAAGTTGAAGACTTACGAGAGGGGTTCAAACGTAGAAGAACTGTTGTAGCCGCAGACCATGTTAAAAAGTGGATTAGTATACAAAACGAAGAGGATTAATGGCAAACGTGCCAATGAGCGAACGTCGCTCGTGCTTTGTATTTTGGCAAACGTGCCTATGAGCGAACGTCGCTCGTGTTTTGTATTTTGGCAAACGTGCCAATGAGCGAACGTCGCTCGTGTTTTGTATTTTGGCAAACGTGCCAATGAGCGAACGTCGCTCGTGTTTTGTATTTTGGCAAACGTGCCTCTGAGCGAACGTCGCTCGTGTTTTGTATTTTGGCAAACGTGCCAATGAGCGAACGTCGCTCGTGTTTTGTATTTTGGCAAACGTGCCAATGAGCGAACGTCGCTCGTGTTTTGTATTTTGGCAAACGTGCCTCTGAGCGAACGTCGCTCGTGTTTTGTATTTTGGCAAACGTGCCAATGAGCGAACGTCGCTCGTGTTTTGTATTTTGGCAAACGTGCCAATGAGCGAACGTCGCTCGTGTTTTGTATTTTGGCAAACGTGCCTATGAGCGAACGTCGCTCGTGTTTTGTATTTTGGCAAACGTGCCAATGAGCGAACGTCGCTCGTGCTTTGTATTTTGGCAAACGTGCCTATGAGCGAACGTCGCTCGTGCTTTGTATTTTGGCAAACGTGCCTATGAGCGAACGTCGCTCGTGTTTTGTATTTTGGCAAACGTGCCAATGAGCGAACGTCGCTCGTGTTTTGTATTTTGGCAAACGTGCCTCTGAGCGAACGTCGCTCGTGTTTTGTATTTTGGCAAACGTGCCAATGAGCGAACGTCGCTCGTGTTTTGTATTTTGGCAAACGTGCCTCTGAGCGAACGTCGCTCGTGTTTTGTATTTTGACAAACGTGCCAATGAGCGAACGTCGCTCGTGTTTTGTATTTTGGCAAACGTGCCTCTGAGCGAACGTCGCTCGTGTTTTGTATTTTGGCAAACGTGCCTATGAGCGAACGTCGCTCGTGCTTTGTATTTTGGCAAACGTGCCAATGAGCGAACTTCGCTCGTGCTTTGTATTTTGGCAAACGTGCCTATGAGCGAACGTCGCTCGTGCTTTGTATTTTGGCAAACGTGCCTATGAGCGAACGTCGCTCGTGTTTTGTATTTTGGCAAACGTGCCAATGAGCGAACGTCGCTCGTGCTTTGTATTTTGGCAAACGTGCCTATGAGCGAACGTCGCTCGTGCTTTGTATTTTAGCAAACGTGCCTATGAGCGAACGTCGCTCGTATTTTGTATTTTGGCAAACGTTGCCTATGAGCGAACGTCGCTGGTGTTTTGTGTTTTGGCAAACGTTGCCTATAAGCAAATGTTGCTTATTTTATTGTTTATAAAGGAATGTCGCTTATGTTTAAGATACCCTACTACCTACAATTGATTATGTTTTTTTTATTACGTAATGATTAAGACTAGGCACCAAGCTAGAATGGTATTGTAGTTTTGAAAGATTGAAGTTACGTTTAAATTTCACCATTAGGTCTGAGGACAGACCAATAGTCAGGATGGCCGAGTGTTGGAATATTTATATTATTACGTCATATCCGACAAGACCCCGCAACAAAGAGGCGCCGCCTTGTTTTTTTTGCCGATCGTAAAATGTATCGGCGTCTCAGGCAAAAAGGACAGGGTGGGCAAGTTGCGGTGAGGAGATAATTAGGGTATTATTATGCGATGTTTTTTGGGTTTACGATAAGTTAGTTAAGACGTAGTTGTCGAACCGGGAGGATTAGACTCGATTCTGCTTCATTACGTTATTTTTATTTTGATTATCCTTACAGTAAACATTGGAACTTGTTTTTTGTTTAAAGTCGAATTTGGTTTTTTCCGGCATGTTAATCTCGACTTTTTCTAGAAATTCGCAACGACTTTTTAGAAAATTATGTAAATCGCTTATTTTTGCAATATTCTTGTTTTTTGCACTATAGGATTCCCAATCGCGCTGTGTTTTTGAATCGAATTTATCAGTTATGATTGGAATTAATAGAGTATCCCAATGATCAGTTGGTTCACCCAGAGCCTTGAGGGCTTCTAAATTGTTTGAAATTGCGTCAAATAGGTTTCTTAGTTCTTTCGGAGATTCCTTTGTAATTCGCGGAAAATCTAAAATTGGTCGTATGTGAAAATGAGTTATTAAACGACTATCTTCGTACCTTTCTTGTAATCGGTTCCAAGCCACTTGATAATTAGCTGCAGAAATCGGTATTTTTTGTATAATTTCTAAAGCTTTTTTATCCAGCGATGATCGTAAATAGTACATTTTTTGAATGTTTGATAAAGAAGGATTGGTATCGATTAGAGCTTTAAAAATGTCTCTGAACTCCACCCACTGTTCGTATTGGCCATTGAAAGTAATTAATTTAAGCGGTGGTAATTGAACTTGAATTGTATTTTGATCGTCACTTGAAGTATTACTAGAACTTGCATTGGAAAGCACAGATTTCCTGTCACTGTCGCGTTTGGATAGATTTGCTTCAGAAAAATGTTGTAATACTAGCTCAAATTTTGCTATTAAATCGTAGTAAATTGTTTCAAAATTATCCCGTTCATCGTCATATAAATCAGTCTTATCGGAATGTAACTCGATCTCTGCTTGAATGTCATTGAAATTGTCTAATAGAGGAAGAATTCTGTCTAATCGAGCTTTTGATTCAAAATAGGTCTTTTTGTCAATGTTTTCTAGATCTAGAGAATTGTAATAATTTGCAGCTTTTGTTAAGCTTGACTTTATTTGCCCCCGTTTCTTGTTTAACACTGTTAATTCGGCCATCATGCTTGCTCGAAATTGAATCGACTTTAGAATAGAAATAGCTAGACTTTGGGAGAAATAAACAACTAGGATAGAATTGAAAAATGGAACGGACTCACTTGATTTGATTTCTTGCTTTGTTGCTACCGGTTTTGCCACACTGAAATTGCTGCTGCTTGCTTCTTGGTTGCTGTTACCTTGACTTGCACTAAATTGTCTCTGCTAGCACTTGAACGGTTTATCCGGCTCGATGGGACCAAAAATATGGTCGGGCTAACGCTGTTTTCAGAGTTCGAAGGACCACTTAGGAATCTTTTGGATTCCCGATAGATTCAGCGGAGTAATAACCACTTAACTTTGTTTTCACTGCTTTAATAAATATACGGTACTCTACAAGCCAAACAGAAAGAAACAAACAAACATTTGTATTGCATATCAAAATTAATTGGAATTAGGAGGCATTCGCGGAGCGTCTCGACCCACACCCGTTCCACGCGTGAATCCCGGCGGGACCTGTCTTTTTCATCCTTGTCCTAGTGCGGTGTTGCCGGGTTGCGTCAAAGCTTGGAATTAATATTTAGTCTTTCGCCTGAACATCAATTTTAAGAATTTAGAGATTTTATGGAGAAAGGGCATGTTTATAGATATGATTGTATTGAAATTATAATATCATTTTAGATAATTTCGAATTGTCATCGAACTCAGATGAAGACCCCACATATTATCCGTCGGACTCAAATTCCGAAGACGAACTTGTAAGATTGTCATTTCATTTAAAAACTCATTAGATAAAGTTACTGATTTGCAATATTCTGTAGTTTCGGTAATCTATGGTTTACAATTTAAATTACAATTCAAAAATTGAATTATTTATTCTAGACATCTCCCGATGCTAAACAATCCTGTTCAAGTAACTTATTGTTAACATCACCTAAGGTAAATACATATAAACCGAATGATTAGTTTTGAAAGACAGTCGCAACGTTTTAAAATTAAATAAATAAAAATAATAAATATAAATAAAAGATTAGGTATTTTGCTGTGTAGCAAAATCGTTGAAATTCGAATACTTATTTTTCTTTGCATAGCTTCTGGTTCTAAATAAATGATATTTTGTCATTAATTGTTGATTAAAATAGTTTCTTATTATTATAGTTATTTATTGAAATATTAAGTTTAGAGCGAGGTTTGAGCTCCCATAGTCTAAAAATTTTAAATGAAACAATCAAAAAACAAAAAAATAGTGTAAATGCTTATATTTTATCGCGAAAAGCAAAATTATTCCAAATTTCGACTACGACATGAACTAAAAAAGTAAATTAAAATAGTAAATTAAAAGCAAAATAATTTAGAGAATGAATAATTGTTGTATTGTTTAATATTTATAATATGTTTTGTTCATTTCATTTCTACTTTTTAGGATAAGAAAGAAGTGAACTCAGTAATTTCCAGTCCTGCAACTGAAAACGTTTTCCATTCGGTAAACAAAACTATAATAAAAAATAAAATAACTGATTTCCAGATTTCTGCTTTTATTGTGAAACTGATGTGTTGAATTTTGCTCGATATATTATCCGAAATCATTCGCAGGAAATTGAAGTGCAAAAAATACTTACGTTGAAGCCAAAAACTATCGAAAGAAAAAGACTTATTGCATCTTTAAGAAAGAGAGGAAATCACATTAAAAACTGTCATTCTATGGTGAAGCCTGTTCACAGAACTTATGTTGACACGTCTGAAGGAAGCTACGCTGCATGTAAATATTGCTATGGCCATTATTCACGTAAATTGCTTTGGAGACATCTAAAAAGTTGTCCAGAGAAAAAAGAATCATCTAGTAATGAACACAATTTCCTTCTTTCTAAGAGAATTAGTAATTCTGATTTAATAGCAAAAGTATTTCCACGCATGAGATGTGACAAAATATCTTTTATTGCAAAAAAAGATTGTCTTATTTGCGCCTTTGGAGAAAGATATTTAAATACTCATAGAGAACAACATCATGTCAATATTTGCTCACGAAAAATGAGGGAATTGTCAAAGGTCATAATAGAGTCAAAAAAAATCAATTCAAAAATTAATAATTTGTATGATTTGTTGTATCCTCAGAATTATGATGTTGTTGTTCAAAGTGTCAAAATTATTGCGAAATATGATGCACACAATGATATTTACATATCTCCCACATTCGCTATGAATATCTCTACAAGTTTAAAAGATTGTTGTGATATCGCAATATTAAATTTTATAAAGCGAAAATAGTGCTACCCGAACGTTAGTGCTGCAGAGGCTGAAGCAAATGTTAGTATGTTTAAGAGATTATTGGAAAGTACTTGGAAACATGAAATATCTATCCAAGCTGCTAGAGACTTGAATACTAAAACTTGGAATAAGACGACAATAATACCTTTAGCGTCTGATCTAAAATTACTTAAAACATATCTCATTGAAAAGGGCAACGAAGCTGAAAAAAAATTGAAAGAGGGTTCCAATAGTTTAAAAAATTACACCGTTTTGATGGAAACAGTGTTTTGCTGGTTATTGCTTCTTAATAGAAAGAGGGTAGGTGAATTGCAGAGAATGAAGCTGACGTCTTATACATTATCTGATGAAAAAAATAACCACAGTTACGAAGAATTTTCGAACGCCAATACAATTTCTGAAAAAATTCTTTTGAAAAGCTTTAAACGGATTGTGATAAGAGGGAAAAGGGGAAGAGGGGTTCCCGTTCTATTTAGCAGAGATATTCAAAGCCATATGGATTTTCTGATTGAAAAACGACAACAATTTAAAAAAAAAATTATTTTTGTTTGCTCTGACTCATTCAGACCAGCCTATAGTAGGGTATAAGGTACTACAAACACACGCAAGAATATGTGGAGCAAGAGACCCACGAGCTTTAACTTCCACGAAATTAAGGAAACATTTGGCCACATTATCACAGGTCTGTAATATGTCACAAAACGAACTTGAACAGTTGGCAACGTTTATGGGCCACACTTTAAATGTACATAGTCAAAATTATAGACTTCAAGATGACATTTTTCAAACTGCAAAAATTGCGAAACTGTTACTTCTCATGGAAGATGGCCAAGCGGGAAAGTACAAAGGAAAGACATTGGAAGAAACTGACTTAACTTTAGAAGACCAATTAAACCCCGAAAACGTAGACGAAACTTACCAACAGTTTGCTTTCGAAGATGAAATTGATGAGCATCCCACTCTTGCAGACAAAAATGAGACATTAAATCAAACAAACAAAAAAACGGAACTTGCACATTCCAAAAAAGATAGTGTGACAATAAAAAAACGAGAACTGATTCCATAGCAGCGGACCAAAAAACCACATACAAACAAAAAAACCACCAAAGAAAGCAGAATGTGAGGTGTTAATAAGCAGTCATTCAGATTTATTGGAAAATAAATCCTGGTTGAAAATTAAGGTGTTTGTCCAAAATATATATACAAAAAAAATGAAAAACGTTATTTAGGTATCAAAATCATCAATCGATAAAATTGAAGATATGTGGCACTAATGACCGTCAACTTCAATTTTTTCTTTAAATTTTCAGTTTTTATTACAGTTTTGGATATTGCCAAAATAGACATATCCTAGTCTGTTTTTCTTTTTAGCATACATGTGTGTCAGCATTTTTTTGAATTTTTGTATATATTATTATTATTATGATAATAAAGTTTGTCTTAGTTTTAATAAATTATTTTTTATGAAGCTATTATAATATCAGAACCTATTAAACTAACTAAAAAATGGATGAAACAAATTATCTGCGTTAAATAATTGAAGTTCCATTATCCTGAATCTATTGCTTTAATCATGAATTCAATGTTACTGCAGTACTCACGTTTACTTATGCGCGCTTGGAATCCTATAACTGACATCCAGATAATCTAAACACTGGAAATTCACTGGAATTGCCAAGGTCATAACGCTCAATTATCTATTACTATTACATGTGATACATAAATTAAGAGACTCAATTAGATAATAGCAAAAATAAAAAAGTTGATTGGTCACATTAAACCTATAAGCCCCTTGAACTCTACCTACTACCCATGTATTATTTGCATTTGCTTAGAAAATTCGAACTAAATACCCAAGTACAAAGGAGTTCATTAAAATACCGAAAGAGAGGCAGTTCCATGTGTATATCTCTGATAATTAGGAATACCTAAATTCGGTACGAGGTATGGATGTGGCAACCATGTCGGAAGCCAAAAAGATATTGCAATAGATTTGTATATTCTCCAGACGTTGCTATTTACTGTATATTGAGGACGTCGAAAGAGTAGTAAAATGAAATGACGCAGAATAGTAGTGCAATGTAAAATTTAAAATTTAAAATTTTGAAGCAACTGAATATTTTGATATATATATATATATATATATATATATATATATATATATATATATATATATATATATATATATATATATATATATATATATATATATATATATATATATATATATATATATATACATATGATGACACTATATTCCGGGATATCATCCGTTCGCTCGTTGAACTCCGACTGGAATCCTGCAGACGTTTCGCCAAAATCTCACTTGGCATCTTCAATGCTCGCGCTCCGAAAACACTCGGTCAAAAATGATTATCAAATTAGATAAACATTTTGTAAATAGGAATAAGAAAGAATTTATGAGCAAGATAACTTTTCGATGAATTGACATTCCATAAAAAAGGTTGTGTTAATGATGACACAGAATAAGGAAAAATGATCTTTGAATGTGATATGGTAGTATAAGGTTGTATGGCCTTTTTTTTTAAATACTAGTTTACTTAGACTTTGTGGAGCAGAGTTTGCAAAATATGTTGAGTACTATTCCAAACGAAGGGAAGCAGAGAATGTGGTTCCTTCCTTCTTTCCTTCCTTTCCTCTAAAAATATATAAATTTTATTTTCTACATATGAATCACCCTGTAAAATTGAAAATGATATTTTAATATAATTCGATATTAAGCAATTCTGAATCATTATACATTATTATATATATTTTTAGATTATCAAAAACTTTCCTACGGGTGAAACGTTATTCAGGGAAACAGTCTTTCGCCGCCGAGGCATTAGTTAACTCGTTAGTATTAATGGAAGGCCAATCAACTACGACGATGGAAATAATTGAAGACCAGGAAGAACACGTCAACAGGAATGCGGATATGGAAGAAGAAACAACAGCGTTTACGATAACTAAACCAACGACCGCCATTGGCAAGATACAGAATTTGGCTGTGCTGATTTCGAACAATTGTTCACCGGAAAAATCAGCAACGAACAATGGATCGGCAAGCGCACAAAGCCCCATAGGCGATACAAATATGGTAAGCTATTTAAAATATGGTTACGCCAAACATTTTTTAATCTGCCACGCACAAGGCACCAGCGGCAAAGTCCTGCAGAAATCATTTCTAAACATTCAAATATCGTTGCATTTACGCAGTGTACGGGGTGGTCAATATAACGTAACCCTATACCTTATCTCAGAATATACAGGGTGTACGAATAAAATCTTAAATACAAAAGTCATCTGGTTTGAAACGAAGTTTTATTTTATTATATTTTTCTATATGGGAAACTACAACTTCTTTTTTTTAATGGAACATAATGTATATTATTATACATTATTTGAATTCTACTTAAGTTTCTAGTAACATTTCATATATAATGTTCTATACCGATGACTAATGGTTTATCTCAAATATGTCATTTGCAGACCTTAAGTAAAATACCAATTTTTCCTAAGAGGAAATCTTTATTTTTTAATTTAGGTTTAATAACTTCTCGACAAGAACCTACTTTAATAGAATTTCTATAATATATATAATAATACAGGGTGTTCAAAAACTTCCAAAAATCTTTTTTTTTAATGGAAACCCTCAAATTTCATAATTTTATCTTATTTACCGTTAAAAAGAAAGCTAAGTTTGTATAAGGTTGTCTATGCTGAAAATGTTTAGTTTTCGAAATATTGACAAATTAATATTTTTATATGACAATTTTGATGTTGGATTCAAGCTTTGTTATACTTGATAATGAATAAACATGATAAACATAAAAGCCAAGAATATCACAAGCTCCCGATTAAATGTAATTTCATCGGTTTTGGTTGTATTACTGTCAAAAATATGACTGGAAATACTGTTGAAAAGCGTTTTCAGTGCTTTGAGTACTTTATTTGCAATAATAAAAGTCCAGCTTTGGCTCTTCGAAAGTACCGGCAGTTATATCCAGCAAGCAGATTACCCAATCAACAGATTTTTGATTGAATAATGCGTGAACTACAAAATGGTTCAGTCATAAAAAACACCAGGCGAAACCGAGAACTGTCCTTACTAAGGAAAAACAATTAGATATTCTGCTGTATTTTAAGGGGACCGAAGAAAGTTCCCAAATGTAAGCCTCGCGTGACAATCTAGAAATAAGTCGAAGTAGCCTTCAAAACGCTTTGAATGTAAATAATTATTTTCCATTTAAATTTCACTCTGTTCAGTCATCAACATCTGAGGATAAGGATGCAAGAGCAACATTTTTGCGCTCTAACGATGGACCGTTACGTTGAAGCCAATATATTTAAAAAAGTATTGTGGTCTGATGAAGCTATTTTTAATAAGGCCGGCATTTTTTATGGAAAAAATACCCACTACTGGTCTACCAGTGACAAATACCATGTTAAATTATTCAGAAGCATGGTTACAGAAATATATTTGTTTGGTGTGTTATAGTATCTAACAAAATTATTGGGCCGATATTTTATGAAGACAATCTAGCTACCCAGATTTATCCGCTTATTGACGCTCTACCAGAACAAATTAAACATGATCTAATCATTCCTCATGATAGTGCTCTGTATCATACGTCAACATGGTTAGTCATACTATAAATAAAATGGAAACCGTATATACGACATGTTAGGTGAATCATGGGGGACATATTGAAATCCAAATCCAAGTTAATTGTTCTTTAAGTGTCATTATTTTTTGTTGTTATTACAAAAAATTGCCGAAACTTGATATATTATAGCTTTTTTTAACCAAAAATTATTGATAAATTTTGAACTTTTGAAATATGAATGATTTTAAATGCTGTCATAGACAACTAAGAATAGATAGATGTAGCAATGCTTGAAACCCGCAGCAAAACGTCATGTAAGAATATTAATTTGTCAATATTTCCAAAAATTAAACATTTTCACCATAGTTACCTTTATTTTTTATGGTAAATAAGATAAAATTATGGAATTTGGGGGTTTCCATTTAAAAAAATTGATTATTAGAAGTTTAGGAAAAATTGGCTTCTTTCTATGGGCCAGTAAATGACATATTTGAGATAAAAACTTAAATATGTCAAAAACCATTAGACAAAGGTATAGAACATTATTCATGAAATTTCCGTAGAAACTTAAGTAGAATCCGAGAATGTAATAATCCACAGGATGTTCCTTTACAAATAAAAGTTGTGTCTACCCAAGCAATACTGAGTGCCCTGCATACGCAAAAATATAATAAAATAGAACTTCGTTTCAAGGCAGATGACTTTTGTATTTAAGATTTTTTTCGTACATCCTGTCTATTCTGAGATAATGTGTACATTTGTAGGGCCGCAATTGCACGGCACTTATTGCAATAATACGTGCAATCCAATGTTCTACTTTTTTAATTCCCAGTTTTAACTTCTGCCTGCGGCATGTGCATGTCAAAAACTAATAGGAAATTTTTGAAATAACCGCGAAATAATTTATTGAGAGTACAATGTACATTTTTCTGAAGGTATGGGTATGGAATAATGTTACATTTGTTATCAAAATCTCTATCTAATCTATCTCTAAATCTTGTTTTTGTTTTGTTTTAAATTTATATGTTACCATTTTTATTCTCTAGTGATATGTTATCATTATTATGGTGAAAAAAATGCTCTACAGTACAGATAATGATACTGGATGTAGCCATATCAAGAGACTATACTATTTCATTATAGCCAATAAATACCATAACCTACCTACCAAAACCTAACCTTTCTCTAGCCACAATTTTAACTCTAACACCGCACCTGACACACAAGAAGTCGCAATATATCAAATACTCAAGGTACTTTTTCTGAATCAAAAATAGGCAAATCCCTTTGCGATTACTGGGTTATCAGCTCCGGCGACATAAATAATTGCTCCTGAAAAGAGAGGAAGAGTTAGGGCGAAGATGGAGTATCGACTGATATCTCTTCTTGAAAACGTCCTCAGGATCAGTCAAATAGGGGTGTCAGCGAATGAATCAAGCGGCGCCGCTCCCTCACTAGCCGGTAGTGACTTGGATATTGCATGAAACCGAGTTTCAGTTAGTCTCTCTGAGTTAGTTAGTCTCTCTCATTAGCATGTTAAGCGACACGTGAGCAAGTACCACCAACCACTGATACAGGAGGAATCTAGAAGATTTTTATATAGTATTGCAGTAGTCTGTGGAAGTTCCTTAAAAAAAACATATTTTTGAACTCCATGGAACACAAAGGAAAACTGAAATTTGTCTTGCCTATTATTATGTGTTGAATGAAGCTTTGACGTCCGTATCTTCTAGCTTTGATCTGAAATTCACATTACATCGTAGGAACAATCAATACATCAAAAATAGAATACACTATCGTAGTCCTCATCCTTTAAAGAAGTTTCCTCCGCGCACGGAATATGTAGACTCCGCCTACTTTATTTTTAGCCTCTTAAAGCTTCACCCTCTACAAACACAAACAAACCTCCATTCATCCAAAGTTCTGTATCTGTGTATGCTAGTAAACGACTAGCTTACGGTATCTAAATCCAATTAAGGTAACCCACTTGGCAAATTCCAGTTCAACTATCCAGATTCAAAATAATTTCTAATAATTTCACGCCGGACAGCAGTTATATTTTTTTGTAAAAAACTTTCCGGAGTGTAAAATTTGCTATTATAGGAAACAATACAACTTTTTCAATACATTATGGTAAATTATCGAGAAAAAGCTCATACTTCGAATATTTGAATATTGAAAACTACATCACTTATGGCCGTAGTTGATTTACAGATTTTTATTGAAAAGCTTGAAAGCATTTTTTAAATTGTAGATATTTGATTCATACATTACTTAATTCAAGTATTTTGGAGCATGTTTAGCAATCCAGAACAAAACTGAATTATCAGGACAATTTCTAGAAATCAGTATTTTAATTTTAATCTTTTAATCATTGCACAACTGTTTTGTTGTAAGTGTTTGTCGAGGTTACAACCGTTTCCTTCTCTTTTTTTATATGATGTTCACCACTGCAGTCGTGGATATATTGTAATCCTCAATAAAATGTTTTAGATGGACAGTATCCATTACACTTAAAATTTCACCAAATTTAGAATATTTGCTAAATTGTTTTGTTTCCTCAATCATTATCAAACTCTTGACTGGAACCTTCGGCACTGCACTAACACACAATAACGCGTTTTGCCACAAACCGAAACTCAACTTTACGTAGTTGACGCTAGTTTCGCCTAGATAGATGGGAAGTAATTATTCAAGTTTGAAATAAAGTCATTTAAATCCATGCAAGTTGTATCAAAAATGACGAAAACATCGTCGACGTATACCATATTCCAGGAAAGTACTTGAAAATTTCTTTAGCATTATCTTCAAAATGATGCATGAAAAGTTCAGCCAGAAAAGGAGATAAACAATTTCCCATGGCCGTACCATTTTGTTGTTCAGAATAGTTGTTGTTATTTAGAAAAATGCAAAGCTTTGTCAGAGTGATTAGCTCTTCAATTATATCTTTACTGTAGTTATTATATTTGACTAATTTCCTGAGGTATTCCAAAGTTTCTGGTATAGGAACGCTTGGAAATAATGAAGAAACATAAAAAGATACTAAAATTTCATGTTTACTTAGGCTTACGTCTTTGATTTTACCAACAAACTCTTGCGAGTTTTTTACAGAATAACTTTCTTTTTTATATTTTAAATTTCCAAGTTCTACAACCAACCACTTTGAAATATTATATGTTGGAAAATCTATAGCTGAGACAGTAGGTCTCAATGTTTTTCCAGGTTTATGAAATTTAGGTAAACAATATAATTTGGACAAAGTAGTCAATCATTACTTCAAAAGATGAATTGAAATAATATTTTTTAAAAAAACAAGAATTGCGTAAAACTTTGTCAGTATGACCTTGAATGTCTTAGCAACGTTCCTGCAAAAATTTCTAATGAAGCCACAAGGTCGACCATTTATCCCTACATTACCAATTTTAGTTCAGGCGTAGATCATTGGCGCTCACATCGCAACTCCTAATATAATCTTTGTATATCTGTCGCACGTAGTGACTTCCCTTTGAATCTCCGTGATAAACCATACGTTATGACTTCACAATATGGTTAGTTGTAGTACGTAGCATTTTTTGCGTAGTTCAAGGCCGTTATTTCAGACGCATAATATACTGAAAATTATTCATTTCCACTGTATTTGCGGGTAACGAAGAGCATTTTGTGACTTCCTTAAAAAATGAATGGAGTAATAAATTAATGCCTCCTACGGTTTTGGATAAAAACAACAAAATATTCAAAAATATATGATCCAGGCTATTTATAGTTTAGATTCATCTATTGAAGTAAACATAATTTGAATATTGGCGGTTTAATTATTTTTCTGTCTTTAAGAACAATAAAGGACTTTTAATATAGAAAATAAGCAAATATAATTTTCAAAATTTTCTTTCGCTTAATAATATATATACTCTGGAACTTAACATAAAGATAAGATAAGATAAAGACAATTCAAAATAACTTAAGTGAAAAAAACGAAACCTACCAACTATTTAATGTTTTTAATGGAATTTAATTTATTATTGATAAATTATAGTTATTTTAATAAACAGAACGCAATAAGTATTAGAATACAAAATACCCTCAATACTTCTTATACACTGAACGAACATTTTCTTACTGAATGGCAACTATTCACTGACTCCATAAGATTGATGGAAACAAACGCTTCCCGAGTGGCTTCCTCTAATTGTGATTTGGTTTAGAAAATTCTTTAATATAAGTTCTGTAAATATCCCTCATAAAAAAATCTAGAGGAGTTAGCATCACATAATTTCGCAGGTCATTAGTTTCAATCTAACATTGTCCAAAAACTTCATTTAATACTCTTTTCAAGAATTAATGCTTGGATTTCCTGATTTTCTCTTCCTTATTTAAGTCGTTTTGATTTTGCCTTGCCTCCTTGTCTGGTTGTTGCTGCCCCGGATATTTATTGCAATAAAGTTCATCGACTGCCTCTGCGTTCAGTTTGTCCATTAAAATTATGTGTGACAGAACACAAAATTCAATAAAGGATAAAATTTATGCCCTTAACTGACAGCGACATAATACACTAATACATAAACAAAAAATGCCCTATATTTCAGGACTATGATTGCCATATAAAATAATGACAAAACAGAGAACTGTAAAAAAAATATGACTACGCCTGGATTCAAAATTTTCGTACATAAAAATGTTATGGGCAATTTTCTAATGGGCTGAAAATTTAAAAACCCTCAATATCTCGTATGGTAGTAAAGATATCGCCATACGGATTTCACAATTAAATGTTTCTCAAAAATGGAACCCTTGACATGCAAGTCAGGGATATATTATTGGATTATGAAAAGTTAATATGTCTAGACTTTGTTTATATTTTGGCCTTCTTGTTGTAGTGAAAATGCCTTTTTCTCTAGTACAGTTAATAAGCTCGTAAAATTCTATTAAACTGGATTTTCGTTTGCACTTTCTTGCTAAAATGAAATATCCACTTTTTATCATTTCTTATACATTAAGAATGTATAATCAACTGGTAAAAATCGTTCGGTGCAGGGGGTGGTGGGGGTGAATTTTCCAAAAAATTGTCAAAAACTTATTATTTTTTTGTTGTCTACACCATACTGTTATTAAATTGACAAAACCGCTTTTCAATACTGGAAATACTTTTTTTTTGTTCATTTTAGAAATACCGCATAATACTTTTATATATTGAATATATATTACATTGAATTAAAGCTTGCTCTGAAAACTCATTTTTATGTTATCGTTTACCTCGCTGTAACTATTTGGTTTATCAAAAAAGCGTTTCATATAAACGATATGCATTGAAGGTCAACAAATCCGTTATTTTTCTAAAAACCCAAATTGGATGGATAGTTTTTTTTTAATAAGCAAAATGTGAAACCATGTCCTGAATATCACGGCCAACAGCGAAGTCGCGAGGAAGGGTCAGATTTCCGAGGAGAGTCAGGCAATAAACGACTTTGCGGTTCCGACGTGAACTTGTGAACTTGCTTTCGCAGCGAGGATGCTTTATGTATTTTTTATGTTTTTAAATGTCAAAATAGTTATCTTTGAGGGAGTGAAGTAGTTTTTAATGTGACTAAAATATATTTATTTTTGGGTGGGAATGATAAATAATAACGCATTAGTTATAATTTTCATCCAAATGGTCGATATAGATTTACATAATCATATATATTAAAAGCAGTACCAGTTCTAATAGCGAACTTGAGTCTACAATCAAATTAAAGCCCTTAACGAGAGAAGCTGCTAACACTAAAGGAAAAGTTTTTAACTTCCAGTTATGTGTAACTTGTCAAGAACGCGGAAAGCTCATAACGTCAAAACAAATATCCAAACAAAATCCGCATGAACATCTATTAAGGCAAGGATCCTAATATCCTACACATTTTTTTGAATTTGAATGCTATTTGACAGAATCACGTAAAATATTAAATAAACTTGCACATGGGGATTTTTAGTTTAAAAAGTTAAAGGCAAGTATGGGGATCGAATTAGTGAATTCTCCAAGAAGAAATCTATAAACTAAAACAGCCTAGAATTTTTTTGAAACGATTTTCTAAGGAGCAAGTCATTGAAGCAGTAGTGCATCACACTAAAACTGAAACGTCCAACTATTTATGCTTTGGTGCATCAGGAATGACGAAGATTTGCGAAAATATTAAAATGAAAATAAATGGCATACCAAGCAATGCAGAATTTAAAAATTTAAAAACTAAGGATTACAAAAAGCATATTCCAAATAATTTATATTTTTTTACAAGTCTTCTTAACTTAATTTAATATTTGTTAAGACATCATCTTTGCGAGTTTAAATGGAAAAAAATATACCCCTAAATATATCGGTTTGGTACTGTTAGCCCATCAGGCGACCAAGTCCAAAAAACTTGTTGTAACCATCCACGCTTGTGGCCACTCAATATCTTACACGGATATTCTAAGCGTCGTTCAAGAAGAAATTCAACTTTACTTAGAAAGTGGTTACGTAACTGTCGCTAAACAATTGGCATCCGATAGATTTGTACAGTTTGCTGCACATCATATCAGATATATTGCAAGAAACTTTGGACAAAGCAAAAACATTTCATAAAACAGAACTTTCAGTAAATGAAACTATACCTGGAAACTTTAAACTTTTGCCATGTAATGTTAAATTGACGATCCCTAATGAGTTAAAGTAAAAAATATTCCATAACCCGTCGAACAACTATAGAAAAAGGTCAAAATGTTAGTTACGAAATACAGCTTGCAGGATGAACGAGTCTAATAATGAAGAGATGAATATTCCACAGTGATCAAGATTTTATAAATTAAATTATAATATAATTAATTATAAATTTTTGAAAACAATTGTCCCACCATGATCTACTAGGTACTATAGGTCATGATAAGTATTTAAATGATGAAGTTTTGCAAGGCATTGTTAAATTATTTATTCGTTTATATACATCAAACGAAACTATAAAATGCATAAATGCCCGCAGAGGAATATTGGTTTCTTTGAAACCAATCAGCAAACTGCCTCCAACTTTAAATAGTCTGAAACAACAGTTCCGTAGTGTTCATCATCAAACTAAAATATATTTGAACATAGGTATACCAAATTATGGATGAAATTTTGAAAATGGAAAAATATCACATATACTGATAACCGAAGCAATATTACAAGAGGATACCTCAGTTCAGGTATAGAGACATTCAATTTTCTGTTAAATACGAGTTTTTAATTTACGGAAACATTTCGGGTCTAACGGGCAATTGTGTTCCTGTAAAAGAAAATTTATGAAATGTATTGGTTAGTTTAGTTTTGATTCTGGCTTCTATGTACACTTACATATTATTAGTTTAATATGAACTGTTGGCAACAAAATATAATCCAAATAATTACTAATGTCAAATATAATAAAACAGTATCATCCCTATGTAACAACTAATTAATCAAAAAATTCAACTATGAAGGCAAATAGCTATCATATTCGCTACGAAAGAGCGTCTACAAGCAAAAACGATCCTAAGCGCACGCCGGAACCGCTACGTCGTTTATTGTCTGACCGTCCTAGCAAATCTGACCCTTTCTCGCTGCTTTGCTGGCAGCCGTGATATTCACGATATAGCATCATGTTTGGTAATTAAAAAAAAACGATCCATCAGATTGGAGTTTTTGGAAAAAGTAACGGATTCGTTGATCGTCAGTGCATATTGTTTATAGAAAATAGCGAGGCAAACGATACTATAAAAATGAGTTTTTAGGGCAAGTGTTTAATCGTTAAAGACTCCTATATAAAAGCATTATGTGGTGTGTTTTTAAAATGGAAAAAAAAGGATTTATAATAAAAATATTGAAAAGCAGTTTTGTCAGTTTAATGGCTGCATGTTGTAGATAATAAAAACATAATAATGTTTTGTCATTTTTATTATAAAATTCACCCCTACCGCCTCCTGCAACCATACGATTTTTATAAGACCAGTTGATTTTGCATTATTAGGGAGAGCGTAAAATTGCGGCACATTTATGTTTTTTAAATCTCTTGTAGGTTTATATAAAGGATTACTCAGCCAGCCTGAATAACTCCAGAGTTTTTGATTAAAGATACATCAAAAACAAAAATGTAATCTAGACATTATAGTGAAGTTTTTGCAGTTCCTGTAATTTTTATAAGGTTTTTAATAATACACAGAAGGGTTCAAATGCATTTTTTATCGATGGAAATATTATAAAATAATTTATTAAAAATGTGTCTAGACTGTTAGGCCTGATAAGAGGCAAAAATGTATACAAACAATTTAAGCTTGAAATGTTTTTTTGCGTTTTGAAAAGCTGTTTTTTGTTTACGTTAACGTAATTAAATGAATATCGATATTTTTGATCGGATTATTTAAAGGAAAGTTTGTATTTAGATTCTAAAATTTGTAAAATTTCTATTCGCAACGTTTATCTTGACATCAATTTATAGAACTGTATACGTCTTTGAAAAAGAAAAAGTATTTTGAAGATACTCAAACTATTTGTTTAGCTTACTAGGGGCTACTATTTAATATAAGTAAGTTCTTTTTAGTTATGAAAAAACTAAATAAATCCGAAAAAATACCATATGTTATAAAAGGTTTGTTACTTTTTGGCTACAACACAGTTATAATTATTACTCTTTTGTCGTCTTTTCATAAAGCAAAAGTTTACATTGTTACGATTTTCTTTTTGTCTTTGTTCGTATGCCATTTCTCTTTTCATTTTTACTGTTGGGGAGGTAGGTTATAGATCGATGGGGCTTATTAAACTGTAACAACCGCTACGCTCAGTCAAATTCCATGTTATAAAGTGCATCATTTTGATAGGTTCCGGCCCAATCTAAAATGAATCTTTAAATGCTACAAGTCTGATATCTTGCCTTGTATGTGTGTAGCATAAATAATTTTTGTAGCACTGCTAATACCTGAAATGGCTCGAATTACGACCAACTAGTAACGGACGGTGCGCCGAGGGTTGTAAACTCTTCCGGTTTCTAAAACTCCGTTTAAAACCCGCATTTCCTTCGTTTCAGTGCTTGTTTGGGAATTTATTATTTGTTTTGAAGTAAACGAAAAAAGCTGATGCATAGTACTGCGCGGAACGGGTGGTGGTCACAGACCTGCAATAACTCAATTGGTTGCGAATAACGTTATATTTCCCTAGCGAAATTAAAGCATTGACCAGCGAATTGCTAGCTGTTGTCTGTGGCATAGCGTTGTAATGGTGGTAGCGGCGATCGTTCTCTGGCCCCTTTTCTTTTTTTTGGCGGTTCTGGTGTTCTTTTTCCCGCCGGTAAGCAGCGTGCTTCCTGAAAGTTTTCCCTTGTCCAGGCTGTTTTTGTAAGGAGTCGCTTAAAGCTCACGGATATTGCGGATTTAGAGGGATACTGATAACCCTGATCTCCGGAATAAGTGGGTAAACAGACGTGGTCGTTTGTACCCCCGACTTGGTCGGATTTAGCGGAGAGAGGTTTTCAAGGATAACGCTCAACCTATAAGGCCACCTCACATCGACGGTAAGCCATATCCACATACTATTTCGCGCTGTCGACCCGTAGTAATTTTTCGTTTATTCTCTTTAAGGCCTTCTTCTTTTTTTTCCTTTTTAATTTGACTTCCCGTATACTATTTCCACTGCTCGTTGGATCACGTCAAGGATTGTTTTAACCACTTCACTCCTGGGGCTTCCTACTCACTATCCTCGGATTACGTTCACGCCCGGTCGCGGCCACAGATCGCGCCCACTGGAGCTTGAGCCTGGTGCAACAAATACAAGTTGTATATGGTTGCAGCAGACAAATAGTTGTAGAGAGAGTAAAGCCACTTGGCCCCGATCAGACGGTTCACAGATAAGTACCTACGCGCCCAACGCCCCTAGTTCCACGGATAGTTTTTATTTAATTGGAATTTTAAAGCATGTAATGTCGAGAGCTCTGCGGCAAGCGTAATATTTGATGCCTGAGCGAAGGCTACTGTTTTTGAGTCTCAGGCCCTCCTCCCTCTTGGTTTTGAATAAAGTATTTGTTCGGAAATTGAGTTTCACTCGCCTAGTCGGCCCACGCCTCACCGACAATTGAGACAGCCGAGCAGCTGCTCGTAAATTTTGTTAATAAGTAGCAATTTGGCGCCCAACGTGGGGCCGGGCGAGGTTACTCTCTTTCCTGTGGTTTTGAGTGGGAGTGAGACTTTGTTGTGAGCCGAGTCTAGTATTAAAGCTGGCGGGATTAGTTGTTGCTTTGCATTAAAATTACTGTAACGGTTTTAAACTGCGTTTCCTGTATTAGCACCTATAATCCAACATACAAGCAGCAGGCTATCCTATCCTATTTGATTGAAAACTTATTTGAACATATTTTGTTTTCCTTTTCGGGAGTTAGTCTAACTGAAAATCCACTCCACTCTAGCGCTAGCTCCTTTTTTTTGCAATTGCGCTTCATGTGGGTTCGAGCAAGGACTTCACTAGTTACGGTGACCGTGTTTGTGCGGGTGGTTTGTCTAGTTCATTTTGTTTGTTTTTTTTTTCCTCTGTGATTGGTAGGATACCGATTAGTGGACGGTAGTAATAATTTCAATTCTGTTTTTTTTTGGTACCATTTACGACTCACCTAAATTGAAATGGAGGTTAACCGCTTACTTAATGACGAGCTGTCGTACGAGTTGTGTGTACGAGGGTTACCTACTACAGGCACAGTTGCCCAAAGGAGAGCTGTGCTTAGAGACGCATTTCGCTTAGAACGCTTAGGCCAAGCGCCAATCCCAGCTACTCTTACTGGGGATGTGACTTCTGAATTGGATATATGCCGGACGAAACTGCATACTTTAGCTACCGATATGGATAACTTTGATCTGGAAAATCGCGAAAACGAGTTTAGACGAATATATACCCGACTTCTACATATAAGTCTACGTTTGGACCGAATCGCTTGCGCTGACCTTAAAGGAGACCGCGATGTAAAAGCGGAATTGGAAGAGAAGTGTGCCCAGATTATTGGGAAAGTTAACTTCAAATACCGGGGATACAATTGTTCACCTCGGCAGCAGGGCGGATGTAGAGACTCTCTTCTGGACGCTATCTGCGAGGGAAATCAAGAGCGCGATACACCATCAGCAGATGAGAATAACACTGCTGTACCCGCTTATGTTCGGGATGCCGCAGTTTCGTACGATCTAGTGAATTTGGGAGGCCAACAGGAACATATTCCTATTACTTACAGAGGGTGCCCGCCCTTGTCGCACCGCAACAAGAAGAGAAGGGTGACGAACTAGTCCGTGCGGACGACCGATATGGAACTAGACCATTTCAACAGTTTCCTGAATCTTCTGGAGATCAAATGCAGATGCATAGATCTGATGAAGCTCAGCAGATGGTGCCGCTTACCTATGGGGGTGCAGGTTACACTCACGTCCCTGTAAGTACACGAGGCACCGATAGAGTAAATGAACGTACCGATCACTTCGTGAAAAACGCATCTTCTGTCGACCAGCCGGACAGACAGGTCCGTTTTTTTGATCCAACTAGATACTCTACCCTGGTTCACAACGATTCGACGAGGAGGGATGAGCGGGTGTCACACTCAAACCCGGTTGTGGACTTGGGAGAACGCTTGGAGAATTTCCAGTTTTCGTCGCTAAGAAATACAGCAGATGAACGCTCCACTGGGCCGAGCGAATCGCATAGACCACTGGATATTCACCAATGGAACCTCAAGTATAGTGGTCAAGGGAGCGTTAATGATTTCCTGGAGAGGGTGGAGGAGCTTCGTGTGTCGCGAGGAGTGACTAAGGAGCAACTTTTGAGATCCGCTCCGGAAATTTTTGTGAAAGACGCACTTTTGTGGTACCGAACTAGCTACTTTACAGGATGGGACGATTTAATTCGACAATTGAAAGAAATGTTCCAGCCTCCTGACTACGAGTTCGCTCTTGATCATATTGTTCGCGTGACCATCTGCACCCTCTAGCGGTTCGAATGTAAACTAGTGTCCCCTCTTGGAATAAGATTTTCTTTAATAAGGTAACTGTACTTTTATTGCGCACAAAGGACAGGGGAAATAAAGACGAAAAGTGTTGGATTTCTTTTCTCGGAACTTGAAGCTGGCAGGCGCCACCAATAATATCTGCAAAACAAAAACCTGGTTAAAATTTTCATTAATAAAGTAGGATATTAGAAACCATATACCTTTTTAATTAATAAGCCATCTACCGTGCGTTAACTTCATACATATTTCCGCATGCTTCTGTTTTAAGGTATCGTGAAATATTTGACTATTTATCTGGGAAAAGTTCTATGTCGAAAATATTATGTGTATGTGGCCGTGGTAGGCTTTCTTTGCTATTATAATTTTATTTTTATTATTTAATATTTACAAAATTAATTTATCTATCTTATTGATGATTTTGATTTTCTTTGCTATTTTATTATTTGTTTTTATTATTTAATATTTTCAAAATTAATTTATCTATCTTATTGATGATTTTAAGATATCGCAGTCAACTTTACTATTTCATCATTTTCTTTTATTTATTGCTGATCTTTGAGGATAGTGTACATACTTTTTTTCGTAACTTATCTGTATCTACCCTTTAATTTCCTATCAAGCCATAAAGCAAACTCAAAAGGCATCTTAACTAAAAAGTTATATACTTTAAAGCTGCTGCTACTACTACATGAAAGTGTGTTTCTATGGCAATCTCAACAACAATGAAATCTGGACGCTTAAACTAAATACTGTAATACTCTTCTCTGCTAACGCTCTAGGACACGCTATTTGAACCCTGTTCAAAGAAAAACTTCTACAGCCCAAATAACCTCTCTGAACCACACTTAAGCGCATCACTCTTTCACTGTCTTGCAGCCTTCAGATTAATATTCCGTACTAACTACGTATGCCATACACGAAACGTTCTCTTTTCTAATTTTTTTCTATGCGCTACATTAACGAACAGGATCTAAACTTTTCTGTCTGTGTATTTTGTTAGCCACCTTAAAAAAAAAGGTATGCGAACCTAGAGGATATTTTCCATATTTTTCACAAATGGTGACAACAATTAATGCAAGTATTATTTTTAATAATAATCCATCTTTCGCTATGACACGAAAACATCGATTTTTTAATTCTAACTTTTCTCATAGAGCTTCCCTTTAGTCTCTATCTGTTCTTTAACTAAATCCAGGCCTTTTTGAAAAACCAACCTCTAAAAATAGTTAATTTTCTCTAATTTAAATTTGTACGTTTTCCGCAATATGTGTGAATAATTTTGCTAGAGCATTTAGTTACTTAGTACATGTCCTAATCAATATTTTAAAAATATAATTCTAATGATACGTGTTTACGATTTGAAGATAACGAAACATTCCTCAGTTTTATAAATGAGAGCTCACCGCCAAACTACCAAACATCACAGTACAAGCTACCGTACTACGCCCCCCCTGGACAAAATCAGGTTAGTTAACGTCATTAATTCTACCTGCGTTAACGAATAGCGTATTGTTAATTAAGGTTTAATACGCAGAAAATTTAAGTAACAAATAATTGCAATGAAACTCACTAACATCATAAATTATTAAAAAAAAAAATAGAACAGTTGGAATTTACTGGAGTAACCAATTTCGCACTAAAAATGGAAATTTTCGATACTCTACTAGGTGCCTACAATAAATTTTACTATTATTTTTAATGCAGAGACACAACGATTTTCTAGTTCTGAATTTGATCAGGGGTATATGACCATAGTTTACGCCGACTCTAAAAGGCATGCAGTCTATTGTTTTTGAACGCCCCATTTTGTGTATTATGTTCAAAACAGAGACTCTCTGGGCTTACGACTACAGCTACCAGCTACTACTTTCAATAATATTAACACAAAAAAAGTAGGTGGCATTTCTATAATATGTGCAAAGTTTATGTGAAACTGACTGGAAGACAGAGTAATGCACCAATATGTTACTAAACATATTTCGATAGAATTCCGTAAGAGCTTACCTCCAAGTTTTCTCATTTAGTCAGTCAAAGCATCAAATGGGAAATTCCAATCCAACATATGTAGTGGTGGAAATATATCAATCGCCTACGTTACCGATGCTACCCGACTGAAGCTTCTGCGTCTTCTTTACCCCACATGCCTACTTAAAAAGATACTGGTCTAAGTCTCAATATTCCTGTTAAAAAAAGAGAGGTTCTATATTGCCATAAATATGTGTTTTCAAAATTTTACCTGAATGGTTTGTGATTCCTTATATATATGCAGTGTTGGCAGCAATGTGGCGACGACTACGCTGAAACTTTCCATATCGCGTGTCCCCATGACTGGTCTGTTTCATATATCAAACCTCACCTCGCACGGGTTTGAACCTCCTTTAAAAAAAAACAGGCAAGACTTATACTTATCATATCAAAGTAATATGAGGAACTTATATTTTATGCCAAAACTTATTTCATCACCTCCAAAGGGGAGTAGGGGTTTCTAAAGTATGGTAGGAACATCTCTTTCATTTTTTAATTAAAAAAGCGACACAATTACGCGACGTAACTCGATCCGGATCGTTAACGCGTCTCAAGATGGGGGATTAGAGATGCTGAGGTCATTAAATTGATTCACTATTACCAGTACACACTGAAACCCCTTATTTCCAAAATAAAAAATTGTTAACTGTTAACACAACAAAAAAACTATTTTCTCACCAATTATATTTCTGGGGTCGTTTTCAGAATTTGTCCAACGTAGAATCCCAAGAGGATAGGGCCGCAATTTCGAAAAATGTTCATGTCTCCTCACTATACATTTGTACACGAAGCAGGGCCGGATTAACAGCAATTATATTCTTGTCAGTCAACATACAGCCGCCGATTGAATTCTCGGATTCTGCTTTACTAGTTGCCATGGTCTGTCAAATATGTTACTTAAAAATTGTATATTTTTTTTTACAAATAATATACCTTTCCTAAAATAATTCCGCCTTTGTCAAGTTGGACAAGGGCACGTCTGTCCGCTTTGAAAAGCGCGGCGTATGTATCTTCCAAAATGATCCAAGCAGGCTCGGATTGCCAGCAAATTCAATTCAATTCTGAGATGTTGCTTCACTAGTTACCATGATCTGTCAAATATTTTAATTAAAAAAAAAATCTATTATTTAGCAACAATATACCTTTTTAAAAATAATTTTGTCTTTTTCAAGTTCAACAGGACACGTGTGTTCGTTTCGAAAGGTTTCGTAGTCTGTAGCTCTGTCGAATTCTCCAAAATTCGTTAAACCTTCAGATATTTTCAAAATTTGTCCAACTCAGACTTCCACTCACGCAGTTTCGAAAACTTTCTGGTCTCCCCGCCATGCATTTGTACACGAAGCCGTTCTGGACTATCAGCAAACAGCACATCCGTCATTTTTCTTCTCGGATTCCGCTTGACGAGTTACATCGATCTGTCAAATATTTAATGTATAACAATCTTATCTATTACTTTTACCCAATATTAAGTACCTATTCAAAATTAGTAGCGCCTTTTCGAGTTCGAAAGGTTTCGTAGCCTATAGCCCTGCCGAAATGGCATTGCATTTGTACACGAAGCAGGGTCGGATTGTAAGCAAACAGCACCCCCGGTCACTTTTCTTCTCGGATTCTGCTTGACGAGTTACATCGATCTGTGGAATATTTAGCGTAAAAAAAAAATTATCTATTACTTTTACCAAAAATGAAGTACCTTTTTTCTTTAAAACAGTTCGTCCTTTTCGAGTTTGAAAGGTTTCGTAGCCTATAGCCCTGCCGAAATGTCATTGCATTTGTACACGAAGCAGGGTCGGATTGTCAGCAAACACCACAAGCGTCACTTTTCTTCTCGGTTTCTGCTTGACGAATTACATCGATCGGTCAAATATTTAATATAAAAAATATCTATTTTACCAAAAATACGTACTCTTCTAAGGTAAATTAGCTCTTTTCGAATTTAAGAGGACACGTATGTCAACTGTAGGATGTTTTATTATTATATTTTCCAGTGTCTATAAATTAATAAACAACAGAAGCTTCCGAATACAAAAATTTCAACATGAGTTTTTTTTTCTTGAAACTTAAAAGTTCTAACCCCTAAAACCATATTTTTAATACGCTGGCGGACGTATAACAATCCCCAAAAATTACCATATTTAAATTGTTACTATTGATATATTTCTATTCCGAACTTAACTCAATACATGCAAAAAAAAACTAGCGAATGTTATTTATTATCTCCGATGGGTGGATGATTGAGAAACGTTTAAATAAATCTACCTTTCTGTCTCTCTTTTTCTATATAGGTCACTCATTCTCTGTATCTGTTACTTTCCACAATCCGAATTTACACTTGGCCCCCCAAAAATCTTGTAAAATTTTATCTGCTTAACTTCTTCGCGTTGTTCATATGGCTGAATTTTTTGGGAGATATATCGTGCGTTATTTCTATTAAAATTCTGTTTCCTTTTTACCTACTTCAAAAACGTAAGCGAGCATTTTTGGTTGTTTTATTAAACAAAAATGGATACTAAACAAAATCCGTATCTCCGACCTCAGCCTCCTTTGATCACTCCCCATTTTTTTTTTAATTAAGTATAGAAACCTCGTCGAACATATATATAATACTAGGTCAAAATGTTACGCGGTTACTCATTAAAGTCGCAATTCCGAAAGCTTCTTACCTATCTTTTTCCAGTCTTTTTTGTTTTATTTATCCGTATATGAAACACACATTGAACACAAAACTTAAACTCGTTGGCGATATTGCATTAAGCAACAAACGTGGATAACAGAAACGAACCCTTAACACAAACGCTTCTTTAAACTTCGACTGACACGTGAAACAACCCGCATTCCTACGAAAGGCAGGTAAACCAAGCAGGTCAAATTTTAAGCTACCCTCCAGTGTCGTCGTAGGTTGGGGCATAGTAAATAGCGAATACAACAAAGCGGTAATTTATAATAATTTAATTTGCATTTTATTTAACTTAAGTTGTTTTGTAGAAAATGAGACATTTCTACAATTAATCAATATACTACGAGTACTTTTCCGCTTAATTTCTATTTTGAGAAACAAAAGGAAACGTTAGATTCCATTCAAACTTTTTCGGTTTCCATGATATCTCGCGTTTATTTAGAAGCTAATGGCCTGTGGCCTTAACCGGACGTTTCCAAAGGCTGGTTTGATATTATGTATATAAATCTTAACAAACACGAAAAATAGAGTTATATTGCCACCGAAAATCTGAATTTATGTTTAAAAATGTAAATTCCCATATTTAAACTATTGCCTGCATTGGCGCCTATATTTTATAGTTTTTTTTTTGTATCCTATTTTTTTTGTTTTGCTTGCAAATGTGTGTCCATTTTCGGGTACTGATTTTTTTTTCTCAAATTATTACAAATTACTCAAAACGGAGTTAAAAAGAGACGAGGAGAAAAGGGAAGAACCCTTATTTCTCCGACACTGACCTCCGATGTTTATAAAAATTGACGCCTTGACACCCTCCCCGTGAATATTTTGCAAAGGATTTTTAAAATTTAACTTCCAAATAACGCATACTCTCGCCTAGTGTCACAGTTTTGGCCCCATTTTGCTATGGTTAGACAGGTTTATTCTTGTACATTGTCGGGACAAAAGAAGCATCTCCTTCATCCAAATTGACTTTTTCATACCTAATACAACAGCTCCCGGGCATCATCTCACCTTAATTGTTTCTATTGAATTAATTTTAGTTACAAAAAATTAGATGATCGTCAAAATTGGCATAAAAAGGTAATCAAGATTTAATTAAACAAGAATATGCACAAAAGAAAAGAGATAAACGCCGACACGGGAAACAAGGAAATATCGCTGAAACGGCAACTGATCTAGCGCGCGCCTTTTTTAAAAATAATAATAATTTTTCAAAAGAATTCTAGGCTAAGCTAAATACCTGGTGCAACAAAATATTGAAGGATCTTCATGATCCTACCTGTGAGCGAGTAGAAAATTATTTGCAAAGAGGATAAAGGTATATCTTAATATAAATAGTTTATAAATTATTTCACTATTGATAATATGTCCCCTTTTAAAATGGCGCATTATTTGATACGTACTTTTTTCTTGTCAGAGCTTGTCTAAAAAAAAAAGCGGGATGGATGGAGATTCTCCGTCAGGTTTTTTTCCTGTCGAAACAAGTATGTGAGGCGTTCGCTTTGCATCTGGGGAACGGGTGGGGGTTATACATATATAAGCTATAAGAAATTTTAATTTTTTATTCAGTTTCCACTCATACAATTTCGTGATAAGTGCAGAGTGAGAAAAATGTCCGAAGTCGAAAATTATCCAACGCAAGCATTGGATTCGTGGGGAAGATTTGTGGTCAATGCGGAAATAATCCGCGAACAAAAATACATTTACGAGGCAGCAATTACGCTGCCGGAATTCGGACTAGAAATTACCTCAGGTCTTAGCCCAGCAAGAATCTTCGCTCCGGCAGTGAAAGTGAGCTTTCTCCCCTACGTTTTGTCGGAGAAAAGAAGCATTTCGTTCGACGAGATAGACTTCACAGAATTAATACAACAGCTTCCACTGTTATTGTTAGCAGGCCCGACTGGTAAAGTTATGTATTTAACCTGCTTCAAACTCAGCTGTCTACAATGTGATGGTGAAGTCTTGGTCAAGATTGAAAATAGCGAGGGTATACTCTATATTTCGAAAGACTGGGTACAGGAATTAATTACCATAAGCAAATTGGTATTTAAAAGAATACGAGTACTGTCTCGTTTGAACTTTTACGAGTACTACGATAGAATATTGTATTTGACTATACATGAAAATTTGCTGGATGACGCCAAAATCTTTCCGCATATAGAATATTTATGTTCTACAGAAGAGAGTGAGCAGAGCTACTGCATGGAGGACTACATGCGTTTTGGAAAAATGCAGATAAAACAAGATATCAACAAAAGGATAGCATGGGACATACCTGTGTTTTAATAGAAATTTACCTGTAAACTAATAATAATAAATGTTTTTTTAAAATTCAGTGTGTGTGTATGTTTTATCCTTACCCCCATAAAAAAAGTAAAAAAAAAACAAGTAATTGCGTAAAATAACTTTATTAAAGAAAAAAAAAATAACAACAAAATATAATCAAACAAAACAGTACCACCGGAATGAAACCATCAGAAATTACCCCAACAACGGAGATTCTCGCATATAATTTACCAAAAAAAATTTGCAGTGGAAAAGTCAAAGTTCAAAGCTGGCGATGCAGTGAGCAAAAGTCGCACAAAATCGGTTTTTGACAAAAGCTATGAAATTAATTGGACACCCCGAAAATTTCAAGATTGTTAAAGTAAGTGGTTCCTTCCCTCTTACGTATATTTTGGAAGATATGGAGGTGCGTTAAATCAAAGCTTCGTTTTATGAAGTCGAATTACAAAACCGTACTACCAAATAGTCGATCGACTATTTTGTAGTTGTAGTATTTAGTAGTAGATTTTGTGCGACTTTAAAAAATATGCAGATCATCACAAAGTATATATATATATATATATATATATATATATATATATATATATATATATATATATATATATATATATATATATATATATATATCTAAATCCGCAATATGCGTGAGCTTTAAGCGACTCCTTACAAAAACAGCCTGGACAAGGGAAAACTTACAGGAAGCACGCTGCTTACCGGCGGGAAAAAGAACACCAGAACCGCCAAAAAAAAGAAAAGGGACCAGAGAACGATCGCCGCTACCACCATTACAACGCTATGCCACAGACAACAGCTAGCAATTTGCTGGTCAATGCTTCAATTTCGCCAGGGAAATATAACGTTATTCGCAACCAATTGAGTTATTGCAGGTCTGTGACCACCACCCGTTCCGCGCATAGGGTACACAGTACTATGCATCAGCTGTTTTCGTTCACTTCAAAACAAATAATAATTTGCCAAACAAGCACCAAACCGGGAGAGTTTACAACCCTCGGCGCGCCCACCGTCCGTTACTCGTTGGTCGTAATTCGAGCCATTTCAGGTATTACCAGCGCTACAAAAATTATTTATGCTACACACATACAAGGCAAGATATCATATCCTATATTTTAACAAACAAAACAGCCTTCAGGTACCACGATAAAAATTGTTATTATCTGCTCAAGGCTTGTAGCATTTAAAGATTCATTTTAGATTGGGCCGGAACCTATCAAAATGATGCACTTTATAACATGGAATTTGACTGAGCGTAGCGGTTGTTACAGTTTAATAAGCCCCATCAATCTATAACCTACCTCCCCCAAGGGTAAAAATGAAAAGAGAAATGGCATACGAACAAAGACAAAAAGAAAATCGTAACAACACCTCCCCTTCCCAAGAGAAAGTTTCGAAGAAACTTTGTAGGAATAATGAGGAGTACTATAACAAAACAAAACAAAAAAAAAGAGGAAAAGAAAGAAAAAGAAAACTAAAATTAATCTTGCACCTCCGGCAGATGAGCTTTAATATCTTTGGCGTTCCACACTCCGACTGATCGGCCAAATCGATCAACCAACTCATACGACCATGGGGACACAATCCTCGAAATGGTAAAAGGTCCTTGAAATTTATGAGCGAGCTTCGATGTAAACTGCTTTGAAGAATCTGAAAGATGGTATTTAAGAAAAAGAAAACTAAAATTAATCTTGCACCTCCGGCGGATGAGCTTTAATATCTTTGGCGTTCCACACTCCGACTGATCGGCCAAATCGGTCAACCAACTCATACGACCATGGGGACACAATCCTCGAAATGGTAAAAGGTCCTTCAAATTTATGAGCGAGCTTCGATGTAAACTGCTTTGAAGAATCTGAAAGATTGTATTTACGCTTCCAAACCTTCTGATGCAAGGTAAATTTTTCGTCACGCCTGCGCAAATTGTACCGCTGGCAAGACCTTAGGTATGCCGCTCGTAAGCGATTGCGTACGTCCTCGAAAACCTTAAAGAGGGATTCAGATCTACCTACTGGATCGAAGTCAACAGGATATGGGTAATTCGGCTGACTGCTGCAAGTCCTAGGTACGCGGACTTCTCTGCCAAAATTAACAAAATTCGGGGTTAGACCCGAGACATCATGGGTGGCTGATCTGATAGCGTACCCAATCTTAGCGAGGAAGCGGTCCCACTTCTCGTGTTGTTCGCCAATATAACTCGCAAGCATTGTTTTTAACACCCGGTGAACCCTTTCTACCGGATTTGCCTGAGGATGATAATTAGCTGTGTACTGAATGTCAATATTATACTACTTTAAGGTGTCCCGGAAAGTTTTACTCCTGAACTGTGGTCCATTATATATATATATATATATATATATATATATATATATATATATATATATATATATATATATATATATATATATATATATATATATTAATGGTCACAAATACGACAAAAAAAATACGACTGCCCTGCGCGGAAACCAAGCATTCTTTCAACTTTGCGAAAGTAAAAATTCTAAAAACCGAAAATAATACAAAAAAAGGGAAATTCTGGAAATGGTTGAGATCCAAAAAAATAAGAACTCTATAAATTCGAAAACAGACACCAACAATCTCAGTAAGTTATATTGCAACATTCTGAAATAAAACAACAATGAAAGATACAACATAGGAATATATTAATATAAAATTATATTATATAAAAATAATTTAAAATAAATAGAAGAAAAAAATTATAAATTAACAAAAACACTCTGTATATCCTCTGAACCTTGCACCAAAACAATCGTACATCGTACGATGTTTTTACAGTAACGTCGACGCGAGCAAACCTCGCGTATCAGTATTATTATTATTATTATTATCATTTTAAACTCTTATATATATTTTAACTGTTTCGTTAAATTTGTGTGTATTATGTGTGTGAGTGCCGTATACCAATCATTTTTTTGTTGGACTTTTATCTTTTATCAAGGGTATGACTTTTTTATTCTCATAGTTGGAAAAAAACCAAAACAATAATATTTCTAGGCACTAAGACAAAACCAAACGCTTTTAAAGTATAAACTTCCATATGATGCTATCTCTTCAATTTTAAGATTTGTGTTTGTCTCTTTTTGGTAAGGTTCTTTGTAATTCCGTTGTGTATATGTAAAAAAAAAGAACTGTACTATAACATAATTTTAGACTGTATCCCTTTATGAAGAAGGTCATAGAAGACCGAAACGTCAATATATGGACAAAAAATTTTAATCGCTTTTAATACAAAGACCTATAACCCAAGAACCAAAAGCTAAACATAAATATAGAGAAGGTCTAAGAAAAAACAAAATATAAACAATATATATTGTTAAGGGTTGAATAACATTTTTCGGTAACTTCATAATTTTTTTGTTTTGGGTTAACCTTTTATTTTCGCGCTGTGTATACAACACCCCCACCATACCCAACCTTGGTTAAGCCGCGCGAAAAGATAGACTTGCGTGAGCGTCCGTAGTGCGAACCACGAAAAAACAAGCTCTCTTCTGTGACCGGTTCGCGAGAACCCCGCGCTGTGTTGTGGTAAATACCACCCCCAACCCTCCAGAAAATACCCCTAAGAAGACCCGGCCGGGCAGACGACGACGCGGGAAACCATCAAGGTGGGTGATTAACCGTTTCGGGTGTTGTATGTCCTACCGTTTTCTTGCCGCTCTTTCTCGTTTAAATTTTGAGGGTGATTTACAACCACCTTCCCCCAACCCTTTACATATTGGTCCTTCTCCCCAAATCAGAATCAGTCTTTTGGATTTTTATAGTCATTCACAAACTTTAGTAATTTTAAATACATGTTCGCTATCGTGAACAGGTTAGCAAAAAACGTGTAAAGTTCGGAGCGCAAAAAAGCGGTTTCATGAAAAGTGTTTACCGTCGTTTCGAATTGCGGCCGTCTTTTTATTTGATTTGTTCTAAGCATATTTTCTGCGTGCTCAAATTCTTCTTCCTTTTAATTTACGTGGGTACTTTGTTTCGAGACTTAGGTGTGCATTTGTTTACAAAGAGATTTACAATGTCGGAAATAGATAAATTTATTGCTAAGCGGGATTTAACACTTAGACGCTTTAACGATATATTGTTAGCGGGTCAGAAAGCTCGCGTTGAACCCGATGATGATGAAATTTTATGCAAATTCCAGTGCATGGTGGAGGATTTGCCGAGTTTAGTTAGCACTTTTGAGTTCTTGCAATTGGAAGTAGTCTCCTTAGCGAATGATTCGGAAAGAGATCGACAGTTTGCGGTTCAAGATCACTTTGATCAGTTGCATTATTCAATTCGATCTATTGCCAAGCGATTATTTGAGAAAGTGGAACCTAAGGTAGACTCTCCGGTACCATCTGTAGTTGGTCGAGAGTCGCAAAGAAATAGTAATCTCCGACTCCCCTCCCCCGTATTATCATTCCGAAATTTGATGGCGAATTGAAAAATTGGTTTAAATTTTTTGATATGTTTAACACGTTGATCCATAATAATTCTTCCCTTTCAAACATTGAAAAATTTCAATTTTTAGTGTCTTATTTGGAAAAGGATGCTCTCAGTGTCGTGAAGAATTTGCCAATTAAGGATGCCAATTATAGTATAGCTTACAATGCCCTCGTGAAGCGTTATCAAAACGAACGACTGTTGTTAACCGATTATTGGCTGTCGATCTTTCGGGCTCCGACTATGAAGAGTGACTCGGTTGTTGAACTGAGGAGATTGCTTTCAACATTTTCAGAGAATCTTGCAGCTATCGATAAATTCGATATTGACTTGTGGGATTTTACAAAATTCAATTTGCTTTTAGAGAAACTCGACTCGACTCTCAAGACGAGGTTCGAACTCAAATTTTGTGATACGATATCCCAACTTTTCAAGATTTATGTGATTTTTTGGAACAGAATTGTAAAGCTTTAGAAAACTCTTTAGTTACCTCAAAAGGTATTACCCCTACCAAGAGGCTTGAGGTTTCGAAGCGAGTTTCAACCGATACACGTAGACCCACATCTATGATAGCGACGTCTACCCCTCCGAGTGCTGATGTGAGTTGCACCAGTAAGTGTTTATACTGCCCTATGGACTACCATCCTCTGACAAAGTGTGATTCCTTCCTATCTCTTGAGCCCCCTCAAAGGCATGTGTTCATCAAGCAACATCGTTTGTGCTTTAATTGCTTCGCGCGATCCCATGGTGTTGGAAGATGCCCCTCCAAGATTAATTGTCGTGTATGTGGCAAGCGCCACCATACTTTAGTGCATTTTGGAAATGCTACTACCCCCTCCCCGTCGAATGAAGCTCCCCCTGCTTCCATCAACCAGGAAGGTACTATCCCTAGTCCGGTGACCATGATGACCAATCTCTCCTCTCAAAAGGTCGTGCTCTTTGCCACTTGCTTGGGGTCCGTTTCGGATAAATCTGGCAGACTTGTTACTTGTCGTGCACTTTTGGATTCAGCTAGTCAAGCCAGTTTTGTGACAGATTCCTTTGCGAAGAAATTGGAGCTTCCAAGGTCTCTCTCTCCGACACCAATTCAAGCCCTCAACCAAATGTCGACGTCTGCGTTAGAAAAGGTTGCCCTGAGCGTGACCCCCTCCCAAAGAAAATCCCCTGCTCTTCATATAGAGGCTTTAGTTATTCCATCTATTTGTGATAAGGTACCCTACCAGGTGATTGATAAGCAGAATCTAAAACATCTCAGGTCCCTACCCTTGGCTGATCCCCACTTCTGTGAACCCAACGAAATAGACGTGCTTTTAGGGGCAGAAGTTTACGGAGATATTTGTTTGCCTGGATTTAGAAAAGGACAGAACGGTGGCCTATGCGCTTTTCGGACCATCTTCGGATGGGTTGTCCTAGGAAAAGTGAATTCTTTTGAACCATCTTCTCCCTTTAGTTTTTATGCCACTGTGAGTACTGCTGTTGATGTTTCTTTGAAGAGATTTTGGGAACTCGAGTCCGTCCCTTCAAAGACCTTTATGTCTCCTGAAGACAAATTGTGTGAGGAGATCTTTCTCTCTACCCATTCCCGTGCCCCTTCAGGTAGATACGTCGTATCCTTACCCTTTAAGGATAAACACCCTTCACTTGGTGAATCTTACCCTCAAGCCCTTAGGCGATTCCAGTTGTTAGAGGCGCATTTGGCCAAGAACCCAACTTTGCGATTAGCCTACAACGAGTTCTTGAGAGATTATTGGGAACAAGGTCACATGGCACTCGTTAGCGACCTGCCCCCCTCTCCCCAAGGTTACTACATTCCTCATCACGCCGTCTGGAAGCCACATAGCGAACCCCTTAAATTGCGTGTTGTGTTTGATGCTTCAGCCAAAACTTCCAACGGACGGTCCCTGAACGATCTTCTATTTACGGGTCCCAAGCTCCAACCCGACATTGGAGCCATTTTGCTCATCTTTCGACTGTACTGTGTGGTTTTCACCACCGATATTCGTCAGATGTATCGTCAAATCCTAGTGAGTGACGCCGACCACCTCTTCCAGCGGATTCTGTGGCGTTTTGATCCCCGCGAAGCAGTGCGAGAGTACGTCTTGTCAACGGTGGTCTATGGAATAAGTTGTAGCCCATACCTGGCTATTCGCGTGTTGCGTCAGCTTGCTAGGGACGAAGGAGCGCGTTACCCGTTAGCAGCCCGTCTCCTAGATTGCCAAACCTACATCGACGACATTATCGGAGGAACAGACTCGTTGGAGGAAGCCCGTGAGTTGAGGGATCAATTAGTATCGCTGCTAAAATTGGGTGGTTTCGAGTTGCGCAAATGGGCGAGCAACTCCCCCGAGTTATTGAGTTCACTCCCCGCTTCACATCATCAACCCGTTTCCCTATGCGGAGACGACAATCCCAGTTTAAAGGTGTTGGGATTGCAGTGGTGTCCCTTACGGGATGTGTTCTCCTACCGCATCCAAGTAGCGGATAGGACGTGCACAAAAAGGAATATTTTGTCGCAAGTAGCCCAAATATACGATCCCCTAGGTTTTTTATCCCCGGTCGTGTTGACTGCCAAAATTCTCCTACAGAGGCTTTGGTCCCAGGGCGTCGATTGGGATGCACCTCCCCCCCGCGACATATTCGAAGATTGGAGTTCGTTTTCGTCTCAGCTGGACAGTCTTTCTGGGCTGACAATCCCTCGTCGGGTACTGCCTAGCAATGGCGTCCAGGTGGAGACGCACGGATTTTGTGACGCTTCGGAGCGCGGATACGGTGCAGCCGTGTATCTGCGAAGCGTCAGAGAGGGCCATATCTCTGTCACCCTTCTGTGTGCAAAGAATCGGGTAGCGCCATTGAAGCGAGTGTCGATCCCCCGTCTGGAGTTGTGCTCAGCGTTACTGCTCGCCCAACTCGTAGATTTCGTCCGATCCACTATAGCCTCTGAGTTGACTATCACGAGAGTATTCGCCTGGAGTGACTCCAAAATTGCGTTGTCTTGGATAAAGTCCTCCCCCCACAGATGGAAAACTTTTGTGGCCAATCGCGTGTCCCTCATTCAGGACATCATTTCCCCCAGTTCTTGGCATCACGTGGCCGGTTCATCCAGCCCTGCTGACTGCGCTACCCTATCGCAGTGTTACCGATGCTTCCGTATCCAACCTTCTTGTGTACAGCCATTCATGGCTGATTTACCCCCCGTTCGTGTATCGCAAGTCAAGCCATTCGCGCATACCGGTGTCGATTTTGCCGGTCCAATTTCCATTACCCTTGCGCGAAGGCGCGGCGCTAAGACTCAGAAGGCTTACATTTGCCTATTCGTTTGCATGGCTACCAAAGCCATCCATTTGGAATTGGCTTCTGAACTCAGCTCCGACGCATTCTTGGCCGCTTTTCGGCGCTTTGTCGCTCGCCGCGGGCGTTGCACTGACATGTATAGTGATCAGGGTAGAAATTTTGTCGGTGCTAACCGGTTGTTGGTACAGTATTGCCAGCAGTCCGCCGACCAGTGTGAGGTGCGCTGGCACTTCAACCCACCCTCCAGTCCTCACTTTGGAGGTCTTTGGGAGGCCGGCGTCAAGTCGGTAAAGACCCATTTGTTTCGTGTGATAGGCTCTCAAATCCTGACTTTCGAGGAAATGTCGACAGTGTTTAACTCAGGTGGAATCCATACTGAATTCCCGCCCATTATGTAGTTTGAGTTCCAACCCAAACGATTTGCATAGCCTTACTCCTGGGCATTTTCTGACCCTGGAGCCCCTATCTGCCCCTCCCGACGACCCTTTAGCTAATCTGAACACTAACAGACCCACTCGTTGGCAGCTCGTGCAGCAGTTGCATCAGCACTTCTGGGACAGATGGCATCGGGAATACCTCCACCAGCTGCAGCAACGGCACAAGTGGAACACCACCACTAACCCCCCGAAAGTTGGTCAGTTGGTTTTAATTAAAGACGAGAACCTCCCCCCGTTAAAGTGGCTTCTGGGCCGCATCACGCGCTTGTACCCCAGTTCCGACAAGGAAATTCGCGTTGTGCAAGTGCACACGGCCAAAGGCACTTTCGATCGACCTTTGGTCAATTTATCTTTTGTCCCTAACTGTTAACCTGTTCAAGGGGCAACCGTGTATATAGTATAGCATAAGTTTATGGGAAAAATTGGGTATTTTTGGGAGGCCGGAATGTTAAGGGTTGAATAACATTTTTCGGTAACTTCATAATTTTTTTGTTTTGGGTTAACCTTTTATTTTCGCGCTGTGTATACAACACCCCCACCATACCCAACCTTGGTTAAGCCGCGCGAAAAGATAGACTTGCGTGAGCGTCCGTAGTGCGAACCACGAAAAAACAAGCTCTCTTCTGTGACCGGTTCGCGAGAACCCCGCGCTGTGTTGTGGTAAATACCATCCCCAACCCTCCAGAAAATACCCCTAAGAAGACCCGGCCGGGCAGACGACGACGCGGGAAACCATCAAGGTGGGTGATTAACTGTTTCGGGTGTTGTATGTCCTACCGTTTTCTTGCCGCTCTTTCTCGTTTAAATTTTGAGGGTGATTTACAGCCACCTTCCCCCAACCCTTTACATATATATATATATATATATATATATATATATATATATATATATATATATATATATATATATATATATATATATATATATATGTATATATATATATATATATATATATATATATATATATATATATATATATATATATATATATATATATATATATATATATATTGTTTATATTATGTTTTTTCTTAGACCTTCTCTATATTTATGTTTAGCTTTTGGTTCTTGGGTTATAGGTCTTTGTATTAAAAGCGATATATATATATATATATATATATATATATATATATATATATATATATATATATAGATATATATATATAGATATATATATATATATATATATATATATATATATATATATATATATATATATATATATATATATATATATATATATATATATATATATATATATATATGTATATGTATGAACTCCGACTGGAATCCTGCATCCGACTGGAATCCTGCACGCTTGTTGAACTCCGACGTTTTGCCAAAATCTCGCTTGGCATCTTCAATGCTCGCGCTCCGAAAACACTTCGAACACTCGGATCGTCCATTAAATAATTTAAGGAAAACTTATAAAATGACATAATTTATTTTTTATTTTATGCTTTATTTAGAAGCCTTTTTTAATAATATTTAGCGTTTACAAATTAAAAAAGAAATTAAATCAATGCATAACTTATATTTGTAACGAACCACCACTGTACCGATGCCATGAAATTAACCGCAACGCTTTGAGACGGCCCGACGCAAAAATTCTTTTGATCCCGCTCGGACCCCGGCACGTCACGAGGAGTCCGGATTCCGGCATAGTAGTTATTCGACGGCGTTAAGCGATGGACCCGAAGTTTTTTCGTTTTATCTCACACAATTGTTAAAGACACGCAAACTTAGTAAAATAGTAAGAAGTCTGTTCCGTGTTTTCGTGCCACCCACTTCAACCTGAGAGCACCCCGTTCTCTTACGCTGGCGCTCCAACTTGTGGCTCGAAAGAGGTTAGATTTCCGAGATTTTACGTGAGTTTCACGGGTTTTCACGGATTTTTCGTAATCTGTTCAACTGGACATCGTGTCTTTTTAACGTTTTGTGAACAAAATAGTGTTTCTTGCTCCCTGTTTGCTGATTAAGGCCTAGAAATACGTAGGAATAATTACGTGAGTTCAGAAAGGTCTGGAAAACACACACAAATATATATATATATATATATATATATATATATATATATATATATATATATATATATATATATATATATATATATATATATATATATATATATATATACACTTGCAAACAAGAGGAAAAGCTGTAAGTAGATTTGCTTCTACTTTATATTCCACGCTGTTAGCCACGGAAGATCAATCATCGAATCGTTATTTCCTCCGATCTCGCGACCGTGCGGAAAATCAGCATTCTCAGTTAAAATCAGTCAAAATGACAGACGTAACGTTAAGTGACGCTCAGTTTCAAGAACTTTTGAACAGATTAACTGTAAATTGACAAAAGTATCTAGTGCTCCGACATTGTCAGGAAACTTCTCGCAATGTTCATCTCGGTTCGACGGTTCAAAAGACTGACGTAAATGCTTTCAAAGACGCGATTTCGATCTATAAAGACTGCGTACAAATTTCTGACGGAAACGCTTTGAAAGGACTTCCGATGTTGTTTGATGGTTTTGCCGCGAAGTGGTACCAAGGTGTAAAAAGCACAGTTTCTGATTGGGATGAAGCTTTAGGGTTACTAAGAACAACTTTTGGTCCTCAAAAACTACTACATCGTGTTTACCGCAAATTATTTGCAAAAGAACAAGATTCAACTACGCCGACCGACGTTTTCGTGTGCAAATCTCGTTCGATTTTAGCTCCACCGAATACTTTAAGTGAAGATGTTCAACTCGACATGGTGTACGGATTGTTAAACAGAAAATTTCGGGAAAACATTCCTTGCGATAAAATCGCAACATTGACTGACCTACTTAAACAAGCGCGGTTAGTTGAAGAAACTTTTGATCGTGAACTTAGTGACAATTTTAAGCGCGTTTGTTGCCAATATTGTAAAAATATCGGTCATTCAAAAGAGGAGTGTCGCAAATTACAGTCAAAACATGTGAAAGAAAATGCTCCGTCAAAGCAAAACACGCAAACAGCAACCGCATCTCAAAAGAGTTCGCAATCATCTACGTCAACAGCACCTGCAACTACTACCCCCATAACGTGTTACGGTTGTGGAAAGCCAGGATTTGTTCGATCAAAATGTAAGCCAGTGGAGACTGCCTCCGTTGATTTTTCGTCAGTAGACACACTGATTAGTCCACGACCTCGTCCGGTACTTCTAGTCAAAATCTTAGGACACATTGGGCAGGGAATTGTTGATACGGCAACCAAACAAAGTGTTGGTCAGAACTGATGCCAGCAATTACGCTCTTGGAGCTGTTCTATTACAAGGAGAAGTTGCCGATGAACACCGAATCGAATACGCAAGCAGACTGCTCTCATCTGCCGAAAGGAACTCCTCCACTTCAGAAAGGGAAGCTTTAGCAGTAGTATGGGCCCTGAACAAATTTAGAGGCTACATAGAAGGGTCATCTATCGTAGTGCAAACCGATCATCAACCTTTGAGATGGTTACTCAATCTAAAGTCACCCACAGGACCTCTGGCGCGGTGGGCTTTGCAAATTCAAGGTTATGACGTAAAGATTGAACATTTAACAGGCAAACGGAACGTGGTAGCAGATACCCTATCGCGACCGTCTTGCGCACATGATGAACAAAGGACTTGCGAAATCTGCATGATAACGATCGAACTGCCGCACCTTAGCGCCGAAGAGATAAGAAAAGAGCAACTAAAAGACCCGGAACTCGAAAAAATAATCAAGAGTTTCGAGTCAAAGTGGGTTGAGTTATTTGCCTTAAAGAGAGCCACCGCCGAAGAATGCGCACGGACTCTCATCGACGAAGTATTTTTCCGGTATGGTTTGCCGAGAAAAATGATTAGCGATAACGTTGTACAGTTTGTGTCAGCCGTCATGCAACAAGTATGCTATACACTAGACATCAAGGAAACGTTTATACCATTGTACCACGCATCAGCAAATATGGTTGAAAGGAAAAACAGAGATCTCAAACCAAGACAAGCAATGCTTGTTAAAGAAGACCATGGTTCATAGCCCGAGAAACTGGCGACGATCAGAGTCGCTATGAACAGCGCATGGAATGAAACAACTAAGCAATCTGCTGCTTACCTCACCTTTGATAGATAATTAAGGACACTCGATGACATCAACAAAGATTTCCGCGTAATAGCAAATACGGACAATTTCGTACCACAGATCACCCCAAATTGCCAAAATTGCAAGGACATGGAACGAAGCTAACGAAATCCACGAAAAGCACCAGGATCAACAGAAGCAGTATGCTGATTCGAGAAAATCAAACACGCCAATTTTTCAATTAAAGGACAGAGTTTGTGTTAAGACGCATGCATTGAGCAATGCAGCCAAAGGAGTGACAACCAAATTTTACCCGAAACGAGATAGCCCCTACGAAATAATCAGAGTTGTATCACCCACTAGTTATGAAGTTGTCAGTCCAGACGACTTGAAGAAGACCCTTGGAGTGTATCATGTCTCCTCGTTAACTCCTGTAAATTCCGCTGAGGACGAGAAACCAGTCGTTAGTTTGAAGAGACGAGGACGACCACCAAAGAAGATATCTGATTCCTCCTCGAGCCGAGTTCGAAACCAGGGGGGAGAGTGTAACGAACCACCACTGCACCGATGCCATTAAATTAACCGCAACGCTTTGAGACGACCCGACGCAAAACACATTTTGATCCTGCTCGGACCCCGGCACGTCACGACGAGTTCGGATTCCGACACAGGAGTTGTTGTTCGACGGCGTTACGCGATGGACGCGAAGTTTTTTCGTTTTATCTCAAGCAATTGTTAAAGACACGCAAACTTAGTAAAATAATAAGATGTCTGTTCCGTATTTTCGTGCTACCCACTTCACCCCAAGAAGACCCCGTTCTCTTACATAGTCTATTATGCAACAGGTATGGTAAATAGCATTTGAGTCACGAAATTATTTGGCACAAGTGGAGCGAGTGTTTAACAAACGAGTGACTTAAGAAGCTTACCAAACGTTTTGCATTCTATACTTTTTCTACGACTCTTAATTTTTGCAAAATAACACGAATAAATGCACCATGACCGTCAGAATTGACAAATGTCACAAATCAAGGCGTGGGAAATATCTCCGAATACATCAGATTGATCCCGAACCCGTCCGGTAATATCCCGGAAATATCCAAAGCGGCTTGGATCCGTGGGAAATTAAATTGACGTGGTAACGTGACGCTTTCCGCACGCTTGACTGGTGTATAATTAGGCATTTTACAGACGGGATTAGAAAAAAAATAGATTAAAAAATCCGGTTTTACTTTAGATCTTTCTTTTTATTACTTTATTTGACATTGCTCAGTTAGTTTTGTTTAGTTCTAGTTAATTAATACTAAATACGATTGATTTAACAAAAAAATATCTAATTATTTAATTGTTCAATAATTTGAGTCTTAATTTCTTAATAATTACACTAATGTTGAAATGGAAAATGTGCATTTCATGTGTAGGAGCCCAAGCATAAATTCCCTGGATCCACTGTCACTTTACCACGTCAGTTTCGTTTCCCACGGATCCGAGCCTCTTCGGACATTTCCGGGATATTACCGCAGCAATCGGATTTTGGATATTTCCCACAACTTGAATTTTGACGTTTGTCAATTCGGACAGTCATGTCACTAAATGTATTCGTGATATTTTGTAAAAATTTACCCAAAAAGTAAGGGTCGTAGAAAAAAAATAGTTTGGTACCGCACTTGTTACATAATATATATTTTTCTTATATATTAGGGCCTCTTGCTAATTTGTTGTATTTTATGTGAGTTGTATTGCAATTTTTTTTTCATTGTTCATGCATGAATAGATCAATTAGTTTCAGAAATGTTTATCAATAAATTATTATTAAAGTGTATTTGTTAAGAACGTAACTGGTAAATATGCTAAATGCATATGTTTGCGGACATCTAACTAAATTGCTTTTCAAAAATAACTTTTTTTGAAAAGTTTTATAAAAAAATCGCAGGAGACAAAAAGTTTGAATAAAAAATAAAACTAAAAATGCATATTTTCTAATGTAATTGCATACGTTTCTTCTTAAATTTGGTTAAGAGAAATGATAGACGTAGTCTAATTTAATTCCCTTCTAAAAAAAACAGAAGATATGCAGAAAGTGTATTTCTATAATAGTAATATTTTGGTAATATTTTAATGTTCTATCTATTTTCGTTTTAAAAAATAAATTGAAACATTATTTTACCACCATATTTGTAGCACGATATCTCTCGAACGGTTGGCTTTTGACCCAATGTTTATACAAGAAACTACACTTTATTTTAAACCCTGTATTTCGTGCTATCTAAAGTGCATAGTAGCAAATGTTTATTTCGTAAGCGAACACTACATTTAGTAAATAAAGCACACAAATTAAAACAATATAATAAGTGTTTAAAATGTTCCAGTTCTAACAGGACCCTATATAAATTAAAACATTGTCGAATAATCTAATAAAATATGGCTGTTTGCGAGGCACTTATGTAGTAAGTGACTTTTGAAGGTAGATTTCTTAGTAATTTCCCAAAGTACTAGGTTTGAGAAACGCAGTTTTTTAGTTAATATATATATATATATATATATATATATATATATATATATATATATATATATATATATATATATATATATATATATATATATAGATATAGATATATAGATATATATATATATATATATACATATATATATATATATATATATATATATATATATATATATATATATATATATATATATATATATATATATATATATATATATATATATATACATATATATATATATATATATATATATATATATATATATATATATATATATTCACTTTTCACTTTTAACTAAAAATTAATATAGTGCTTATTTGAATTTCAGGTTGAAAATCTGCATAAAGATAAACAAGAAACCAAGGTCACGTCTTTGCAATGCACCAGAAGCGAAAAAAAAGAAAGTTTGGAGGCCAAAAGGGAGAGGAAGGCAGCCAAAACGTTGGCCATAATAACGGGAGCATTCGTAATGTGTTGGTTACCTTTTTTTATTCTGGCCCTTGTAATGCCCTTATGTGGAAACGCTTGTACGATAAGCGAATTTATTATGAGTTTTGCTCTTTGGTTGGGTTATTTCAATTCGACGCTAAACCCTGTTATTTACACCATATTTAACCCCGAATTTCGCCAGGCGTTTAAAAGAATACTATGCGGAAGTCACCGCGCGCACAGCAGAAATTTCAGATCCGGAAAAGTTAGGTAAAAAAATACATTTTATTTTTAACACTTGTTATTTATTATTATAATGTTCACAGATGTTCTGAAATGAATGAAATGTTTCTGCAAAATGATATATAAGAACTTATGTTGTCGGATAATATCTTATGAACAGAGGTTTATTGTGTTCTATATAAGTTTGAATTGCAAAATTTCGATTATAATATTTTTAAGCCTTATTAAAATTGTTCAATACATTAAATTTAAACCTCCTTTTCTATGCTATACATGGTGATTGTTAAAACTATATGAAAACAAATTTATTTGTAGGGTAGTGTTTATGGAAATAAAAAACTTTTGTGAAACATTTGTGAACTTTGAATAGTTTCTTTAAATTTTTATATCAAACATTTTGTCGTAAATTATCTTAACATGCAATAAATAATAAGTTTACAAACGGTTTGTTCTACCGTCTCGTGTATATTTTCGTCAATTTCTCTTGGGTATTCGGTCTCTCGAAAACAATAAATGCGATTCTTCTAAATATTTGTTTATGTTTCGATCGTAATTTCGATCTTTTTCAAAATATTCTTATTTTGTATAGGTGACATATATAACAGTTGATAACATTTGTTGTTGTGTTAGCATATTAAAAATAAACATAATTTATCAGCGAATATTTTACACGGATTGGAATGGCATGCAAAGCAGGTTCGGATGTTTTTATTAGTAAATATATTGGATAATTTAATTTTGTTAGTTTAAAATTGAATGATATATTTTTTCAAGGTCTTTAGAATCAGTCTTGTAATTAATTGATTTTTCGTTTTTTTGAATTTCCATACTTTCATAAAGTTCTCTTTTTTTGGTGTTAAATTCTGTTAGTAGGACTTTAACTCTTTGAAAATTAAATGTGTGTTTGGTGTTTTCGCAATGGGTATGAAGAGTTGTTTTATTTTTTTATTTTTATACTTATGTCCGTTGATTCTATTTCTTAAATATTGGCTTGATTGTCCTATATGCATACTGTCGCAATTAGAGCATGGAATTTCATATACTATATTACTTCTTTTTTCAACTGGAATTTTTGCTTTGAGTTTAGTGAGAGATATGTTTTTTGTAAATTATAACTTTTGTGTCCTATTTGAATTTTGTGTTCCTTAAAAATGGTTTGGAGTTTTTCTGATAATCCAAGTATATATGGTAGCGATATTATTAATTAAGTTTATGGGATAATTATTTTCTAGAAGTGCGCGTTTTGATTTTTCAATTGCGCCTGGTCTATATTCTGGATCGGATAACATTATTGCTTTGCCTGGGAGACCTATTATGACGGATTTTTTTTTTGAGCTAGGGGATGATTAGATTTAAAATTTAGATAACGTGATTATTTTGTATTCTTAGTATACCAACTTGTTCTTATTTCATTTTGTATGTGATGTAGGGATAAGTCTATACAGTTAAGTATTTTGGTTCTCAATTTCAGTCATAAATTGTAATTTTTTGTGGAAATTAGTGAAGGAGTTTAACAATAGGTCTATTTTTCTTTTTAGAACTGCAGTTATGATGTCGTCGACATATCGATAAAAAAAGGTAAATTGAATTGAATGTTTTTAATAACATTTTCTTCTAGATACTTCATAACAAGTTGTGCTACTATGCTTGAAATTGACATACCCATGCACAACCTTCGACTTGTTTATAGAACATATTTTTGTATTGAAAAAATGTGGATTTTAGTGTAAAATCTAAAGCCACTAAAAATTCATTGAGAGGAATATCTGTGTGTAGTTTAATTTTGTCCCATTTTGTTTTAATTACTTGTGTGATAAGATCGAAGGGTATGTTGGTATATAATGATACATCAAACGAAACTAGACGTAGTTATTTGGTATTTTTAAATTTTTTATTTTTTGTTTAAAGTCTATCGAGTCTTTGACGTAAAATTTATTTTGATTTGCTACGTTTTTTGAAATATTTTTTAAATATTTAGATAATTTTTCTGTTGGTGATTGTATGCAGGATACGATAGGTCTTAATGTTGGGTTTGTGCAATTTAGGTAAACCGTAAATTCGTGGTGGCAAAGCATTATTAATTTTCAATTCTTTTGCAGTATGTGTTGGAATAAAAAGTTGATTTTCCCAATTTGATATAATTTCGTTTGTTTTTTTTTTTGACGATTTGTTTGGGATTGGAATTGATTTTTTATAAATTGCTTGGTCATTGAGTAATACTTTAATTTTCTTATCGTATTTTTCTGCATTCATTAAGACAGTTTATTTTTATTTATCTGGTACTAGTACTATAATGTTTTGGATTTTCTTTAAAAAAGTTTTAGTTTTTTCACATTTTTTAGAAGTCGATTTTGTTTTTTTGTTTCTTTATTTTTGTTTATGTTGTCTTAAAATTTGGTAATTGCATTACAACATCTTGCTCGTACGTTTTCTTTTTCATTAGATGCTAATCGGAAAGGAAATTTTCAAAATTACATACTACCTGTTTGACTGGTATATCGTTACGATTTGCCAGGGTTAGCGCAAAATTTGGGCCAAGATTCAATACTTCTGTAGCATGATCTGGAATTTTATTTTTGTGTTTTATTGAAAGTAAGGAATTCAATTTATTTTTATTGTTTTGTCTAATTTTAAGAACAACATTCTCGGAATTCTGCTTTTGCTGCCTTACAAAGTTGTCAATAATTTTTGTTGGTACAAAATTTCTTAATATATTTAAAATATTTGAGATTTTTTCTTTTAATTTATTGATATTTTTCACTGTATCCGTAATTAATAATTGTAAAGTGGAATGTACAAATCTGTTTACAATTTGGTTGTGAAATCTTGAAGCAAGATTTTGACAAGAAAATTTGATTTCAAGTTTAAAAATTTTGATTTTAGTTCTTCGTCTCGACATCGAAGAAGAAATATTCGATCGTTCTTCTGGCTAGATAGTTTAATAATAGCTCTTGAGTAAAGTTTTATACCTTTGACTGTGTCTTCGCCGTAATCAGTCAACATTTGATGGTATAATTGCGTATTTTCACCCATGCTTGTATTATGTGAATTTTTATTAGACGTGGTTTCTTTTCGACTGAGTCAGCAATCCTAGTTAGAAGACTAAAATGAGTTTGGATACTTGTTTTGAAGGCTGTCGTACGAGGAAAAGAATCGTCTAACATTTTTGTGAGAGAGGAAAGTATTTTGTTATTATGTCGTATGGTTTCTCGCAGAGGTTTTAGTTTTTTATATACCAGCGCGTCCATTTGTTGTTGGATACTCTTAGACTACTTTCTTCATGGTAGAAGATGCCTACTGTATTATTTACTGGAGTAATGGGATGCGACCGTAGAGATCAGTCCCAAGATCTTGAAAGAAATTTAATCTAATCGTAATAAGGTTTAAACTTGTCAAAATTGAATTTTAAAACTTGTTCGGTAACTAAATTTTTGACACTGGCTGAAGTTTGAAATACTTCAAGAATTTCATACGGACCGTTAAATTTATTCTGAGCTTTATCGCTAATTTGAGTTTCCTTAACATAAACTTTATCTCCCACATTATATTTAGTCATATTTCTGGAGATTGCTTGATCAAATCTTATTTTGGATTTTTGTTTTTGTTGATCAGTGCGGGTACGTGCGACTCTATAATAATGCTGCATGCGATTGTTTAGATCTCGGATGTATTTGGTGATGAGTTGTTCTTCATTATACATAATTTCTGGAGGCCTACTAGAAGTGTGTCCAAATATTAGTTCATAAGGAGAAAAACCATGGGTTTTGTTCTTTGTGTTGTTGTAGCAGATTATTGCGTATGGAAGAGCATGAAAGGGGTGTTCTTTTGGATTTTCGGATTTATGAGCTCGGATCATTTCTGTGAGCGTGGCATGGAATCTTTCTAGTGATCCATTAGATTGTGGGTGGCTAACGCTGGAGAAAGTCAACTTTATATCGTACAAAAGACAAAGATCTTTGACAAGGGAGTTATCAAATCCTCGGCCATGCTCACAATGTATTCTAAGAGGAGTTCCAAAATGTTGGAAGTAGAGAAGAAGGGTAGTTACGATTGTAGAAGCTTTTTTGTATTTTATGGGATATGCCTGGGTGAATTTTGTGAGTTCACCTCTTATGGTAAGGGCGTAATTACGAACTGGAAATTCGAAAATATCGATGTTAATGTGCTCAAAAGGAGTTTTAGGAGTTTCTGTGATAACTAATAGTGTGCTGAGGTTTTTACGATAGATCTTGACTTTTTAACATATTTCGCACTTTCCAATATAGTTTTCGACATCTTTCATTGATTCCGCGATGTAAATTATTTTTTCCTGAATGGCATTGGTCTAAAATGATGGGGATTTCGTCTTGATCGGGAGTTCTAACTATATCTTGGCAGCTTCTTAGTTTTATATCCTTTTCGGAAAATATAAAGGAGAATACTTCCAATATTGGAAGTTGTAAATTATTTTCAATACAATATAGTTTTGAAAGATCAAAGTTATTTTTTGCTGTGAATAAAATATATAATAAATGTTGAACTACAGTTTCATTGTCATATGGATGGAAAAGGGATTATATAATATTTCCTGCCTTTGACGGTTTTGCTAGAAAAAACGTTAATTTTGTTAAATGTAAAATTAATATCTTCTTCAAAAATATCGTCCATCATTTTATTATGCAAATCATCAATTTTTGATTGCCAAAAGAAAGTGACAATATCTTTGTGGTTTTTGTCGATAAGTTGCGAACTAGAGGTTTCTATTTTGGAATAATGTATAAGGGATATGGTTTTGTGAAGGTATGCGAAGTTGTATTCTTCTGTAACTTCCGCTGTGTCGTCTTCGATATCTGAATTATTAGAATTGTCATCGTGAACGATTTCTTCTTTACTTGTGAGTGGTCTGTTGTGAATGTCATCATTATTAGATGCAAGGATAAAAATTTTCTTTTGGAGATCGACACAATCTTGAATAAAGTTAATTTTAACACGGGAGAGAGCGTCTGCGTTCTTATTTATTTTACCGGGCTTATACACAATGGTATAGTCGTATTCTTCAAGTTTGAGACGCCATCGAGCTAAACGACTACCAGGATCATTTATCGAAAATAACCAAGTTAAAGGACGACGATCAGTAACGAGAATAAATTTTCTTCCGAATAGATAAGGGCGGAAGTGCTTGACTACCCATACCATGGCAAGAAGTTCTCGTTCTATAGTTGAATATTTCGTCTCTGCACTACATAGAGTTCTAGAGGCATATGCTATGGGAAAAATCTTTTCCAATTGGTCCTTGTGAAAGAACTGCACCTATGGCAAATGCACTGGCATTGGTGGTTAGGACAAAAGTTTCCTCGAAATTTGGATAAATGAGTATTGGGTCACGTATTAGAGCGTTTTCAAGTTCATTAAATGAATTCTTGCATTCTAAATTGAATACGAAGAGTGTGTCTTTTTGGAGAAGTCTAGTTAGAGGTTTTGAGATCTTAGCGAAATTGGGGATAAAACGTCGGTAGTAACCGGCTAAACCAAGGAAGGATTTAATGTCTTTTGCTGATTTTGGTTCTGAAATTTTTTGAACAGCGTCTATTTTGTCGGGATTAGGTTTGAATAAACGATAATATCGGCCATGTAAACGAGAAATCGTTCGTTTTGAAGACCTAAGAGAATGTTGTCCATGACACGTTGGAAAGTGGATGGAGAAATTTTTAGTCCGAAGGGTAAACGGAGAAATTCAAAATGACCATTTTCAACTGAAAATGCAGTTTTAGCAACGTCCTTGGGATCAATTTCAATTTGGTGAAACCCAGAGGCTAGGTCCAAAGTAGTGAAATATTGACATCTGCCTAACTGGTCTAAGAGATCGGAAATATTGGGAAGGGGGTATTTATCGTCGACAGAGACTTCATTTAGTTTGCGATAGTCGATGACTACGCGCCATTTTTGTTTCATAGAAGCGTCTAATTTTTTTGGGACATCCCAAACAGGGGAAGACCATGGGGAAGTGGAAGGTCGAATGTTTCCTTGTTCAAGCATTTTGTTGATTTGTGACTTTACTTCTTGTTTGTGGACATGTGGGTACCTATATGATTTTGTAAAAATCGGTCTGGCGTTGTTAGTTTCAATAGTAGATTTAATTTCATTAGTAAAACTTAAATGATCTCCTTCTAAACAGAATATATCAGAAAAATCAAGATATAATTGTGTTATTAATTCTTTTTCTTCTTCGTTAAAATGATCGCTGCGTAACTGGGATTGAATTATACCGCGCCTATCAACAGGTTGAGAATTTAAATTGAAAATATTATTTATTTCTTTTTCGGTTAGATAGATAAATTTGAAAAATCTATAGTTTTTGGAATAGCATTAGCGTTAATAACAGTAGTAAAAAATTCGCCTTTGTTATTTACTTTAACTAAAGCATTAGGTAATCTAACTTTTTCGCATTTTTGAGAGTGGAGAATAGCGTTCGTGTTTGTTAAATTACATTTTAATTTGAAAATTCTTTCGGTCCTAGGTTCGATTGAAATTCGATTTTGAATATTTTGTTCAGATTCGTGTCCTACTTTATGTAAAGGTATTGTTTTGAAATTCGTTATAAGTTTTTTGGACTTTAAATCGATTATACATTGGTAGCGATCAAGAAAATCTAAACCGAGAATTCCGTCAAATTCGATATCAAGATCGTAAAGATAGACTTTATGTTTGTCGTTATCCGTGAATGGAATAAGTGTGGATTCTTTAATGAAAAGTTTTTGATTTGTTATACCTTGGATGGTAATATTTTTTGGAACTCGTGTTCTGTAATTTTCAGCGGTTTTATATTTAAAGATAGAAATACCTGCGCCTGTATCTATTAAAATTTTGAATTTTTTACGTAGCGTCAAAAATATAGTATAAATTTTTAGAATTTATTGTAAGAAGAGGGTTTAACAGAAGTTCTGTTCTGGAAAGTTTATATTGGGATCCATGTTGTCTAAATTCAGGGTTTGAATTTGGGAATTGATTTCGAAAATCGGGTCTGGAGACATTTCGTCTGGTGGGATATCGTAAGGGCTTTCTTGAAAATCCTGTTCTGGTTCGCAGATTTCTGGATGGTTAGAATAATGTTTTGAAGTTCATTATCTTCTTGAAGAGTGTAATTTTCATGTGAAAATTCTTGGGAATTTACGGAATAACCGTCGATGTAGATCAGGTTTGAGTTTACATGATGATTTCGCTGCAATTTTGGATTCATAAAATGTGGCTTAGGATAAGAGGTTGAAGATTTCATCGGTATTTGATTCGTTGTTGTGTTGAATGTTGCTTTGTTGGAACGAATTAGAAGGTCGCTGTGACTATTGCGAAAAATTTGGTTTTACTTGCTGATGCGCACTTCTACATTGATTTGAAGCATGGCCAATTTTATTACACAAAGTGCATTTGGGTTGCTGAAGAGGGGTTCGAATATTCGCAGAATGTGATTTAGGAGGATTAGATTTGACAGATTTTTGATTTTCAAAATATAAGAGTTGGAGTTCTCGACGAATCCTTGCTTGGGCTTCTAAGAGTGAAGTGGGATTACTAGCACGAATAAGTTGACCTAATCTAGGTTCTAAACCTGTAAGAAGTGTATTAAGGGCCATAGTGTCAACTAAAGATATCTGAGCATACTTTTGCTCTTTGGATCTTAATGTGGTGGATTTTTGAATACATGAATGCATTTTCGCATTTAGGATTTGAAGACGATTGAAAAATGTTAATCCCGATTCATTGGGCAATTGTTTAAGTCGTTGAAGGTCATGCATTAGGGAAGGTAAATCTCTAGAATCACCAAAGTGTAGAGTTAATAGTTTCCTTATTTCCAGATATGAATCAGGATTCCTAGAATTAATTAATTGAGCTGCTCTACCGCGGAGCTTATTTTTAATGTGAATCACTAAAAGAATTTTTTGTTGCGTTGTTGCCATATTATAAGCACAATCACACGCGTTTATAAAATTTCCTAAAAAGATTTGGTCACCCTCAAATTCAGGTACGATACAGAAAATTTCCGAAAGTTTATATGGTTCAACTTCCAGCATTGTACTAGGTTCGTCTGATTGAGTTGCCATTATTTTAGGTTTTAAGAAAAAGCAAATAAATTTATGAGTTCAAACACAATTTTTTGTTTTAAATATTGCTAAGTTAAACTTGCAGACTAAAATTAAACCAAAATGATTATCGCGCAACGATTCTACGTTGAGAAATTCAATAAATAGGTAATTTTCAACCTTGGGTAATCGAACGTAATAAATTCAAAAATGTTGCAAAATAAAAATAAAATTATTCGTAACGATTCTTATCACTTACAGTACTATTTTCATTGCTGCCTTTCGAGACGGTGATGGGTTTATCCTTGTTCCGGTACGATGGGGCTGTCTTCGTTGTTTCCTAGGTTTAGGGGTCGGAATCTGCCGCCACTAGTTAGAATACTCTTGTTCTAGCAACGTGAACAGATCCGACTCCGAATTCTTGCCTCTCGAAACGGTGATGGAAGGTTCCTTGTTCCGGCACGACTGGGCTGCGATGGTTCTTCTTTCCGTTTAAGGGATTGGAACCCGCCGTCACTAGTTAGAATACTCGTGTTCTAGCAACGTGAACGGATCCTACTACGACTGCGCCAATTTTTATATTTCACTTTTCAAAAATAACTTTTTAAAAAATATATTTATTAACTTTAAATTAAAATTATAATCAAAATGAAATTGGACATAATAACCTCGTGACGAGAGAATGTTATTAGACCGTTAAAATCAAAGTAAAAATGGACATAATAACCTCGTGATGAGAGAATGTTATCAGACCGTTAAAATTAAACTAAAAATGGACATAATAACCTCGTGATGAGAGAATGTTATCAGACCGTTAAAATCAAAGGAAAAATGGACATAATAACCTCGTGATGAGAGAATGTTATCAGACGTTTTACAATAAAAATTAGTATTTATAATAAATTTATGCTGACGTTGACGGGGTCGACGGCTGAGGATGTTGCGACATATCGTTGGCACGACGTTTTCGAGGTTATTATGTCCATTTTTACTTTGATTTTAACGAACGGTCTGAAAACATTCATATATGTATGTATATATATATATATATATATATATATATATATATATATATATATATATATATATATATATATATATATATATATATATATATATATATATATATATATAAGTGAGATCTTGGCGAGACGTCATCAGGATTCCAGTAGGAGTTCAACGAACGAACGGATATATAGAACGTTTTGCATTCCACCCTTCTTTCTTCGTCTTCGATAAACGCATCGAACCAACCGGAGGAGGAGGAGGAGCTGCTGCTGCTGAACTGCTTCATCGCTTTTCTTTTTGCGAGGCTTTGGAGACGTCGTCTCACTACAACGTCGCTCTGACGGCTTTTTTACTTATTGTACATCAGGCACTTTCGGTGGTGGCGTCGGAGGCGGCGGAAATTTACCTCGTTACTTGCTAAAAAGTCGCACAACTCTTCGAGAATCGATATTTGCTGCTGCTGTTTATTTATGACGCGTGCGTAAGACACGACTGTTACATCAACACTGAGAGAGACTTATAATACATTCGCGTCGTCAATCCAGGAATCTTGCCACTTGTCTTGTCCCAACCAGCGTACCAAAACTTTTTAACTGCGCCTGCACACAACCTTTTCGACGAGATAAACGTCAGAATTGGTCGTTTTTTGCAATTCTTCTTCGTAAAATTCGGTTTATCGTGCATATCTCCGGGAAAATACGCCAGCGGGTTAGAGATCTGCATTTTGACTACTGTAAATAGTTCGGTGATCCAATTCGGCGTGTATCTATTGTTTAACACGTGATTGGCTTTACTTATTCTAACCACGTTAGAATTAGTAGCGCTCTTCAAAAGTGAATCGGCGCTACTTTCATTCACTGCATTAGGTTTCATTCCTGTATTTCTGTGGTATCCAGAGGTACGTTCCGTTTACGAGAAATATAGGTGCAATTTTTCTTTGAATGTTCAGGTTGTTTGGTTAGTTTTGGTTAGATTTACGGCACAATAAATTAACAAATGCCTTGGAATTGTGGTCAATGGATTTTAAATAAACACATGAACCGTAAGCTTTTTCGGAAGCATAGGAAAAGAAATGGAGCTCACTATAAGTTAAATTTTCACAAATACCATTTCGATTTATTTTAATTTGGTATAATTCATTAAATTGTGAATAAAACGGACACCAAATTGAGTGGATATGTTAAGGTAACCTCTCGTCTCACGAAATTTTTTCAAGCCATATATTTTGCAATAAAATTTATATTAAAAGTATCAAATATTAATAACAAAATTGTACTTTTGAACTTTCCAGAATTTCACATGTGTTATACATTAGACTGTCGCTAGTTGGATACCAAACCAAGCGGTTTTCGTGCTTTCAATTTCACCTAAGTCAACAACTTTTGGCAAAGAATCATTATCAGGAAAGCATGACAAAATTTATGGATTATTGGAATAAAATTTTCCCTAGTAAAAGCAACCTTGAATTATTTCGGATTGTTTTACATATTTGCATAGCTTCTTCGACCTGTGGCGATATTTTAAAACACGACCCTCAGTCTAGCGGAAGTCAGATGGGGCCACTCGTAGACACAGTATTGGCAAGAAGGGTATCGGTAGCGGCCGCCAGCTTTTAAACAGTGGAGAAGGGCGTGGGGAGTTTTTATAAGGGCGCCACGTATTTATACACTACCTAACCCGCCAAGAAGATAGAGTTTATTACTGTACACTCGACTTCCCACTAAATACGAAGTGATTATTCGAGTTGAGGACCCCAATCCCAATGAGAGGTCACAATAACAACAAACTCGGTTGACACGGAGTATTAGAGTTTAATTGTGCAAATGTTGGTACATGAGTATGTATATAAAAAAGAAAAATTAAAATAAGTCAAATGTAAAAGGGAAAGGTACAGTCGGTTAATCGGAACGTGATCTTATTAGTTACCCCGCTATAGCGCCGCAAGGATTAGCGTCAACCGCCGGTAGTTTCAAGTCAACCGGGTAGATAGCGCGAAACCGAACGAGCGATTTATGACGTCATATATCTTCGAACAATGCGCATGGTATGAGAGGGAAGCTACCGAGCTTCGACACTAAACGAGGGTGTCTATAGTTACAACACAATCGAGGGTCATTACTAATAATTTAAGTTTACATACGTTAAATGACCTGAGCTGACTCAGGTGTATAACCGATAGATAACCATAAGGTTTCACTCGTCTACTCTCCTAGCTCCAACCTTCCTAGTACGGCACTGCTGCGTACGCTTACACCGTGTTGCGGGCACGAACTTCTAAGTGGTGCGCGTGCTGCTCGGGAACGTGTAGTACCCAAACCGAGCCAGTCATAAATCCAAACGCGCCAGGTAGGAGGCAGGTAGAACAGGCAAGTCCAAGATCCAGAAAAAAAAGGAAGATCCAAAACAGAGAAGAACCAATCGGAAATTAAAACCGGGAACTAAACGCCAAGTAGGAAAACCCTGTAAACAAATTCCTCAGTTTACAGTGTACTATAGCGGAAGATTCTTACCTCTAGCGATGGTTTTCCACGCTTCCGCTCGCTTAACGACTCGTGCAGCCTGAATACAGCACAAACCAATGGCCGCAATTACCACAACTCCAAACGACGGAAGCTAACCGGCTTAGCGCCTCTATGCACAGCAGTGTTATAGGATCCCTAGTGATCGAAGGCGGAATCAATAGCACGTGGTGGCGTGAGCCGATAATCCCACAAAATGGCGCGTGAGCTGTTCAGCGAAATCCCAGTAAGCCCTGGAACGGCCTCACTCGCCTCCCTCTTGGCTTCTACACGACAACAACTCACACGCAGCGGTTTTCGCTTTTTACTCCCCAACAAAATGGGTTCCGGGTGCTCTTCACCACAGAAATACAAGCGAACCGCCAGCAACACTATCCACCACAACTGCTTGCTAAACGATTACTCCCAAGATGGCTAAACGATTACTCCGCGAGACTTCCTGCCGGAAGTACGTCGTAAAACCGAAAATACTATCCATCCCACTCGCACACGCGAAGAATCCACTTTAGTATCTCTTCCTTTCGGAACACTACGGCCTTCCTCCAAACTAAATAAGGCGCCAAAGATACATGCTGCCAAGTTTCGCATTTGTATGAGCTACGACTACACGAGACAAATGATGCATGTGTGCTACGGAAAGGGTGGCATGTAGCGCAATGATACCTGCGCTAAACGAGTAAACAAATAACCCTAGACCAACGACCAAGAGAACGTAATTTTTATTTATTGGACTAGCTTACATCGGAAGGATCCACGGAGCACTTCACGAAATCTATGCATTCCGGCAACACCGCCAAACACCTGTCAGGTGATGGGAGGCGACGGACGTAAACAATGCCGGCAAACCAAGTACTGAAAGAAATACTGACTTCTAAGTCAAGAACCAGGGAGGTGTGTACAAATAACAGCCAGGTAGGTACTAAAATGCTCCCTCTATGCATAACAACCCGAATACAGGGAACAGCAACCAACTAACCTGAAATAACCATGTGGTGCATATCTTCTCTTATAGCCTTGGATACTGATTTGATCGCTCTCCTTTTAAGGAGCGACAACTAGAATAGAGACAGGCAATGCTACGGAGCCTCGAGTGCGAGGGATGTCGCAGGAATATACCAGGACGAACGAAAGCAATGGCTACAATAACCGTCACAACTCTGAGCAGCCTCTAGCCATCCAAGAAGTACTAAGGTCTCAACCTAAGGAAGTATGCAAACATGTCTACATGCACTGGTGTGTAATGTCGCCACAAGACCAGCGAAGGCGACGCAGGTGCATTATATATAGAGTTGGAAGAAGATAATCACCACTACACGAAATTTCTCAATACTACGTTAGAAATATCCTTTAATGGCTTATGTTAACTGTACCTAGTAACGTATAAGTGCAATAAGATCCTAAATAAAAAATTGGCTGTATTACTAAGGAGATCCTCCCGTTCGAAAATTTTACCAGGGTTCTTGACGAATTGGCGGAAGCGCTAACGGTGAAAAATAGACCGTTACAATCCCCCCCTTGCTTCAATACGATTGATTCCCAGATCAATCGAAAGATAAACTCAACCTACGAAAATATAGCCGACCCTCCGCACACGTCAAACACCTCATATACCAATAACCAAGTGAAATTGTTAAGGTGGCGCTAGTGAGGCTAACGGCACCTGAAATTACCCTACTCTCCACGAGGACTTGGGTGAGGATAAATTATTAGAATTAGTTTGACCTAGGAAGTAAACTTTCCGCACCCACAAATCAGCAACCAAACCTACCCAACAATAGGGGTGAATTATAGTACCCACCAAACTAAAATTTTAGGTGACCTGCCAAACAAAAACTAAATAGGGTGTTCCCTTAAAGGACTCTATCCCCGGCCTGCCGCACCTCTCCGAAAGGGGCTGAGGCAGCACGCAGTAGCGACTACCCACTATACAAGCACAGCTGCCACCATTGCTTAGCAGACAAATCGCCCCCGACGCCTGCCCTCCCAATCGCAGACTATTGGCACGGAATCCGACAACACCAACCGCCAAAAAGGCCTATAGTACGAAAAATTTGATCAACCCCTAACCTAACCTAACCTAACCTAACCTAATAAAAAGGGTACACCCAAAGTGATCCTAAACAACCCGTGATTCCGCAATAGAGAATTAAAGCACCACTGGGGTAGTCCGGCTGGAACCGACGCCCCACACTTACAACGATAACCATTGGAATTCTCTACGACTACCAAAACCACGTACTAACAAGACGGGGAGAACCCACAGAACCAAGTGGTGCACGCACAATACGAGTAAGCCCGTGATGCGGAAATTACTCGAGCTCTTGGAGGACTTCTACCTCCTCTGGTACCCAGAGTAGGAGTATTCTAACTACCAACTGCAGAGTAACCGATCAGAAGAACGCACGAAACAACACCACAACTCTACAGATGGAGGCCCCAGCCTACAGGGCCGGACCCGCGTCTTCCACACTTAATCCGGAGGCTCCGCCGCAGACTTAAGGTCTTTAGCATGCCAACTACCACTCAAGACTTCCCCAGACGGTTCCTGGATTTCGTACGTCCACGGAGAAACTTTCCGACGAATCAGATACGGTTCAACAAATTTTGGAGCTAACTTGCTAGAGAAATATTTCGCGGCGTCAGACAAGACAAAATTTTTCTTCCAAACTCTCTGACCCACGACGAAATCGGGAACTCGCTTCCGCAAATTATACTTAGCAACGATTCTCTCCGCAGCAGCCTCCAATCTTCTCTTAACTTCAGCAAATAAATTCCGGAAAGCTCCACTTTTGCTGTCGCCAGCCGTCTGAGCACCATTTTCGTTATCGAACAGATCTTTATTAGAATAGTCGTCGCCAGATAAGCACATGTTTCTGCCAAAATTCACAAAGAATGGGGAAACTTTGGTGGTCTCGTGAGTTGCGGTCCTAATCGCATAATCGCACAGGCTAACCTGTGAATCTGATCATCCCACTTCCTATGATTATCCTGGACATAACAGCACAGCATGGTTTTCAAAGTTCGATTAGTTCTTTCCGTCGGGTTAGCTCTTGGATGATAATTGGAATTGTATTGGATTTTAACCTGGAAGCTATCTGTGAACTTTTTAAATTCCCGGCTTTTATACTGGGGTCCGTTATCGCAAAGGAGAAGACGGGGAACTCCGAAAATCATGAATACTTGCTCCTCTATACGATTTATAACCATTTGTGCTGTCGCGCTACGCATAGGAAACACCAGGGAAAACTTACTCAAGTAATCAGTGACCACAAGGATCCAGGAATTACCCTTTGTAGATCTCGGCAGCGGTCCTACCAGATCTGTGGAAATTACTTCCCAGGGTCGAGAAGGTTTAGGGTGGGAAATCATCTGATCCCTTTTTCCTTGAGGGTCACACTTGTGAGCCGCACAAATCTGACATCTACTCACATAAACAGCTACATCTTGACGCATCTTTGGCCAGTAGTACTTTTCCATTAACCTATGGAAGGTCTTATAAACACCTCCGTGGCCCGCAGTGGGTGGATCATGGGCTGCTGCAATAAGTCTCCGCCTGTCGTCGTTTGGGACGACGAGCTTCCAATAATCACCTGGGGCAACAAGATCAGGGTACTGCTGCTTAACATACTTGTACAGCTTCCCATCTGAATACCTCCAATTCATAAATTTCAGTGGAGAACCTGTAACTCTACTAACCATACAATTGTACCACCGATCTCTTATATCAACGGGCCGAACTGGGTCTTCACGAATTTCATCAACAACCGGTACTGCACGAGACAACATGTCCGGGACGGCCAGATCTTTACCCTTACGGTGAATTATTTCGAAGTGGTACTGCTGCAATTTAACAGACCAGCGAGCGAGTCTTCCGCTAGGCTCCTTGAGGTTGTGTAGCCATTTCAAACTAAAATGGTCCGTAATAACTTTGAAAGGAATACCCTCAATATATGGGCGCAGTTTTTCTATTGCCCAGACCACAGCTAAACATTCGCGCTCGGTGGTATGGTAAACTCTTTCCTGTTTAGTAAGCGAGCGGCTCAGATAGCACACCACTCTGTCGCTCTCAGGACAAGGTTGAGTCAACACAGCACCAATTCCATAACCCGATGCGTCGGTCTGTATTACGAATTCATTTGAATAATCGGGACACGTCAAAATCGGAGCAGCAACCAATAACTCTTTAATTTTAACAAAGGACTTCTCGCATTCCGGGGTCCAGTCAAATTTATGGTTTTTCTTCGTCAACGCGGTGATCGGGGCGATAATGGACGAGAAGTTGTCCACAAAACGCCTATACCAAGAAAAGGTGCCTACAATTCCACGCACTTCGTGAACTGTCCTAGGTCGGGGAAGTTCTACCATAGCTTTTACTTTATTGGGGTCAACTCTAAGACCTCGCCTATCTACAACATAACCCAAATAGACCATCTCCGGTCGACACAACTGACACTTGTCCCAACTGACCGTGACGTTCGCCTCTTTCAGTCTTCGCAACACCTCCTCCAGAACCCTAAGGTGCTCTTCGAACGTCTGCGTCACTATGACAAGGTCATCTAAATAAACGTAAACGTAAGGCTGCAAATCATAGCCAATTATGTTGTCAATAAGTCTCTGCCAGGTGGCTGGTGCGTTATGGAGGCCGAATGGCATTCTCTTGAACTGGAACAAGCCCCTTCTACAAATAAAAGCCGTCTTGGCCTTGGACGACTCTTCAATTGGCACTTGCCAAAATGCACTTTTAATGTCAAGTGAAGACAGGTACTTTGCGTCTTTGAGTTTGTCCAGGATCTCCGAGACTAGTGGTAGTGGATAACTGTCACGTTCGGTTACGCTGTTCAGCTTGCGGTAGTCCTCGCAAAATCGATATTTTCCAGTATTTTTCTTTTGCACCATCACCACTGGTGAAGCCCAAGGACTATTACTTCGTTCGATGACCCCTAATCTCAACATTTCTTCAATCTCGTCATCTATGTGTTTCTGAATGACCGGTGATACTTTGTAAGGACGTTGGCGAATTGGAGCCGCTTTGGTCTCTATTTTGTGCTCTACACGGTTGGTACAGCCGAGGCTCTCTCCCATGAGGGTCTTATATTTGTTGACAAGTTTATTCAAGCATTGTTTTTCGAAAGGAGTGAGGGTAGACAATTGCTCAGAGGTGATAGAACAAATAGAATCTGGGTTATCTGAGAAATGCCACTCATTCTGACGTAAATCCGGCACAATACCCATCGCAACCCAGAAATCTGTGCCTAAAATAAGTGTATGAGGTAACTCAGGAACCACTACAACCTCCACCAAACGAAGTCTATCCCTCAGTCGTAACGGCAGGACAACAGTTCCGATGCTTTCCGCACTCTGTCCATTTGCTACCGTGCACAAGGATTTATTACTCGAATTAAGCGTAACACCCAAACTCTTGACCATTTTCCATCCTTGAATTCCCAGAAATGTCCGCGACGCTCCCGAATCAAGCAATCCGAGTAACGTATGCCCGTAAATGTCAATTTCCAAATAAGGTCTTTCGTCTTTTCCGGCATGTCTTAATATAAAGTCTAAGATAGGAGTGAAGGATTCGGTCGGTGTAATTAACGGCTGTCTCGGAGTCCGACCTCCTACGAGCGCCGATTTGCGTTTCCCTGCTTATTACACACAGGACAATTCCTCTTGGTAACCCCTACTCTACTACAACCGAAACAAGCAATCTTTCTTGGGGCAGCACAACCTACAGAACGGTGACCTGGTTGGTTACAATTGTAACAGATGACATCTTTGACCCGGACTGGACTTGCAGGACGAACTCTCTGATGGTCTGCAGAAACCCTAACTTCGTTCACTCTTCGTATATCTCTTTCCATCTCCGGTTCCACACCTATATACGCTAGATCAGGCTCGAGAGATTGATTTCTCCTAGGAGGGGGCATATAATCCGTTTGCATCCTCTGCTCGATCCTTCGACACAAAGTTTTGAGTTCCGAGAGGCTCGAAATCTGCAAAGCCCCAAGCTGGCTTCTGTATAACGGAGAAATGTTCCTCAGTACGATAGTTAATTTTATTGCTTCTGAAACTGGGCATTGTAACCGTTGGCAGTACTTATTCATCACAGCCAGATAAGTACCAATGGTTTCATCCGGACCTTGGGTACGCCTCTTTATCTCTTCCAGCAATTTCTCGCTATAGAACGGAGCTTGATACTCTTCTTTAAATCGTTGCACAAGTTGATCCCAATTGTACACCTCACCACTGCAGTCCAAGTAAAAATCATATGCTCGGCCTTCGAAAAGGTCTATCCCTGAATTCAAGAGTATTGCTTTATTGACGTTTCTCGCACAGCTAAGCTCTTCCACCTTCTCGAAAAAGGCAGTGACCGACATCCCGCGTTTATCGCCAGAAAACTTCAAGTTCCACTTATGGGGAAGAATTGGCTTAATGTGGCCTCCATGGCCAAAGGAATGAGCCTGTTGCGTTGAAATCTCTGCAGACACTGGAGAAGAGGTCATGGGCTGGGGGTTGTAAGAAGTCTGCGTACTGGCGGGCGGACGAAGTACAGTGCTATCATGGAGAACGGCTAGACTCAAGGGTACCGAGTTAAAAGTTGTCTGCTCAACTCCGTGAGGCTGGTTCGCCTGATGTGTTTGGAATTGCACGTGGTGCAATTGATGATCTGTCCGGCCTTGTGGTACTACGGATTGCAACGCATGGTCCTCGTCTGAGTCAGCGCTACCTCTTAAGTCAGTCGCGTTGGCCTCCAAACGTCCCAGAGCCGTTAATGCTTCGGCTACCAATATTGCCTTTACACTGTTCTCCTCTGGGTTAGTCGGTGTTATATTATCGATTCTGCCCAGTACGTGGTTTACTATGCTCTGGAGCCTCATATACTCATTGCTTTTGCTCGAGCCTGAGAACCTTTCCAGCTGTGGTAACAAGCTGTCCAACTTCTTCGCAACTTTCCACGAATCTTCTTGGAAATTGAAAGGATATGTAGGATAGTGCAGGCTATCGCCACACCTCTCAAGCTGTCTAGCCATAGTTAAGGAGCTTCTCATCTGCTCAACTGTCCCCAGAGCAATACCTCTCCAAGTGAGCTCATACGTCAATTCGTCTTTCGTAAGACAGTTTACGTTCATACGGCGTCCCATCCTGCTGCGAGCTTATACGAACCAAATACGTTGTGAGCGGTACCTAAATGACGCTATAGACTACCACTCGCCACTAAACTCTCAACTACTTCTTACCAATGTATCACACCATCTAACACCATATATACCAGAAGTCCACTTACACCCTTGAACTAAACAACATAACCCGGGCAGGATAAGCCGAATAAAAATAAAAAAAAAATCAAGAACTAGTTAGATATCGGTAATCGTATACGCGATACTCTCAATACACATGTCAACCAAGTTTTAGAATCTTAAATTGCCAAACAAAAAAACAATACTAATAGCCACAAAAAAATGGCTTCCAAAAAAAATAATGGCCCCACGTTGGGCGCCAAAAATGTGGCGATATTTTAAAACACGACCCTCAGTCTAGCGGAAGTCAGATGGGGCCACTCGTAGACACAGTATTGGCAAGAAGGGTATCGGTAGCGGCCGCCAGCTTTTAAACAGTGGAGAAGGGCGTGGGGAGTTTTTATAAGGGCGCCACGTATTTATACACTACCTAACCCGCCAAGAAGATAGAGTTTATTACTGTACACTCGACTTCCCACTAAATACGAAGTGATTATTCGAGTTGAGAACCCCAATCCCAATGAGAGGTCACAATAACAACAAACTCGGTTGACACGGAGTATTAGAGTTTAATTGTGCAAATGCTGGTACATGAGTATGTATATAAAAAAGAAAAATTAAAATAAGTCAAATGTAAAAGGGAAAGGTACAGTCGGTTAATCGGAACGTGATCTTATTAGTTACCCCGCTATAGCGCCGCAAGGATTATCGTCAACCGCCGGTAGTTTCAAGTCAACCGGGTAGATAGCGCGAAACCGAACGAGCGATTTATGACGCCATATATCTTCGAACAATGCGCATGGTATGAGAGGGAAGCTACCGAGCTTCGACACTAAACGAGGGTGTCTATAGTTACAACACAATCGAGGGTCATTACTAATAATTTAAGTTTACATACGTTAAATGACCTGAGCTGACTCAGGTGTATAACCGATAGATAACCATAAGGTTTCACTCGTCTACTCTCCTAGCTCCAACCTTCCTAGTACGGCACTGCTGCGTACGCTTACACCGTGTTGCGGGCACGAACTTCTAAGTGGTGCGCGTGCTGCTCGGGAACGTGTAGTACCCAAACCGAGCCAGTCATAAATCCAAACGCGCCAGGTAGGAGGCAGGTAGAACAGGCAAGTCCAAGATCCAGAAAAAAAAGGAAGATCCAAAACAGAGAAGAACCAATCGGAAATTAAAACCGGGAACTAAACGCCAAGTAGGAAAACCCTGTAAACAAATTCCTCAGTTTACAGTGTACTATAGCGGAAGATTCTTACCTCTAGCGAGGGTTTTCCACGCTTCCGCTCGCTTAACGACTCGTGCAGCCTGAATACAGCACAAACCAATGGCCGCAATTACCACAACTCCAAACGACGGAAGCTAACCGGCTTAGCGCCTCTATGCACAGCAGTGTTATAGGATCCCTAGTGATCGAAGGCGGAATCAATAGCACGTGGTGGCGTGAGCCGATAATCCCACAAAATGGTGCGTGAGCTGTTCAGCCAAATCCCAGTAAGCCCTGGAACGGCCTCACTCGCCTCCCTCTTGGCTTCTACACGACAACAACCCACACGCAGCGGTTTTCGCTTTTTACTCCCCAACAAAATGGGTTCCGGGTGCTCTTCACCACAGAAATACAAACGAACCGCCAGCAACACTATCCACCACAACTGCTTGCTAAACGATTATTCCCAAGATGGCTAAACGATTGCTCCGCGAGACTTCCTGCCGGAAGTACGTCGTAAAACCGAAAATACTATCCATCCCACTCGCACACGCGAAGAATCCACTTTAGTATCTCTTCCTTTCGGAACACTACGGCCTTCCTCCAAACTAAATAAGGCGCCAAAGATACATGCTGCCAAGTTTCGCATTTGTATGAGCTACGACTACACGAGACAAATGATGCTTGTGTGCTACGGAAAGGGTGGCATGTAGCGCAATGATACCTGCGCTAAACGAGTAAACAAATAACCCTAGACCAACGACCAAGAGAACGTAATTTTTATTTATTGGACTAGCTTACATCGGAAGGATCCACGGAGCACTTCACGAAATCTATGCATTCCGGCAACACCGCCAAACACCTGTCTGGTGATGGGAGGCGACGGACGTAAACAATGCCGGCAAACCAAATACTGAAAGAAATACTGACTTCTAAGTCAAGAACCAGGGAGGTGTGTACAAATAACAGCCAGGTAGGTACTAAAATGCTCCCTCTATGCATAACAACCCGAATACAGGGAACAGCAACCAACTAACCTGAAATAACCATGTGGTGCATATCTTCTCTTATAGCCTTGGATACTGATTTGATCGCTCTCCTTTTAAGGAGCGACAACTAGAATAGAGACAGGCAATGCTACGGAGCCTCGAGTGCGAGGGATGTCGCAGGAATATACCAGGACGAACGAAAGCAATGGCTACAATAACCGTTACAACTCTGAGCAGCCTCTAGCCATCCAAGAAGTACTAAGGTCTCAACCTAAGGAAGTATGCAAACATGTCTACATGCACTGGCGTGTAATGTCGCCACAAGACCAGCGAAGGCGACGCAGGGGCATTATACATAGAGTTGGAAGAAGATAATCACCACTACACGAAATTTCTCAATACTACGTTAGAAATATCCTTTAATGGCTTATGTTAACTGTACCTAGTAACGTATAAGTGCAATAAGATCCTAAATAAAAAATTGGCTGTATTACTAAGGAGATCCTCCCGTTCGAAAATTTTACCAGGGTTCTTGACGAATTGGCGGAAGCCCTAACGGTGAAAAATAGACCGTTACAGACCGTATCGACGCCTATTAGCATGTCATCTAGGTACAAGTACGATTTTACGATATTACGAAACGGAGTTGTCTAAATCTAAGTAATATTGAAAACAAATCTTGCTGAACGGTGAGTCCGACGATTTTCAAATTTTGTAATGAAAATCCCGTGGATGTTGAAGATGGCCCGTCAAAAACTACCCGTAATTTAGTGATTCTAGTGTTATCTGGAAACACACCATGGTGATGCATATAGGAATTTATACTCGAAGTAGAATCGTCATTCACCTTTTTAATATGACGATATATTCAAACATCACTATACATTCTTTTAAGGAAAAGATTCTCGCAACATGGTTGTTTCTTGTCTTTTTGGTAGACTGAACACCAATGCACCGTTATTATTTCGCGTCATATTTTATAAGAAGAGCTTTTTGCCAACAGCTTCTTCGAATTTAGGTTGTATTGGAGTACATTCTTCTAATTCCCAAAATCGTACAATTTGCGCAAGTATTTTTTGTTCATCTATGCTCGAAAGATTGCAACGAATGGAACGCTTTTTTATTTAATAAAACCCACCGGAACCGATACTACGAAGCGAGTATTTTGAGGCACACGTTTATTAGAGCTCAAAGAAATTTGACTAACGCAAATTAACTTTCAAAATACATCGCCAGCTTTTGAGTTTTAAAATTCCTTTTAATATTTTAACTTGCAAACTTCTTGAATTTTTGAATTAAACTTCTGCCAATTCCGAGCTGTGAGGCTATTAAAATTTGTTCCTAGTAAATAAACGAATTTATCGGTAAATTTAATTGTTCTGAAGTACGAAGATTTTATGTTAATTTTATGAATGTTATTAACCGATTCTTTCTTAATTGTGTCCATATTGAAAATATTCTTATTAACAAGCGATTTTGTAATTAAATCGAATGAGCTTGACACTCTATTAACTAAACCCTCAAATAATAACAAGAAATTTTAACTAATTTCCAGCAAACATCGAAAGTTAGCAAAATTTATGAAAGGAAGTTTGACATTGCAGGTATTTTCGGCCGCTGTAATACCCTGTTATTGTTCAGCAGCACAATTTTTCAGTAAAATGAAACGTCGGAAGATGATTAATACTTAGTCTTTTTGAAGTAACAAATTATCCCTACATTTGTAGTACCGAAAACATTGCCTTGCAGCAAAGGCAACTTGCACGGAACCTTATTATAAGTTGCCGGTATGCGCACTAACTTAACATTATGAAATTAAGCAAAAATTTCTCATATTCACTGATATGACCGTCAAAATTGATAAACGTGAAAATTCAAGTGGTTTGGTAATATCGCCGAAAACATCCGACTGCTCCCCAAACCCGAGCGGTAATACCCCCGAAAAGTGGCTCGGAGCCGTGGGGAATGGAGTGGAAATAATAATTGCTAAGTTCTTAAAGAGAGTTTTTATCGTACGGTTACAGAATTTCAAATATGTTACTGGAATCAAGATACTGTATTAAAAAATTTAATGGAATGGAATGGAAAAATGGAATCCTTAATAAATAAATTTTAATTATTTACTTGTTACATTCATGGATTTGATAATCGCGAATAGATTATAAAAACTTATATTTGATAAAAATTGAAAATATAGAGAAATTTACTCATAGAATAAAAGCAAAAATTTCAGCTATACAAAAAACAAAGTGCGCAAGGACACTTCAACTTAACTTTTGAAGATTTCATTATTTTAAAAATAATAGTTGTGCCTGCCGTCCCATATCGATTTTTCTGTGAAAATATCACACATAAATAAACTTACACATAACAGATCATTTTATGCAGCTTCGTCTCACACAATTAGTAGATGGATTAAGAAAACCTTGAATCTATGCATCTAACACTTTTGTTGCTTTTAGTAACAGATCTTTAAAAGGTTCCAAAAAGAAACAACAACAAACAAAGAGCAAATAAATAAATTAGTTTAAATACTAATTATTAATTGAACAATTACAATTACATTTATTTCCTCTTATAAATTTCCTCATATATATTATACACATCTCAACTATATATAGATATACATACTTATGCATTTTTTGTTTGTTGTTCTTTTTGTTTGTTAAATAATTAGTTCAATTGATAACTTATTGAATTTTTCGAGCTTGTCCGAAGATATAATTACGCAGTGTCGCGCGGTTGTAGTTGGCAGTGCTAAAAAGGTGATGAATCATATTTTTTATATTTTTATATATCCAGAGGTTTCGTAAATAGTAACTATTAATAAATAAAAGAATATCTTAAAAATACACGTTTTTTGAAAAAAAATATGTAATGTAATTCTTAGTTGCGGTACTGTGACTTTTAAAACGCTTGATATAGCAATTTGAAATTTGGAAGGGTTAATATAGGCTGAATGTCCAAATTTTTGACAATATGTTTGAGCGGAAACGACAGTAACTTCCGAATTTTAAATGGCACAACCTATTATTTTTTTTAAATTGTGTCTAGGAGGTTGTGACCATCATAGATACTATTTACCGGCTCACCTGATCATGGAAAAAATTGTAAATGAAACTTTTCTTTACTTGTCTAATGGCAAACAGCATTTAGTGAAGTGAACTATTAATTTTTTATAATACCTTAGTTTTTTCAAATAGCATCCTAGTGGGCACAAAAACTATAAAACCGGTACTTTTTTTTGCACCATTTTGTCGCCAAAATGATCAAGAGAGGTTTTATTATGGTAAATAGTTGATCTGCTTTTGGAATACGGGGATACAGTCAAAAACTAACATAAGTATTGTATATATACGTACGTCATAAGTTTCAAGCACTTTTTACCGGAAACTCAGAACAAGAGAATAGAAATATTTTTTTTCTTTCCAAATCTGTCACTTTTTGGGATAATTAAACACAATATTGTAAAAATCTGTTGGAAAATAAAACCTCTACAATGTCGGTAAATTCGATTTGAAAGTATATCAACGCGTCAAGTTTTACATTGACACAAAACATCATATTCATTTATCAATGTATTTTAAGATGAAACTTTCATAGAATGTTTTCAAAATGTCCTCTTTCTTGATATGATACACCCTGGGTCTACAAATTACATTGGCTGTAACCCTTCCTAACATTTCCGGAGTTATAATATTAAATGCAGCCGATATTCTATGCTGTAATTCTTGTAGGTCCAACACTGGAGTTACATAAACATGGTCTTTCACGTACCCCCAAACAAAAAAATCGGACGGTGTCAAGTCCGGGGGCCAATTGACTGGACTGTGAGTTGAGATTAGCCTATACCCATAAACATCACGTAGGTATTCAGTGACATCTCTAAAATTATGGGAAGGCGCGCCAACCTGCTAAAAATTCATATTTAATGTCACGGCAAGAGGTAAATCATCTAACGAGTCTTCAATAAAAAAAACAGATTCCAATAATTCGCCTTCCAAACGCCCAAACATTGATTCTGAAACGTTCTTGAAGCTGTCAGGGATGAATCATTCTTTGATTGATGCTGTTCTGTCGGTTAAACTTTGTGACGGTTTCATATTTCAATTTAACATTTTTGAAGTAAAACCTACTGGCGAAGTAATGGGCTTATTTTGTTTGGATCTAGTAATAATTTTTTAATAATATTAATTAATATTAATTTAATATTTCCTTATTTTATTTATATTACAATGCACAAGCCCACAGCTCCGGTGCCCCTAAATGCAATTGGAGCCTCTTATAGCTTTATTTGGATATCGCTACAGAAAGTCAGAATGGTTCTAATAATTTTATGATTTGGGCGTTGTAACACACTTACTAAGTTAAAAGGAACACACCCACACTGTCTAAGCTATTGGGCCTTAAATTAATGGGGCATTCAAAAAGGATATGCTGTTCATTTCGCTTATGTGTGCGACTCGGAGACCGACAGACTCTCGTCTACCTAGAAGCAAAGGCACCCTGCGCGGAACATCATTATAAGTTACATGCATGCGCACTAACTGAAAAGTGTGAAATTAAGCAAAAACATGTCTCCAGCCTTGAACCATACCACTTTCAACACAAAATAAAAAAGGTAGGGCAAAGCCAAAAAATTGTCAATACTTCACTTCACTGGCAGTGGACAAAGTTTAGAAAAAGCTCGTTTAATTGTTTCAGCCTGAGAATGTAATGCCGGTAACTATTCCAAGTTTGCAGCACATAACCGGTAGGTTATCTTCTTTCACAAGAACTAAATCACCTTCTTGGATAGTGCTTTGAGTCTTCTTCCATTTACACCTTTGCTGCAATTCGGATACATATTCTTTATTCCATCTTTCCAAAATATGCTGCCCTATTTGCTGCAGGTGTTGATATATTGAAAGTCGATTTTCAGGAATTTTCTGTAGATCCAATTCCGGTATTGTAGTCAATTGCTTGGTCAATAAAAAGTGAGAGGGAGTCAAAGGACTAAGATCATGTGGACTTGGGGATAATGGACAAATAGGTCGGGAGTTTAGGATGGCTTCGATTTCTGTGAGCAGTATATAAAAGTGTTCAAAAGTTAAATTTACGTTGGATACTAATCGCTTTAGATGATGTTTCATACTTTTCATGCCTGCTTCCCATAAACCATCAAAATGTGGAGATGGGGGCGGAATAAATCGCCACTCTATGTTTTCTTTCCCAAAGGAATGAATTAAATCGTTGCGTTTTTTTTTAAATAAAATTGTATAAAGCATTTAATGCAGAACTGGCTGCTACAAAATTGGTTGCGTTGTCCGAGAATATTTGACTCGGTTTCTCTCTGCGAGACACAAATCTACATAAAGCTAAAATAAATGCATCTTTCGTGAGGTCGGTTATCAATTCCAAATGAATTGCCTTTGCCAGAAAACATATAAAAACTGCAACATAAACTTTTGAAGTTTTAAAACGACCTGTTTTACTCTTCATGGAAAATGGACCTGCGTAGTCGACGCCAATTATGTCGAAGGGATGGGTTGGACAAAATGCGCTGCTCAGGCAAATTTCCCATAATTGGTTTGGAAATTTTGGGGTTGAATCTAAAACATTTCACACAATTTCGAACTGTCAGCTTGGCTAAATACCGCCCCAAAATTGGCCAAAATTTCTCGCGTATCGATGCTAATAAATGTTGCGGGCCTCCATGAAATAATTTTTCATGCTCGTTTTTAAATAATAATTTCGTGAACGAATGTTGTTTTGGTAAAATAAGTGGATATTTCTTTTCCAATTCATACTTTACATTTGACAGCCTGCCCCAACACGCAAAAGACCAACGTCATCAATAAAGGGGTTTAAATTTCCAATTTTATTCGAATTTAATTTACCTTTCTTGACTAATTGAATTTCACGAGAAAATGATTCAATTTGCACTAATTTTGTCAAGCGATTAAAAGCATCATCGATTTCTTGAACTGAAAGTGGTCCGAACTGACGATTCTGTTTTGAATTCTTACAATTTTCTTTGAATCTAAATATCAGTGCAACTAGTCGTGTCAAATTATTTATATTATAAAATATTTCAAATATAATAATATCGTAATTTTGACAAGCAAGAACATTGACGTTGTTTCGAATATCAGGGAGCACTTCTTCGTGATTTAAATTAATAGTGGGCGAATGAATTTCGTCTAATTTTAAATAATCTGGTCCTTGCCACCATATTTTTGCACCTCCTATTTCGCAAGGCTTTACACCCCGTGACAAAGTATCGGCTGTGTTAAATTGAGTTTAAACGTGTTTCCACGGGATTGCAACAGTCAAAGTTTGAATCTCCGACACTCGGTTATTAACAATTTTTTTTACCTTATTTGGGGGGGGGGGGGTTTCAACCACCCAAGTACTACGATTGAATCTGTCCAAAATACACATTTTTGTATTTTCAGACTTAGAGCTTTCAAAACCTTTTCATACAATCTAGCTGAAACTAGAGCACCGCATAATTCCAATCGAGGCTTGGTAATTGTTTTAAGAGGTCCTGCCTTTGATTTACTGCACAATAAATTAACAAATGCCTGGGAATTTTGGTCAATGGATTTAACATACACATGAACTGTAAGCTTTTTCGAAAGCACCGGAAAAGAAATGGAGCTCAACATAAGTTCAATTTTTACAAATAACATATAGATTTATTTTTAGTTCATTTAATTCACTGAGTTGCGAATAAAACTGACACCAAATTGAGTGGATATGTAAAAGTAACCTCTCATCCCAAGAAATATTTTCAAGCCATATGTTTTACAACAAAATTTTTATTAAAATTACACATGGACTTAGGAGCCCTAGTGGATCAAATACTTGAGATATTGATGACAAAATTATACGTTTGGTGATCTTTGAACTTCCCAAAATTTCACATGTATTATACATTAAACTTTCGCTAGTTGGACACCAAATCAAGTCTAATGTTTTTGTGCTTTGATTTTCGCCGAAGTCAACAATTTTTGACAAAGAATCATTATCAGGAATGCATGACAAAATTTCTGGATTATTGGAATAAAATTTTCTCATGTTAAAGCAACCTTGGCGATGTATTTCGGACACTGTTTTACATATTTGCATAGCTTCTTCAACCGTATCTGCACCTGTTAACATATCATCTACGTAAAAGTACGATTTTATTTTCGCAATTTCTGGGTAAGTACCCTCGTTTTCATTTGCTAATTGTACTAGACATCTTATCGCAAGAAAGCAAGCCGCCGCTGTACCGTATGTTACCGTTCTCAATTCGTAAGCGTCGAGTGGATCGTTTGAATTAAACCGCCACAAAATTCTTTGAAGCGATCTTTGCTGAATGGTGGACTCGACCATTTGTAAATTATTTAAAGAAAATCCCGTTGATGTTGGAGATAACCCGTCAAAAACTAACCGTAATTTAGTTGTTCTAGCGTTTCCTCGAAATACCCCGTGGTGAGGCATATAGTAATTTATACTCGATGAAGAATCGTCAGTCACCTTTTCCATATGACCAAATTCGATATATTCAAACATGAATTCACTATACATTCTTTTAAATCTGGTTTTGTGTCCAATTTCTTCTCGAGTGAAAAAAGAAAACGTTTTTTCGCGTTATCAAAAGATTCTCCTAACTTGGTTGTTTCTTGTTTTAATGGTAAGCTAACCACAAATAGACCGTCATTGTTTCGCGTCATATTTTGTAAGAAATGGGTTGCAATGGGGTACATCCTTCTATTTCCCAAAATCGTGCTATTTGCGCATGAAATTTTTTATTCATCGATGCTCGAAAAATTACAGTGGATGCTTTTTGATTAAATAAAACAGAGCGGACCCGATACTACCCCCCCGAAGCGAGTTTTTTGAAGCAAAGGTTTATTAGAGCCTAACGAAATTTGACCAACGCAAATTAACTTCCAAAAGACATCGGCACCTATAAGCAATGCTTTTAGGTTCAAAAAATGTTGAATCTGCCAGTTTTATGTTTTTCGGTATGTTAAGCTGCGAAACGTTTAATTTTAAACTTGGTAAATTTCCTGTAATTTTTGGTATAACAAAGCAAGAATTTTTTTCAGAAAATGCGCTAAATTGAGAATGAATTTCGTTATTGCATTTGGCTTCAATGCTTTAAAGAGAACCATTTTTCTGGCGATCAAAAATCTGTAGGTACGCCGTTGGCAACAAAACGTCATTTACAGTATTACAGGCTGAAAACGAAACGTTCGAATTTGTGATTGGATCTATTTGTTTTGCCCTCGAGTTTTCCGATGTAGAACTTTTACAAGCAACAGCGTTTTCAACATGCAAAAGAGTATGATGCTTGCCTGGCATGTACTACGTCTACATATTTTGCTAAAATGCCCTGGTCGCAAACAATTTAAACACAATTTCAGTGACAAGATCTTTTCACTTCTTTTGTTCGTGGGAATTTTCAGAAATTCTGAACAGTTGTGTATATAATGTAGGCCGTCGCAAAATGAACATTTTGCCGCTTTTTGATCGTTCTCGGTAATTAAAAATCCTCTTGAGTTTTTCAAATTGTTTATCGGATTGATTTGACTCAAATGTTTCTAACATCGAGTCAAAATGAGTTTAAAAATGATTTTAAATCTTTTAACTTGGAAACTTCTTGACTTTTTGACTTAAACATCTCCCATTCCCGCGCTGTAGCGCTATAGAATGTTGATGAAGATGACTAACACTGTGTATTTTGCAAAAGAAACAAATTATCCCGACATTCTTAGTACCGACAAAAGTTCTTTCCACTTATGTGTGCGACTCAGATACCGACCGCCTCTCGTCTCTTCAAGCAAAGGCACCCTGCGCGGAACCTTATTATAAGTTACAGGCATGCGCACTGACTGAAAACTTTTACATTAACCAAAAATATTTAACAAATATTATTTTCTCCAAAACGATTAAACCGATCGGAAAAATTCTTGAATAGGAAACGCGGCAGATCTGGGACTAAATATTTCAGTTCAGGCATTTTTTTGATTATCTACAGGGTTTTTCAATTATAAACAAAAATCTAAAAGACCATGAAAATTGTTGCCGTTTTCATGGGTAAAATGTTAGCCGCAAATGAGAAATTGTAAAAGATAGGAAGATTTGGTTTAAAATTTATATTGAGCTAAAATTTTCGTATTTACAGCTTTTATTATATATTTTATATTTATTTTTATTATTTTTAATTTTTTGTTTATTTTTTATTTATTTTTTCTCTTTCAACCCATTTTTTTATTTTATTTATTTTTTATATTTATTATTTATATTTTATTATTTTTATTTATATTATTTATTATATATTATACAGGGTGCTGGAGATATTTGGAAAACAGAATAAATAAAATCATAAATCATCATAAAATGTCATTTTCAGACGTTTCGGATTCAGATTTCTTAGAAACCACCTTAGGCTCAATTTTGCAAGCTTTTGGGATATTACCTCGAAATCCCATTTTGGGCTGAAATACCATCTCAAAAATCGATAGTCAGTAATTTATGTTTTATATCTCGCTTATTTCAAACTCTGAGAAAATGAAATCTATACGATATATACCTTGGTCCTTCCTTTAACCAACCATATCAAAAAGTCTCACACGAGTTGTGCCGTTTGCCGTCGGGAACGGTTTCTGTTGAAGGCTAAATTTTTTTATAAAATAATTAATTACAAGTAAATGCAGATGATTAGGGTTTATTTTATAGTATATTCGGATAGACCTAATTGACCTCCATCTACAGTAAAAATTTCAACTTTCTCGGAACAACGTAGGTATTTTAAAAAATTAAAAATTAAAATTAATTTAAAAACGACCAAGAAAATTTTGGATCGAGGTGGATATTGACCGATCCGGCTGAAATTTGGCACGAACTTGGTTTTACACCGATATCTAATGGTTAATAAAGGTTTTCTCTACTATAATGTTTAAGGACGCCAATTTATGACTAGCATTTGAAAGATATTGACTGCTTTTTCGCCCCTTAGTGCGCCCAAATCTACCTTAGAAAAGCATATATCTACTTAAAACCCCTTTTTTGTTACAAATAAATGGTTTTTGCTCCTTATTTCGAGTAGATTGTATTCAAACCCTGCATTTGCATAACTTACCGGACTCAAATCTACATTAAAACTGCAGATAATTACTTAAAAACCCACTTTCTTGAATTAATATTAGGTTTTTCTTTCATTTTTCTAGCTGATTAAAGTCAAAATCGGCTTCTCCGACACATATCGAACCTAAAACCGCATCAAAACTGCAAATATCAGCTTAAACTATCCTTTTTGATACAAACAGTTCCATATCCATGTCAGTATCTTTCAAATGCTAGTCAGAAATTCTTGTCTTTTAGCATTATAGTAGAGAAAACCTTTATAAACTATTAGATATCGGTGTAAAACGCCCTTTCTGAGTCAAATAGTTTCCGATTTCAATAATATCCCAGTCAGAATTTACTTTTTCGCCTCTTATTGTACCCAAATCTACTCTCCAAAAGCAGATATGTACTTAAAACAACTCTTTTTGAGACAAATAAATGGTTTTCGCTCTTGATTCTGAGTAGAATATAGTCAAAACCTGCATTTTCATAACTCACCCGACTCAAACCTACATTAAAACTGCAGATAACTACTTAAAAACCCACTTTCTTGGATTAATGGGAGATTTTTCTTCCATTTTTCAAGCATATTCCAGTCAAAATCGGCTCCTCCTCCTCGGTTCACATATTGAACCGAAAACCGCATCAAAGCTGCAGATATCAGCTCAAACTATCATTTTTTGATCCAAACAGTTACCTTTTGTTGTCAATATGTTTCAACTACTAGTCAACATTTCTCACCGTTTGTAATAATCATAAATTACTGACCATCTATTTTTGAGCTGATATTTCAGACCAAAATGGGATTTCGAGGTAATATTCCAAAAGCTTGAGATGCTCTCGGACCTCCGAGAGTGTATCCTGGGTTCTACGGCGGTAAATAAGACACAAAATTTGAAAACTACCAAACTTTTACTGAACGTAACACTACAAATTTCTAAAGAAACAATAATAATCACGGGATTTTCTTTATCCCCAAGAACATCGTCCTGTAGAATCTACAGCAGGGCTTCTTAAACTTTTTTATATAGATGTAGATGTAATATCGCACTATTTTACAATGTAAATAAAATAAGGATTAAATCAAGAATACGTACCCATTCATTTCACATATATATAATTGGAAACGTTGACGGGATATCGGTCGTAATAAAACACAATAAATAGAATGACATAAAACTATATATATATATATATATATATATATATATATATATATATATATATATATATATATATATATATATATATATATATATATATATATATATATATATATATATATATATATATATATATATATATATATATATATATATATATATATATATATAGTGTATATATAGTGTCATCATATATATATATATATATATATATATATATATATATATATATATATATATATATATATATTCCGAACAGTGTTCGAAGTGTTTTCGGAGCGCGAGCATTGAAGATGCCAAGTGAGATTTTGGCGAAACGTCTGCAGGATTCCAGTCGGAGTTCAACGAGCGAACGGTTGAACGGTATCTTGATTTTATGTAAATTAATGTGGAAAAGGCTGATTCACATAAATATGTTGTACAAAATGGCAGTAATTTTTTCATTGCCATTTCCGATAGTAGGGGATATTCTGATTTGATTTCTATCCAAAATTCATGTACAAGCACTTGAGAAAATCTGAGTCGCAAGGTAGTATCACTTGTTAATTCGGCAAATTCTTTTGTGCTTTTAAGTTTAAAAAATTCATTTCTTCCATTTCAATTGAAAATGGATTGCAAATCCATTGTTGTGTATCGATATCATTGGGAAAATTCCTATGCATGTAAACTTCCATATCCTTCAAATGATTAACTATAATTCTTGTTATAGGAGTATATTTTTTTGAAATATTGTTACTAATTATATACTCGTCAGTAAATGGAAACATTTCGAGCGATCCACTTTCCACTCTGTTCTTCCATATAAGAATTTTTTTAACAAAGGCCTCAAGTTTATTTTTTAACATAAACATATTAACGCAGACTCTTTGCATTGATAAATTCATATCATTGATTTTATCAAAAATGTCTGCCAAATAGCATAGCTTGAGAAGCCATAAATTATCGTGAAACTAAGCGGCCAAATTCGAATTTTGCTCTGTTAGAAATATAAGAACTTCATCTTTTAAAGTTAATAATCGTTTCAAACTTCGACCTCTTGATAGCCACCTAACTTCAGCATGTAGCAGTAAACTTGTATAATCCGGATCCATATCAATGCACAAATTTTTAATCAATCGGCTATTAAGTGCTCGACTTTTAATAAAGTTAATGATTTTGACTGCATCAAAAAACACAGGGTTTAATTCTGGTGCAATTTTTTTAACAAGTGATTCTCGGTGATTCATATAATGTGTAAATGTAATATTATCATTTCCAGCTTTAACAAATGCTGTAAAACCAAGATCTTGTCCGGTCATTGCTGCAGCACCGTCCGTGCACACACCAACACAATTTTTCCAATTTAATCCTTCTTTTTCAAAAAACTCATTTACTTTTTTATATATATGTTTTCCACGAGTATGACCTTCCAGAGGACGACAAAACAGTATATCTTCATGAATGCTTCCCTCATAAATATATCTTACAAAAAGTAACAACTGTGCCATTTTTGAAATGTCTGTCGACTCGTCCAGTTGTATTGCAAACTTTGAGCTGTCTTTAAGCCTCATAAGAAGCTGTTCAAATTGATCATTGCTAATGTCTAAAATTCTTTTGGACACAGTGTCATTTGATAATGGAATTTTACTAATTTCAGCAGCATACGGTTTTCCATGAACAATTTCAGACATTCTTATAGCTGCAGGTAGTAAAAGTTGATCTTCAATAGTAAAAGGCTTTTTCGTTTTTGCTATCAAATACGAAACTTCATACGATGCCAATAGATATTTATCATTCAAAGTAACATACTTCTCCAAAGTGTTCTTTTCTTTATTTGATGTTTGCAAAAGACGCTCAAAATATTCTATTGGCTTTTTTTTCTTTTCAAATATTAGCTAATTGTATAATTTAATGTAGTATTACTGTTCTGAATTTACTGAATATTGATTTTGTTGGGTAGGGCGTGTTACTTCAAGATTGTTTTGTACTAATTATGGAACAGAGTACAATCCCCCACTAGTTAACAAAATATTTTCTACGATGGCGCCTTTACGCCTATAATTGAATACTTAGAGTTCACAGCGAATTAGTAACTCAGCTAAACTGGTGGATAATCTTCATGAATGTTAGAATAGTATATTATGCAACAAGTGCGGTAAACTGCATTCGAGTCAGAAGATTTTTTGGCACGAGCGGATCGAGTGTTTAATATACGAGTGACTTAAAAAGTTTACCAAACGTGCTAGTTAAGGTTTTAAAACGAAGGCTCTCGTTTTTAAAAACACTTTTCATTGTGTTACAAACAGGGCTGCGAGCTTTACATCAAGCCGTTACAAGGGGAATTCCCTACAATGTACATTGTACACATATTTATAACGTTCTTATGCGAACGTCGCGTCGTGGATACTGAGAATGCTGAAGCTAGAATTTCTTGTAGTCATCAGCATATTCTATCACATAATTTGTTGCATACTATACTTTTGCCACGACCGTTAGTTTTTTGGTACCTATTTGCAAAACAACACGAATATGTTCACTGCCATGACCGTCAGAATTGACAATCGTCAAGATTCAAACTGTGCGGTAAAATCTCCGAAAACATCTGATAATAAGGTATTTTACGGAAGGGACTTCTTGAAAGTTAGAGATAGTTTTTCTCAACTTTTTATTAAAAACTGATTGTGATTTGCCTTTTTAAGATGGTAGTCTAGTTTAATGCCTAGATATTTTAATAGTTATCAGTATCATTGGGTAGTAACCACTCAAGCCGGTGGGGAAAAAGTCGTATTTAGTTTCTACTCATTATGTTCCATAGTATTGTAGTCTATGTAATTTTTTACAGAGTTCATAAATTTTTATTTTGTCTGTTGAGATTGGTTTGTTGCTAGTAAGGTTATCTTCATTTTCTCTCGTTTCAGTTTAATGATTTAATTTATTTTCTTACCTTACATATCAAAAAATAAATCGAGTTTCTATTTCCAGAAATCCAACGCCCGATGCGTCGGACCCACTTTTCAACCTAACGTGGCCGCATGTTACGCCCACAAATATACAGTATTTCGATTTCAACGATGAAATCGCAGTGAGACCAAACAGAAAGGAGAAGGAAATGGCTATGTGGAATCAGGTTTATTACACGTACGGTCAGCAGCCCTTCAAGGGATTTTAAAATGGATTGAAGTTAAATTGCGTATTACCGATTACCGACTACGACAGAACACGATTTTGTAGTCCGGGGGCCGGGGGTCTTTTTTAAAACGATTTTTATAATATTAATTTGTCGTGAGCAACCTTATTTAGCAAGACCTACAAAATTTTTCTCTGCAAAAAAGTTGTCAAGTGGGGCCTAAAAGAATGCGCAGGTGTGAAACAGGTGTTTTTGGTAATTGAAAAAAAAATATTAATATAAGTTAATTTTTATAACAAATGTTATAGATTATTTTATAAATTATTTGAAATAACATTTGTCCCACAAAAAAATGGGTCCATTAAAAATATCTTGAACATGTATGAATTATTAAAAAATAAAAAGTAACGAATGTCCAAATGATTTTTTTAGCGCTTGGTAAATATTAACTTTATTAAATTTATTGTGCAGTATTTTCGGTCCTACATTGAGCATAGTCGTTTCTACAATAAAACTTATCTCATTACCACATGTAGGACACTGAAACTGAATGATGGAATAGCATATTCTTTATTCAAATTAATAAATGTCCTACAAAAAAAATTGAGTGGTGAGTGCATTTTCCCGTGTTTTTGTATCTGCAAACTTTTTTGTTTTTGGTGATAGTGATCATGAAGTGTCTCTGTGTCTGGTGTCTCTGTAATTTATTGAGTTAAAACCAGAATTTTCGGGAAAATAAAGTGTATGTTAAAAACTTTTTCGAGACATTTTTTTTCGCATTTAAAAATTATCAAAAGTCTAGGAAGCATCATAACCATAAATATTGCAATGTGATTTTGCCTGAGAATTGGGGTGATGATGGAGTACTTTATCATTCTTCCTGCTACAGGAAATTTAGAGTTAAATCTAAATATTTATTAAGTGACAGGCAAGTTGCTCATATATTTTTACAATTTATTTTTAATAACATTTCTAAATAATAAAAAGTAGGAGTGTTCAGTTAGCAGATAGCATTCAAAAATATATTATGAATCACATTTTTGAACTAAAAAAAACGTGCGTCTAAAAGATACAATTTTCTAAAGTTACTGGCATTATGAACCCTACGACGACTTCTATGTCATTTGTGAATAATGAACACTACATATCTCCATCAAAGTTTTTAAGTTTTCCCAGTCGCATAAAGGATTTATGCTTTTCCAATTTAAATAACACGATAAAACGATTGCTTTCATTGTAGTCGTCTTTTTTTATTTTCAATAATTATAAGCGACATTAAAACATCAATATTTTAAGCTGTATTATCGAGACTTTCGAGTTATCTTGATTACATCAATTTATTCTTCGTTCAAAAAATAAATAATATATTTTTATCAGTTTTTTCTTTTAATTGCGAGTAGAGTAATTTTGCTGCTAATATATTCAGATATTCTTTAAAAAAATGTTCAAATATAAAAAATTCTTAAAATTACACGAGCAATGCAATTTCTTGCAAAACTAAAAAGTTTCTTAGAAAATTTGGAAAAAATTTAAGTGCAGTCATAGATAAATTTTTAAAAATTATTTCATTTTCCCATAGATATGAGTCCAATCAGATACTACTGCGATCGAAAAAATTTCTAAAAAATTTTTTGAAAAAATTGAACTGTATTTTTTAATCAATTTTAAAAACTACACTATTTTCCCAACGGTGGTAGCTGTATCAAATCATTGAATTTCTTTCTTAAAAAATAATGCATTTCTGAGAAAAATGTGTAGGAAATTTTAAAATTTACGAAAGAATGTACTTTATTTTTGAAAAATTGTTAGACATTTTTTTAATTTTGCAACACTTGGCTGTCTGCAAGATTCTAAAAACTGCTCTAAATGTTTTGCGAAAAATGCTACTTCATTGTTCGAATGATTTTAAGAACTTTTCATATTATTTGTTTTGTTATTTTTATTTTATTTTTTACAAAAAACAATAATAGTTAACTTATGCACGAAAATTTTGCAATTAAAGCGAGATTTTTAATACATTTTTAATACATCATAAATTCATAAAAAAAAATACATAAAAAAAATTCAACCATGGATTCCGAAAACTTCAAACATTTATGTCTCCGGTTTGAACAAACTGGAATCCCGTTAAAATTAGTTTGAAAAAAGCGTTTAAAATCATGTTATTTGTTTTAACTATATTTTATGACAGTTTAAATTTTTTTAGAGAAAGTTCGTGGGTATCATTTCAATGAGCACGTCATGCAGTTGAAACTGGCGGCTCAGTCTGACAGAGTAGTTAACGCTCCAGTTTTCGTTAAACATTAATAAACAAATTGAAACTATTAAAACGCCAGCCCAGCGCCAACAAACATTTTTTTAAATCGCTAAATAATTAAATGGTAGCCGTGCTCGGTCACCGTTAAATTTTATATTATGTAATAGTTTAATAATACTCCTACCAAATTTTAAAATTACCGGAAGATGCGTGTGGGACTTATAAACTATTTAATCTATACAACTATACAACAATTAAAAAAAACGGGTTGTTTGCGCTGTGCTGGAGTTCGGGTTCTCTGTGTTTGTTTATTAATTGAACTGAGGTGGCTTTTATTTGATGAAAATCCATTTAACAAAATAATTAAGAACTCAAAGTCTAGATTTTCACGAAATTATATATTGTTACAATTGTTTCGACAATTGTCTTTAACAAATGTAATATTTACAAACTACCTGCTACTTTATATACCGAAAAATGTTATTGAAACTTTAATTAATGTTGTGAGAATTTAAGTTAATTTAAATTTAATAATGGAGAGGTATTTAAATCTTAAATTGATCGTTAAGAAATACATATGAATATCTCATTTTGTTAATCTCCATGGTTTCAAATAAATTTAATTTTCAACTTTTTGTGGCTGTATATAAAATATCAAAATTATTGTCAAAAACGTGTTTTTCTGTGTTTAAGTGTGTAGCATAATTAGAATTTAGAACATTGTTTCTTAACGTTCTTTTATGTTCGTCAATGCGTTTCTTGAAGGATCTACCTGTTTGTCCAATATAAGTTTTAGGACAAGATCTGTAGACACAAGATTTTTGAGATTTTGGACATTTCGTTTTATTATTTTTTAAAAATTTTCCTATTGTGTTCTTAGTTCTGAAAGCTATTTTTAAACCACATTTGAATAAGTGTTTAGAAACTTTTTCACTGGGTTCTCCGATGTATGTAATTATTTTAAATTGTTCGTGTTCTGTATTACGTTTCACATAAATAGAGTTTACTGTTGTCTGGATTTGATTTTTATTTATAACCTTATCGATAATGGACGGATTGTAGCCGTTCTTCAGTACAATTTGTTTATTGATATTAAGTTCTTTGTTGTAATTTTCTGTTGACAGTGGCGTATTAAAAAGTCTGTGTATAATAGAGTGAAATGAAGCCATTTTGTGTGTATAAGGGTTTTTGAGCTGCTAAATTGTTTTTCGTTTTCGTAATAGTTAAGTATAAAAAATTAATAGAGTTATCCTGTTCAATCTCGATAGAGAATTTTATACGATTATGTAATGAGTTAATATAATTTAAAAAAGAATTCAATTGTCTGTCCGTTCCAACAAAGCAAGCAAATATATCATCCACGTATCTATACCACCATAAAAAACTTTTACTTGAAGTACTTCTAGTATGATATTTTCTAAATTATCCATAAAAATCTCGGCTAACAAAGGACTAAGTGGGTTTCCCATAATCAGACCTTCGTTAGAGATGTAAATCTATCCATTAAATTCAAAATAATTTTGGTCTAAAGATATTATTAAGCAATCTAATAAATATTTTTTCACCAATGTTGAAAAAAAAGGTGCGATAGCGTTCAAAGATTATCTTCATGCTATTTGCAAGATTATTTTTACAGCGTTACAAGAGGAACTATAAAGCTATCAAAACATATTTTATTGGGTATGTAAATGAAAAGTGTAACACGAAGCCGAAAAGTTATAAATATACTTAAAAGACAAGGTTACTGAATGAGCTATTCTAATATTTTGGAATTGGAGACATTTTCAGCATACTTTTGCACTTCCAACAATGTCTTATGTCCTGCCGGCATTCATCTAACTTCGTTATTGTCATCTGGAGTAGCGTGCGATAATTATGATAGATTTGTGGAAACAAGTTAGGGTAAAAATACTTTGCGTGACACTGTGGGCATCATATACCAAAATATCCCTACGCTTGAACAATTGAACGTTATAGAAAGAAATTTCGTCATGTACGTAGAAACCAGCAATCTTGTAGTTCGCGACTTGCATAAACGTAGGAAGCGATCGTTTGAGTAAAATGTGTTTGAAAACTTGTCAAATGCACAGCAACGCCGTCCAGAATTATGGCCTAGTAGAATACAACTAACCAAAACTCCTCTAACTTTAACACTTTGACTGTCACGCTGATTTTTAGTGGGCGCTTTCGACTATACTGTTGTGTTAGCGACTTTTGTGCACGTTTATGAACTTGTATATTATATTTTTTCAATTTTTTTTATTTTCTTTGTTTTTCTTTAGGGGTGTCGCTAGCGATACACCTGGCCTGTGCGGAAAATTTTTCACTCTAGCCAGGTGTATCCCTGGCGATACACCATTTTAATTTATTTTTTTTATTGCAGGTGTGAAAATCTTCAGTAATTTTGTGCAAGTGTTAGACAAAAAGTATTATTTGATAGTGTAAGTATTTAAAATCATAAAAATGATCGCCAAAAAATTTTTAACGGACCCTGAGTTAGCTGCGGCTCTTGAAGATGATGACATGGACATGAGTGATAAAGACGTTGACTCCGGGGATGATCCCAACTTCAGCCCAGATGATGGTGAGAGCTAAAGATCTGCTTCCCCACCTCGTCGGCGTCGTGTACCTCCCAGTCCATCTTCTCCAGTAGCTGCTATTCCGCCAAGAGCGACGCCATCACTAGTTCGCCTTACTGCTGGACCGAGGGTTACGGTCAATATCAATGATGCTTTCCAAAATATTGTTTACACTGATCCTGTAGGAAGGCAACAAAACTTTGCGTTTACTGGTATCACTAGTATGGATCCAACGATTGCAGGAGTATTGGCGCTTGCTGAGCCAATAGATTATTTTTACCTTCTTTGACCGACGACATAATACAAATTATGGTAGATTAAATCAACTTATACGCAATTCAAAAAATGAGAAACAAAATGATAATATCCCTTTTTCTCTTTCACATCGCTGGACACTAAATGACATGAGACAGTTCATTGGATTGTTGGAATACATGGGCATAGTAAAAGTTCCAGAACTTAGCAACTATTGGTCTACAAGCAAAATATTTTCCTTTCAACTACCTAAAAACGCTATGCCACGAAACCGCTTTGAGATGCTTCTGAGATTTTGGCATTTTGCTGATAACAACCAAGCAGTTCCTGGAAACCGGACACATACATTAGACAATGTTTTTGACAAATTTGTTAAAAATTTCAAAAACCCCTATGTACCGGGACAAAAAGTTTGCATTGACGAAACTATGGTGCCCTTTCGAGGTCGCCTTAGTTTTCGTCAATATATTCCATCGAAGAGGCATAGAAACGGAATAAAACTATATAAATTATGTAAACGATAAGGGTTATACATGGAACCTATCTATCAGTTTATGTTGAGAGGGACCTAACTGATGATAGTACGCAGAGTGCATCTGAAAATGTAACCCTGAAACTCATCGAGGACCTATTAGAGGAATATAGAACATTATATGTAGACAACTTCTACATCAGCGTAGAGGCACGCTTCTAAAATGCTTGAAAAAAAAAACGCATTTCGTAGGTACGTTACACTTCAATCGAAAATTTATTCCTCAAGAGATAAAGAATGCTAAATTAGCAAGAGGCGAAATCATTGCCAAAGAATCTCCAAATGGTGTTATCATTTTGAAGCGGCGCGACAAGATTCATGGGAATAGGCAACAAATTGAAAAAATGAAAACCAAATGTATCGTCGATTATGATGGGGGCAAGTCTCCAGTCGATGTTAGTGACCAGTTGGCATCCTATAATACAGCCCTTAGAAGATGTAATAAGTCTTACTGAAAGCTGATGATCGAAATAGTTAGGGGTACCGCACTGGTAAACACACACTTTTTATACAATCTCAATTCAGTAAACCCAAATTCAGAAAACATAACAACCTTTAGACAAAGTGTGGTTTCGTCGCTACTAGAAGTACCAACTTTCCCTGAGGACCAAACTGCCATAACTACAAGTATCAGAACAAAGGCAAATGTCACGCATCACGTGATTACCCATGAACAGAAAAAAAGATATTCTGGCCGCTACCAGTTGTATATAGCAAAAAAGAAAAAATAATCGATGGGGTAAAAAAATGCCTTCTCATCACTGTTTGTGATCAATGCGAAGTAGATGAATAAAGAGACATCCAGGCCCACATAACCTCACTTTTTGGCTTCCCGGCCACGGGTCCCCCGACCATGGACCACTCGGCCATGGGTCTTCTTCGTTTTGCGTCCTGGTCGTTCGACCATTGGCCACTCACCCCATTGGTTCAAGGCCACTCGCCCATATACCGCTCGTCCATTGGCCACTCCCCCTAACCTAACCAAACCGTCGTCCGTGGTACCAACCTAACCAAACTGTCGTCCGTGGTTCCAACCAACCAAACCGTTGTCCGTGGTGCCAACCTAACCAAACCGTTGTCCGTGGTGCCAACCGTGGTCCATGGTGCCAACCAAACCGTGGTCCGTGGTGCCAACCACACCGTTGTCTTTGTCCGTTCGCCCGCGTGCCGTTCGGTGGCCCCGCCCGCGCGGGGGGGCGTAGCCCCCGCTGGTAGAGTCCCCGCTGCGCCCCCCCCCCGCCATCTCGTGGGGGCTGCCTAACCAAACCACCGTGAAAACCCGTTTCGAATCTCGACCGTTGGTCGCGGTATGAATGTAAATTGCAGCGCGATTGTGTATGATGTGTGCGGCAGCGGATGCATGACATCATCGCTTTGCGAAATGTTTAAACGAAACCTTGGTGGGTGAGTTCATCGCGCCTTCGCAACGAGACTTTCATGTTAGTCCGCTGTCGAAATACAGTATATAAAAGGTTTCGATTGTTTGTCATCATTTAAATACCGCTTTAGTTGTGTGTGTGTGTGATCAAGTCGCTTAATTGACCAAACGATCAGTGTTATCTCAGTGTTAGCCGCGCCACCGCACCCTCCCAAACCAACGCCAAAGTAAGTACTATTTTTTGTTTCTTGAAAAAATTGTCAATATTGAACTGAAGGATTCTACTTTCGTTATAGATGGACTTAAAAGCATTAAATGAAAAAATTGCAGCGAATAAAGAGAATCGAAAACCAGTAGTTAAGTTGGGGCAGTTAGACGTTGGTCGACCATACAAGATAGACAAGGCCAGAATAGTAAAGACCCAGTTTGGTGAGGCGGTTCTATTGGAGTTAGAATTATCGGTGGTGTTCCTGCCGAACCGGGTGACGGACAGCTTCCGGCCGAATATAGACCAATTTTCGACGGGCCGCTACAGTCTGGTGTATCGGGGCATTAAAGAAGTCGGCAGTTGGCCCGCTCAACAATTTGAAATTGTTCAAAATGAAAAATTACGGGGGCGGGGGGAGAGAGAGACGGTAAGTCTTATTTTTTCAAATATTATTATTATTAATTGGTCGCAATGAATTTTACGCGAACTATTGAGGACGCTCAAAATTTAATTTTGGCTTTTCGTCAAGTGAACAAATACGTGTTCGCTAATTTAACGGAAGAAGATAAAAATTCAACAATTCAACAATTCAACATCTTAAGACTATTAAACAAATGATTTTGAATCATCGCCACCATTTTGGAATGGGGCGCGCGCGCGCTCTCGACATTATTCCTATCAGCGGCTGCATCACCGCGAGGCGTCCGCGTGTCCAAGTTTAATTAAAGAAAACTATATATACAATAACAAATATTTATCGAGGAGGGTCTTCTTCTTCTTTTTCTTCTTTTTGCGTCCAGTTAGTCGACCATCCCGTTGTTCCTGTTGATGACGTTCTTGTTCCCGCAAAAAAAAAATCTTTAAACGAAACCAGAATCTAAATTTTCGATGAGGGAGAGTGCGGCATCACCCCGCATTACTTCAACCACCTCCCCCCCTGTATATATATATATATATATATATATATATATATATATATATATATATATATATATATATATATATATATAGACACTCCGTAATTTCATTTTGTCAGTATGTTATACTTTGCGTCCGGAAGCGACCTCGTTAACACGCTGATAAATAAGTTACCTTTCGAACTACACCTTCCCGGTTATCAATTTTGCGGTCCGGGGACGAAATTGAAAAAACGGCTTAGTCGCGGCTATAGCGGCGTGAATCCTTTGGACGCGGCGTGTAGGGAACACGATATTGCTTATTCGCAACACCAATCGCTCGAGGAGCGCCACAAAGCGGATAAAGAGTTGGAAAAGCGTGCGTGGGAGCGAGCAAAAGCGAAAGACGCGAAGTTTGGTGAAAAAGCGGGAGCGTTCCTTGTTACTGCCACAGTTAAGGCCAAACGCAAGCTCGGTATGGGCCAACCAAAGCTGCGGAAGCAGCAGCAGCAGAAACGTCTTCGCTCGGGGCTAAAAAAAAAGAAGGCGGGTGGGCGCAAGAAAATTAAAGTATCCCGCAAGCAGCGTAGCCCGTTTCCTTTCGACAGGGGATCGTTAAAAAAATTCGCAACGCATTGAAGAAAAAGCAATTGTTGCACCACGATAATCCGACAACTTTAAAGCGCGGTGCGTCGGAGTTGCTTCGGGCGGGCAGAGACGCTGTCAAAAAGGCGGGCGGGCGTAAAAAAATTAAGGTGCCCCGCATTATACCGTTCGAATCGAAGAAGAAGAAGAAGGGGGGAATTTTACCCCTTTTACCGTTATTGGGTGCCCTCGGGGCTTTGGGTTCGCTCTCGGGCGGTGCCGCTGCCATTGCCAAAACAGTCATCGATGTGCGAAACGCACGAAAGAAACTAGAGGAGGACATTCGACACGACCGCGCCATGGAAGAGATCGGGAAGACCGGTTCGGGGTTATTTTTGAAAAAGAGTCATAGCGGCGGATTCGGTCTCTACCTGAAGAAGCAAAAAAACTTCCTATAAAGCTGCCCAGAAGAGCCCTATACGATATCGATTTAGTGGCGGCGGCACGCAAGTTAAAAATACCTTATTTTAGGCGTGTCTTTATGCGAGACACCTTACCCGAACGAATCAGATCGAAAGAGTGTGGTATAGTTAATTTGGACTTGAGTCGAAATCGAGGAACTCACTGGGTAGCCTACAAGAAGATGGGGACGGATGTCGACTATTTCGACAGTTTCGGTAACCTAAAACCGCCCGTCGAATTGGTTAAATACTTCGGCGGTAATGGCGTCAACATCTACGACCGATATCAAAAATTTACACAGTACAATTGCGGCCATTTATGCTTGCAATTTCTCTATAAAAGCGAGGGAGCGCGCGCCTTTCCCCAAAAGAGAACATGTCCGTCATCTTTACGTTGAAGGGACACAGTTCGGTTTTGTCCATCGACTTTGTCAATCCGCTGCATTTGGACGAAGGCGTAGAGTACGGTTTGGCTCTGATTGGATTCCACTCGTACAACAACATCCCCAACATTGAGAACGGCTCGAATAAGTTGTATTATTTCGACGAGGACAACCACGAGAACGTAATTAACATTCCAACCGGGTCGTACGAAATTAGTGACATTAACGAGCATCTACCGAAAAAACATCCGGTCGACAAGAATGCAAAGTTAAAAGAAGAGATCTCGATCAAGCCCAACAACAATACGATAAAATGTGAAATCTATAGCGACACGTACGGGATAAACTTTAAAGATCACGACGACAGTATCGGAAAACTGTTGGGTTTTTCGCGGAAAATTCTGGAACCCCGCAGCGTGCACTGTTCCGATTTGCCTGTGGACATAATAAAAGTGAGAACCATACATATAGATAGCAACATAACGTCCGGAGCGTTCTACAACGACAGACCTTCGCACACAATTTACGAATTTGCCTTGTCCGTGGATCCGGGGTACGCGATCGACGAAACCCCGAAATACCTAACTTACTTGCCGGTAAACAAGCGAGAAATCTACAACATTACGCTACACGTTCTGGATCAAAATTTCGAGCCGGTCAATTTCCGAGGCGAGGAAATCATCGTCAGATTGGAGTTGAAAAAGCTATCATAAATGTTGATTTTTAACGAGGTCGTCGAAAATAAAGGTCCTAACAAACCGTCGGTAGAGTCAGTCACGAGACCGAGGGGTACCTGTAAAGGACGCCTTACACCGACGAACAAGCAATTTCTTCGTTCGCTGGGCTACGATGTTATCCAATCAAATTTTCGACATACACAGAAAACCAAAATATGACGAGTCGATTCAGCGCGTGGAAAGTCGCACTTATCACCCGTTTGTGAAATCATTTCTCAACAATGACACAATCGAGATAACGATCAATCAAGGAGATGCGTGGTTGCTTATGCACGACGCGAAGGATTCGAAGCATTTAGACGTCGCCGGCTGGAATTTCCCGCAACGAGCTATTCTCGACAAGGACGGATCTTTCAGCATGCGGATCCCATTGCGTCATTTTTTGAACATTTTCAAAGATTATAATATGATAACGTGCGGAAAACAAACCGTAAGATTGGTACGGGCGAGACATGACAAAAATTGTATGGTGATTACTCCGAAGCCCGGCACCGCCGCCGTCATTTCCAGCGAGGCGACCACGGCGGAATTAAAAATTGATATCGTCGATCTCAGAGTCAAACATATATTTCCAAATGACGAAATCAAATTGCAATTGTTGCAATCGATTCGAGCGGATCAGCCCATTCTGATACCATACCGAAGATGGGAACTGCACGAACATCCAGCCCTGACCGCGGGCGCTGTCAAAGAAATTTGGTCAGAAAAACGTGCGCGGCGGTTGAGAGTCCCCGCTATGTGATCGTCGCGTTTCAAACAAATCGTAAAGATAATGAAAATAAAGACGCCACTTATTTCGATCACATCGATATTACGGATATACGACTAACGCTAAACGGAGAATATTACCCTCACGAACGCTCGCGCCTCGACTTTGACAAGAACGATTTTGTGGAGGCGCATCACAATTACACGGATTTCTATCCTAGTTATAAGGGATGCGAGGAGAGACGCGCCCTGCTCAACTACGAAACGTTCAAAAGTCGAGCCGTATTCGTCATCGATTGTTCTAGAAGAAACTACAGTCTGAAATCCAGCACGGTCGACGTTAAGTTAGATATCGAGGCTAAAAACGGATTTCCTGCAAATACGCGCGCCTATTGCGTCATCATTCACAATTGCATCGTGGAACACCGGCCGCTTAGCGAAATTGTCCGAACGTTGTCGTAATAATAAATTTGATCGAGCGGCGCCAGTTCGTGGTACAAAGTTTGTGAAGTCAAAACATTTTGTGGTAAACATGCGGTTCGTGGTGGTCGACATGCAGGGATTCCAGCTGCAAGACGGCGGCGAGGGCTTCGTCGTCAAGGAGTTGGCGGCATGTAATGGCAGTCAAAGCTGCCATTTCATTTTCAAGCCGCCAAAGGAATATGGGCGGCTGTCCTCCGCCGACATGCGGGGGGTGCAGTGGTTGGAGGATCGCCTCCATGGATTGATATACAGCGGGGGATTTGTCGACTATGCGAGGGTGGACGACGTGATAAATCATATTAACGCACAGGCCGACGTCATTTACGTGAGGGGACAGGTAAAGGCGGACTTACTGGCCAAGAGGCTGGAGTCGTCGTCGGCGTGGAAGCCCACCATCATTAACGTGGAACAGTTTGACGACGGCGAGCCACGACGACGAGACGGCCACGCCGCAACTGTACCTCCGCCGCCGCCGCCGCAAAAGTTTGAGAAAAAAGAGAGACCGAACTGGGCGGAGGACGACGAATGTGCGCCCTAAATAATATTTTCGAATTATATTCATGGGTATAGGCCAGTATACCCATTATTGTATAAAAAAAATTAATTTTTTTTTTCAAAAAAAACTTTATCGTTTTATTTTGATCTGCGCAACATGTATTATAAAAAAAAATACACGTAAATATGAATAAAAAATCATCTCCCACGTCCCCTCTATAAAAACGCTAGTTATGATCCGCGTATATTTAGTACTGCAGTTACTTTGTTCGAGAGCGGGAGAGACTTAAATTTACTTTTTTTTTTCGATATTTTTTTAAAAATAACACTTTTTGATTAAAAAATTGTATCCATTTTCGATATTCTTTTTTTTTTTTTTAATTAACTTACCAACTTCGTTAATTTTGACTAGCATTTTGTCACTCAACTCGCCCGATTTGTGCGGTTACCCCCCTAGGTTAAAGTTAAAGATTTTTTTTTTTACAGATAACTATTCTAATAATTCCCGACGAATTTTATGATTAACGAGGATTGGATCTGTGTGAAATGCAAAACATTTTTTTCGATACTATGTTTTTTTATTTTTCAAAAAATCTAAATATGAACTACAACTGTTGTTGGTATCCCACTCATCATCATCTGCTGTTGTGACTGGTCCCGTCCAATTTGTTGTCGTTTGATATGAACTACAACTGTTGTTGGTATCCCACTCATCATCATCTGCTGTTGTGACTGGTCCCGTCCAATTTGTTGTCGTTTGTTGCTGTTTTTTTTGTTGCCTTTGAGCTTGCAAGGCGTACCACTGCCGGTCCTCTTCAATTTTTTCATTAAATCTTGCTACGTGTTGATTTAGCTGTTGCTCCTTCCACGCCGGCCACTCTTGGGGGTGTTTCTTCCAGACGTGATTTGTGAGGCGCCGCTTAAGCAACAGGTGTGATTCGTCGATGGGACAGAGAATTAAATCTTTTGAAAAGAAGAAAAAAAAAATAAAAAATTAAAAAAAAATAAAATTCTTCAAAAACTTACCAGCAGCGGAGTAGCAGCAATAAGAACCTTCTTTATTCATTGACATATTGAAGTTGTTCGAAGAAGTGTTTTCGGAGTACGAGTATACACACAATGTTTCGCCACGAATTGCGCCGCTCGATCAAATTTGCCTCGTATTTATTATGACAACGTTCGGACAACTTCGCTAAGCGGCCGGTGTTCCACGATGCAATCGTGAATCATGACGCAATAGGCACGCGTAATTGCAGGAAATATGTGACACAAATTACGAGTGCAACGAATTTTTTTTATAAATTGATCAACGCAGGACCCGTGGATTTCAGTCTATTAGGCATCAATTGTCCACGCGAGAAATTTTTTAAATAAATTGATCAACGCAGGACCCGTGGATTTCAGTCTATTAGGCATCAATTGTCCACGCGAGAGCGTGTTTCAACAGATTAAAAATTTGTTAATGAAACTGACGACTAGGGGGTGACCACGATGGATAAAATACTGTTGAGCCATCCGACGAACTTGAACAGCGAAGACCTGAAAGTGCTGCCGGCACAATACCTCAAAGAACGGGTGAGACCCTACGAATTGTTAAATATGTGGCACAAATTACCGGGAAAACATCGATGTAATTTTGAACTACAAACTCATCTGCCGTGTTTTGTGCATTACAACCGGCCTGACAGCAGAACCCATATCGACGGACCGGCTCCCTCGCAAAATCGGTGTTTTCATTGTTTGAGCGCTATAAAAAAGCGCTGACGACGTGGTGATCAGTGTCATTCGAGAACGCGATGGCTACGCTAAACGCCAAGTTTATTTTGTTGTCCACATTAGTGCAAAATATGTTTTATATTCACAAACCCAGCGGGGTAATTGAAGCATATGTGTGTTTCAAAAACGTCGATAATCGTAATTTTTTGTGTTAATGGCCGGACACCTGGACGCCGATGCATCTGGCGGCGACGGACGGCAACCTGTTTGAGACTAAACTGCCAATGAGTGCGGTGCACCAAAATTATAAAGCTCGTTTGGTTTTCTCCGATCGCAGTTACGGAGATCAGGGAGAATGGCAAAGCATCGTAAGCAGTAGCAGCAGCAGCAGCAATGACTCTTTAAACCAAAACAAATCCAGAAGACTCCAAGGCAGTGGTGACGACGACGACAAGCACTTTTCTCCGAATCAAAAACAAACTATTTTCATTTTGTTATACCTGATCGCGTCCAGTTCGCTACTTTTGCTATGAAAGTGTTTGGTCAAGATAACTAAAACTCAATGTGCCGTCCAATTTCGACGATAGGAGGGGGATGAAATGTATAAATACTGTGTAGGAGTTATAAAAACAATGTAAGTTTTGTGTGTGTGTTAGTTGACTGAACAACAACAACAACAACAACGATGGGTGGTGATTGGGATGCAACATTTAATAATCACAGAAGAATTACGCCTACGCGTATTCCGGATACTACAGTAACCATCGATGAACATATATATGTCGAGATGGATTGCGCCCAAGTATGCCTGTATGTTAATGGACAGCAGCGACTAGACTTTACCCACGAGGCATTTTTGGAGTTTTTATATTTTATTGACGAGGAAATCGGAAATCTAAAATGGAACGACGTCATCTTCCCCCTAGGAGATTGCATGCTAGCGACTTATTGGCACGAAGAAGAACGGTGTGACTTAACGCTGAAAAAATTCAATCCGTTAATCGAAATATACCTTGAGCGCGAGGAAATAGAAAAACTCGTGTCTCATAAAATGAACTTGTTCAATGCTTTAGAGTCTTTCCACTATATACGTCTCGGTCAATAAAATATACATATTCTACTTATTGTTTTTTTTTTTTAATTTCTAATCAGTTTCTGACGGAAACACGCGCGCGCGGGTGTACTCATCCGGCCACGTTATGTGTGGAAAATTAAAAATAAAATGCAATTTCCGGCAGCGAAAGAAACACATGCGGTAATAATATCAACGTTTCGTATTTCCTGTGTCGCAGGATGTGTGGATTACTAATCGGACCGAGTGGCTCATTAATTTGTTTTAAGCATTTTTTTGCGGCGAAGGCAGGCGACGCGATGATCTCACCCGCTGCCACGCGGCGGTCGCAAGCCATGATGTCACCCAACCGACGAGTTTCAACTCGCAAAAACTCGTCGGCTGGGTGACGGCGCTCCTTGAACCATTTCTGCGAATAAGCAATGTCGTGGGCCTTACACGCCGCGTCCAAAGGATTCACGAAATATGTTGTGTATATATATATATATATATATATATATATATATATATATATATATATATATATATATATATATATATATATATATATATATATATATATATATATTTATATATATAAATAAAATAAAAGCAAACACGGAAAACTGTTACTCAACTCCTTTAGGGCGGTGTTTTGTGGACCGAGCGGGTGCGGTAAAACTAACGCCATGTTGACGCTACTCTTCAGCCCCAATGGAGCGCGTTTCGAGAACGTTTACGTCTACTCAAAGTCGCTGTATCAACCCAAATACCAACTACTGTCTCGCGTAATGAAGCAATGAAGCAAACCAAAGGACTTGGATACTTTCCTTACAGGGATAGCGACGAGATAATCGACCCCACCGAAGCGAAAGAGAATTCCGTGTTCATTTTCGACGACGTGTCGTGTGACAAACAAAATAAAATTCGCGAATATTTCTCAATGTGTCGACACAAGTCCATCGACGCGGCCTATCTCTGCCAGACGTACTCCAAAATACCCAAGCAACTGATACGGGACAATTGCAACGTTATAGTACTGTTTAAACAGGATGACGTGAATTTACACCACGTTTACGATGAGCACGTCTCGCCCGACGTTTCGTACGACGCTTTCAAAAATATCTGTTCCGCCTGTTGGCAGGACAAGTACGGAAGCCTCGTAATTGTCAAAGATTTTGAATTGAAAAACGGCCGTTACCGCAAGGGTTTTGACAAGTATATAAAAGTGGATGACAAGTGATCGTCGGAAACACACATTGTCATGAAGGCGGCGCCCGTTGACATCGCCGACGCGGCGCTTAAACGGAAAGTAAACGACCTGTCCAAGTCAATTAGGAAAAAGTACTTGGCTCTAAAATTGGGCAAGAGCGAGGAGGAGGCGTCCATTCGGAAACTTTTTAAACCCGTCAGCGAGCCGCTCGAGCGTATTGCGAAAATAAAACCCCTCCAACCGGCGTTGTTAAAAGTAAAAAGCGAACATACCGGCCTCAAGCAAGAACCGAAAGCGGAAATCAAAAAAACGACAAAGTGTCGTTTTTGCCGTTGGAGGAGATTCGGGAAACGGTGACATCCTCGGCTGCCGATCGTAGTGTAGTGATGCAAGATATTCAGCAGGAGGAAGGGGAGGAGGATGAAGTGTTTGACACCTCGAATGTGGCTAACGAGTCCTTTCGATCCTATCTGGATCAATATCCTGAGATTTCCCATCCTTATATTCAAAATTTATGGGCGAAATCGGCCGACGCGGACATCGTTTATGGCCCCGTTTATGACTCGATCTCATCGAAATGGGTTCTCGGCAATAAGTGGATGGATTTTCATCGAAGATCCGGCGACATTATTGTGGACGGCACGCGTTACCCCGGCATTCTCGGCCTATATAATTTGGTGTTTTTGAAAAACCCCCAGACATACACCGAAAACGATTTGGCAGAATATAAAAAAATTATGGATGTCACGGGGGTACATGGGGACTCGCGCGGGCGTCTAAAAGGCGTGTCGACGGTGCCCAAGTACATTCAGGTCATTCGACCGTTAGTAAAACCGCGTCCTTATTCGTACAGTGGACAAGGTTATAGTATGCGCTATAATAACGCGCCTATGGAATACGTGTACTGGGATGACGTCAACGAACTTGTTGAGGGCCTAAAATTACTGGTCGCGTCGAAACACGCAGGGAACACGTCCGCGGACAACGAAATTCTCTCTATCGTCGAAGAGTTAAAAGAAGCCGGTATAATACGTTAGTTTAATAATAAGTCTGGACAAGTTTGGACGTTCCAGCGGTGTCCGCTCGAAGCGAACTACCGTGATAAAGAGCTCCGCCTTCGATTATACCGCGGAGGGAAACGTCGATATGAACCATTTAAGAATTTGCAATGTCCAAACGCCTAGCGAAAACTACGACGCGGCCACCAAAAAGTACGTGGACGATGAAGTGGACGAGGCGCTTACGAAAAGGCTACGATCCAAGGACGTCATCGCATCACCACCGCTGCTAGCCCCAGAAGAACAAGCGTTCGAAAAACACGCTTTAGCGGTGGAGCGACTCTCGCGGCAAAACAGGGACATTACCCTGGCGTTGGAAGCAAACAAGAGTAGATTCGCACGTTTAGAGCAACAAGTCGGAACGTTTCGAGGTGAATTTCTAAAGTTTCGCCGCGACCTTGATCGCAAACTAGGCGAGAGATGCACAAAGCAAGAGTTGGAAAATCCCGCGTTAGTGACGGAACGGAGATTCGACGAGATTGTTCCCGAGGTGAATCGACTCTCCCGGGAAAATAAAGATATAACGAGGGCGTTGGAATTAAAGATTCTCAATCACCCGCCGCAGCAACAGTCGTATCGGCCCAAAAAAAGAGCAGCAGACCAAATTGACGAATGAGTAGTAAAGAAAAGATACAACTCGTGCGGGAACTGCACAGGCCGGCACGTAGAAATTATGCGCGTCGCAGAACTATAATACGAGGGTTGGATGATTTGTGACAGGCCGATTTGGCCCAGCTCGATCGATATGCGAAACAAAATAAAAACTTTAAATTTATATTGGTTGTTATCGATTGTTTTTCAAAATATGTGTGGTGCGAACCGTTAAAAAGAAAAACGGGTAGTGATGTGACCAAGGCCTTCGCCAAAATTCTAAAAGAGGCACGGGATCGACACCCAAAAAACCTGCAAACGGATCTGGGCAAGGAATTTTATAATGGCAATTTTGAGAAGCTCATGACCAAGCACGAAATAAATCATTATAGTACGTACAGTAAGAAAAAGGCTGCGATAGTCGAACGGGTAATAAGGACGCTCAAAGAAAAATTGCATCGGTATTTCTCGTTAAACGGAACCTACCGCTGGACACACGTGCTGCCCTCTGTCGTTCAACAATACAACAACAAGAAACACAGAACGACGGGAATGAAACCTAATGCGGTGAATAAAAGTAACGCCGATTCACTTTTGAAGAGCGCTTTCAGTCACCTGAAAATATTCGGAGCTAGGAAATTGAAAGTGGGTGACGTGGTTAGAAATAGTAAAGCCAAACACGTGTTTAACAAAGGATACACGCCGAATTGGACCACCGAACTATTTAAAGTGGTCAAAGTGCAGATCACGAACCCGGTGACGTATCTTCTCGAAGATATGAACGGTAAACCTATAATGGGAGGATTTTACGAAGAAGAATTGCAAAAAACGGCCAATCCTGACGTCTATCTCGATGAAAAGGTTCTGCGCAGGCGCGGTAAAAAAGTTTTGATACGCTGGTTGGGATTGGACAAGTCGCACGATTCGTGGATTGACGACGCGAATGTATTATAAGTCTCAGTGTCGATGTAACAGTCGTGTCGGGCGCGCATCATGGAGCAGCAGCAAATATCGCTCCCCCCCCCCCCCCTTCCGAAGAGTTGTACGAATTTTTAACGAGCTACGACATACATTATACGCCGCCACCACCACCACCGGAAGTGCAACAACAATAAGTAAGACAACCGTCAAAACGGCGTCGTAGTGCGACGACGCCCCCAAAGCCCCACAAAAAAAAGAAAAAGCGAAGAAACGGTTCAGCAGCAGCAGCAGCAGCAGCATACCGGCTCATCCTCCTCCTCCTTCGGTTGGTTCGATACGTTTATCGACGACGAAGAAAGAAGGGTGGTATGCGAAGCGTTCCAGTTGAAAATGGTTTTAGAGTCGCAGCTGGTGCGAAACGAGGACCGGATCAAAGAGACTGAAACTAAAATTGCCCTGCTGCAGAGCGAGTTACAAGTAGCGCGCCTTCACTCCGACGAATGCAGAAAAAAACTTAAACATTTTGCAAGTTTAGCGTCCTCTCTGCCCGCATCAATCCCATAGTTTTTTTTTTATTTTTAAAATATTGTCGATGTTGATGTAAATAAAAAAAAATCTTTAGTGTTTTTTTTATTTAGACACACAAACACTCCTCCAAACAACAACAAGAACAAAACCTGTTGAATCGGAAGTGAAAAAAAAAAGTTACATATACATTTTTTTTTACATTAGAATAAAAAAAAGACCAACATAAGCCTATTTTTTTTACAAATATTTTTTATTATTAGGTCGCAATGAATATGTTAAAACAAATCAATTATCGCCATTAAATTATTATATATTCTGGTGTGATCATCGTTTTCTGAGGGATTCTAAAAAAGACTAACATAAGCCTAATTTTTTACAAATATTTTTATTATTATTAGGTCGCAATGAATATGTTAAAACAAATCAATTATCGCCATTAAATTATTATATATTCTGGTGTGATCATCGTTTTCTTCGGGTTCTAATTCAAAGTGTATTTCGGAATAGCAACTTTCACACCAACTCCTCTGACTCTGGTATACCATATACAGGGTTTTTCACTTAAAACTCCGCACGCCAATAAGTCCAAAACGAAAAGAAATATTTAATTTATCTAAAAAGTAGTCAAAGTGTGGGGTCAAGTAGATATTTCCTAAAGTTTAAAAAATTCGACGCCTGCAAAGAGCTGGGCGTCGCGACGCGTCGAAAAATTATTCGATTGCAGAGACTTTGGAAATACGCGCATACAAAAGTACATATTATTTAAAAACTTTTTTGTTATTTACTCAAACTTATTTACTTTACCCGTTTCTAAGTTATACCGATTTAAAGTAAACATTTCTTGATTAATAAAAAATGTGATTAGCGCTTATTTTTACAAGTATGCCATGAATGTTAGCTACTATTGCAACCATTGTTATCGCAGTTGTTTTAAGTGCAATTACAAACGTAAGTTGTTATTGCTGTATCAAAAAATTGTCACATTTTGACACAAGAAATATCCAAATTTGTTCGGTTTAAAAAAAACTAAGAATTATTATGTGAAAATAGTGCAATTTAGCAATGAGGAAAAAGTAGACATGTTACTGGTATTTGGACAATGCAGATGCAATTGTAGAGAAGCAAAAAGAGTTTACGCACGGCGTTATCCGCATAGAAGAGTCTCCGATGCAAAAACCTTTTCAAGTTTATGTAAAAACTTAAGAGAATATGGCAGCTCCATAAAACCTAAAAGAGATAGAAACAGGGCGGCTACAAATGATGAAAATACTGCTGCTGTAATTCAGCAGGTTGATAATAACCCCAAGATATCCCTATCAGAGATAAAAGAAAATACGGGTGTTACCATAAGTTCTTCGTGGAGAATTCTACATAGAAACTCTTTTCACCCGTACAAAAGTAAACTAGTTCATAAAGTAGAACCAGGCGATTATGCTAGAAGAATGTATTCTTAGCAACATTGTCCGATTTGTATAGCCAAGATGCAAATTTTCTCTCGAAAATTTTATGGAGCGACGAAAGTCGATTTCAAAATAATGGAATCGTTAATAGACACAACTGTCGTTTTTGATCCGAAAACCATCCTCGTTGGATTACAGAAAGAGGTAACCCACGAATTTTTAGTATCAATGTTTGGTGCGGCATATTAAATGGATTCCTTAGTGGACCTTACTTTTACGAAGGAACTTTAAATGCAGATCGCTATTTAAGATTTCTTCAAACTACACTTCCGGAACTATTAGAAGAAGTGCCTCTTGACACTAGAATGAATATGTGGCTACAGCAGGATGGAGCGCCTGCACATAATGCTCAAATAGTAACGAGGTATTTGAACCGAGAATATCCCAATAGATGGTTTGGTACTAATGGACCGGTAAGGTGGCCGGCGAGGTCCCCGGACATTACACCACCAGATTATTTTCTTTGGGGCTACCTAAAAAACGTTATCTATGAAGAACCTATCGAAGATTTGGCTGATCTCATTAACAAAATTAGTGCAGCGTGTGCCGCTATCACAAGAAGGATTCTCCTACAAGTGACCCAATCTCATCTGTTAAAAGTTTTTGATAGTTGTGTTCGAGCAGAACAAAATTTTTGAAGTGTCTTATTATGTAGTTAATTGCAATAATAATTTTGGTTATTAACTTGTAGGTATTTTACTGTTTTTTCATTTATTTATCATATTATCAGAAATAAATCGATAAAAAATAATAAATAAAATCATACTAAAATAGTTGAAATCTATTGTTTGTAATTGCACTTAAAACAACTGCGATAACAATGGTTGCCATAGGAACTAACATTCATGGCATACTTGTAAAAATAAGCGTTAATCACATTTTTTATTAATCAAGAAATGTTTACTTTAAATCGGTATAACTTAGAAACGGGTAAAGTAAATAAGTTTGAGTAAATAACAAAAAAGTTTTTAAATAATATGTACTTTTGTATGCGCGTATTTCCAAAGTCTCTGCAATCGAATAATTTTTCGACGCGTCGCGACGCCCAGCTTTTTGCAGGCGTCGAATTTTTTAAACCTTAGGAAATATCTACTTGACCCCACACTTTGACTACGTTTTACATAAATTAAATATTTCTTTTCGTTTTGGAGTTATTGGCGTGCGGAGTTTTAAGTGAAAAACCCTGTATATTAATGCACAGGCTTCGACGGTAGGTATGTGTCGATAATCGCAAAAATCAAATTTGATTTTTGATTTTTTTTCAAAAGTTATAAAAGCGTCTTTGCAAGATTCACAAACCATCAACAGAAATGTTCGGGTCATTACTATATAGTGTTTTTCCCATAAATAATAGCTATAATGCTCAAAAGGATGGTCTGTATACCTTGGCCATACTAAAATGGCATTTCGATGTGCCAACGATACTTTCTTTTGACGGGTTATCAAACTCAAATCTGGTGGAGGTGGTCGTTCACATTTGACAGCGAGTGCATTAATATATTTCCGCCTATATTCGGGATATTTTTCCATTATCTGTAGCGTTAGCGTCCTCGGTAAGGTCGTTTCAAGCAGAGAAAATGTGCAACAGAATGAACGTTTTCACTAATTGACTTTATACATAGATCTTTCAACGACAACAATTCGGCCATTGTCTACAACAGAGAAAAAAAAATTACAGTGCCTTGTAATGTCCCCACGGAAGAGTATCAAACGTGTTTGCTATAAGATATCTTTTGTCGTCATACGGACTTAGCGCCACTTTAGTTTGTTCGATACTAAACACCTCGTGCGTATAAGAACGAATGGTTCGTTGAGTAGCATGTTTTTCTTTTAAATTTTTCAAGCAATCAACAAAATCTTCAAAAGTTATTTAATTTTTAACAATCTGGTAGTTTACACCCTTTGATTTTTTTACAGTTTTTCCGTTTAAGATTTTATAAGTGTACATTTTCGATCTTAGTCCGGCATAGTGTGAAATTATTGAACCGTTGGCCTCGTCCTTCATTAGACCCAGTACTTTCTTATTGACGCGAGGCATATTGTATGGATTATCAATGGGATAGTCGGACGTGTCGAATTTGCTTAAATTGGACTTAATAATCTCTTCGTATACATCATCACAATGGATGTTGTAAATGAAACTGTCCGTGTCCATATACTGAATTTTACATTTCTCCGGACCTAACTTGGGTAGCATGTAATCGTAATGAAACGAATACATGATAATTTTAGATAGATCCAGAATTGACATTCCAATGTAAAGGGGTTTGTTAAAAATAAGTTCCGATTTTTTCAGTTCACCAACATTAGATTATCATCTAGTACAGTTCTATTGTGAAATCGGGGACTAGCAATTAAATTTTTAGCGCCGTAACGACCCTCCCACTTTCTAACAAATTTTACGACTTACGTATGTTTTCCATAGTTTTTCCGAACACCGCGTTGTTAAATAATTTAAAAAGATTTTTACCAAAAGTGGTAGTGGCTTGCGTCCGTAAGTGATTATTTAGATCGATATATTCTTTTAGCCAAGAAGATTGTCTAAATTTTAATACTCTGTGTATTTTAGTAAGAACGAGTCCGTGTTTTAAAGCTTGCTTTAAATTTCGATAGTGTATAACGTAATTGGTTTTATTAAAAAGGGTTGCCATCAATTATGGTAATTTTGAATTGGGAGGCACGCGAGGCTCGGCACAAAATGGGAAATCTTTATGTAGATGGGGTAAACTCTGAAGGTATTGCAAATCTACCTCCAAAATATAGCCTACCCCGCCCGTTTCTGGAACATTATTAATGCTAAGGGAGGCAATTTCTTCCCGAGTCAACCATGTGAATCCGCCGTAGGGAAGAGGCTCTGACATAGCCTTGCCGTAAAAATTGTTAACGTCAAAAAATGTGAGATAATTTGATTGCTTTGATGGGTCGTAATTGGAGATGTACTTGTTGTTTGCCTCAACGTACCTGCCAACGCACACCGAAATCGCACCCCGTATACCCTGTTCGATAAACATAATCTGATCAATGTCACGCATCAGTTCTAAACGACATTTTGGGAATCTAAGCATACAGTCCCACGTATATCCGGGTATACTAAAATACCATGCCGGGTCCAAAATATGCGTCACCATACAATTTTTTCGAAAATTTTCAAATATGTCGGCCAAAAGAATAACGTCCGTTTTCAAATATAAATCCGAATATACGCCCAAGTTTTTAATTTCAAACGCGGACCAGACTTTTTGCGCATGAGCATACTTTTCTTCACTAATGTCGGACTCATTTAATTTATTGTAAAAAGCATCGATGGGCGGTAAACTCGTTTCGTTTAATTTGTCGTAGTCGTCTATGTAATCATAACAAAATACACCCTTTTGCGACAATAAATTTAGTTTTGATTCGTCTTGAACGTGAGAAAATTCCTTTTTTAATATGTAAAGTTCATTTTTGTCGACGCTGTTTACCAAATTGTCTAGAGACGCCCCCAAAAATCTAAACGAATCTATAAATCGAAACTTTAGCTTATATACGGGCTCGTAATAGGTAAAAGATATGTATTTTTCCTTGTTGACCGGAACCAAACTTAAAGACCCTTTATTGCCCAAGGCCCTAAGGATAAAATGGGCGTCGTACCCTGAGAGATTCTGGAATACTACGGGCACTATGAACAATTTTCTAAAATTTAAATTACAAGCCTGATGGGCGAAATTTCTGAATTTTCCGGTAAAATGGTCGTGGTCGCGGACAATGACGTCTTTCGGTGAGAAAGGCTCTTCGCAAATATGACAATGCGTCGAAACTTGAGAGAAAGTAATTGACCCTTCCATGGGTACGATATCAATAAATTTCGATTGGACAAATTACGATAAGTCAGATATTTGTCGGACGAACCAATCCATACAATCTGGGCCGCGATAGGATTGTGATGTCATTAATAGTTGAGAGATTATTCAATGCAATCTTATAACCTTAGAATACATAAAGAATCTATAAGAGATACATCTATGGTAAAACGTCAATTTGCAAACACTAACCATAGAAAATTTTGGAAACATGTTAAATTTCAGCAAAGATATCTTCTATTGTATAAAGAATATATCTCGAAGATTGTATTTTAAATAGAAACTAATATATTCTATAATAAATGAAAGGTATGTAATGTTTAAACTTATTGTTTATATTACTGTTTCTAACCTCTATTTGTTTTTCAGTTATAGAAAGATTCCACAATTTACCCTAAAATGGAATTATATAGAATATGAACAAGATAAATTATAAAGTATATATTGATATTACACAACTTTTAAAAGTTTCATTGTCAAGAATCATTATAATTCGTTTAAAATGATTTTTATCGGATATGGATATTGGTATTGATATTGAAGGGAGGCGCTCGTGGGCGTTCAAGCATTTAGGAAACCAGACCGCTCTAGAGAACGTCCAAAATGCCACCCTTTCTATAGAAGGTTAGCAACTTCTTTAGTCAAGTAATACCATGCACTGAATCCTGATCGATCAGGGTCGTTCCGAAGACTCCCAATCTTGCTCATGTTAAGGCAAAGCACTCGGTAAGCAGAAAATACGAGGCTTTCTCCCATTTTATGCAATCGGATATGGGTAAAGATAATTTATAAATTTTGTCGACTGAAAATTACTGTTTCATTGAAAGAATTGTAGTTACTTTTATATTAAGGAAATATCAGGTGAATGATTAAATAATGTTTAAAAATATTTATCATTTTTAGATTGAATTTTTATGTTTAGTAGAGTTTTACAATTTTAAATTTCATTTACTGGAAAATTTCGATTATACATTTTTGCTGTGAAAATATTAATTATTGATTGCCATATTAAGATTATTATTTGACTGAAATTTAATTTACTGTTTCTAACCTCTTTGTTTTCAGTTATAGAAAGATTCCACAATTTACTCTAAAATGGAATTATATAGAATATGAACAAGATAAATTATAAAGTATATATTGATACTACACAACTTTTAAAAGTTTCATTGTCAAGAATCATTATAATTCGTTTAGAATTATTTTTATCGGATATGGATATTGGTATTGATATTGAAGGGGGGCGCGCTCGTGAAAATGCCACCCTTTCTATAGAAGGTTAGCAACTTCTTTAGGCTAGTAATACCATGCACTGAATCCTGATCGATCAGGGTCATTCCGAAGACTCCCAATCTTGCTCATGTTAAAGCAAAGCACTCGGTAAGCAGAAAATACGAGGCTTTCTCCCTTTTTATGCAATTGGATATGAGTAAAGATAATTTATAAAATTTTGTCGACTGAAAATTACTGTTTCATTGAAAGAATTGTAGTTACTTTTATATCATATATATATATTTATCATTTTTAGATTGAATTTTTATGTTTAGTAGAGTTTTACAATTTTAAATTTCATTTCCTGGAAAATTTCGATTATACATTTTTGCTGATGAAAATATTAATTATTGATTGCCATATTAAGATTATTATTTGTCTGAAATTTAATTGTTAGTAATTTATAATAATGAAAGAAAGAAAATTGAACATTGTTTTAATTTATCAATGAATATATAAGGATTACCATTGATTAGTTATTAAAGATACATTTTAAAATGAATTTCATAAAATAATAACTTTGAATATACTTTTGTTTTTCAGGTCTTTTAATTTATTGTTTTTTATTTTCAGTAAATATGAAACTCCAATATTAATACAAACAAGGAACTATCATCATGAAAAATTGTTACATTTCAACTGAGATGGTTTGAATCAAAGATAAATAAATGTGTCTCATAAAGTTATATTAATTAAAAATTGTTATCTAATGTAATGAAATTCAGTTATTTTTACTTTAAATCACCATCCAAATTATTAGAAATTATGATAGACCCAACTACAGTCAAATGATGGTAAGAAAACATACATGTCTATAAACTTCAAGATTCTAAAAATATCGTTGATGATCGCATAAAGAACGTATTACTGGAATTTATTTCATAAAGAAACATAAAAGGTATTTAATATAACAATCTTAATTTTTATGTGATAATAATTTCCATAATCCCTAATTTATTATTGTTTTGTCTCCGATGGTTGCAGGATTTAAGAATTTGTGGAAAAATAATTAATGCAATACAAAAACCAGATGTTTTATCATAAAGAATATTTTCATTTTGACTAAAATAGTTTTCATTAAATGTAAATGAAGATACAATATTTTTCTAATATTTGGTCCTATATAATCGTGTAATTTATGAAATTTTTAAAATATTATCGTTGATGACATAAATACACTTTACAGATAACAGGTATTTAATATAGAATCTTTAAATTTTATGTGATTTTATTTTTTATAACCTCTAATTTATTTTTATTTCATTTGTGATGATTATAGAATTTGAGAATTTGCGACAAATAATTGATACAATACGTTATTTTATTAAATTAAATACATTATTTGGATAAAGAAATTTTAATTTAACAAGTAAGTCTTTAATATTTATTTTAGAAAATATATCAAATTAAATTCAATAATTATTTTACATATTATCCTATATTTTCAAGCTGAAAAACAAATATATACAAAGCGTAAATCTACACCATCTATCAAGCAATTTCGAAATTACAGATTCCTTTTTCTTTAAGAAAATAATGTAAAAGATTACAAATTACTTTCAAATATATTTTCCAATAACAATACCTAAACATCATGATGAAATCAACAAAAATTGTAATGCCTTTGTATATAATTACTTCATTTATCCAATCAACAATAATATTACATAATCTTAATTCTAATATGAATGGCAATTTTAAATTTATGACGTCATCAACAGTTGTAGAATTATTTGATGTGGTTTTACAATGCCTTTCCGAGTTTCAAACTATGGTAAACGCGAACACAGTTAAACGTAGAAAATGTCAAAATGAGTACATGTCGACGAATTTTTAAATTATGGCATGTCGTCGTCAATTGCGTGAAAAAATGCGTCACTGGGATTTATTTCCAAGAGAAACAAATACATTTTACAAATTAAAGGTATTTAATATAACATTTTTAATTTTTATGCGATATTATTTTTCATAACCTCTAAAATTTTTGTGTAATAATAATTTCCATAATCTTTAATTTATTATTGTTTTGTCTCCGATGGTTGCAGGATTTAAGAATTTGTGGAAAAATAATTAATACAATACAAAAATCGGATGTTTTATCATAAAGAATATTTTCATTTTGACTAAAATAGTTTTCATTAAATGTAAATGAAGATACAATATTTTTGTAATATTTCGTCGTATGTGATTTTATTTTTTATAACCTCTAATTTATTTTTATTTCATTTGTGATGATTATAGAATTTGAGAATTTGCGACAAATAATTGATACAATACATTATTTTATTAAATTAAATACATTATTTGGATAAAGAAATTTTTTATTTAACAAGTAAGTCTTTAATATTTATTTTATAAAATATATCAAAAATGTATTATAAGTCTCAGTGTCGATGTAACAGTCGTGTCGGGCGCGCATCATAGAGCAGCAGGAAATATCGCTCCCCCCCCCCCCCTCCCGAAGAGTTGTACGAATTTTTAACCAGCTACGACATACATTATACGCCGCCGCCGCCACCACCACTGCCGCCGCCGCCACCGCCACCACCGCCGCCGCCGCCACCACCACCGTCATCACCGCCGCCGCCACCACCACCACCGGAAGTGCAACAACAACAAGTAAGAAAACCATCAAAACGGCGTCGAAGTGCGACGACACCCCCAAAGCCTCACAAAAAAAAAGAAAAAGCGAAGAAACGGTTCAGCAGCAGCAGCAGCAGCATTCCGGCTCATCCTCCTCCTCCTCCGGTTGGTTCGATACTTTTATCGACGACGAAGAAAGAAGGGTGGTATGCGAAGCGTTCCAGTTGAAAATGGTTTTAGAGTCGCAGCTGGTGCGAAACGAGGACCGGATCAAAGAGACTGAAACTAAAATTGCCCTGCTGCAGAGCGAGTTACAAGTGGCGCGCCTTTACTCCGATGAATGCAGAAAAAAACTTAAACATTTTGCAAGTTTAGCGTCCTCTCTGCCCGCATCAATCCCATAGTTTTTTTTTTTTTAATTTTAAAAATATTATCGATGTTGATGTAAATAAAAAAAATCTTGAGTGTTTTTTTTATTTAGACACACATACACTCCTTCAAACAACAACAACAACTAGAACAAAACCTGTTGAATCGGAAGTGAAAAAAAATACAGATACATTTTACATTAGAATAAAAAAAAGACTAACATAAGCTTAATTTTTACAAATATTTTTTATTATTAGGTCGCAATGAATATGTGTGTTTCTATTACTCTTGAGGCATGTTGAGGATTTGTGATGTCATTAATAGTTGAGAGATTATTCAATGCATACTTATAACCTTAGAATACATAAAGAATCTATAAGAGATACATCTATGGTAAAACGTCAATTTGCAAACACTAACCATAGAAAATTTTGGAACATGTTAAATTTCAGTAAAGATATCTTCTATTGTATAAAGAATATATCTCCAAGATTGTTTTTTAAATAGAAACTAATATATTCTATAATAAATAAAAGGTATGTAATGTTTAAACTTATTGTTTATATTATTGTTTCTAACCTCTATTTGTTTTACAGTTATAGAAAGATTCCACAATTTCCCTAAAATGGAATTATATAGAATATGAACAAGATAAATTATAAAGTATATATTGATATTACACAACTTTTAAAAGTTTCATTGTCAAGAATCATTATAATTCATTTAAAATGATTTTTATCGGATATGGATATTGGTATTGATATTGAAGGGAGGCGCTCGTGGGCGTCCAAGCATTTAGGAAACCAGACCGCTCTAGAGAACGTCCAAAATGCCACCCATTCTATAGAAGGTTAGCAACTTCTTTAGTCTAGTAATACCATGCACTGAATCCCGATCGATCAGGGTCGTTCCGAAGACTCCCAACCTTGCTCATGTTAAAGCAAAGCACTCGGTAAGCAGAAAATACGAGGCTTTCTCCCTTTTTATGCAATCGGATATGGGTAAAGATAATTTATAAATTTTGTATAGAACCTCTATACACCTTCGTGTGTGGACTGTATCTTGCTCTCGTACTGTCAAACGCACTCTCCCTTGTGGTGGTCAGTTCGGTACTGGCGCGCTGGACGGTATCCCTTCGGCTGCACAAACGGTCTGGCACGCACTTGGACCGTGATTGATGCATGATAGTCACGTGACTCTGGCGTGTTCACACATAGCGGGGTTTCACATATAGCAACGAAAACTAATAGGTTCTTAACATGCCCCCCGCCTTGAAAGAATGTAAGTTGTTTCAAAATGAGAAAGTTCAAACTAAACACTTATTACAATGGTCAAATGAAACTTAAACATGATGACAAAGTGACAGGTAGAAAAATGAAAAATGTAATTTAAAGGTCAGTAATTGGAAGCGGACACAACTTTAGGACAGCGCGTTTTATCACTCCCGATGTGGTCTTGACTGAAACGACGCGCACAACATTGTCACTACCTGGATGAAGTTCAACTATACGCCCTAGCCGCCATTTGAACTTGGGTAAATTGTCATCGCGAACTAAAACCATTGTACCAGCTACAAGATTATGCTGATTCTTTTTCCATTTAACTCTTTCTTGTGTAATTGACCAATATATTCCTTCGTCCATCTTTTCCAAAAGTGTTGTTTAAGGACTTCCAATTGTTCAAAGTGAGAAAGACGATTCAAAGGAATATCCTGTACATTTGGATAGGAAATTGATTGAAGTGAACGACCAATTAATAGATGAGCTGGAGTTAACACCCCTAGGTCGTTTGCGTTAGAGGTCGAGAATTCATTACGGCCTCTATCTGCGTAAGAACTGTGTAAAAACTTTCAAATGTTAAAAGGACATTAGATAGTATTCTTTTGATGTGATGCTTCGCTGATTTCACTCCTGCCTCCCAGAGACCTCCGTGGTGAGGCGAGTAGGCTGCTATAAAATGCCACTGTATATTTAAGTCCAATCCGCACTGATTTTTTACAGAATCTGAGTTGTTTTTTAAAAAATCGCTCAATTCTTTCAACTGATTACTAGCCCCCTTAAAGTTGGTACCATTGTCAGTATATACGTTGGTTGGTCTACCCCTGCGAGCTATGAACCGTTGAAATGTCTCTAGAAAGGCTTGTGTTGACAATTCAGTGACAAGTTCGAGATGAACTACCTTGCTAGTCAAACAAATAAAAAGTGCGAGATAGCATTTTTGTATTTTACATCCGCGTCCCTTGCGATCTTTTATTTGGAAAGGGCCGGCGTAATCAATGCCTGTGTCTGAAAAAGGTGGCCTTGGTGAAATTCGCGCCTCTGGAAGATTACCCATTATTGGAGTCGGAATAGTGGGATTGAATCGAAAGCACACAATGCATTCTCTTACAATGCGCTTGGCAAGATTTCTACCTGCGACTGGCCAGAAAGTTTCCCTGATATGGGAGAGAAGTAATTGTGGGCCGCAATGCAGAAGGACTTTGTGTTCGTACCTAAATAACAAGTAGGTAAAATGATGTTTTGAACATAAAAGTGCTGGGTGCCTTTTATGAAATGGGTATAATGAATGTTTAAGTCTACCTCCTACACGAATTAGACCATCGTCAAGAAAAGGGGTCAAACTAAGAAGTCTGCTTTTTGAGGAAACCTGATTTGACTTTGAAAGTTCATGTATTTCCCTTAAAAAGCTTTCGCGTTGAGACAACTTGGTTAAAACTTCCTTTGCATGACGGAGTTCGAAGATTGTTAAAGGTTTGTGATGTCCCTTGGAAGACTTTGTTTTGCATGATTTTAAGATTGATGAAACGTCCTGACACAAACGTACTGCCTCTTCGAAACTGTCAGCTCCAGATAGCAGATCATCGACGTAGAAATCCTTACTGATGACTCGAGATGCATGAGGATTCAATGATTCGTATTCGATAGCTAACTGTTTTAAGCAGCGTGTGGCTAGAAAAGGAGCACTTGCCGTGCCATAAGTCACAGTATTAAGAGAGAAAGTTTGAAGTTCATCCATGGGATCTGCTCTCCATAGAATAAGCTGCAAAGGATGATACTCCTCTTGGACTAATATTTGTCGGTACATTTTACAGATGTCTGCAGAAATGACATATTGGTGTTGCCGAAATCTTAGCATGATGGAAACCAGATCATCTTGTACCACAGGCCCAACCATCTGGATAGAATTGTAGGATACACCTGATGAAGAGGGAGCTGAGCTGTTAAAGACTACTCTAAGTTTCGTAGTAGAGCTATCCTCCTTTAGAACACCATGGTGTGGTGAATAGTATCTAGGTTTGGAATTGGATGAAGCAAAAATTGACATGTGGCCTAGATCGTGGTATTCGGTCATAAAATCTGTGTACATGGCCTTTAATTTGGGATTTTTCGAAAGTTTGCGTTCCAGCTGCAAGAATTGGTTTGTTGCCTGTAACTTGGAATCCCCTAAAACTTCTGATGATTTCTTAAGTGGAATGGCTACAGTGAATCTACCATTCGAACCGCGCTTAAAATTATCAGAGAAGTGTTTTTCGGCTTGAAATTCTTCATCCGACAGGATCGGCTCACTTGACAGCTCTTCGATTTCCCAAAACTTGGCTAACTGTTTTTGAACATCTAAAGTGGAGAGATGACAGAAAGAATGATTTGGGGTGGAAATGCCTAACGGACCAGAAATGAACCATCCTAATCTACTGTTATGTAGAATAGGCTTGTGTGACTTTTCATTATCAAGTAAATCCCAAAATGTATCTGCGCCAATTAGAAGATCCACTTGACCTGGTTCATAGAATTTAGGATCGGCTAACTGACAGTGGGATGGTATTTCTAACTGGATGGGATCGAAATAGCAATTCGGTAATTCACCCGTAATTTGTGGGATAACTAAACAAGTTAGTTGTCTTGAAAACTTGGAATAACAGGCTTTGAATTTGACAATGCATGAGTGTTTTATGCTGGAATTGCTTTGACCAATGCCTAAAATTGAGGAATTGAATTTGTGTTTTTCGACACCTAATTTGTTAACAAATTCTGAAGTAATAAAGTTGGACATTGAAGCACTCTCAAGAAGTGCTCTGCATAAATGTTTTTCACCATCAGAATCAAATACTTCAACTACCGCGGTGGCAAGCAAAACTTGGCTTTCGGGGTAGGAATTGTGTAATGTTACCTTACCTTGAATAGGAGTTTTCGATGATTCGGGTTTTGGATCAGAAGAAGTAATCGATTCCTTTTCCGATTCAGCTTGATGCAATAGCGAGTTATGTTTTTGATTACACTGCCTGCAGTGACCTAAACGACACTTTTCAACAGGATGCCCACTGTGTAAGCAATTGGGGCACAATTTTAAAGATTGAACTGTTTTATACCGTTGGTCAATGGACAGTGCTAGAAACTTCGGACATTGAAAAATGAAATGGAATGGCATTTCCTGGAAAGTTTCGATTATACATTTTTGCTGATGAAAATATTAATTATTGATTGCCATATTAAGATTATTATTTGTCTGAAATTTAATTTTTAGTAATTTATAATAATGAAAGAAAGAAAATTGAACATTGTTTTAATTTATCAATGAATATATAAGGATTACCATTGATTAGTTATTAAAGATACATTTTAAAATGAATTTCATAAAATAATAACTTTGAATATACTTTTGTTTTTCAGATCTTTTAATTTATTGTTTTTTATTTTCAGTAAATATGAAACTCCAAAATTAATACAAACAAGGAACTATCATCATGAAAAATCGTTACATTTCAACTGAGATGGTTTGAATCAAAGATAAATAAATGTGTCTCATAAAGTTATATTAATTAAAAATTGTTATCTAATGTAATGAAATTTAGTTATTTTTACTTTAAATCACCATCCAAATTATTAGAAATTATGATAGACCCAACTACAGTCAAATGATGGTAAGAAAACATACATGTCTATAAATTTCAAGATTCTAAAAATATCGCTGATGATCGCATAAAGAACGTATTACTGGAATTTATTTCATAAAGAAACATAAAAGGTATTTAATATAACAATCTTAATTTTTATGTGATAATAATTTCCATAATCCCTAATTTATTATTGTTTTGTCTCCGATGGTTGCAGGATTTAAGAATTTGTGGAAAAATAATTAATGCAATACAAAAACCAGATGTTTTATCATAAAGAATATTTTCATTTTGACTAAAATAGTTTTCATTAAATGTAAATGAAGATACAATATTTTTCTAATATTTGGTCGTATATAATCGTGTAATTTATGAAATTTTTAAAATATTATCGTTGATGACATAAATACACTTTACAGATAACAGGTATTTAATATAGAATCTTTAAATTTTATGTGATTTTATTTTTTATAACCTCTAATTTATTTTTATTTCATTTGTGATGATTATAGAATTTGAGAATTTGCGACAAATAATTGATACAATACATTATTTTATTAAATTAAATACATTATTTGGATAAAGAAATTTTAATTTAACAAGTAAGTCTTTAATATTTATTTTAGAAAATATATCAAATTACACCATCTATCAAGCAATTTCGAAATTACAGATTCCTTTTTCTTTAAGAAAATAATGTAAAAGATTACAAATTACTTTCAAATATATTTTCCAATAACAATACCTAAACATCATGATGAAATCAACAAAAATTGTAATGCCTTTGTATATAATTACTTCATTTATCCAATCAACAATAATATTACATAATCTTAATTCTAATATGAATGACAATTTTAAATTTATGACGTCATCAACAGTTGTAGGATTATTTGATGTGGTTTTACAATGCCTATCCGAGTTTCAAACTATGGTAAACGCGAACACAGTTAAACGTAGAAGATGTCAAAATGAGTACATGTCGACGAATTTTTAAATTATGGCATGTCGTCGTCAATTGCGTGAAAAAATGCATCACTGGGATTTATTTCCAAGAGAAACAAATACATTTTACAAATTAAAGGTATTTAATATAACATTTTTAATTTTTATGCGATATTATTTTTCATAACCTCTAAAATTTTTGTGTAATAATAATTTCCATAATCTTTAATTTATTATTGTTTTGTCTCCGATGGTTGCAGGATTTAAGAATTTGTGGAAAAATAACTAATGCAATACAAAAATCGGATGTTTTATCATAAAGAATCTTTTCATTTTGACTAAAATAGTTTTCATTAAATGTAAATGAAGATACAATATTTTTGTAATATTTCGTCGTATGTGATTTTATTTTTTATAACCTCTAATTTATTTTTATTTCATTTGTGATGATTATAGAATTTGAGAATTTGCGACAAATAATTGATACAATACATTATTTTATTAAATTAAATACATTATTTGGATAAAGAAATTTTAATTTAACAAGTAAGTCTTTAATATTTATTTTATAAAATATATCAAATTAAAATCAATAATTATTTTACATAGTATCCTATATTTATCAAGCAATTTCGAAATTACAGATTTCTTTTTACTTCTTTAAGAAAATAATGTAAAAGATTACAAATTACTTTTAAATATATTTTCCAATAACAATATCTAAATATCATGATGAAATTAACAAAAATTGTAATGCCTTTGTACATAATTACTTCATTTATCCAATCAACAATAATAATACATAATCTTAATTCTAATATTAATAATGACAATTTTAAATTTATGACGTCATCAACAGTTGTAGGATTATTTGATGCGGTTTTACAATGCCCATCCGAGTTTCAAACTATGGTAAACGCGAACACAGTTAAACGTAGAAAATGTCAAAATGGGTACATGTCGACGAATTTTTAAATTAAAGGTATTTAATATATCATTTTTAATTTTTATGCCATATTATTTTTCATAACCTCTAATTCATAATCGTTTTGTTTCCTATGGTTACAGGATTCAAAAAATTTGCAGAAAGAAAATTGATACAAGAACTAGATGTTTCACTACCCCCTAAAAAAAAAAGCTGACGTCCCAGGTAACAAATTAGACCATTGAAGAACCGCTTAGAAGAGGATAGTTTAACAGCAAAAATTATCATCAATGAGTTATCAATAAAACGACTTCTGATAACTTCTAGAGAAATTATCATAAGAAATTTAAATAAAAACCATCATTGCCAATTTGGAAAAAAAATTATCCAAGTAAAATATTATTCGGATAAATGGATATAAACACAGGTAAAGTTTTATCATGTTCAAATTATAAGTCGTAATTGATATTTGGTATAAAATTAACGTTTCATATAATCTTTTAAAATTATTTACACAATTCAAGTTAGTTTTATTGTTTTTGTCAACATTTAAATGAATCATATATATGTGTAAGTATTTCAAATAGTCGATTTTCAATTTATTTACTAAAATTGCATGATAAATTTAAAATATTTTATTTACTTTTTTGACGGTAAATTTTTTTCATGTTATAATCCTGCAGATAAAAAACAAACCATCATTAACAATTTCCCTATAAGGAATGCCTTCAATCAGTTATTGAACATGGACCAACTGATAATTTCATCCAAAAAATTACCAATTACTAACTTTCAAATTCTAGTCAAAATCGGCGTCTTTGGGCATTTTAGTAACGAAAACCTTAATAAACTATTAGATTTCGACGTAAGGCAACCTTTCTGAGTCAAATAGTTGCCGATTTCGATAAAATCTTAGTCAGAATCTGCTTTTTCGCCTCTTATTGTACCCAAATCTACCTTAGAAATGCAGATATATACTTAAAACACCTTCTTTTGGGACAAATAATTGGTTTTCGCCCTTGATTTACGGAAGATTATAGCCAAAACATGCATTTTCATAATTTAGCGAACTGAAATCTACATTAAAACTGCAGATAACTACTTAAAAATTCACTTCCTTGAATTGATAATAGGTTTTTCTTTGTCATTTTAAACAGATTCCAGTCAAAATCGGCTTCTTCGACTCATATCGTACCTAAAACCGCATCAAAACTGCAAATATCAGTTTAAACTATCATTTTTTGATACAAACAGTTATATATTCATGTCAATATCTTTCAAATTCTAGTCAAAATCGGTGTCTTTGGGCATTTTAGTAACGAAAACCTTAATAAACTATTAGATTTCGACGTAAGGCAACCTTTCTGAGTCAAATAGTTGCCGATTTCGATAAAATCTTAGTCAGAATCTGCTTTTTCGCCTCTTATTGTATTTTCAATTCAAGGAAGTGAATTTTTAAGTAGTTATCTGCAGTTTTAATGTAGATTTCAGTTCGCTAAGTTATGAAAATGCATGTTTTGGCTATAATCTTCCGTAAATCAAGGGCGAAAACCAATTATTTGTCCCAAAAGAAGGTGTTTTAAGTATATATCTGCATTTCTAAGGTAGATTTGGGTACAATAAGAGGCGAAAAAGCAGATTCCGACAAAGATTTTATCGAAATCGGCAACTATTTGACTCAGAAAGGTTGCCTTACGTCGAAATCTAATAGTTTATTAGGGTTTTCGTTACTAAAATGCCCAAAGACGCCCATTTTGACTAGAATTTGAAAGATATTGACATGAATATATAACTGTTTGTATCAAAAAATGATAGTTTAAACTGATATTTGCAGTTTTGATGCGGTTTTAGATACGATATGAATCGAAGAAGCCGATTTTGACTGGAATCTGTTTAAAATGACAAAGAAAAACCTATTATCAATTCAAGGAAGTGAATTTTTAAGTAGTTATCTGCAGTTTTAATGTAGATTTCAGTTCGCTAAGTTATGAAAATGCATGTTTTGGCTATAATCTTCTGTAAATCAAGGGCGAAAACCAATTATTTGTCCCAAAAGAAGGTGTTTTAAGTATATATCTGCATTTCTAAGGTAGATTTGGGTACAATAAGAGGCGAAAAAGCAGATTCTGACTAAGATTTTATCGAAATCGGCAACTATTTGACTCAGAAAGGTTGCCTTACGTCGAAATCTAATAGTTTATTAAGGTTTTCGTTACTAAAATGCCCAAAGACGCCGATTTTGACTAGAATTTGAAAGATATTGACATGAATATATAACTGTTTGTATCAAAAAATGATAGTTTAAACTGATATTTGCAGTTTTGATGCGGTTTTAGATACGATATGAATCGAAGAAGCCGATTTTGACTGGAATCTGTTTATAATTACAAAGAAAAACCTATTTTCAATTCAAGGAAGTGAATTTTTAAGTAGTTATCTGCAGTTTTAATGTAGATTTCAGTTCGCTAAGTTATGAAAATGCATGTTTTGGCTATAATCTTCCGTAAATCAAGGGCGAAAACCAATTATTTGTCCCAAAAGAAGGTGTTTTAAGTATATATCTGCATTTCTAAGGTAGATTTGGGTACAATAAGAGGCGAAAAAGCAGATTCTGACTAAGATTTTATCGAAATCGGCAACTATTTGACTCAGAAAGGTTGCCTTACGTCGAAATCTAATAGTTTATTAAGGTTTTCGTTACTAAAATGCCCAAAGACGCCGATTTTGACTAGAATTTGAAAGATATTGACATGAATATATAACTGTTTGTATCAAAAAATGATAGTTTAAACTGATATTTGCAGTTTTGATGCGGTTTTAGATACGATATGAATCGAAGAAGCCGATTTTGACTGGAATCTGTTTATAATTACAAAGAAAAACCTATTTTCAATTCAAGGAAGTGAATTTTTAAGTAGTTATCTGCAGTTTTAATGTAGATTTCAGTTCGCTAAGTCATGAAAATGCATGTTTTGGCTATAATCTTCCGTAAATCAAGGGCGAAAACCAATTATTTGTCCCAAAAGAAGGTGTTTTAAGTATATATCTGCATTTCTAAGGTAGATTTGGGTACAATAAGAGGCGAAAAAGCAGATTCTGACTAAGATTTTATTGAAATCGGCAACTATTTGACTCAGAAAGGTTGCCTTACGTCGAAATCTAATAGTTTATCAAAATCGGCTTCTTCGACTCATATCGTACCTAAAACCGCATCAAAACTGCAAATATCAGTTTAAACTATCATTTTTTGATACAAACAGTTATATATTCATGTCAATATCTTTCAAATTCTAGTCAAAATCGGCGTCTTTGGGCATTTTAGTAACGAAAACCTTAATAAACTATTAGATTTCGACGTAAGGCAACCATTCTGAGTCAAATAGTTGCCGATTTCGATAAAATCTTAGTCAGAATCTGCTTTTTCGCCTCTTATTGTATTATCAATTCAAGGAAGTGAATTTTTAAGTAGTTATCTGCAGTTTTAATGTAGATTTCAGTTCGCTAAGTTATGAAAATGCATGTTTTGGCTATAATCTTCCGTAAATCAAGGGCGAAAACCAATTATTTGTCCCAAAAGTAGGTGTTTTGGTTAGTTTCTGCATCTGCATTTGTAAGGTAGATTTGGGTACAATAAGAGGCGAAAAAGCAGATTCTGACTAAGATTTTATCGAAATCGGCAACTATTTGACTCAGAAAGGTTGCCTTACGTCGAAATCTAATAGTTTATTAAGGTTTTCGTTACTAAAATGCCCAAAGACGCCGATTTTGACTAGAATTTGAAAGATATTGACATGAATATATAACTGTTTGTATCAAAAAATGATAGTTTAAACTGATATTTGCAGTTTTGATGCGGTTTTAGGTACGATATGAGTCGAAGAAGCCGATTTTGACTGGAATCTGTTTAAAATGACAAAGAAAAACCTATTATCAATTCAAGGAAGTGAATTTTTAAGTAGTTATCTGCAGTTTTAATGTAGATTTCAGTTCGCTAAGTTATGAAAATGCATGTTTTGGCTATAATCTTCCGTAAATCAAGGGCGAAAACCAATTATTTGTCCCAAAAGAAGGTGTTTTAAGTATATATCTGCATTTCTAAGGTAGATTTGGGTACAATAAGAGGCGAAAAAGCAGATTCTGACTAAGATTTTATCGAAATCGGCAACTATTTGACTCAGAATGGTTGCCTTACGTCGAAATCTAATAGTTTATTAAGGTTTTCGTTACTAAAATGCCCAAAGACGCCGATTTTGACTAGAATTTGAAAGATATTGACATGAATATATAACTGTTTGTATCAAAAAATGATAGTTTAAACTGATATTTGCAGTTTTGATGCGGTTTTAGGTACGATATGAGTCGAAGAAGCCGATTTTGACTGGAATCTGTTTAAAATGACAAAGAAAAACCTATTATCAATTCAAGGAAGTGAATTTTTAAGTAGTTATCTGCAGTTTTAATGTAGATTTCAGTTCGCTAAGTTATGAAAATGCATGTTTTGGCTATAATCTTCCGTAAATCAAGGGCGAAAACCAATTATTTGTCCCAAAAGAAGGTGTTTTAAGTATATATCTGCATTTCTAAGGTAGATTTGGGTTCAATAAGAGGCGAAAAAGCAGATTCTGACTAAGATTTTATCGAAATCGGCAACTATTTGACTCAGAATGGTTGCTTTACGTCGAAATCTAATAGTTTATTAAGGTTTTCGTTACTAAAATGCCCAAAGACGCCGATTTTGACTAGAATTTGAAAGATATTGACATGAATATATAACTGTTTGTATCAAAAAATGATAGTTTAAACTGATATTTGCAGTTTTGATGCGGTTTTAGATACGATATGAATCGAAGAAGCCGATTTTGACTGGAATCTGTTTAAAATGACAAAGAAAAACCTATTATCAATTCAAGGAAGTGAATTTTTAAGTAGTTATCTGCAGTTTTAATGTAGATTTCAGTTCGCTAAGTTATGAAAATGCATGTTTTGGCTATAATCTTCCGTAAATCAAGGGCGAAAACCAATTATTTGTCCCAAAAGAAGGTGTTTTAAGTATATATCTGCATTTCTAAGGTAGATTTGGGTACAATAAGAGGCGAAAAAGCAGATTCTGACTAAGATTTTATCGAAATCGGCAACTATTTGACTCAGAATGGTTGCCTTACGTCGAAATCTAATAGTTTATTAAGGTTTTCGTTACTTAAATGCCCAAAGACGCTGATTTTGACTAGAATTTGAAAGATATTGACATGAATATATAACTGTTTGTATCAAAAAATGATAGTTTAAACTGATATTTGCAGTTTTGATGCGGTTTTAGGTACGATATGAGTCGAAGAAGCCGATTTTGACTGGAATCTGTTTAAAATGACAAAGAAAAACCTATTATCAATTCAAGGAAGTGAATTTTTAAGTAGTTATCTGCAGTTTTAATGAAGATTTCAGTTCGCTAAGTTATGAAAATGCATGTTTTGGCTATAATCTTCCGTAAATCAAGGGCGAAAACCAATTATTTGTCCCAAAAAAGGTGTTTTAAGTATATATCTGCATTTCTAAGGTAGAGGCGAAAAAGCAGATTCTGACTAAGATTTTATTGAAATCGGCAACTATTTGACTCAGAAAGGTTGCCTTACGTCGAAATCTAATAGTTTATCAAAATCGGCTTCTTCGACTCATATCGTACCTAAAACCGCATCAAAACTGCAAATATCAGTTTAAACTATCATTTTTTGATACAAACAGTTATATATTCATGTCAATATCTTTCAAATTCTAGTCAAAATCGGCGTCTTTGGGCATTTTAGTAACGAAAACCTTAATAAACTATTAGATTTCGACGTAAGGCAACCATTCTGAGTCAAATAGTTGCCGATTTCGATAAAATCTTAGTCAGAATCTGCTTTTTCGCCTCTTATTGTATTATCAATTCAAGGAAGTGAATTTTTAAGTAGTTATCTGCAGTTTTAATGTAGATTTCAGTTCGCTAAGTTATGAAAATGCATGTTTTGGCTATAATCTTCCGTAAATCAAGGGCGAAAACCAATTATTTGTCCCAAAAGAAGGTGTTTTAAGTATATATCTGCATTTCTAAGGTAGATTTGGGTACAATAAGAGGCAAAAAAGCAGATTCTGACTAAGATTTTATCGAAATCGGCAACTATTTGACTCAGAAAGGTTGCCTTACGTCGAAATCTAATAGTTTATTAAGGTTTTCGTTACTAAAATGCCCAAAGGCGCCGATTTTGACTAGAATTTGAAAGATATTGACATGAATATATAACTGTTTGTATCAAAAAATGAGAGTTTAAACTGATATTTGCAGTTTTGATGCGGTTTTAGATACGATATGAATCGAAGAAGCCGATTTTGACTGGAATCTGTTTAAAATGACAAAGAAAAACCTATTTTCAATTCAAGGAAGTGAATTTTTAAGTAGTTATCTGCAGTTTTAATGTAGATTTCAGTTCGCTAAGTTATGAAAATGCATGTTTTGGCTATAATCTTCCGTAAATCAAGGGCGAAAACCAATTATTTGTCCCAAAAGAAGGTGTTTTAAGTATATATCTGCATTTCTAAGGTAGATTTGGGTACAATAAGAGGCGAAAAAGCAGATTCTGACTAAGATTTTATCGAAATCGGCAACTATTTGACTCAGAATGGTTGCCTTACGTCGAAATCTAATAGTTTATTAAGGTTTTCGTTTCTAAAATACCCAAAGACGCCGATTTTGACTAGAATTTGAAAGATATTGACATGAATATATAACTGTTTGTATCAAAAAATGATAGTTTAAACTGATATTTGCAGTTTTGATGCGGTTTTAGGTACGATATGAGTCGAAGAAGCCGATTTTGACTGGAATCTGTTTAAAATGACAAAGAAAAACCTATTATCAATTCAAGGAAGTGAATTTTTAAGTAGTTATCTGCAGTTTTAATGTAGATTTCAGTTCGCTAAGTTATGAAAATGCATGTTTTGGCTATAATCTTCCGTAAATCAAGGGCGAAAACCAATTATTTGTCCCAAAAGAAGGTGTTTTAAGTATATATCTGCATTTCTAAGGTAGATTTGGGTACAATAAGAGGCGAAAAAGCAGATTCTGACTAAGATTTTATCGAAATCGGCAACTATTTGACTCAGAAAGGTTGCCTTACGTCGAAATCTATTAGTTTATTAGGGTTTTCGTTACTAAAATGCCCAAAGACGCCCATTTTGACTAGAATTTGAAAGATATTGACATGAATATATAACTGTTTGTATCAAAAAATGATAGTTTAAACTGATATTTGCAGTTTTGATGCGGTTTTAGATACGATATGAATCGAAGAAGCCGATTTTGACTGGAATCTGTTTAAAATGACAAAGAAAAACCTATTATCAATTCAAGGAAGTGAATTTTTAAGTAGTTATCTGCAGTTTTAATGTAGATTTCAGTTCGCTAAGTTATGAAAATGCATGTTTTGGCTATAATCTTCCGTAAATCAAGGGCGAAAACCAATTATTTGTCCCAAAAGAAGGTGTTTTAAGTATATATCTGCATTTCTAAGGTAGATTTGGGTACAATAAGAGGCGAAAAAGCAGATTTCGACTAAGATTTTATCGAAATCGGCAACTATTTGACTCAGAATGGTTGCCTTACGTCGAAATCTAATAGTTTATTAAGGTTTTCGTTACTAAAATGCCCAAAGACGCCGATTTTGACTAGAATTTGAAAGATATTGACATGAATATATAACTGTTTGTATCAAAAAATGATAGTTTAAACTGATATTTGCAGTTTTGATGCGGTTTTAGGTACGATATGAGTCGAAGAAGCCGATTTTGACTGGAATCTGTTTAAAATGACAAAGAAAAACCTATTATCAATTCAAGGAAGTGAATTTTTAAGTAGTTATCTGCAGTTTTAATGTAGATTTCAGTTCGCTAAGTTATGAAAATGCATGTTTTGGCTATAATCTTCCGTAAATCAAGGGCGAAAACCAATTATTTGTCCCAAAAGAAGGTGTTTTAAGTATATATCTGCATTTCTAAGGTAGATTTGGGTACAATAAGAGGCGAAAAAGCAGATTCTGACTAAGATTTTATCGAAATCGGCAACTATTTGACTCAGAATGGTTGCCTTACGTCGAAATCTAATAGTTTATTAAGGTTTTCGTTACTAAAATGCCCAAAGACGCCGATTTTGACTAGAATTTGAAAGATATTGACATGAATATATAACTGTTTGTATCAAAAAATGATAGTTTAAACTGATATTTGCAGTTTTGATGCGGTTTTAGATACGATATGAATCGAAGAAGCCGATTTTGACTGGAATCTGTTTAAAATGACAAAGAAAAACCTATTATCAATTCAAGGAAGTGAATTTTTAAGTAGTTATCTGCAGTTTTAATGTAGATTTCAGTTCGCTAAGTTATGAAAATGCATGTTTTGGCTATAATCTTCCGTAAATCAAGGGCGAAAACCAATTATTTGTCCCAAAAGAAGGTGTTTTAAGTATATATCTGCATTTCTAAGGTAGATTTGGGTTCAATAAGAGGCGAAAAAGCAGATTCTGACTAAGATTTTATCGAAATCGGCAACTATTTGACTCAGAATGGTTGCTTTACGTCGAAATCTAATAGTTTATTAAGGTTTTCGTTACTAAAATGCCCAAAGACGCCGATTTTGACTAGAATTTGAAAGATATTGACATGAATATATAACTGTTTGTATCAAAAAATGATAGTTTAAACTGATATTTGCAGTTTTGATGCGGTTTTAGATACGATATGAATCGAAGAAGCCGATTTTGACTGGAATCTGTTTAAAATGACAAAGAAAAACCTGTTATCAATTCAAGGAAGTGAATTTTTAAGTAGTTATCTGCAGTTTTAATGTAGATTTCAGTTCGCTAAGTTATGAAAATGCATGTTTTGGCTATAATCTTCCGTAAATCAAGGGCGAAAACCAATTATTTGTCCCAAAAGAAGGTGTTTTAAGTATATATCTGCATTTCTAAGGTAGATTTGGGTACAATAAGAGGCGAAAAAGCAGATTCTGACTAAGATTTTATCGAAATCGGCAACTATTTGACTCAGAATGGTTGCCTTACGTCGAAATCTAATAGTTTATTAAGGTTTTCGTTACTTAAATGCCCAAAGACGCTGATTTTGACTAGAATTTGAAAGATATTGACATGAATATATAACTGTTTGTATCAAAAAATGATAGTTTAAACTGATATTTGCAGTTTTGATGCGGTTTTAGGTACGATATGAGTCGAAGAAGCCGATTTTGACTGGAATCTGTTTAAAATGACAAAGAAAAACCTATTATCAATTCAAGGAAGTGAATTTTTAAGTAGTTATCTGCAGTTTTAATGAAGATTTCAGTTCGCTAAGTTATGAAAATGCATGTTTTGGCTATAATCTTCCGTAAATCAAGGGCGAAAACCAATTATTTGTCCCAAAAAAGGTGTTTTAAGTATATATCTGCATTTCTAAGGTAGAGGCGAAAAAGCAGATTCTGACTAAGATTTTATTGAAATCGGCAACTATTTGACTCAGAAAGGTTGCCTTACGTCGAAATCTAATAGTTTATCAAAATCGGCTTCTTCGACTCATATCGTACCTAAAACCGCATCAAAACTGCAAATATCAGTTTAAACTATCATTTTTTGATACAAACAGTTATATATTCATGTCAATATCTTTCAAATTCTAGTCAAATTTGGCGTCTTTGGGCATTTTAGTAACGAAAACCTTAATAAACTATTAGATTTCGACGTAAGGCAACCATTCTGAGTCAAATAGTTGCCGATTTCGATAAAATCTTAGTCAGAATCTGCTTTTTCGCCTCTTATTGTATTATCAATTCAAGGAAGTGAATTTTTAAGTAGTTATCTGCAGTTTTAATGTAGATTTCAGTTCGCTAAGTTATGAAAATGCATGTTTTGGCTATAATCTTCCGTAAATCAAGGGCGAAAACCAATTATTTGTCCCAAAAGAAGGTGTTTTAAGTATATATCTGCATTTCTAAGGTAGATTTGGGTACAATAAGAGGCAAAAAAGCAGATTCTGACTAAGATTTTATCGAAATCGGCAACTATTTGACTCAGAAAGGTTGCCTTACGTCGAAATCTAATAGTTTATTAAGGTTTTCGTTACTAAAATGCCCAAAGGCGCCGATTTTGACTAGAATTTGAAAGATATTGACATGAATATATAACTGTTTGTATCAAAAAATGATAGTTTAAACTGATATTTGCAGTTTTGATGCGGTTTTAGATACGATATGAATCGAAGAAGCCGATTTTGACTGGAATCTGTTTAAAATGACAAAGAAAAACCTATTTTCAATTCAAGGAAGTGAATTTTTAAGTAGTTATCTGCAGTTTTAATGTAGATTTCAGTTCGCTAAGTTATGAAAATGCATGTTTTGGCTATAATCTTCCGTAAATCAAGGGCGAAAACCAATTATTTGTCCCAAAAGAAGGTGTTTTAAGTATATATCTGCATTTCTAAGGTAGATTTGGGTACAATAAGAGGCGAAACAGCAGATTCTGACTAAGATTTTATCGAAATCGGCAACTATTTGACTCAGAATGGTTGCCTTACGTCGAAATCTAATAGTTTATTAAGGTTTTCGTTTCTAAAATACCCAAAGACGCCGATTTTGACTAGAATTTGAAAGATATTGACATGAATATATAACTGTTTGTATCAAAAAATGATAGTTTAAACTGATATTTGCAGTTTTGATGCGGTTTTAGGTACGATATGAGTCGAAGAAGCCGATTTTGACTGGAATCTGTTTAAAATGACAAAGAAAAACCTATTATCAATTCAAGGAAGTGAATTTTTAAGTAGTTATCTGCAGTTTTAATGTAGATTTCAGTTCGCTAAGTTATGAAAATGCATGTTTTGGCTATAATCTTCCGTAAATCAAGGGCGAAAACCAATTATTTGTCCCAAAAGAAGGTGTTTTAAGTATATATCTGCATTTCTAAGGTAGATTTGGGTACAATAAGAGGCGAAAAAGCAGATTCTGACTAAGATTTTATCGAAATCGGCAACTATTTGACTCAGAAAGGTTGCCTTACGTCGAAATCTATTAGTTTATTAGGGTTTTCGTTACTAAAATGCCCAAAGACGCCCATTTTGACTAGAATTTGAAAGATATTGACATGAATATATAACTGTTTGTATCAAAAAATGATAGTTTAAACTGATATTTGCAGTTTTGATGCGGTTTTAGATACGATATGAATCGAAGAAGCCGATTTTGACTGGAATCTGTTTAAAATGACAAAGAAAAACCTATTATCAATTCAAGGAAGTGAATTTTTAAGTAGTTATCTGCAGTTTTAATGTAGATTTCAGTTCGCTAAGTTATGAAAATGCATGTTTTGGCTATAATCTTCCGTAAATCAAGGGCGAAAACCAATTATTTGTCCCAAAAGAAGGTGTTTTAAGTATATATCTGCATTTCTAAGGTAGATTTGGGTACAATAAGAGGCGAAAAAGCAGATTTCGACTAAGATTTTATCGAAATCGGCAACTATTTGACTCAGAATGGTTGCCTTACGTCGAAATCTAATAGTTTATTAAGGTTTTCGTTACTAAAATGCCCAAAGACGCCGATTTTGACTAGAATTTGAAAGATATTGACATGAATATATAACTGTTTGTATCAAAAAATGATAGTTTAAACTGATATTTGCAGTTTTGATGCGGTTTTAGGTACGATATGAGTCGAAGAAGCCGATTTTGACTGGAATCTGTTTAAAATGACAAAGAAAAACCTATTATCAATTCAAGGAAGTGAATTTTTAAGTAGTTATCTGCAGTTTTAATGTAGATTTCAGTTCGCTAAGTTATGAAAATGCATGTTTTGGCTATAATCTTCCGTAAATCAAGGGCGAAAACCAATTATTTGTCCCAAAAGAAGGTGTTTTAAGTATATATCTGCATTTCTAAGGTAGATTTGGGTACAATAAGAGGCGAAAAAGCAGATTCTGACTAAGATTTTATCGAAATCGGCAACTATTTGACTCAGAATGGTTGCCTTACGTCGAAATCTAATAGTTTATTAAGGTTTTCGTTACTAAAATGCCCAAAGATGCCGATTTTGACTAGAATTTGAAAGATATTGACATGAATATATAACTGTTTGTATCAAAAAATGATAGTTTAAACTGATATTTGCAGTTTTGATGCGGTTTTAGGTACGATATGAGTCGAAGAAGCCGATTTTGACTGGAATCTGTTTAAAATGACAAAGAAAAACCTATTATCAATTCAAGGAAGTGAATTTTTAAGTAGTTATCTGCAGTTTTAATGTAGATTTCAGTTCGCTAAGTTATGAAAATGCATGTTTTGGCTATAATCTTCCGTAAATCAAGGGCGAAAACCAATTATTTGTCCCAAAAGAAGGTGTTTTAAGTATATATCTGCATTTCTAAGGTAGATTTGGGTACAATAAGAGGCGAAAAAGCAGATTCTGACTAAGATTTTATCGAAATCGGCAACTATTTGACTCAGAATGGTTGCCTTACGTCGAAATCTAATAGTTTATTAAGGTTTTCGTTACTAAAATGCCCAAAAACGCCGATTTTGACTAGAATTTGAAAGATATTGACATGAATATATAACTGTTTGTATCAAAAAATGATAGTTTAAACTGATATTTGCAGTTTTGATGCGGTTTTAGGTACGATATGAGTCGAAGAAGCCGATTTTGACTGGAATCTGTTTAAAATGACAAAGAAAAACCTATTATCAATTCAAGGAAGTGAATTTTTAAGTAGTTATCTGCAGTTTTAATGTAGATTTCAGTTCGCTAAGTTATGAAAATGCATGTTTTGGCTATAATCTTCCGTAAATCAAGGGCGAAAACCAATTATTTGTCCCAAAAGAAGGTGTTTTAAGTATATATCTGCATTTCTAAGGTAGATTTGGGTACAATAAGAGGCGAAAAAGCAGATTCTGACTAAGATTTTATCGAAATCGGCAACTATTTGACTCAGAATGGTTGTCTTACGTCGAAATCTAATAGTTTATTAAGGTTTTCGTTACTAAAATGCCCAAAGACGCCGATTTTGACTAGAATTTGAAAGATATTGACATGAATATATAACTGTTTGTATCAAAAAATGATAGTTTAAACTGATATTTGCAGTTTTGATGCGGTTTTAGATACGATATGAATCGAAGAAGCCGATTTTGACTGGAATCTGTTTAAAATGACAAAGAAAAACATATTATCAATTCAAGGAAGTGAATTTTTAAGTAGTTATCTGCAGTTTTAATGTAGATTTCAGTTCGCTAAGTTATGAAAATGCATGTTTTGGCTATAATCTTCCGTAAATCAAGGGCGAAAACCAATTATTTGTCCCAAAAGAAGGTGTTTTAAGTATATATCTGCATTTCTAAGTAGATTTGGGTACAATAAGAGGCGAAAAAGCAGATTCTGACTAAGATTTTATCGAAATCGGCAACTATTTGACTCAGAAAGGTTGCCTTACGTCGAAATCTAATAGTTTATTAAGGTTTTCGTTACTAAAATGCCCAATGACGCCGATTTTGACTAGAATTTGAAAGATATTGACATGAATATATAATGTTTGTATCAAAAAATGATAGTTTAAACTGATATTTGCAGTTTTGATGCGGTTTTAGGTACGATATGAGTCGAAGAAGCCGATTTTGACTGGAATCTGTTTAAAATGACAAAGAAAAACCTATTATCAATTCAAGGAAGTGAATTTTTAAGTAGTTATCTGCAGTTTTAATGTAGATTTCAGTTCGCTAAGTTATGAAAATGCATGTTTTGGCTATAATCTTCCGTAAATCAAGGGCGAAAACCAATTATTTGTCCCAAAAGAAGGTGTTTTAAGTATATATCTGCATTTCTAAGGTAGATTTGGGTACAATAAGAGGCGAAAAAGCAGATTCTGACTAAGATTTTATCGAAATCGGCAACTATTTGACTCAGAAAGGTTGCCTTACGTCGAAATCTAATAGTTTATCAAAATCGGCTTCTTCGACTCATATCGTACCTAAAACCGCATCAAAACTGCAAATATCAGTTTAAACTATCATTTTTTGATACAAACAGTTATATATTCATGTCAATATCTTTCAAATTCTATTCAAAATCGGCGTCTTTGAGCATTTTAGTAACGAAAACCTTAATAAACTATTAGATTTCGACGTAAGGCAACCTTTCTGAGTCAAATAGTTGCCGATTTCGATAAAATCTTAGTCAGAATCTGCTTTTTCGCCTCTTATTGTACCCAAATCTACCTTAGAAATGCAGATATATACTTAAAACACCTTCTTTTGGGACAAATAATTGGTTTTCGCCCTTGATTTACGGAAGATTATAGCCAAAACATGAATTTTCATAACTTAGCGAACTGAAATCTACATTAAAACTGCAGATAACTACTTAAAAATTCACTTCCTTGAATTGAAAATAGGTTTTTCTTTGTCATTTTAAACAGATTCCAGTCAAAATCGGCTTCTTCGATTCATATCGTATCTAAAACCTCATCAAAACTGCAAATATCAGTTTAAACTATCATTTTTTGATACAAACAGTTATATATTCATGTCAATATCTTTCAAATTCTAGTCAAAATCGGCGTCTTTGGGCATTTTAGTAACGAAAACCTTAATAAACTATTAGATTTCGACGTAAGGCAACCATTCTGAGTCAAATAGTTGCCGATTTCGATAAAATCTTAGTCAGAATCTGCTTTTTCGCCTCTTATTGTATTATCAATTCAAGGAAGTGAATTTTTAAGTAGTTATCTGCAGTTTTAATGTAGATTTCAGTTCGCTAAGTTATGAAAATGCATGTTTTGGCTATAATCTTCCGTAAATCAAGGGCGAAAACCAATTATTTGTCCCAAAAGAAGGTGTTTTAAGTATATATCTGCATTTCTAAGGTAGATTTGGGTACAATAAGAGGCGAAAAAGCAGATTCTGACTAAGATTTTATCGAAATCGGCAACTATTTGACTCAGAAAGGTTGCCTTACGTCGAAATCTAATAGTTTATTAAGGTTTTCGTTACTAAAATGCCCAAAGACGCCGACTTTGACTAGAATTTGAAAGATATTGACATGAATATATAACTGTTTGTATCAAAAAATGATAGTTTAAACTGATATTTGCAGTTTTGATGCGGTTTTAGATACGATATGAATCGAAGAAGCCGATTTTGACTGGAATCTGTTTAAAATGACAAAGAAAAACCTATTTTCAATTCAAGGAAGTGAATTTTTAAGTAGTTATCTGCAGTTTTAATGTAGATTTCAGTTCGCTAAGTTATGAAAATGCATGTTTTGGCTATAATCTTCCGTAAATCAAGGGCGAAAACCAATTATTTGTCCCAAAAGAAGGTGTTTTAAGTATATATCTGCATTTCTAAGGTAGATTTGGGTACAATAAGAGGCGAAAAAGCAGATTCTGACTAAGATTTTATCGAAATCGGCAACTATTTGACTCAGAATGGTTGCCTTACGTCGAAATCTAATAGTTTATTAAGGTTTTCGTTTCTAAAATGCCCAAAGACGCCGATTTTGACTAGAATTTGAATGATATTGACATGATTATATAACTGTTTGTATCAAAAAATGATAGTTTAAACTGATATTTGCAGTTTTGATGCGGTTTTAGGTACGATATGAGTCGAAGAAGCCGATTTTGACTGGAATCTGTTTAAAATGACAAAGAAAAAGCTATTATCAATTCAAGGAAGTGAATTTTTAAGTAGTTATCTGCAGTTTTAATGTAGATTTCAGTTCGCTAAGTTTTGAAAATGCATGTTTTGGCTATAATCTTTCGTAAATCAAGGGCGAAAACCAATTATTTGTCCCAAAAGAAGGTGTTTTAAGTATATATCTGCATTTCTAAGGTAGATTTGGGTACAATAAGAGGCGAAAAAGCAGATTCTGACTAAGATTTTATCGAAATCGGCAACTATTTGACTCAGAATGGTTGCCTTACGTCGAAATCTAATATTTTATTAAGGTTTTCGTTACTAAAATGCCCAAAGACGCCGATTTTGACTAGAATTTGAAAGATATTGACATGAATATATAACTGTTTGTATCAAAAAATGATAGTTTAAACTGATATTTGCAGTTTTGATGCGGTTTTAGGTACAATATGAGTCGAAGAAGCCGATTTTGACTGGAATCTGTTTAAAATGACAAAGAAAAACCTATTATCAATTCAAGGAAGTAAATTTTTAAGTAGTTATCTGCAGTTTTAATGTAGATTTCAGTTCGCTAAGTTATGAAAATGCATGTTTTGGCTATAATCTTCCGTAAATCAAGGGCGAAAACCAATTATTTGTCCCAAAAGAAGGTGTTTTAATTATATATCTGCATTTCTAAGGTAGATTTGGGTACAATAAGACGCGAAAAAGCAGATTCTGACTAAGATTTTATCGAAATCGGCAACTATTTGACTCAGAAAGGTTGCCTTACGTCGAAATCTAATAGTTTATCAAAATCGGCTTCTTCGACTCATATCGTACCTAAAACCGCATCAAAACTGCAAATATCAGTTTAAACTATCATTTTTTGATACAAACAGTTATATATTCATGTCAATATCTTTCAAATTCTATTCAAAATCGGCGTCTTTGGGGATTTTAGTAACGAAAACCTTAATAAACTATTAGATTTCGACGTAAGGCAACCTTTCTGAGTCAAATAGTTGCCGATTTCGATAAAATCTTAGTCAGAATCTGCTTTTTCGCCTCTTATTGTACCCAAATCTACCTTAGAAATGCAGATATATACTTAAAACACCTTCTTTTGGGACAAATAATTGGTTTTCGCCCTTGATTTACGGAAGATTATAGCCAAAACATGCATTTTCATAACTTAGCGAACTGAAATCTACATTAAAACTGCAGATAACTACTTAAAAATTCACTTCCTTGAATTGAAAATAGGTTTTTCTTTGTCATTTTAAACAGATTCCAGTCAAAATCGGCTTCTTCGATTCATTTCGTATCTAAAACCTCATCAAAACTGCAAATATCAGTTTAAACTATCATTTTTTGATACAAACAGTTATATATTCATGTCAATATCTTTCAAATTCTAGTCAAAATCGGCGTCTTTGGGCATTTTAGTAACGAAAACCTTAATAAACTATTAGATTTCGACGTAAGGCAACCATTCTGAGTCAAATAGTTGCCGATTTCGATAAAATCTTAGTCAGAATCTGCTTTTTCGCCTCTTATTGTATTATCAATTCAAGGAAGTGAATTTTTAAGTAGTTATCTGCAGTTTTAATGTAGATTTCAGTTCGCTAAGTTATGAAAATGCATGTTTTGGTATAATCTTCCGTAAATCAAGGGCGAAAACCAATTATTTGTCCCAAAAGAAGGTGTTTTAAGTATATATCTGCATTTCTAAGGTAGATTTGGGTACAATAAGAGGCGAAAAAGCAGATTCTGACTAAGATTTTATCGAAATCGGCAACTATTTGACTCAGAAAGGTTGCCTTACGTCGAAATCTAATAGTTTATTAAGGTTTTCGTTACTAAAATGCCCAAAGACGCCGACTTTGACTAGAATTTGAAAGATATTGACATGAATATATAACTGTTTGTATCAAAAAATGATAGTTTAAACTGATATTTGCAGTTTTGATGCGGTTTTAGATACGATATGAATCGAAGAAGCCGATTTTGACTGGAATCTGTTTAAAATGACAAAGAAAAACCTATTTTCAATTCAAGGAAGTGAATTTTTAAGTAGTTATCTGCAGTTTTAATGTAGATTTCAGTTCGCTAAGTTATGAAAATGCATGTTTTGGCTATAATCTTCCGTAAATCAAGGGCGAAAACCAATTATTTGTCCCAAAAGAAGGTGTTTTAAGTATATATCTGCATTTCTAAGGTAGATTTGGGTACAATAAGAGGCGAAAAAGCAGATTCTGACTAAGATTTTATCGAAATCGGCAACTATTTGACTCAGAATGGTTGCCTTACGTCGAAATCTAATAGTTTATTAAGGTTTTCGTTTCTAAAATGCCCAAAGACGCCGATTTTGACTAGAATTTGAAAGATATTGACATGAATATATAACTGTTTGTATCAAAAAATCATAGTTTAAACTGATATTTGCAGTTTTGATGCGGTTTTAGGTACGATATGAGTCGAAGAAGCCGATTTTGACTGGAATCTGTTTAAAATGACAAAGAAAAACCTATTATCAATTCAAGGAAGTGAATTTTTAAGTAGTTATCTGCAGTTTTAATGTAGATTTCAGTTCGCTAAGTTATGAAAATGCATGTTTTGGCTATAATCTTCCGTAAATCAAGGGCGAAAACCAATTATTTGTCCCAAAAGAAGGTGTTTTAAGTATATATCTGCATTTCTAAGGTAGATTTGGGTACAATAAGAGGCGAAAAAGCAGATTCTGACTAAGATTTTATCGAAATCGGCAACTATTTGACTCAGAAAGGTTGCCTTACGTCGAAATCTAATAGTTTATTAGGGTTTTCGTTACTAAAATGCCCAAAGACGCCCATTTTGACTAGAATTTGAAAGATATTGACATGAATATATAACTGTTTGTATCAAAAAATGATAGTTTAAACTGATATTTGCAGTTTTGATGCGGTTTTAGATACGATATGAATCGAATAAGCCGATTTTGACTGGAATCTGTTTAAAATGACAAAGAAAAACCTATTATCAATTCAAGGAAGTGAATTTTTAAGTAGTTATCTGCAGTTTTAATGTAGATTTCAGTTCGCTAAGTTATGAAAATGCATGTTTTGGCTATAATCTTCCGTAAATCAAGGGCGAAAACCAATTATTTGTCCCAAAAGAAGGTGTTTTAAGTATATATCTGCATTTCTAAGGTAGATTTGGGTACAATAAGAGGCGAAAAAGCAGATTCTGACTAAGATTTTATCGAAATCGGCAACTATTTGACTCAGAATGGTTGCCTTACGTCGAAATCTAATAGTTTATTAAGGTTTTCGTTACTAAAATGCCCAAAGACGCCGATTTTGACTAGAATTTGAAAGATATTGACATGAATATATAACTGTTTGTATCAAAAAATGATAGTTTAAACTGATATTTGCAGTTTTGATGCGGTTTTAGGTACAATATGAGTCGAAGAAGCCGATTTTGACTGGAATCTGTTTAAAATGACAAAGAAAAACCTATTATCAATTCAAGGAAGTAAATTTTTAAGTAGTTATCTGCAGTTTTAATGTAGATTTCAGTTCGCTAAGTTATGAAAATGCATGTTTTGGCTATAATCTTCCGTAAATCAAGGGCGAAAACCAATTATTTGTCCCAAAAGAAGGTGTTTTAATTATATATCTGCATTTCTAAGGTAGATTTGGGTACAATAAGAGGCGAAAAAGCAGATTCTGACTAAGATTTTATCGAAATCGGCAACTATTTGACTCAGAATGGTTGCCTTACGTCGAAATCTAATAGTTTATTAAGGTTTTCGTTACTAAAATGCCCAAAGACGCCGATTTTGACTAGAATTTGAAAGATATTGACATGAATATATAACTGTTTGTATCAAAAAATGATAGTTTAAACTGATATTTGCAGTTTTGATGCGGTTTTAGGTACGATATGAGTCGAAGAAGCCGATTTTGACTGGAATCTGTTTAAAATGACAAAGAAAAACCTATTATCAATTCAAGGAAGTGAATTTTTAAGTAGTTATCTGCAGTTTTAATGTAGATTTCAGTTCGCTAAGTTATGAAAATGCATGTTTTGGCTATAATCTTCCGTAAATCAAGGGCGAAAACCAATTATTTGTCCCAAAAGAAGGTGTTTTAAGTATATATCTGCATTTCTAAGGTAGAGGCGAAAAAGCAGATTCTGACTAAGATTTTATCGAAATCGGCAACTATTTGACTCAGAAAGGTTGCCTTACGTCGAAATCTAATAGTTTATCAAAATCGGCTTCTTCGACTCATATCGTACCTAAAACCGCATCAAAACTGCAAATATCAGTTTAAACTATCATTTTTTGATACAAACAGTTATATATTCATGTCAATATCTTTCAAATTCTAGTCAAAATCGGCGTCTTTGGGCATTTTAGTAACGAAAACCTTAATAAACTATTAGATTTCGACGTAAGGCAACCATTCTGAGTCAAATAGTTGCCGATTTCGATAAAATCTTAGTCAGAATCTACTTTTTCGCCTCTTATTGTATTATCAATTCAAGGAAGTGAATTTTTAAGTAGTTATCTGCAGTTTTAGTGTAGATTTCAGTTCGCTAAGTTATGAAAATGCATGTTTTGGCTATAATCTTCCGTAAATCAAGGGCGAAAACCAATTATTTGTCCCAAAAGAAGGTGTTTTAAGTATATATCTGCATTTCTAAGGTAGATTTGGGTACAATAAGAGGCGAAAAAGCAGATTCTGACTAAGATTTTATCGAAATCGGCAACTATTTGACTCAGAAAGGTTGCCTTACGTCGAAATCTAATAGTTTATTAAGGTTTTCGTTACTAAAATGCCCAAAGACGCCGATTTTGACTAGAATTTGAAAGATATTGACATGAATATATAACTGTTTATATCAAAAAATGATAGTTTAAACTGATATTTGCAGTTTTGATGCGGTTTTAGATACGATATGAATCGAAGAAGCCGATTTTGACTGGAATCTGTTTAAAATGACAAAGAAAAACCTATTATCAATTCAAGGAAGTGAATTTTTAAGTAGTTATCTGCAGTTTTAATGTAGATTTCAGTTCGCTAAGTTATGAAAATGCATGTTTTGGCTATAATCTTCCGTAAATCAAGGGCGAAAACCAATTATTTGTCCCAAAAGAAGGTGTTTTAAGTATATATCTGCATTTCTAAGGTAGATTTGGGTACAATAAGAGGCGAAAAAGCAGATTCTGACTAAGATTTTATCGAAATCGGCAACTATTTGACTCAGAATGGTTGCCTTACGTCGAAATCTAATAGTTTATTAAGGTTTTCGTTTCTAAAATGCCCAAAGACGCCGATTTTGACTAGAATTTGAAAGATATTGACATGAATATATAACTGTTTGTATCAAAAAATCATAGTTTAAACTGATATTTGCAGTTTTGATGCGGTTTTAGGAACGATATGAGTCGAAGAAGCCGATTTTGACTGGAATCTGTTTAAAATGACAAAGAAAAACCTATTATCAATTCAAGGAAGTGAATTTTTAAGTAGTTATCTGCAGTTTTAATGTAGATTTCAGTTCGCTAAGTTATGAAAATGCATGTTTTGGCTATAATCTTCCGTAAATCAAGGGCGAAAATCAATTATTTGTCCCAAAAGAAGGTGTTTTAAGTATATATCTGCATTTCTAAGGTAGATTTGGGTACAATAAGAGGCGAAAAAGCAGATTCTGACTAAGATTTTATCGAAATCGGCAACTATTTGACTCAGAAAGGTTGCCTTACGTCGAAATCTAATAGTTTATTAGGGTTTTCGTTACTAAAATGCCCAAAGACGCCCATTTTGACTAGAATTTGAAAGATATTGACATGAATATATAACTGTTTGTATCAAAAAATGATAGTTGAAACTGATATTTGCAGTTTTGATGCGGTTTTAGATACGATATGAATCGAATAAGCCGATTTTGACTGGAATCTGTTTAAAATGACAAAGAAAAACCTATTATCAATTCAAGGAAGTGAATTTTTAAGTAGTTATCTGCAGTTTTAATGTAGATTTCAGTTCGCTAAGTTATGAAAATGCATGTTTTGGCTATAATCTTCCGTAAATCAAGGGCGAAAACCAATTATTTGTCCCAAAAGAAGGTGTTTTAAGTATATATCTGCATTTCTAAGGTAGATTTGGGTACAATAAGAGGCGAAAAAGCAGATTCTGACTAAGATTTTATCGAAATCGGCAACTATTTGACTCAGAATGGTTGCCTTACGTCGAAATCTAATAGTTTATTAAGGTTTTCGTTACTAAAATGCCCAAAGACGCCGATTTTGACTAGAATTTGAAAGATATTGACATGAATATATAACTGTTTGTATCAAAAAATGATAGTTTAAACTGATATTTGCAGTTTTGATGCGGTTTTAGGTACAATATGAGTCGAAGAAGCCGATTTTGACTGGAATCTGTTTAAAATGACAAAGAAAAACCTATTATCAATTCAAGGAAGTTAATTTTTAAGTAGTTATCTGCAGTTTTAATGTAGATTTCAGTTCGCTAAGTTATGAAAATGCATGTTTTGGCTATAATCTTCCGTAAATCAAGGGCGAAAACCAATTATTTGTCCCAAAAGAAGGTGTTTTAATTATATATCTGCATTTCTAAGGTAGATTTGGGTACAATAAGAGGCGAAAAAGCAGATTCTGACTAAGATTTTATCGAAATCGGCAACTATTTGACTCAGAATGGTTGCCTTACGTCGAAATCTAATAGTTTATTAAGGTTTTCGTTACTATAATGCCCAAAGACGCCGATTTTGACTAGAATTTGAAAGATATTGACATGAATATATAACTGTTTGTATCAAAAAATGATAGTTTAAACTGATATTTGCAGTTTTGATGCGGTTTTAGGTACGATATGAGTCGAAGAAGCCGATTTTGACTGGAATCTGTTTAAAATGACAAAGAAAAACCTATTATCAATTCAAGGAAGTGAATTTTTAAGTAGTTATCTGCAGTTTTAATGTAGATTTCAGTTCGCTAAGTTATGAAAATGCATGTTTTGGCTATAATCTTCCGTAAATCAAGGGCGAAAACCAATTATTTGTCCCAAAAGAAGGTGTTTTAAGTATATATCTGCATTTCTAAGGTAGAGGCGAAAAAGCAGATTCTGACTAAGATTATATCGAAATCGGCAACTATTTGACTCAGAAAGGTTGCCTTACGTCGAAATCTAATAGTTTATCAAAATCGGCTTCTTCGACTCATATCGTACCTAAAACCGCATCAAAACTGCAAATATCAGTTTAAACTATCATTTTTTGATACAAACAGTTATATATTCATGTCAATATCTTTCAAATTCTAGTCAAAATCGGCGTCTTTGGGCATTTTAGTAACGAAAACCTTAATAAACTATTAGATTTCGACGTAAGGCAACCATTCTGAGTCAAATAGTTGCCGATTTCGATAAAATCTTAGTCAGAATCTGCTTTTTCGCCTCTTATTGTATTATCAATTCAAGGAAGTGAATTTTTAAGTAGTTATCTGCAGTTTTAGTGTAGATTTCAGTTCGCTAAGTTATGAAAATGCATGTTTTGGCTATAATCTTCCGTAAATCAAGGGCGAAAACCAATTATTTGTCCCAAAAGAAGGTGTTTTAAGTATATATCTGCATTTCTAAGGTAGATTTGGGTACAATAAGAGGCGAAAAAGCAGATTCTGACTAAGATTTTATCGAAATCGGCAACTATTTGACTCAGAAAGGTTGCCTTACGTCGAAATCTAATAGTGTATTAAGGTTTTCGTTACTAAAATGCCCAAAGACGCCGATTTTGACTAGAATTTGAAAGATATTGACATGAATATATAACTGTTTATATCAAAAAATGATAGTTTAAACTGATATTTGCAGTTTTGATGCGGTTTTAGATACGATATGAATCGAAGAAGCCGATTTTGACTGGAATCTGTTTAAAATGACAAAGAAAAACCTATTATCAATTCAAGGAAGTGAATTTTTAAGTAGTTATCTGCAGTTTTAATGTAGATTTCAGTTCGCTAAGTTATGAAAATGCATGTTTTGGCTATAATCTTCCGTAAATCAAGGGCGAAAACCAATTATTTGTCCCAAAAGAAGGTGTTTTAAGTATATATCTGCATTTCTAAGGTAGATTTGGGTACAATAAGAGGCGAAAAAGCAGATTCTGACTAAGATTTTATCGAAATCGGCAACTATTTGACTCAGAATGGTTGCCTTACGTCGAAATCTAATAGTTTATTAAGGTTTTCGTTACTAAAATGCCCAAAGACGCCGATTTTGACTAGAATTTGAAAGATATTGACATGAATATATAACTGTTTGTATCAAAAAATGATAGTTTAAACTGATATTTGCAGTTTTGATGCGGTTTTAGGTACGATATGAGTCGAAGAAGCCGATTTTGACTGGAATCTGTTTAAAATGACAAAGGAAAACCTATTATCAATTCAAGGAAGTGAATTTTTAAGCAGTTATCTGCAGTTTTAATGTAGATTTCAGTTCGCTAAGTTATGAAAATGCATGTTTTGGCTATAATCTTCCGTAAATCAAGGGCGAAAACCAATTATTTGTCCCAAAAGAAGGTGTTTTAAGTATATATCTGCATTTCTAAGGTAGATTTGGGTACAATAAGAGGCGAAAAAGCAGATTCTGACTAAGATTTTATCGAAATCGGCAACTATTTGACTCAGAAAGGTTGCCTTACGTCGAAATCTAATAGTTTATTAAGGTTTTCGTTACTAAAATGCCCAAAGACGCCGATTTTGACTAGAATTTGAAAGATATTGACATGAATATATAACTGTTTGTATCAAAAAATGATAGTTTAAACTGATATTTGCAGTTTTGATGCGGTTTTAGATACGATATGAATCGAAGAAGCCGATTTTGACTGGAATCTGTTTAAAATGACAAAGAAAAACCTATTTTCAATTCAAGGAAGTGAATTTTTAAGTAGTTATCTGCAGTTTTAATGTAGATTTCAGTTCGCTAAGTTATGAAAATGCATGTTTTGGCTATAATCTTCCGTAAATCAAGGGCGAAAACCAATTATTTGTCCCAAAAGAAGGTGTTTTAAGTATATATCTGCATTTCTAAGGTAGATTTGGGTACAATAAGAGGCGAAAAAGCAGATTCTGACTAAGATTTTATCGAAATCGGCAACTATTTGACTCAGAATGGTTGTCTTACGTCGAAATCTAATAGTTTATTAAGGTTTTCGTTACTAAAATGCCCAAAGACGCCGATTTTGACTAGAATTTGAACGATATTGACATGAATATATAACTGTTTGTATCAAAAAATGATAGTTTAAACTGATATTTGCAGTTTTGATGCGGTTTTAGGTACGATATGAGTCGAAGAAGCCGATTTTGACTGGAATCTGTTTAAAATGACAAAGAAAAACCTATTATCAATTCAAGGAAGTGAATTTTTAAGTAGTTATCTGCAGTTTTAATGTAGATTTCAGTTCGCTAAGTTATGAAAATGCATGTTTTGGCTATAATCTTCCGTAAATCAAGGGCGAAAACCAATTATTTGTCCCAGAAGAAGGTGTTTTAAGTATATATCTGCATTTCTAAGGTAGATTTGGGTACAATAAGAGGCGAAAAAGCAGATTCTGACTAAGATTTTATCGAAATCGGCAACTATTTGACTCAGAATGGTTGCCTTACGTCGAAATCTAATAGTTTATTAAGGTTTTCGTTACTAAAATGCCCAAAGACGCCGATTTTGACTAGAATTTGAAAGATATTGACATGAATATATAACTGTTTGTATCAAAAAATGATAGTTTAAACTGATATTTGCAGTTTTGATGCGGTTTTAGGTACGATATGAGTCGAAGAAGCCGATTTTGACTGGAATCTGTTTAAAATGACAAAGAAAAACCTATTATCAATTCAAGGAAGTGAATTTTTAAGTAGTTATCTGCAGTTTTAATGTAGATTTCAGTTCGCTAAGTTATGAAAATGCATGTTTTGGCTATAATCTTCCGTAAATCAAGGGCGAAAACCAATTATTTGTCCCAAAAGAAGGTGTTTTAAGTATATATCTGCATTTCTAAGGTAGATTTGGGTACAATAAGAGGCGAAAAAGCAGATTCTGACTAAGATTTTATCTAAATCGGCAACTATTTGACTCAGAATGGTTGTCTTACGTCGAAATCTAATAGTTTATTAAGGTTTTCGTTACTAAAATTCCCAAAGACGCCGATTTTGACTAGAATTTGAAAGATATTGACATGAATATATAACTGTTTGTATCAAAAAATGATAGTTTAAACTGATATTTGCAGTTTTGATGCGGTTTTAGATACGATATGAATCGAAGAAGCCGATTTTGACTGGAATCTGTTTAAAATGACAAAGAAAAACCTATTATCAATTCAAGGAAGTGAATTTTTAAGTAGTTATCTGCAGTTTTAATGTAGATTTCAGTTCGCTAAGTTATGAAAATGCATGTTTTGGCTATAATCTTCCGTAAATCAAGGGCGAAAACCAATTATTTGTCCCAAAAGAAGGTGTTTTAAGTATATATCTGCATTTCTAAGGTAGATTTGGGTACAATAAGAGGCGAAAAAGCAGATTCTGACTAAGATTTTATCGAAATCGGCAACTATTTGACTCAGAAAGGTTGCCTTACGTCGAAATCTAATAGTTTATTAAGGTTTTCGTTACTAAAATGCCCAATGACGCCGATTTTGACTAGAATTTGAAAGATATTGACATGAATATATAATGTTTGTATCAAAAAATGATAGTTTAAACTGATATTTGCAGTTTTGATGCGGTTTTAGGTACGATATGAGTCGAAGAAGCCGATTTTGACTGGAATCTGTTTAAAATGACAAAGAAAAACCTATTATCAATTCAAGGAAGTGAATTTTTAAGTAGTTATCTGCAGTTTTAATGTAGATTTCAGTTCGCTAAGTTATGAAAATGCATGTTTTGGCTATAATCTTCCGTAAATCAAGGGCGAAAACCAATTATTTGTCCCAAAAGAAAGTGTTTTAGGTATATATCTGCATTTCTAAGGTAGATTTGGGTACAATAAGAGGCGAAAAAGCAGATTCTGACTAAGATTTTATCGAAATCGGCAACTATTTGACTCAGAAAGGTTGCCTTACGTCGAAATCTAATAGTTTATCAAAATCGGCTTCTTCGACTCATATCGTACCTAAAACCGCATCAAAACTGCAAATATCAGTTTAAACTATCATTTTTTGATACAAACAGTTATATATTCATGTCAATATCTTTCAAATTCTAGTCAAAATCGGCGTCTTTGGGCATTTTAGTAACGAAAACCTTAATAAACTATTAGATTTCGACGTAAGGCAACCTTTCTGAGTCAAATAGTTGCCGATTTCGATAAAATCTTAGTCAGAATCTGCTTTTTCGCCTCTTATTGTACCCAAATCTACCTTAGAAATGCAGATATATACTTAAAACACCTTCTTTTGGGACAAATAATTGGTTTTCGCCCTTGATTTACGGAAGATTATAGCCAAAACATGCATTTTCATAACTTAGCGAACTGAAATCTACATTAAAACTGCAGATAACTACTTAAAAATTCACTTCCTTGAATTGAAAATAGGTTTTTCTTTGTCATTTTAAACAGATTCCAGTCAAAATCGGCTTCTTCGATTCATATCGTATCTAAAACCGCATCAAAACTGCAAATATCAGTTTAAACTATCATTTTTTGATACAAAAAGTTATATATTCATGTCAATATCTTTCAAATTCTAGTCAAAATCGGCGTCTTTGGGCATTTTAGTAACGAAAACCTTAATAAACTATTAGATTTCGACGTAAGGCAACCATTCTGAGTCAAATAGTTGCCGATTTCGATAAAATCTTAGTCAGAATCTGCTTTTTCGCCTCTTATTGTATTATCAATTCAAGGAAGTGAATTTTTAAGTAATTATCTGCAGTTTTAATGTAGATTTCAGTTCGCTAAGTTATGAAAATGCATGTTTTGGCTATAATCTTCCGTAAATCAAGGGCGAAAACCAATTATTTGTCCCAAAAGAAGGTGTTTTAAGTATATATCTGCATTTCTAAGGTAGATTTGGGTACAATAAGAGGCGAAAAAGCAGATTCTGACTAAGATTTTATCGAAATCGGCAACTATTTGACTCAGAATGGTTGCCTTACGTCGAAATCTAATAGTTTATTAAGGTTTTCGTTACTAAAATGCCCAATGACGCCGATTTTGACTAGAATTTGAAAGATATTGACATGAATATATAATGTTTGTATCAAAAAATGATAGTTTAAACTGATATTTGCAGTTTTGATGCGGTTTTAGGTACGATATGAGTCGAAGAAGCCGATTTTGACTGGAATCTGTTTAAAATGACAAAGAAAAACCTATTATCAATTCAAGGAAGTGAATTTTTAAGTAGTTATCTGCAGTTTTAATGTAGATTTCAGTTCGCTAAGTTATGAAAATGCATGTTTTGGCTATAATCTTCCGTAAATCAAGGGCGAAAACCAATTATTTGTCCCAAAAGAAGGTGTTTTAGGTATATATCTGCATTTCAAATTCTAGTCAAAATCGGCGTCTTTGGGCATTTTAGTAACGAAAACCTTAATAGACTATTAGATTTCGACGTAAGGCAACCTTTCTGAGTCAAATAGTTGCCGATTTCGATAAAATCTTAGTCAGAATCTGCTTTTTCGCCTCTTATTGTACCCAAATCTACCTTAGAAATGCAGATATATACTTAAAACACCTTCTTTTGGGACAAATAATTGGTTTTCGCCCTTGATTTACGAAAGATTATAGCCAAAACATGCATTTTCATAACTTAGCGAACTGAAATCTACATTAAAACTGCAGATAACTACTTAAAAATTCACTTAATTGAATTGATAATACAATAAGAGGCGAAAAAGCAGATTCTGACTAAGATTTTATCGAAATCGGCAACTATTTGACTCAGAAAGGTTGCCTTACGTCGAAATCTAATAGTTTATCAAAATCGGCTTCTTCGACTCATATCGTACCTAAAACCGCATCAAAACTGCAAATATCAGTTTAAACTATCATTTTTTGATACAAACAGTTATACATTCATGTCAATATCTTTCAAATTCTAGTCAAAATCGGCGTCTTTGGGCATTTTAGTAACGAAAACCTTAATAAACTATTAGATTTCGACGTAAGGCAACCTTTCTGAGTCAAATAGTTGCCGATTTCGATAAAATCTTAGTCAGAATCTGCTTTTTCGCCTCTTATTGTAAACAAATCTACCTTAGAAATGCAGATATATACTTAAAACACCTTCTTTTGGGACAAATAATTGGTTTTCGCCCTTGATTTACGGAAGATTATAGCCAAAACATGCATTTTCATAACTTAGCGAACTGAAATCTACATTAAAACTGCAGATAACTACTTAAAAATTCACTTCCTTGAATTGAAAATAGGTTTTTCTTTGTCATTTTAAACAGATTCCAGTCAAAATCGGCTTCTTCGATTCATATCGTATCTAAAACCGCATCAAAACTGCAAATATCAGTTTAAACTATCATTTTTTGATACAAACAGTTATATATTCATGTCAATATCTTTCAAATTCTAGTCAAAATCGGCGTCTTTGGGCATTTTAGTAACGAAAACCTTAATAAACTATTAGATTTCGACGTAAGGCAACCATTCTGAGTCAAATAGTTGCCGATTTCGATAAAATCTTAGTCAGAATCTGCTTTTTCGCCTCTTATTGTATTATCAATTCAAGGAAGTGAATTTTTAAGTAGTTATCTGCAGTTTTAATGTAGATTTCAGTTCGCAAAGTTATGAAAATGCATGTTTTGTCTATAATCTTCCGTAAATCAAGGGCGAACACCAATTATTTGTCCCAAAAGAAGGTGTTTTAAGTATATATCTGCATTTCTAAGGTAGATTTGTTTACAATAAGAGGCGAAAAAGCAGATTCTGACTAAGATTTTATCGAAATCGGCAACTATTTGACTCAGAATGGTTGCCTTACGTCGAAATCTAATAGTTTATTAAGGTTTTCGTTTCTAAAATGCCCAAAGACGCCGATTTTGACTAGAATTTGAAAGATATTGACATGAATATATAACTGTTTGTATCAAAAAATGATAGTTTAAACTGATATTTGCAGTTTTGATGCGGTTTTAGGTACGATATGAGTCGAAGAAGCCGATTTTGACTGGAATCTGTTTAAAATGACAAAGAAAAACCTATTATCAATTCAAGGAAGTGAATTTTTAAGTAATTATCTGCAGTTTTAATGTAGATTTCAGTTCGCTAAGTTATGAAAATGCATGTTTTGGCTATAATCTTCCGTAAATCAAGGGCGAAAACCAATTATTTGTCCCAAAAGAAGGTGTTTTAAGTATATATCTGCATTTTTAAGGTAGATTTGGGTACAATAAGAGGCGAAAAAGCAGATTCTGACTAAGATTTTATCGAAATCGGCAACTATTTGACTCAGAAAGGTTGCCTTACGTCGAAATCTAATAGTTTATTAGGGTTTTCGTTACTAAAATGCCCAAAGACGCCCATTTTGACTAGAATTTGAAAGATATTGACATGAATATATAACTGTTTGTATCAAAAAATGATAGTTTAAACTGATATTTGCAGTTTTGATGCGGTTTTAGATACGATATGAATCGAAGAAGCCGATTTTGACTGGAATCTGTTTACAATGACAAAGAAAAACCTATTATCAATTCAAGGAAGTGAATTTTTAAGTAGTTATCTGCAGTTTTAATGTAGATTTCAGTTCGCTAAGTTATGAAAATGCATGTTTTGGCTATAATCTTCCGTAAATCAAGGGCGAAAACCAATTATTTGTCCCAAAAGAAGGTGTTTTAAGTATATATCTGCATTTCTAAGGTAGATTTGGGTACAATAAGAGGCGAAAAAGCAGATTCTGACTAAGATTTTATCGAAATCGGCAACTATTTGACTCAGAAAGGTTGCCTTACGTCGAAATCTAATAGTTTATTAAGGTTTTCGTTACTAAAATGCCCAAAGACGCCGATTTTGACTAGAATTTGAAAGATATTGACATGAATATATAACTGTTTGTATCAAAAAATGATAGTTTAAACTGATATTTGCAGTTTTGATGCGGTTTTAGATACGATATGAATCGAAGAAGCCGATTTTGACTGGAATCTGTTTAGAATGACAAAGAAAAACTTATTATCAATTCAAGGAAGTGAATTTTTAAGTAGTTATCTGCAGTTTTAATGTAGATTTCAGTTCGCTAAGTTATGAAAATGCATGTTTTGGCTATAATCTTCCGTAAATCAAGGGCGAAAACCAATTTTTTTACCCAAAAGAAGGTGTTTTAAGTATATATCTGCATTTCTAAGGTAGATTTGGTTACAATAAGAGGCGAAAAAGCAGATTCTGACTAAGATTATATCGAAATCGGCAACTATTTGACTCAGAAAGGTTGCCTTACGTCGAAATCTAATAGTTTATTAAGGTTTTCGTTACTAAAATGCCCAGAGACGCCGATTTTGACTAGAATTTGAAAGATATTGACATGAATATATAACTGTATGTATCAAAAAATGATAGTTTAAACTGATATTTGCAGTTTTGATGCGGTTTTAGGTACGATATGAGTCGAAGAAGCCGATTTTGACTGGAATCTGTTTAAAATGACAAAGAAAAACCTATTATCAATTCAAGGAAGTGAATTTTTAAGTAGTTATCTGCAGTTTTAATGTAGATTTCAGTTCGCTAAGTTATGAAAATGCATGTTTTGGCTATAATCTTCCGTAAATCAAGGGCGAAAACCAATTATTTGTCCCAAAAGAAGGTGTTTTAAGTATATATCTGCATTTCTAAGGTAGATTTGGGTACAATAAGAGGCGAAAAAGCAGATTCTGACTAAGATTTTATCGAAATCGGCAACTATTTGACTCAGAAAGGTTGCCTTACGTCGAAATCTAATAGTTTATTAAGGTTTTCGTTACTAAAATGCCCAAAGACGCCGATTTTGACTAGAATTTGAAAGATATTGACATGAATATATAACTGTTTGTATCAAAAAATGATAGTTTAAACTGATATTTGCAGTTTTGATGCGGTTTTAGATACGATATGAATCGAAGAAGCCGATTTTGACTGGAATCTGTTCAAAATGACAAAGAAAAACCTATTTTCAATTCAAGGAAGTGAATTTTTAAATAGTTATCTGCAGTTTTAATGTAGATTTCAGTTCGCTAAGTTATGAAAATGCATGTTTTGGCTATAATCTTCCGTAAATCAAGTTCGAAAACCAATTATTTGTCCCAAAAGAAGGTGTTTTAAGTATATATCTGCATTTCTAAGGTAGATTTGGGTACAATAAGAGGCGAAAAAGCAGATTCTGACTAAGATTTTATCGAAATCGGCAACTATTTGACTCAGAATGGTTGCCTTACGTCGAAATCTAATAGTTTATTAAGGTTTTCGTTTCTAAAATGCCCAAAGACGCCGATTTTGACTAGAATTTGAAAGATATTGACATGAATATATAACTGTTTGTATCAAAAAATGATAGTTTAAACTGATATTTGCAGTTTTGATGCGGTTTTAGGTACGATATGAGTCGAAGAAGCCGATTTTGACTGGAATCTGTTTAAAATGACAAAGAAAAACCTATTATCAATTCAAGGAAGTGAATTTTTAAGTAGTTATCTGCAGTTTTAATGTAGATTTCAGTTCGCTAAGTTATGAAAATGCATGTTTTGGCTATAATCTTCCGTAAATCAAGGGCGAAAACCAATTATTTGTCCCAAAAGAAGGTGTTTTAAGTATATATCTGCATTTCTAAGGTAGATTTGGGTACAATAAGAGGCGAAAAAGCAGATTCTAACTAAGATTTTATCGAAATCGGCAACTATTTGTCTCAGAAAGGTTGCCTTACGTCGAAATCTAATAGTTTATTAGGGTTTTCGTTACTAAAATGCCCAAAGACGCCCATTTTGACTAGAATTTGAAAGATATTGACATGAATATATAACTGTTTGTATCAAAAAATGATAGTTTAAACTGATATTTGCAGTTTTGATGCGGTTTTAGATACGATATGAATCGAAGAAGCCGATTTTGACTGGAATCTGTTTAAAATGACAAAGAAAAACCTATTATCAATTCAAGGAAGTGAATTTTTAAGTAGTTATCTGCAGTTTTAATGTAGATTTCAGTTCGCTAAGTTATGAAAATGCATGTTTTGGCTATAATCTTCCGTAAATCAAGGGCGAAAACCAATTATTTGTCCCAAAAGAAGGTGTTTTAAGTATATATCTGCATTTCTAAGGTAGATTTGGGTACAATAAGAGGCGAAAAAGCAGATTCTGACTAAGATTTTATCGAAATCGGCAACTATTTGACTCAGAATGGTTGCCTTACGTCGAAATCTAATAGTTTATTAAGGTTTTCGTTTCTAAAATGCCCAAAGACGCCCATTTTGACTAGAATTTGAAAGATATTGACATGAATATATAACTGTTTGTATCAAAAAATGATAGTTTAAACTGATATTTGCAGTTTTGATGCGGTTTTAGGTACGATATGAGTCGAAGAAGCCGATTTTGACTGGAATCTGTTTAAAATGACAAAGAAAAACCTATTATCAATTCAAGGAAGTGAATTTTTGAGTAGTTATCTGCAGTTTTAATGTAGATTTCAGTCCGCTAAGTTATGAAAATGCATGTTTTGGCTATAATCTTCCGTAAATCAAGGGCGAAAACCAATTATTTGTCCCAAAAGAAGGTGTTTTAAGTATATATCTGCATTTCTAAGGTAGATTTGGGTACAATAAGAGGCGAAAAAGCAGATTCTGACTAAGATTTTATCGAAATCGGCAACTATTTGACTCAGAAAGGTTGCCTTACGTCGAAATCTAATAGTTTATTAGGGTTTTCGTTACTAAAATGCCCAAAGACGCCCATTTTGACTAGAATTTGAAAGATATTGACATGAATATATAACTGTTTGTATCAAAAAATGATAGTTTAAACTGATATTTGCAGTTTTGATGCGGTTTTAGATACGATATGAGTCGAAGAAGCCGATTTTGACTGGCATCTGTTTAAAATGACAAAGAAAAACCTATTATCAATTCAAGGAAGTGAATTTTTAAGTAGTTATCTGCAGTTTTAATGTAGATTTCAGTTCGCTAGGTTATGAAAATGCATGTTTTGGCTATAATCTTCCGTAAATCAAGGGCGAAAACCAATTATTTGTCCCAAAAGAAGGTGTTTTAAGTATATATCTGCATTTCTAAGGTAGATTTGGGTACAATAAGAGGCGAAAAAGCAGATTCTGACTAAGATTTTATCGAAATCGGCAACTATTTGACTCAGAAAGGTTGCCTTACGTCGAAATCTAATAGTTTATTAAGGTTTTCGTTACTAAAATGCCCAAAGACGCCGATTTTGACTAGAATTTGAAAGATATTGACATGAATATATAACTGTTTGTATCAAAAAATTATAGTTTAAACTGATATTTGCAGTTTTGATGCGGTTTTAGATACGATATGAATCGAAGAAGCCGATTTTGACTGGAATCTGTTTAAAATGACAAAGAAAAACCTATTTTCAATTCAAGGAAGTGAATTTTTAAGTAGTTATCTGCAGTTTTAATGTAGATTTCAGTTCGCTAAGTTATGAAAATGCATGTTTTGGCTATAATCTTCCGTAAATCAAGGGCGAAAACCAATTATTTGTCCCAAAAGAAGGTGTTTTAAGTATATATCTGCATTTCTAAGGTAGATTTGGGTACAATAAGAGGCGAAAAAGCAGATTCTGACTAAGATTTTATCGAAATCGGCAACTATTTGACTCAGAATGGTTGCCTTACGTCGAAATCTAATAGTTTATTAAGGTTTTCGTTTCTAAAATGCCCAAAGACGCCGATTTTGACTAGAATTTGAAAGATATTGACATGAATATATAACTGTTTGTATCAAAAAATGATAGTTTAAACTGATATTTGCAGTTTTGATGCGGTTTTAGGTACGATATGAGTCGAAGAAGCCGATTTTGACTGGAATCTGTTTAAAATGACAAAGAAAAACCTATTATCAATTCAAGGAAGTGAATTTTTAAGTAGTTATCTGCAGTTTTAATGTAGATTTCAGTTCGCTAAGTTATGAAAATGCATGTTTTGGCTATAATCTTCCGTAAATCAAGGGCGAAAACCAATTATTTGTCCCAAAAGAAGGTGTTTTAAGTATATATCTGCATTTCTAAGGTAGATTTGGGTACAATAAGAGGCGAAAAAGCAGATTCTAACTAAGATTTTATCGAAATCGGCAACTATTTGTCTCAGAAAGGTTGCCTTACGTCGAAATCTAATAGTTTATTAGGGTTTTCGTTACTAAAATGCCCAAAGACGCCCATTTTGACTAGAATTTGAAAGATATTGACATGAATATATAACTGTTTGTATCAAAAAATGATAGTTTAAACTGATATTTGCAGTTTTGATGCGGTTTTAGATACGATATGAATCGAAGAAGCCGATTTTGACTGGAATCTGTTTAAAATGACAAAGAAAAACCTATTATCAATTCAAGGAAGTGAATTTTTAAGTAGTTATCTGCAGTTTTAATGTAGATTTCAGTTCGCTAAGTTATGAAAATGCATGTTTTGGCTATAATCTTCCGTAAATCAAGGGCGAAAACCAATTATTTGTCCCAAAAGAAGGTGTTTTAAGTATATATCTGCATTTCTAAGGTAGATTTGGGTACAATAAGAGGCGAAAAAGCAGATTCTGACTAAGATTTTATCGAAATCGGCAACTATTTGACTCAGAATGGTTGCCTTACGTCGAAATCTAATAGTTTATTAAGGTTTTCGTTTCTAAAATGCCCAAAGACGCCCATTTTGACTAGAATTTGAAAGATATTGACATGAATATATAACTGTTTGTATCAAAAAATGATAGTTTAAACTGATATTTGCAGTTTTGATGCGGTTTTAGGTACGATATGAGTCGAAGAAGCCGATTTTGACTGGAATCTGTTTAAAATGACAAAGAAAAACCTATTATCAATTCAAGGAAGTGAATTTTTAAGTAGTTATCTGCAGTTTTAATGTAGATTTCAGTCCGCTAAGTTATGAAAATGCATGTTTTGGCTATAATCTTCCGTAAATCAAGGGCGAAAACCAATTATTTGTCCCAAAAGAAGGTGTTTTAAGTATATATCTGCATTTCTAAGGTAGATTTGGGTACAATAAGAGGCGAAAAAGCAGATTCTGACTAAGATTTTATCGAAATCGGCAACTATTTGACTCAGAAAGGTTGCCTTACGTCGAAATCTAATAGTTTATTAGGGTTTTCGTTACTAAAATGCCCAAAGACGCCCATTTTGACTAGAATTTGAAAGATATTGACATGAATATATAACTGTTTGTATCAAAAAATGATAGTTTAAACTGATATTTGCAGTTTTGATGCGGTTTTAGATACGATATGAGTCGAAGAAGCCGATTTTGACTGGCATCTGTTTAAAATGACAAAGAAAAACCTATTATCAATTCAAGGAAGTGAATTTTTAAGTAGTTATCTGCAGTTTTAATGTAGATTTCAGTTCGCTAGGTTATGAAAATGCATGTTTTGGCTATAATCTTCCGTAAATCAAGGGCGAAAACCAATTATTTGTCCCAAAAGAAGGTGTTTTAAGTATATATCTGCATTTCTAAGGTAGATTTGGGTACAATAAGAGGCGAAAAAGCAGATTCTGACTAAGATTTTATCGAAATCGGCAACTATTTGACTCAGAAAGGTTGCCTTACGTCGAAATCTAATAGTTTATTAAGGTTTTCGTTACTAAAATGCCCAAAGACGCCGATTTTGACTAGAATTTGAAAGATATTGACATGAATATATAACTGTTTGTATCAAAAAATTATAGTTTAAACTGATATTTGCAGTTTTGATGCGGTTTTAGATACGATATGAATCGAAGAAGCAGATTTTGACTGGAATCTGTTTAAAATGACAAAGAAAAACCTATTTTCAATTCAAGGAAGTGAATTTTTAAGTAGTTATCTGCAGTTTTAATGTAGATTTCAGTTCGCTAAGTTATGAAAATGCATGTTTTGGCTATAATCTTCCGTAAATCAAGGGCGAAAACCAATTATTTGTCCCAAAAGAAGGTGTTTTAAGTATATATCTGCATTTCTAAGGTAGATTTGGGTACAATAAGAGGCGAAAAAGCAGATTCTGACTAAGATTTTATCGAAATCGGCAACTATTTGACTCAGAATGGTTGCCTTACGTCGAAATCTAATAGTTTATTAAGGTTTTCGTTTCTAAAATGCCCAAAGACGCCGATTTTGACTAGAATTTGAAAGATATTGACATGAATATATAACTGTTTGTATCAAAAAATGATAGTTTAAACTGATATTTGCAGTTTTGATGCGGTTTTAGGTACGATATGAGTTGAAGAAGCCGATTTTGACTGGAATCTGTTTAAAATGACAAAGAAAAACCTATTATCAATTCAAGGAAGTGAATTTTTAAGTAGTTATCTGCAGTTTTAATGTAGATTTCAGTTCGCTAAGTTATGAAAATGCATGTTTTGGCTATAATCTTCCGTAAATCAAGGGCGAAAACCAATTATTTGTCCCATAAGAAGGTGTTTTAAGTATATATCTGCATTTCTAAGGTAGATTTGGGTACAATAAGAGGCGAAAAAGCAGATTCTGACTAAGATTTTATCGAAATCGGCAACTATTTGACTCAGAAAGGTTGCCTTACGTCGAAATCTAATAGTTTATTAGGGTTTTCGTTACTAAAATGCCCAAAGACGCCCATTTTGACTAGAATTTGAAAGATATTGACATGAATATATAACTGTTTGTATCAAAAAATGATAGTTTAAACTGATATTTGCAGTTTTGATGCGGTTTTAGATACGATATGAATCGAAGAAGCCGATTTTGACTGGAATCTGTTTAAAATGACAAAGAAAAACCTATTATCAATTCAAGGAAGTGAATTTTTAAGTAGTTATCTGCAGTTTTAATGTAGATTTCAGTTCGCTAAGTTATGAAAATGCATGTTTTGGCTATAATCTTCCGTAAATCAAGGGCGAAAACCAATTATTTGTCCCAAAAGAAGGTGTTTTAAGTATATATCTGCATTTCTAAGGTAGATTTGGGTACAATAAGAGGCGAAAAAGCAGATTCTGACTAAGATTTTATCGAAATCGGCAACTATTTGACTCAGAATGGTTGCCTTACGTCGAAATCTAATAGTTTATTAAGGTTTTCGTTACTAAAATGCCCAAAGACGCCGATTTTGACTAGAATTTGAAAGATATTGACATGAATATATAACTGTTTGTATCAAAAAATGATAGTTTAAACTGATATTTGCAGTTTTGATGCGGTTTTAGGTACGATATGAGTCGAAGAAGCCGATTTTGACTGGAATCTGTTTAAAATGACAAAGAAAAACCTATTATCAATTCAAGGAAGTGAATTTTTAAGTAGTTATCTGCAGTTTTAATGTAGATTTCAGTTCGCTAAGTTATGAAAATGCATGTTTTGGCTATAATCATCCGTAAATCAAGGGCGAAAACCAATTATTTGTCCCAAAAGAAGGTGTTTTAAGTACATATCTGCATTTCTAAGGTAGATTTGGGTACAATAAGAGGCGAAAAAGCAGATTCTGACTAAGATTTTATCGAAATCGGCAACTATTTGACTCAGAATGGTTGTCTTACGTCGAAATCTAATGGTTTATTAAGGTTTTCGTTACTAAAATGCCCAAAGACGCCGATTTTGACTAGAATTTGAAAGATATTGACATGAATATATAACTGTTTGTATCAAAAAATGATAGTTTAAACTGATATTTGCAGTTTTGATGCGGTTTTAGATACGATATGAATCGAAGAAGCCGATTTTGACTGGAATCTGTTTAAAATGACAAAGAAAAACCTATTATCAATTCAAGGAAGTGAATTTTTAAGTAGTTATCTGCAGTTTTAATGTAGATTTCAGTTCGCTAAGTTATGAAAATGCATGTTTTGGCTATAATCTTCCGTAAATCAAGGGCGAAAACCAATAATTTGTCCCAAAAGAAAGTGTTTTAAGTATATATCTGCATTTCTAAGGTAGATTTGGGTACAATAAGAGGCGAAAAAGCAGATTCTGACTAAGATTTTATCGAAATCGGCAACTATTTGACTCAGAATGGTTGCCTTACGTCGAAATCTAATAGTTTATTAAGGTTTTCGTTTCTAAAATGCCCAAAGACGCCGATTTTGACTAGAATTTGAAAGATATTGACATGAATATATAACTGTTTGTATCAAAAAATGATAGTTTAAACTGATATTTGCAGTTTTGATGCGGTTTTAGATACGATATGAATCGAAGAAGCCGATTTTGACTGGAATCTGTTTAAAATGACAAAGAAAAACCTATTATCAATTCAAGGAAGTGAATTTTTAAGTAGTTATCTGCAGTTTTAATGTAGATTTCAGTTCGCTAAGTTATGAAAATGCATGTTTTGGCTATAATCTTCCGTAAATCAAGGGCGAAAACCAATTATTTGTCCCAAAAGAAGGTGTTTTAAGTATATATCTGCATTTCTAAGGTAGATTTGGGTACAATAAGAGGCGAAAAAGCAGATTCTGACTAAGATTTTATCGAAATCGGCAACTATTTGACTCAGAATGGTTGCCTTACGTCGAAATCTAATAGTTTATTAAGGTTTTCGTTTCTAAAATGCCCAAAGACGCCGATTTTGACTAGAATTTGAAAGATATTGACATGAATATATAACTGTTTGTATCAAAAAATGATAGTTTAAACTGATATTTGCAGTTTTGATGCGGTTTTAGGTACGATATGAGTTGAAGAAGCCGATTTTGACTGGAATCTGTTTAAAATGACAAAGAAAAACCTATTATCAATTCAAGGAAGTGAATTTTTAAGTAGTTATCTGCAGTTTTAATGTAGATTTCAGTTCGCTAAGTTATGAAAATGCATGTTTTGGCTATAATCTTCCGTAAATCAAGGGCGAAAACCAATTATTTGTCCCATAAGAAGGTGTTTTAAGTATATATCTGCATTTCTAAGGTAGATTTGGGTACAATAAGAGGCGAAAAAGCAGATTCTGACTAAGATTTTATCGAAATCGGCAACTATTTGACTCAGAAAGGTTGCCTTACGTCGAAATCTAATAGTTTATTAGGGTTTTCGTTACTAAAATGCCCAAAGACGCCCATTTTGACTAGAATTTGAAAGATATTGACATGAATATATAACTGTTTGTATCAAAAAATGATAGTTTAAACTGATATTTGCAGTTTTGATGCGGTTTTAGATACGATATGAATCGAAGAAGCCGATTTTGACTGGAATCTGTTTAAAATGACAAAGAAAAACCTATTATCAATTCAAGGAAGTGAATTTTTAAGTAGTTATCTGCAGTTTTAATGTAGATTTCAGTTCGCTAAGTTATGAAAATGCATGTTTTGGCTATAATCTTCCGTAAATCAAGGGCGAAAACCAATTATTTGTCCCAAAAGAAGGTGTTTTAAGTATATATCTGCATTTCTAAGGTAGATTTGGGTACAATAAGAGGCGAAAAAGCAGATTCTGACTAAGATTTTATCGAAATCGGCAACTATTTGACTCAGAATGGTTGCCTTACGTCGAAATCTAATAGTTTATTAAGGTTTTCGTTACTAAAATGCCCAAAGACGCCGATTTTGACTAGAATTTGAAAGATATTGACATGAATATATAACTGTTTGTATCAAAAAATGATAGTTTAAACTGATATTTGCAGTTTTGATGCGGTTTTAGGTACGATATGAGTCGAAGAAGCCGATTTTGACTGGAATCTGTTTAAAATGACAAAGAAAAACCTATTATCAATTCAAGGAAGTGAATTTTTAAGTAGTTATCTGCAGTTTTAATGTAGATTTCAGTTCGCTAAGTTATGAAAATGCATGTTTTGGCTATAATCATCCGTAAATCAAGGGCGAAAACCAATTATTTGTCCCAAAAGAAGGTGTTTTAAGTACATATCTGCATTTCTAAGGTAGATTTGGGTACAATAAGAGGCGAAAAAGCAGATTCTGACTAAGATTTTATCGAAATCGGCAACTATTTGACTCAGAATGGTTGTCTTACGTCGAAATCTAATGGTTTATTAAGGTTTTCGTTACTAAAATGCCCAAAGACGCCGATTTTGACTAGAATTTGAAAGATATTGACATGAATATATAACTGTTTGTATCAAAAAATGATAGTTTAAACTGATATTTGCAGTTTTGATGCGGTTTTAGATACGATATGAATCGAAGAAGCCGATTTTGACTGGAATCTGTTTAAAATGACAAAGAAAAACCTATTATCAATTCAAGGAAGTGAATTTTTAAGTAGTTATCTGCAGTTTTAATGTAGATTTCAGTTCGCTAAGTTATGAAAATGCATGTTTTGGCTATAATCTTCCGTAAATCAAGGGCGAAAACCAATAATTTGTCCCAAAAGAAAGTGTTTTAAGTATATATCTGCATTTCTAAGGTAGATTTGGGTACAATAAGAGGCGAAAAAGCAGATTCTGACTAAGATTTTATCGAAATCGGCAACTATTTGACTCAGAAAGGTTGCCTTACGTCGAAATCTAATAGTTTATTAAGGTTTTCGTTACTAAAATGCCCAATGACGCCGATTTTGACTAGAATTTGAAAGATATTGACATGAATATATAATGTTTGTATCAAAAAATGATAGTTTAAACTGATATTTGCAGTTTTGATGCGGTTTTAGGTACGATATGAGTCGAAGAAGCCGATTTTGACTGGAATCTGTTTAAAATGACAAAGAAAAACCTATTATCAATTCAAGGAAGTGAATTTTTAAGTAGTTATCTGCAGTTTTAATGTAGATTTCAGTTCGCTAAGTTATGAAAATGCATGTTTTGGCTATAATCTTCCGTAAATCAAGGGCGAAAACCAATTATTTGTCCCAAAAGAAGGTGTTTTAAGTATATATCTGCATTTCTAAGGTAGATTTGGGTACAATAAGAGGCGAAAAAGCAGATTCTGACTAAGATTTTATCGAAATCGGCAACTATTTGACTCAGAAAGGTTGCCTTACGTCGAAATCTAATAGTTTATCAAAATCGGCTTCTTCAACTCATATCGTACCTAAAACCGCATCAAAACTGCAAATATCAGTTTAAACTATCATTTTTTGATACAAAGAACATGTCAATATCTTTCAAATTCTAGTCAAAATCGGCGTCTTTGGGCATTTTAGTAACGAAAACCTTAATAAACTATTAGATTTCGACGTAAGGCAACCTTTCTGAGTCAAATAGTTGCCGATTTCGATAAAATCTTAGTCAGAATCTGCTTTTTCGCCTCTTATTGTACCCAAATCTACCTTAGAAATGCAGATATATACTTAAAACACCTTCTTTTGGGACAAATAATTGGTTTTCGCCCTTGATTTACGGAAGATTATAGCCAAAACATGCATTTTCATAACTTAGCGAACTGAAATCTACAATAAAACTGCAGATAACTACTAAAAAATTGACTTCCTTGAATTGATAATAGGTTTTTCTTTGTCATTTTAAACAGATTCCTGTCAAAATCGGCTTCTTCGACTCATATCGTACCTAAAACCGCATCAAAACTGGAAATATCAGTTTAAACTATCATTTTTTGATACAAACAGTTATATATTCATGTCAATATCTTTCAAATTCTAGTCAAAATCGGCGTCTTTGGGAATTTTAGTAACGAAAACCTTAAAAAAATATTAGATTTCGACGTAAGGCAACCATTCTGAGTCAAATAGTTCCCGATTTCGATAAAATCTTAGTCAGAATCTGCTTTTTCGCCTCTTATTGTACCCAAATCTACCTTAGAAATGCAGATATATACTTAAAACACCTTCTTCTGGGACAAATAATTGGTTTTCGCCCTTGATTTACGGAAGATTATAGCCAAAACATGCATTTTCATAACTTAGCGAACTGAAATCTACATTAAAACTGCAGATAACTACTTAAAAATTCACTTCCTTGAATTGATAATAGGTTTTTCTTTGTCATTTTAAACAGATTCCAGTCAAAATCGGCTTCTTCGACTCATATCGTACCTAAAACCGCATCAAAACTGCAAATATCAGTTTAAACTATCATTTTTTGATACAAACAGTTATATATTCATGTCAATATCTTTCAAATTCTAGTCAAAATCGGTCTTTGGGCATTTTAGTAACGAAAACCTTAATAAAGTATTAGATTTCGACGTAAGGCAACCTTTCTGAGTCAAATAGTTGCCGATTTCGATAAAATCTTAGTCAGAATCTGCTTTTTCGCCTCTTATTGTATTATCAATTCAAAGAAGTGAATTTTTAAGTAGTTATCTGCAGTTTTAATGTAGATTTCAGTTCGCTAAGTTATGAAAATGCATGTTTTGGCTATAATCTTCCGTAAATCAAGGGCGAAAACCAATTATTTGTCCCAAAAGAAGGTGTTTTAAGTATATATCTGCATTTCTAAGGTAGATTTGGGTACAATAAGAGGCGAAAAAGCAGATTCTGACTAAGATTTTATCGAAATCGGCAACTATTTGACTCAGAATGGTTGCCTTACGTCGAAATCTAATAGTTTATTAAGGTTTTCGTTACTAAAATGCCCAAAGATGCCGATTTTGACTAGAATTTGAAAGATATTGACATGAATATATAACTGTTTGTATCAAAAAATGATAGTTTTAACTGATATTTGCAGTTTTGATGCGGTTTTAGGTACGATATGAGTCGAAGAAGCCGATTTTGACTGGAATCTGTTTAAAATGACAAAGAAAAACCTATTATCAATTCAAGGAAGTGAATTTTTAAGTAGTTATCTGCAGTTTTAATGTAGATTTCAGTTCGCTAAGTTATGAAAATGCATGTTTTGGCTATAATCTTCCGTAAATCAAGGGCGAAAACCAATTATTTGTCCCAAAAGAAGGTGTTTTAAGAATATATCTGCATTTCTAAGGTAGATTTGGGTACAATAAGAGGCGAAAAAGCAGATTCTGACTAAGATTTTATCGAAATCGGCAACTATTTGACTCAGAATGGTTGCCTTACGTCGAAATCTAATAGTTTATTAAGGTTTTCGTTACTAAAATGCCCAAAGACGCCGATTTTGACTAGAATTTGAAAGATATTGACATGAGTATATAACTGTTTGTATCAAAAAATGATAGTTTAAACTGATATTTGCAGTTTTGATGCGGTTTTAGATACGATATGAATCGAAGAAGCCGATTTTGACTGGAATCTGTTTAAAATGACAAAGAAAAACCTATTATCAATTCAAGGAAGTGAATTTTTAAGTAGTTATCTGCAGTTTTAATGTAGATTTCAGTTCGCTAAGTTATGAAAATGCATGTTTTGGCTATAATCTTCCGTAAATCAAGGGCGAAAACCAATTATTTGTCCCAAAAGAAGGTGTTTTAAGGATATATCTGCATTTCTAAGGTAGATTTGGGTACAATAAGAGGCGAAAAAGCAGATTCTGACTAAGATTTTATCGAAATCGGCAACTATTTGACTCAGAATGGTTGCCTTACGTCGAAATCTAATAGTTTAGTAAGGTTTTCGTTACTAAAATGCCCAAAGACGCCGATTTTGACTAGAATTTGAAAGATATTGACATGAATATATAACTGTTTGTATCAAAAAATGATAGTTTAAACTGATATTTGCAGTTTTGATGCGGTTTTAGGTACGATATGAGTCGAAGAAGCCGATTTTGACTGGAATCTGTTTAAAATGACAAAGAAAAACCTATTATCAATTCAAGGAAGTGAATTTTTAAGTAGTTATCTGCAGTTTTAATGTAGATTTCAGTTCGCTAAGTTATGAAAATGCATGTTTTGGCTATAATCTTCCGTAAATCAAGGGCTAAAACCAATTATTTGTCCCAAAAGAAGGTGTTTTAAGTATATATCTGCATTTCTAAGGTAGATTTGGGTACAATAAGAGGCGAAAAAGCAGATTCTGACTAATATTTTATCGAAATCGGCAACTATTTGACTCAGAATGGTTGCCTTACGTCGAAATCTAATAGTTTATTAAGGTTTTCGTTACTAAAATGCCCAAAGACGCCGATTTTGACTAGAATTTGAAAGATATTGACATGAATATATACCTGTTTGTATCAAAAAATGATAGTTTAAACTGAAATTTGCAGTTTTGATGCGGTTTTAGGTACGATATGAGTCGAAGAAGCCGATTTTGACTGGAATCTGTTTAAAATGACAAAGAAAAACCTATTATCAATTCAATGAAGTGAATTTTTAAGTAGTTATCTGCAGTTTTAATGTAGATTTCAGTTCGCTAAGTTATGAAAATGCATGTTTTGGCTATAATCTTTCGTAAATCAAGGGCGAAAACCAATTATTTGTCCCAAAAGAAGGTGTTTTAAGTATATATCTGCATTTCTAAGGTAGATTTGGGTACAATAAGAGGCGAAAAAGCAGATTCTGACTAAGATTTTATCGAAATCGGCAACTATTTGGCTCAGAAAGGTTGCCTTACGTCGAAATCTAATAGTCTATTAAGGTTTTCGTTACTAAAATGCCCAAAGACGCCGATTTTGACTAGAATTTGAAAGATATTGACATGAATATATAACTGTTTGTATCAAAAAATGATAGTTTAAACTGATATTTGCAGTTTTGTTGCGGTTTTAGGTACGATATGAGTCGAAGAAGCCGATTTTGACGGGAATCTGTTTAAAATGACAAAGAAAAACCTATTATCAATTCAAGGAAGTGAATTTTTAAGTAGTTATCTGCAGTTTTAATGTAGATTTCAGTTCGCTAAGTTATGAAAATGCATGTTTTGGCTATAATCTTCCGTAAATCAAGGGCGAAAACCAATTATTTGTCCCAAAAGAAGGTATTTTAAGTATATATCTGCATTTCTAAGGTAGATTTGGGTACAATAAGAGGCGAAAAAGCAGATTCTGACTAAGATTTTATCGAAATCGGCAACTATTTGACTCAGAATGGTTGCCTTACGTCAAAATCTAATAGTTTATTAAGGTTTTCGTTACTAAAATGCCCAAAGACGCCGATTTTGACTAGAATTTGAAAGATATTGACATGAATATATAACTGTTTGTATCAAAAAATGATAGTTTAAACTGATAAGGCAACCTTTCTGAGTCAAATAGTTGCCGATTTCGATAAAATCTTAGTCAGAATCTGCTTTTTCGCCTCTTATTGTACCCAAATCGACCTTAGAAATGCAGATATATACTTAAAACACCTTCTTTTGGGACAAATAATTGGTTTTCGCCCTTGATTTACAGAAGATTATAGCCAAAACATGCATTTTCATAACTTAGCGAACTGAAATCTACATTAAAACTGCAGATAACTACTTAAAAATTCACTTCCTTGAATTGATAATAGGTTTTTCTTTGTCATTTTAAACAGATTCCAGTCAAAATCGGCTTCTTCGACTCATTTCGTACCTAAAACCGCATCAAAACTGCAAATATCAGTTTAAACTATCATTTTTTGATACAAACAGTTATATATTCATGTCAATATCTTTCAAATTCTAGTCAAAATCGGCGTCTTTGGGCATTTTAGTAACGAAAACCTTAATAAACTATTAGATTTCGACGTAAGGCAACCATTCTGAGTCAAATAGTTGCCGATTTCGATAAAATCTTAGTCAGAATCTGCTTTTTCGCCTCTTATTGTACCCAAATCTACCTTAGAAATGCAGATATATACTTAAAACACCTTCTTTTGGGACAAATAATTGGTTTTCGCCCTTGATTTACGGAAGATTATAGCCAAAACATGCATTTTCATAACTTAGCGAACTGAAATCTACATTAAAACTGCAGATAACTACTAAAAATTCACTTCCTTGAATTGATAATAGGTTTTTCTTTGTCATTTTAAACAGATTCCAGTCAAAATCGGCTTCTTCGACTCATTTCGTACCTAAAACCGCATCAAAACTGCAAATATCAGTTTAAACTATCATTTTTTGATACAAACAGTTATATATTCATGTCAATATCTTTCAAATTCTAGTCAAAATCGGCGTCTTTGGGCATTTTAGTAACGAAAACCTTAATAAACTATTAGATTTTGACGTAAGGCAACAATTCTGAGTCAAATAGTTGCCGATTTCGATAAAATCTTAGTCAGAATCTGCTTTTTCGCCTCTTATTGTACCCAAATCTACCTTAGAAATGCAGATATATACTTAAAACACCTTCTTTTGGGACAAATAATTGGTTTTCGCCCTTGATTTACGGAAGATTATAGCCAAAACATGCATTTTCATAACTTAGCGAACTGAAATCTACACTAAAACTGCAGATAACTACTTAAAAATTCACTTCCTTGAATTGATAATAGGTTTATCTTTGTCATTTTAAACAGATTCCCGTCAAAATCGGCTTCTTCGACTCATATCGTACCTAAAACCGCATCAAAACTGCAAATATCAGATTAAACTATCATTTTTTGATACAAACAGTTATATATTCATGTCAATATCTTTCAAATTCTAGTCAAAATCGGCGTCTTTGGGCATTTTAGTAACGAAAACCTTAATAAACTATTAGATTTCGACGTAAGGCAACCTTTCTGAGTCAAATAGTTGCCGATTTCGATAAAATCTTAGTCAGAATCTGCTTTTTCGCCTCTTATTGTACCCAAATCTACCTTAGAAATGCAGATATATACTTAAAACACCTTCTTTTGGGACAAATAATTGGTTTTCGCCCTTGATTTACGGAAGATTATAGCCAAAACATGCATTTTCATAACTTAGCGAACTGAAATCTACAATAAAACTGCAGATAACTACTAAAAAATTCACTTCCTTGAATTGATAATAGGTTTTTCTTTGTCATTTTAAACAGATTCCTGTCAAAATCGGCTTCTTCGACTCATATCGTACCTAAAACCGCATCAAAACTGGAAATATCAGTTTAAACTATCATTTTTTGATACAAACAGTTATATATTCATGTCAATATCTTTCAAATTCTAGTCAAAATCGGCGTCTTTGGGAATTTTAGTAACGAAAACCTTAAAAAAATATTAGATTTCGACGTAAGGCAACCATTCTGAGTCAAATAGTTCCCGATTTCGATAAAATCTTAGTCAGAATCTGCTTTTTCGCCTCTTATTGTACCCAAATCTACCTTAGAAATGCAGATATATACTTAAAACACCTTCTTCTGGGACAAATAATTGGTTTTCGCCCTTGATTTACGGAAGATTATAGCCAAAACATGCATTTTCATAACTTAGCGAACTGAAATCTACATTAAAACTGCAGATAACTACTTAAAAATTCACTTCCTTGAATTGATAATAGGTTTTTCTTTGTCATTTTAAACAGATTCCAGTCAAAATCGGCTTCTTCGACTCATATCGTACCTAAAACCGCATCAAAACTGCAAATATCAGTTTAAACTATCATTTTTTGATACAAACAGTTATATATTCATGTCAATATCTTTCAAATTCTAGTCAAAATCGGTCTTTGGGCATTTTAGTAACGAAAACCTTAATAAAGTATTAGATTTCGACGTAAGGCAACCTTTCTGAGTCAAATAGTTGCCGATTTCGATAAAATCTTAGTCAGAATCTGCTTTTTCGCCTCTTATTGTATTATCAATTCAAAGAAGTGAATTTTTAAGTAGTTATCTGCAGTTTTAATGTAGATTTCAGTTCGCTAAGTTACGAAAATGCATGTTTTGGCTATAATCTTCCGTAAATCAAGGGCGAAAACCAATTATTTGTCCCAAAAGAAGGTGTTTTAAGTATATATCTGCATTTCTAAGGTAGATTTGGGTACAATAAGAGGCGAAAAAGCAGATTCTGACTAAGATTTTATCGAAATCGGCAACTATTTGACTCAGAATGGTTGCCTTACGTCGAAATCTAATAGTTTATTAAGGTTTTCGTTACTAAAATGCCCAAAGACGCCGATTTTGACTAGAATTTGAAAGATATTGACATGAATATATAACTGTTTGTATCAAAAAATGATAGTTTTAACTGATATTTGCAGTTTTGATGCGGTTTTAGGTACGATATGAGTCGAAGAAGCCGATTTTGACTGGAATCTGTTTAAAATGACAAAGAAAAACCTATTATCAATTCAAGGAAGTGAATTTTTAAGTAGTTATCTGCAGTTTTAATGTAGATTTCAGTTCGCTAAGTTATGAAAATGCATGTTTTGGCTATAATCTTCCGTAAATCAAGGGCGAAAACCAATTATTTGTCCCAAAAGAAGGTGTTTTAAGAATATATCTGCATTTCTAAGGTAGATTTGGGTACAATAAGAGGCGAAAAAGCAGATTCTGACTAAGATTTTATCGAAATCGGCAACTATTTGACTCAGAATGGTTGCCTTACGTCGAAATCTAATAGTTTATTAAGGTTTTCGTTACTAAAATGCCCAAAGACGCCGATTTTGACTAGAATTTGAAAGATATTGACATGAGTATATAACTGTTTGTATCAAAAAATGATAGTTTAAACTGATATTTGCAGTTTTGATGCGGTTTTAGATACGATATGAATCGAAGAAGCCGATTTTGACTGGAATCTGTTTAAAATGACAAAGAAAAACCTATTATCAATTCAAGGAAGTGAATTTTTAAGTAGTTATCTGCAGTTTTAATGTAGATTTCAGTTCGCTAAGTTATGAAAATGCATGTTTTGGCTATAATCTTCCGTAAATCAAGGGCGAAAACCAATTATTTGTCCCAAAAGAAGGTGTTTTAAGGATATATCTGCATTTCTAAGGTAGATTTGGGTACAATAAGAGGCGAAAAAGCAGATTCTGACTAAGATTTTATCGAAATCGGCAACTATTTGACTCAGAATGGTTGCCTTACGTCGAAATCTAATAGTTTAGTAAGGTTTTCGTTACTAAAATGCCCAAAGACGCCGATTTTGACTAGAATTTGAAAGATATTGACATGAATATATAACTGTTTGTATCAAAAAATGATAGTTTAAACTGATATTTGCAGTTTTGATGCGGTTTTAGGTACGATATGAGTCGAAGAAGCCGATTTTGACTGGAATCTGTTTAAAATGACAAAGAAAAACCTATTATCAATTCAAGGAAGTGAATTTTTAAGTAGTTATCTGCAGTTTTAATGTAGATTTCAGTTCGCTAAGTTATGAAAATGCATGTTTTGGCTATAATCTTCCGTAAATCAAGGGCTAAAACCAATTATTTGTCCCAAAAGAAGGTGTTTTAAGTATATATCTGCATTTCTAAGGTAGATTTGGGTACAATAAGAGGCGAAAAAGCAGATTCTGACTAATATTTTATCGAAATCGGCAACTATTTGACTCAGAATGGTTGCCTTACGTCGAAATCTAATAGTTTATTAAGGTTTTCGTTACTAAAATGCCCAAAGACGCCGATTTTGACTAGAATTTGAAAGATATTGACATGAATATATACCTGTTTGTATCAAAAAATGATAGTTTAAACTGAAATTTGCAGTTTTGATGCGGTTTTAGGTACGATATGAGTCGAAGAAGCCGATTTTGACTGGAATCTGTTTAAAATGACAAAGAAAAACCTATTATCAATTCAATGAAGTGAATTTTTAAGTAGTTATCTGCAGTTTTAATGTAGATTTCAGTTCGCTAAGTTATGAAAATGCATGTTTTGGCTATAATCTTTCGTAAATCAAGGGCGAAAACCAATTATTTGTCCCAAAAGAAGGTGTTTTAAGTATATATCTGCATTTCTAAGGTAGATTTGGGTACAATAAGAGGCGAAAAAGCAGATTCTGACTAAGATTTTATCGAAATCGGCAACTATTTGGCTCAGAAAGGTTGCCTTACGTCGAAATCTAATAGTCTATTAAGGTTTTCGTTACTAAAATGCCCAAAGACGCCGATTTTGACTAGAATTTGAAAGATATTGACATGAATATATAACTGTTTGTATCAAAAAATGATAGTTTAAACTGATATTTGCAGTTTTGTTGCGGTTTTAGGTACGATATGAGTCGAAGAAGCCGATTTTGACGGGAATCTGTTTAAAATGACAAAGAAAAACCTATTATCAATTCAAGGAAGTGAATTTTTAAGTAGTTATCTGCAGTTTTAATGTAGATTTCAGTTCGCTAAGTTATGAAAATGCATGTTTTGGCTATAATCTTCCGTAAATCAAGGGCGAAAACCAATTATTTGTCCCAAAAGAAGGTGTTTTAAGTATATATCTGCATTTCTAAGGTAGATTTGGGTACAATAAGAGGCGAAAAAGCAGATTCTGACTAAGATTTTATCGAAATCGGCAACTATTTGACTCAGAATGGTTGCCTTACGTCAAAATCTAATAGTTTATTAAGGTTTTCGTTACTAAAATGCCCAAAGACGCCGATTTTGACTAGAATTTGAAAGATATTGACATGAATATATAACTGTTTGTATCAAAAAATGATAGTTTAAACTGATAAGGCAACCTTTCTGAGTCAAATAGTTGCCGATTTCGATAAAATCTTAGTCAGAATCTGCTTTTTCGCCTCTTATTGTACCCAAATCGACCTTAGAAATGCAGATATATACTTAAAACACCTTCTTTTGGGACAAATAATTGGTTTTCGCCCTTGATTTACTGAACATTATAGCCAAAACATGCATTTTCATAACTTAGCGAACTGAAATCTACATTAAAACTGCAGATAACTACTTAAAAATTCACTTCCTTGAATTGATAATAGGTTTTTCTTTGTCATTTTAAACAGATTCCAGTCAAAATCGGCTTCTTCGACTCATTTCGTACCTAAAACCGCATCAAAACTGCAAATATCAGTTTAAACTATCATTTTTTGATACAAACAGTTATATATTCATGTCAATATCTTTCAAATTCTAGTCAAAATCGGCGTCTTTGGGCATTTTAGTAACGAAAACCTTAATAAACTATTAGATTTCGACGTAAGGCAACCATTCTGAGTCAAATAGTTGCCGATTTCGATAAAATCTTAGTCAGAATCTGCTTTTTCGCCTCTTATTGTACCCAAATCTACCTTAGAAATGCAGATATATACTTAAAACACCTTCTTTTGGGACAAATAATTGGTTTTCGCCCTTGATTTACGGAAGATCATAGCCAAAACATGCATTTTCATAACTTAGCGAACTGAAATCTACATTAAAACTGCAGATAACTACTAAAAATTCACTTCCTTGAATTGATAATAGGTTTTTCTTTGTCATTTTAAACAGATTCCAGTCAAAATCGGCTTCTTCGACTCATTTCGTACCTAAAACCGCATCAAAACTGCAAATATCAGTTTAAACTATCATTTTTTGATACAAACAGTTATATATTCATGTCAATATCTTTCAAATTCTAGTCAAAATCGGCGTCTTTGGGCATTTTAGTAACGAAAACCTTAATAAACTATTAGATTTTGACGTAAGGCAACAATTCTGAGTCAAATAGTTGCCGATTTCGATAAAATCTTAGTCAGAATCTGCTTTTTCGCCTCTTATTGTACCCAAATCTACCTTAGAAATGCAGATAAATACTTAAAACACCTTCTTTTGGGACAAATAATTGGTTTTCGCCCTTGATTTACGGAAGATTATAGCCAAAACATGCATTTTCATAACTTAGCGAACTGAAATCTACACTAAAACTGCAGATAACTACTTAAAAATTCACTTCCTTGAATTGATAATAGGTTTATCTTTGTCATTTTAAACAGATTCCCGTCAAAATCGGCTTCTTCGACTCATATCGTACCTAAAACCGCATCAAAACTGCAAATATCAGATTAAACTATCATTTTTTGATACAAACAGTTATATATTCATGTCAATATCTTTCAAATTCTAGTCAAAATCGGCGTCTTTGGGCATTTTAGTAACGAAAACCTTAATAAACTATTAGATTTCGACGTAAGGCAACCATTCTGAGTCAAATAGTTGCCGATTTCGATAAAATCTTAGTCAGAATCTGCTTTTTCGCCTCTTATTGTACCCAAATCTACCTTAGAAATGCAGATATATACTTAAAACACCTTCTTTTGGGACAAATAATTGGTTTTCGCTCTTGATTTACGGAAGATTATAGCCAAAACATGCATTTTCATAACTTAGCGAACTGAAATCTACATTAAAACTGCAGATAACTACTTAAAAATTCACTTCCTTGAATTGATAATAGGTTTTTCTTTGTCATTTTAAACAGATTCCAGTCAAAATCGGCTTCTTCGACTCATATCGTACCTAAAACCGCATCAAAACTGCAAATATCAGTTTAAACTATCATTTTTTGATACAAACAGTTATATATTCATGTCAATATCTTTCAAATTCTAGTCAAAATCGGCGTCTATGGGCATTTTAGTAACGAAAACCTTAATAAACTATTAGATTTCGACGTAAGGCAACCTTTCTGAGTCAAATAGTTGCCGATTTCGATAAAATCTTAGTCAGAATCTGCTTTTTCGCCTCTTATTGTACCCAAATCTACCTTAGAAATGCAGATATATACTTAAAACACCTTCTTTTGGGACAAATAATTGGTTTTCGCCCTTGATTTACGGAAGATTATAGCCAAAACATGCATTTTCATAACTTAGCGAACTGAAATCTACATTAAAACTGCAGATAACTACTTAAAAATTCACTTCCTTGAATTGATAATAGGTTTTTCTTTGTCATTTTAAACAGATTCCAGTCAAAATCGGCTTCTTCGACTCATATCGTACCAAAAAACCGCATCAAAACTGCAAATATCAGTTTAAACTATCATTTTTTGATACAAACAGTTATATATTCATGTCAATATCTTTCAAATTCTAGTCAAAATCGGCGTCTTTGGGCATTTTAGTAACGAAAACCTTAATAAACTATTAGATTTCAACGTAAGGCAACCTTTCTGAGTCAAATAGTTGCCGATTTCGATAAAATCTTAGTCAGAATCTGCTTTTTCGCCTCTTATTGTACCCAAATCTACCTTAGAAATGCAGATATATACTTAAAACACCTTCTTTTGGGACAAATAATTGGTTTTCGCCCTTGATTTACGGAAGATTATAGCCAAAACATGCATTTTCATAACTTAGCGAACTGAAATCTACATTAAAACTGCAGATAACTACTTAAAAATTCACTTCCTTGAATTGATAATAGGTTTTTCTTTGTCATTTTAAACAGATTCCAGTCAAAATCGGCTTCTTCGACTCATATCGTACCTAAAACCGCATCAAAACTGCAAATATCAGTTTAAACTATCATTTTTTGATACAAACAGTTATATATTCATGTCAATATCTTTCAAATTCTAGTCAAAATCGGCGTCTTTGGGCATTTTAGTAACGAAAACCTTAATAAACTATTAGATTTCGACGTAAGGCAACCATTCTGAGTCAAATAGTTGCCGATTTCGATAAAATCTTAGTCAGAATCTGCTTTTTCGCCTCTTATTGTACCCAAATCTACCTTAGAAATGCAGATATATACTTAAAACACCTACTTTTGGGACAAATAATTGGTTTTCGCGCTTGATTTACGGAAGATTATAGCCAAAACATGCATTTTCATAACTTAGCGAACTGAAATCTACATTAAAACTGCAGATAACTACTTAAAAATTCACTTCCTTGAATTGATAATAGGTTTTTCTTTGTCATTTTAAACAGATTCCAGTCAAAACCGGCTTCTTCGATTCATATCGTATCTAAAACCGCATCAAAACTGCAAATATCAGTTTAAACTATCATTTTTTGATACAAACAGTTATATATTCATGTCAATATCTTTCAAATTCTAGTCAAAATCGGCGTCTTTGGGCATTTTAGTAACGAAAACCTTAATAAACTATTAGATTTCGACGTAATTCAACCTTTCTGAGTCAAATAGTTGCCGATTTCGATAAAATCTTAGTCAGAATCTGCTTTTTCGCCTCTTATTGTATTATCAATTCAATTAAGTGAATTTTTAAGTAGTTATCTGCAGTTTTAATGTAGATTTCAGTTCGCTAAGTTATGAAAATGCATGTTTTGGCTATAATCTTCCGTAAATCAAGGGCGAAAACCAATTATTTGTCCCAAAAGAAGGTGTTTTAAGTATATATCTGCATTTCTAAGGTAGATTTGGGTACAATAAGAGGCGAAAAAGCAGATTCTGACTAAGATTTTATCGAAATCGGCAACTATTTGACTCAGAAAGGTTGCCTTACGTCGAAATCTAATAGTCTATTAAGGTTTTCGTTACTAAAATGCCCAAAGACGCCGATTTTGACTAGAATTTGAAAGATATTGACATGAATATATAACTGTTTGTATCAAAAAATGATAGTTTAAACTGATATTTGCAGTTTTGATGCGGTTTTAGGTACGATATGAGTCGAAGAAGCCGATTTTGAGTGGAATCTGTTTAAAATGACAAAGAAAAACCTATTATCAATTCAAGGAAGTGAATTTTTAAGTAGTTATCTGCAGTTTTAATGTAGATTTCAGTTCGCTAAGTTATGAAAATGCATGTTTTGGCTATAATCTTCCGTAAATCAAGGGCGAAAACCAATTATTTGTCCCCAAAAGAAGGTGTTTTAAGTATATATCTGCATTTCTAAGGTAGATTTGGGTACAATAAGAGGCGAAAAAGCAGATTCTGACTAAGATTTTATCGAAATCGGCAACTATTTGACTCAGAATGGTTGCCTTACGTCGAAATCTAATAGTTTATTAAGGTTTTCGCTACTAAAATGCCCAAAGACGCCGATTTTGACTAGAATTTGAAAGATATTGACATGAATATATAACTGTTTGTATCAAAAAATGATAGTTTAAACTGAAATTTGCAGTTTTGATGCGGTTTTAGGTACGATATGAGTCGAAGAAGCCGATTTTGACGGGAATCTGTTTAAAATGACAAAGAAAAACCTATTATCAATTCAAGGAAGTGAATTTTTAAGTAGTTATCTGCAGTTTTAATGTAGATTTCAGTTCGCTAAGTTATGAAAATGCATGTTTTGGCTATAATCTTTCGTAAATCAAGGGCGAAAACCAATTATTTGTCCCAAAAGAAGGTGTTTTAAGTATATATCTGCATTTCTAAGGTAGATTTGGGTACAATAAGAGGCGAAAAAGCAGATTCTGACTAAGATTTTATCGAAATCGGCAACTATTTGACTCAGAAAGGTTGCCTTACGTCGAAATCTAATAGTCTATTAAGGTTTTCGTTACTAAAATGCCCAAAGACGCCGATTTTGACTAGAATTTGAAAGATATTGACATGAATATATAACTGTTTGTATCAAAAAATGATAGTTTAAACTGATATTTGCAGTTTTGATGCGGTTTTAGGTACGATATGAGTCGAAGAAGCCGATTTTGATAAACTATTAGATTTCGACGTAAGGCAACCTTTCTGAGTCAAATAGTTGCCGATTTCGATAAAATCTTAGTCAGAATCTGCTTTTTCGCCTCTTATTGTACCCAAATCTACCTTAGAAATGCAGATATATTCTTAAAACACCTTCTTTTGGGACAAATAATTGGTTTTCGCCCTTGATTTACGGAAGATTATAGCCAAAACATGCATTTTCATAACTCAGCGAACTGAAATCTACATTACAACTGCAGATAACTACTTAAAAATTCACTTCCTTGAATTGATAATAGGTTTTTCTTTGTCATTTTAAACAGATTCCAGTCAAAATCGGCTTCTTCGATTCATATCGTAACTAAAACCGCATCAAAACTGCAAATATCAGTTTAAACTATCATTTTTTGATACAAACAGTTATATATTCATGTCAATATCTTTCAAATTCTAGTCAAAATCGGCGTCTTTGGGTATTATAGTAACGAAAACCTTAATAAACTATTAGATTTCGACGTAAGGCAACCTTTCTGAGTCAAATAGTTGCCGATTTCGATAAAATCTTAGTCAGAATCTGCTTTTTCGCCTCTTATTGTACCCAAATCTACCTTAGAAATGCAGATATATACTTAAAACACCTTCTTTTGGGACAAATAATTGGTTTTCGCCCTTGATTTACGGAAGATTATAGCCAAAACATGCATTTTCATAACTTAGCGAACTGAAATCTACATTAAAACTGCAGATAACTACTTAAAAATTCACTTCCTTGAATTGTTAATAGGTTTTTCTTTGTCATTTTAAACAGATTCCAGTCAAAATCGGCTTCTTCGACTCATATCGTACCTAAAACCGCATCAAAACTGCAAATATCAGTTTAAACTATCATTTTTTGATACAAACAGTTATATATTCATGTCAATATCTTTCAAATTCTAGTCAAAATCGGCGTCTTTGGGCATTTTAGTAACGAAATCCTTAATAAACTATTACATTTCGACGTAAGGCAACCTTTCTTAGTCAAATAGTTGCCGATTTCGATAAAATCTTAATCAGAATCTGCTTTTTCGCCTCTTATTGTACCCAAATCTACCTTAGAAATGCAGATATATACTTAAAACACCTTCTTTTGGGACAAATAATTGGTTTTCGCCCTTGATTTACGGAAGATTATAGCCAAAACATGCATTTTCATAACTTAGCGAACTGAAATCTACATTAAAACTGCAGATAACTACTTAAAAATTCACTTCCTTGAATTGATAATAGGTTTTTCTTTGTCATTTTAAACAGATTCCAGTCAAAATCGGCTTCTTCGACTCATATCGTACCTAAAACCTCATCAAATCCGCAAATATCACTTTAAACTATCATTTTTTGATACAAACAGTTATATATTCATGTCAATATCTTTCAAATTCTAGTCAAAATCGGCGTCTTTGGGCATTTTAGTAACGAAAACCTTAATAAACTATTAGATTTCGACGTAAGGCAACCTTTCTGAGTCAAATAGTTGCCGATTTCGATAAAATCTTAGTCAGAATCTGCTTTTTCGCCTCTTATTGTACCCAAATCGACCTTAGAAATGCAGATATATACTTAAAACACCTTCTTTTGGGACAAATAATTGGTTTTCGCCCTTGATTTACGGAAGATTATAACCAAAACATGCATTTTCATAACTTAGCGAACTGAAATCTACATTAAAACTGCAGATAACTACTTAAAAATTCACTTCCTTGAATTGATAATAGGTTTTTCTTTGTCATTTTAAACAGATTCCAGTCAAAATCGGCTTCTTCGACTCATATCGTACCTAAAACCGCATCAAAACTGCAAATTTCAGTTTAAACTATCATTTTTTGATACAAACAGTTATATATTCATGTCAATATCTTTCAAATTCTAGTCAAAATCGGCGTCTTTGGGCATTTTAGTAACGAAAACCTTAATAAACTATTAGATTTCGACGTAAGGCAACCATTCTGAGTCAAATAGTTGCCGATTTCGATAAAATCTTAGTCAGAATCTGCTTTTTCGCCTCTTATTGTACCCAAATCTACCTTAGAAATGCAGATATATACTTAAAACACCTTCTTTTGGGGACAAATAATTGGTTTTCGCCCTTGATTTACGGAAGATTATAGCCAAAACATGCATTTTCATAACTTAGCGAACTGAAATCTACATTAAATCTGCAGATAACTACTTAAAAATTCACTTCCTTGAATTGATAATAGGTTTTTCTTTGTCATTTTAAACAGATTCCAGTCAAAATCGGCTTCTTCGACTCATATCGTACCTAAAACCGCATCAAAACTGCAAATATCAGTTTAAACTATCATTTTTTGATACAAACAGTTATATATTCATGTCAATATCTTTCAAATTCTAGTCAAAATCGGCGTCTTTGGACATTTTAGTAACGAAAACCTTAATAAACTATTAGACTTCGACGTAATGCAACCATTCTGAGTCAAATAGTTGCCGATTTCGATAAAATCTTAGTCAGAATCTGCTTTTTCGCCTCTTATTGTACCCAAATCTACCTTAGAAATGCAGATATATACTTAAAACACCTTCTTTTGGGACAAATAATTGGTTTTCGCCCTTGATTTACGGAAGATTATAGCCAAAACATGCATTTTCATAACTTAGCGAACTGAAATCTACATTAAAACTGCAGATAACTACTTAAAAATTCACTTCCTTGAATTGATAATAGGTTTTTCTTTGTCATTTTAAACAGATTCCAGTCAAAATCGGCTTCTTCGACTCATATCGTACCTAAAACCGCATCAAAACTGCAAATATCAGTTTAAACTATCATTTTTTGGTACAAACAGTTATATATTCATGTCAATATCTTTCAAATTCTAGTCAAAATCGGCGTCTTTGGGCATTTTAGTAACGAAAACCTTAATAAACTATTAGATTTCGACGTAAGGCAACCTTTCTGAGTCAAATAGTTGCCGATTTCGATAAAATCTTAGTCAGAATCTGCTTTTTCGCCTCTTATTGTATTATCAATTCAATTAAGTGAATTTTTAAGTAGTTATCTGCAGTTTTAATGTAGATTTCAGTTCGCTAAGTTATGAAAATGCATGTTTTGGCTATAATCTTCCGTAAATCAAGGGCGAAAACCAATTATTTGTCCCAAAAGAAGGTGTTTTAAGTATATATCTGCATTTCTAAGGTAGATTTGGGTACAATAAGAGGCGAAAAAGCAGATTCTGACTAAGAATGGCTGCCTTACGTCGAAATCTAATAGTTTATTAAGGTTTTCGTTACTAAAATGTCCAAAGACGCCGATTTTGACTAGAATTTGAAAGATATTGACATGAATATATAACTGTTTGTATCAAAAAATGATAGTTTAAACTGATATTTGCAGTTTTGATGCGGTTTTAGGTACGATATGAGTCGAAGAAGCCGATTTTGACTGGAATCTGTTTAAAATGACAAAGAAAAACCTATTATCAATTCAAGGAAGTGAATTTTTAAGTAGTTATCTGCAGTTTTAATGTAGATTTCAGTTCGCTAAGTTATGAAAATGCATGTTTTGGCTATAATCTTCCGTAAATCAAGGGCGAAAACCAATTATTTGTCCCCAAAAGAAGGTGTTTTAAGTATATATCTGCATTTCTAAGGTAGATTTGGGTACAATAAGAGGCGAAAAAGCAGATTCTGACTAAGATTGAAGATGCCAAGTGAGATTTTGGCGAAACGTCTGCAGGATTCCAGTCGGATGCAGGATTTGCAGGATTCCAGTCGGAGTTCAACGAGCGAACGGATGATATCCCGGAGTATAGTGTCATCATATATATATATATATATATATATATATATATATATATATATATATATATATATATATATATATATATATATATATATATATATATATATATATATATATATATATATATATATATATATATATATGTATATATATATATATATATATATATATATATATATATATATATATATATATATATATATATATATATATATATATATATATATATATATATATATATATATATATATATATATATATATATATATATATATATATAACATATCGATTATTTCATGTGTGTGCTAACTAGTATTTTTTTAAAAAAATTTAAATATTGGAAAAACTATTAGGGTTAGGCGTGTTTTGTTATTAATAAAAAAGAAATTTAAAGAAATTTAAAAAATAATAAATGGGGAGTTCCACTTAAAAACAATTGTGTTTATTCGCTTTTTTGAGCCACCTTTAGACTTTTAAATAATTTTAAATTATGAATATCCGTCTTTACAATTGTTATATTGCCCACTTTCTGATAACGTTTGATTTTTCAGGAAGTTTCTCAACCAGCGCAACAGTCCTGGTAGCATTATTTAATCTTCTGGTGCCAATGCACGCAGCAGTCGATCCGAACTGCGACATGTATCAGGTAATGATAATCGGGAAGGAGTACTACATCCATAACAAAGAATACCCTCAAAACTACAGCCGAGGTTCATCGTGTAGATGGGTGGTGAAAAGTGATATCGGTACCAAAATTGTCTTGTCCTGTACCGATGTCTTATTGCCCAAGGTTGGAAACAACAAATTTATCAAAAAATAATCTTTCGTTTACAACAAAAAAATCTTCTAATGACAACTGCAACTGCAACTGAATGCAGTTTTTTTAAATAAAATCAAAAGAGAATATTTTTGTAGGGCAATAATCAATAGAAAATTTCAGGTTTCTTTAAATTAGTACTATTTTTGTTGCAGTCTTCAAATTGTCACGCTGACAAGTTGGCTATAACGTCAACCGGTCAGACTCTTCGAAATGGACATAATTACTGCGGGAGCGGAACGTTTTCTACCATATCACAAGCAAACACCGTTAGAATCGGTAATTGTTTTTGAATAAAATCAGAGGTATTGGACTCTAGCAAAATAAAGCAAGGAATTTAGGCGTTCCTGGGGTGGGGTTGCATTTTTGAGAAAATCATTTCCCACTGATTTTAATTTATCTATTTTAATTTTTGTCTGTACAGTTCCATAGGTAAAATTCGAACTATTGGACGGCATCTTAAAGCCCCATTTAAATAAAAAAATACAAAATAAAGCATTGGGTTAACTATATTTTGTATAAAAAATCCTACAAAATTCACTCCGAGAGAGTGATTATATATATATATATATATATATATATATATATATATATATATATATATATATATATATACAGGGTTTTTCACTTAAAACTCCGCACGCCAACAACTCCAAAACGAAAAGAAATATTTAATTTATGTAAAAAGTAGTCAAAGTGTGGGGTCAAGTAGATATTTCCTAAAGTTTAAAAAATTCGACGAATGCAAAGAGCTGGGCGTCGCGACGCGTCGAAAAATTATTCGATTGCAGAGACTTTGGAAATACGCGCATACAAAAGTACATATTATTTAAAAACTTTTTTGTTATCTACTTATTATTATCAACTTATTTACTTTACCCGTTTCTAAGTTATACCGATTTAAAGTAAACATTTCTTGATTAATAAAAAATATGATTAACGCTTATTTTTACAGGTATGCCATGAATGTTAGTTACTATGGCAACCATTGTTATCGCAGTTGTTTTAAGTGCAATTACAAACAATAGATTTCAACTATTTTAGTATGATTTTATTTATTATTTTTTATCGATTTAGTTCTGATAACATGATAAATGAAAAAACAGTAAAATACCTACAAGTTAATAACCAAAATTATTATTGTAATTAACTACATAATAAGACATTTCAAAAATTTTGTTCAAAATTATGTCTATCTGCTCGAACACAACTATTAAAAACTCTTAACAGATGAGCTTGGGTCACTTGTAGGAGAGTCCTTGTGATAGCGGCACACGCTGCACTAATTTTGTTAATGAGATCAGCCATATCTTCGATAGGTTTTTTAGGTAGAAGAAAATAATCTGGTGGTGTAATGTTCGGGGACCTCGCCGGCCACCTTACCGGTCCATTAGTACCAAACCATCTATTGGGATATTCTCGGTTCAAATACCTCGTTACTATTTGGGCATTATGTGCAGGCGCTCCATCCTGCTGTAGCCACATATTCATTCTAGTGTCAAGAGGCACTTCTTCTAATAGTTCCGGAAGTGCAGTTTGAAGAAATCTTAAATAGCGATCTGCATTTAAAGTTCCTTCGTAAAAGTAATGTCCAATAAGGAATCCATTTAATATGCCACACCAAACATTGATACTAAAAATTCGTTGGTTACCTCTTTCTGTAATCCAAGGAGGATGGTTTTCGGACCAAAAACGACAGTTGCGTCTATTAACGATTCCATTATTTTGAAATCGACTTTCGTCGCTCCATAAAATTTTCGAGAGAAAATTTGCATCTTGGCTATACAAATCGGACAATATCGCTAAGAAACACATTCTTCTAGCATAATCGCCTGGTTCTAGTTTATGAACTAGTTTACTTTTGTACGGGTGAAAAGAGTTTCTATGTAGAATTCTCCACGAAGAACTTATGGTAACACCGGTATTTTCTTTTATCTCTGATAGGGATATCTTGGGGTTATTATCAACCTGCTGAATTACAGCAGCAGTATTTTCATCATTTGTAGCCGTCCTGTTCCTATGTCTTTTAGGTTTTATGAAGCTGCCATATTCTCTTAAGTTTTTACATAAACTTGAAAAGGTTTTTGCATCGGGGTCTCTTCTATGCGGATAACGCCGTGCGTAAACTCTTTTTGCTTCTCTACAATTGCATCTGCATTCTTCAAACACCAGTAACATGTCTACTTTTTCCTTATTGCTAAATTGCACCATTTTCACATAATAATTCTTAGTTTTTTTTAAACCGAACAAATTTGGATATTTCCTGTGACAATTTTTTGATACAGCAATAACAACTTACGTTTGTAATTGTACTTAAAACAACTGCGATAACAATGGTTGCCATAGTATCCAACATTCATGGCATACTTGTAAAAATAAGCGTTAATCACATTTTTTATTAATTAAGAAATGTTTACTTTAAATCGGTATAACTTAGAAACGGGTAAAGTAAACAAATTTGAGTAAATAACAAAAAAGTTTTTAAATAATATGTACTTTTGTATGCGCGTATTTCCAAAGTCTCTGCAATCGAATAATGTTTCGACGCGTCGCGACGCCCAGCTCTTTGCATTCGTATATATATATATATATATATATATATATATATATATATATATATATATATATATTGAGAAACGTACTCTACAACTTCCAAAATACATACTCAATTAACGATGTGACTTCATCTACAACGTGGTGACTTCCGATTTCGGAAGTCACAACGTTTCCTATGTAAAACTTTGCTAGTATGATCTTGAGGGCCTTAGCAACGTTCCTGCAAAATTTTCTAATGAAGTCCCAAGGTCGACCATTTATCCGTACATTATCAATTTTAGTTCAGGCGTAGATCGTTGGCGTTCGCATCGCAATTCGCAATGTAATCTTGGTATGTCTGTCGCATGTATTGACTTCCCTTTGAATCTCCGCGGTAAACCATACGTTAGGACTTCACAGTATGTTTAGTTCTAGTACTTTATGGCTTCCTACGAGGTAGTAATATGGCAACGTAGCATTTTTTGCGTAGTTAAAGGCCGTTATTTTAGGCGCACAATATACTGAAAAGGATTAATTTCGACCGTATTTGCGGCGTATTTGCGGGTAACGAACGAAATTTTGTGACTTCCCTTAAAAATGAATGGAGTACTAAATTAATGCCTTCTCTGGTTTTGGATAAAAACAAGAAAATGTTCAAAAAGATATGATGAAGATATGAATTTGAATATTGGCAGTTTAATTATTTTTCTGTCTTTAATAATAATAAAGGACTTTTATTATAGAAAATAAACACACATAATTTTGAAAAATTTTCTTCCGCTTGTTCGCCTTGACAAGTTTATTTAGACACAAAAGCTGCTTAGGCACATTAACTTCAATAAAATAAATGAATTAAAAGGAAAACATAAAATAAAAAGTAAGAAGCCTGAAATACCGTAGATTTCGCGAGATCAATTAAATAGGTAAATGCTGATAAAGGTTATTTTCAGACATTGTTTATGTGTATTGGTTCATTTTCAGTTATTAATCTATACTAGAGTTTAAATATATTACTGGCCTTTTTTTTTAATTAAATAATTTTTTTTTAAAATAAATTCATTTTTTGATTGTAGTATTTTAGCCGGAAATTTATGAACTATTTTTGAATAGTTCAAAATAGTGTTATTCTATAGCCCGAAAACGACGGTTTGACGTATATACATCTATGCTAAAATGCAGTCTTTGCTGCAAATACTTTGGAATATGGTTTTTTATAATTATGAAAAATAAGGTCGCAGACTATAAATATCGTGTAAGATGTTGGGATACCTTATCTTAGTCTTAGGCAATAGTTCTGCAATTGCTGAGCTCTGTAAAGGTTAGTTTGATTTAAACACTGCGTCACAGCATTTTACTTGTCAGGACGACTGAAAGCTCACAAGAATTTTTTCTTACATGTGACTGAATTTGTTGCTTTATGAATTTTTTCAGGATTTTGGACAGAGTGGGCAAAATGTTTAGGGGAGTTTTTTAAAAGAGTCTGGTTTGTTTACTTTACTTAATAAACTCTGGAACTTAACATAAAGATAAGATAAGGACAATTTAAAATAATTTAAGTGAAAAACACGAAAACTAAGAACCATTTAATACTTTTATTGGAATTTTATTTATTATTCATAAATTATAGTTATTTTAATAAACAGAAAGCAATAAGTATTCGAATACAAAATATCCTGAATACTTCTTATACACCGAACGTCAGTTTTCTTACTGAATGGCAACTATTCACTAACTCTATAAGATTGATGGGAGTAAACGCTTCGCGAGCGACTTCCTCTAATTGTGATTTGGTTTAGAAAATTCTTTAATATAAGATCTGTAAATATCCCCCATAAAAAAACTAGAGGAGTTAGCATCACACACCACTATCCACTACTTCCAATCCAACACTATCCAAACACTTCATTTAATACTCTTTTCAAGAATTAATGCTTGGATTTTACAACTTGTGCAATCGTATTCAATTTCCGGATTTTCTCTTCCTCATTTAAGTCGCTTTGATTTTGCGTTGCCTCCTTGTCTAGTTGTTGCTGTCCCGGATATTTATCGAAATAAAGTTCATTAACTGCCTCTGCGTTCAGTTTCTCCATTAAAATTATGTGATACAAAATTCAATAAAGCATAAAATTTATGCCCTTAACTGACAGCGACACAATACACTAATACATAAAAAGAATGCCCTATATTTCAGGACTATGATTGCCATATAAAATAAGGAAGTTGAATTCATTAATGAGAAAACGAAGAACTGTAAAAAAAATCTGAGTACGCTAGTGCATTTGCCTTAAAATGCCATAATAATGTTTTTATCTGGATCCAAAATTTTCATAAATAAAAATGTTATGGGCAATTTTCTATAGGGCCGAAAATTTAAAAACGCTCTATATCTCGGTAGTGAAGATGTCGCCTTGCGGATTTAACAATTAAATGTTTCTCAAGAATGGAACCCTTGACATGCAAGTTCGTTTATATTTTTGTAGTAGTAGAAATGCCTTTTTCCTTAGTAGATTTAATAAGTTCGCAAAATTCTTTTAAACTGGATTTTCGTTTGCACTTTCTTGCTAAAACGTAATAATCACTTTTTATCTTTTCTTGCACACTAAGAATGCATCATCAATTGGTCGTATAAAAATCGTGCGGTGCAGGGGGTGGTGGGGGTGAATTTTCTAAAAATTGTCAAGAAATTATTATTATTTTGTTGTTTACACCATACTGCTCTTAAATTGACAAAACCGCTTTTCAATATTTTTATTAGAAATACTTTATTTTTTCATTTTAAATACACCGCATAATGCTTTTATATGGGAGTCTCTACTGAATAAAAGCTTGCTCTGAAATCTCATTTTTATGTTATCGTTTACCTCGCTGTAACTTGAAAACTATTTGGCTTATCAAAAAAGTGTTTCCTCTAATAAATATGCATTGAAGGTCAACGAATCCGTTATTTTTTTGAAAACCCCAATCTGATGGACAGTTTTTTTTTCATTGGCAAAATGTGAAACCATGTCGTGAATATCACGGCCGCCAGGGAAGCAGTGAGGAAGGGTCAGATTTGCGAGGACGGTCAGGCAATAAACGACTTTGCGGTTCCGAAGTGCGCTTGTACACCCGCTTTCGCAGCGTGGATGATTTTATTTATTTTTTATGTCTGAGTTTTAAGTGTCAAAATAGTTTTCTTTGAGGGAGTGAAATAGTTTATAATATGACTAAAATATATTTATTTTTGTGTGAGAATGATAAATAATAACGCATTAGTTATAATTTTCATCCAAATGGATATTAAAATCAGTACAAGTTCTAATTGCGAACTTGATTCTACAATGAAATTAAAGCCTTTAACGAAAAAAGCTGCTAACACTAAAGGAAAAGTTTTTAACTTCCAATTATGTGTAACTTGTCAATAAGGCGGAAAGCTCGTAACGTCAAAACAAATATCCAAACAAAAATTAATTGAATGTGCAAATTGCACATTGGGATTTTTGTTAAAAACAGTTAAAGGCAAGTTTGTTGATTGAATTAGTGAATTCTCCAAGAAGAAATTTATACCTAGAAGAACATAGAAATTTTTTGAAACGATTTTCTAAGGAGCAAGTTATTGAAGCAGTAGTGCATCACACTAAGACGGAAACGTCCAACTATTTATCCTTTGCTTCGTCAGCAATGACGAAGATTTGCCAAAATATTAAAACGGAAATAAATTACAAGGATTACAAAAAGCAATGGTCAGACAATAAACGACTTAGCGGTTCCGGCTGGCGCTTAGGAACGTTTTTGTTTTGTTTTTGTCTTTCGTAGGGAATATGATACACGTATTTCTCTCATAGTTGAATTTTTTGATTAATTACTTGTTACATAGGAATGGTGCCGTTTTATTATATTTGACATTAGTAATTATTTGTATTATATTTGATTGGCAACACTTCATATTAAACTAATAATACATAAGTGTACATAGAAGCTAGAATAAAAACTAAAATTATATCTATAATAACACCTGAAAGTATGTAGAAATAAAAAGTTAATCTTAAAAAAATTACTTTTTTTTTGAAAGAGGCATTAACTTCTATAAATTGATGTCAAGATAAAAATTTTACAAATTTTACAAATTTTAGAATCTTAGAACGAATCTACCTTAGAAATGCAGATATATACTTAAAACACCTTCTTTTGGGACAAATAATTGGTTTTCGCCCTTGATTTACGGAAGATTATAGCCAAAACATGCATTTTCATAACTTAGCGAACTGAAATCAACATTAAAACTGCAGATAACTACTTAAAAATTCACTTCCTTGAATTGATAATAGGTTTTTCTTTGTCATTTTAAACAGATTCCAGTCAAAATCGGCTTCTTCGATTCATATCGTATCTAAAACCGCATCAAAACTGCAAATATCAGTTTAAACTATCATTTTTTGATACATACAGTTATATATTCATGTCAATATCTTTCAAATTCTAGTCAAAATCGGCGTCTTTGGGCATTTTAGTAACGAAAACCTTAATAAACTATTAGATTTCGACGTAAAGCAACCTTTCTGAGTCAAATAGTTGCCGATTTCGATAAAATCTTAGTCAGAATCTGCTTTTTCGCCTCTTATTGTACCCAAATCTACCTTAGAAATGCAGATATATACTTAAAACACCTTCTTTTGGGACAAGTAATTGGTTTTCGCCCTTGATTTACGGAAGATTATAGCCAAAACATGCATTTTCATAACTTAGCGAACTGAAATCTACATTAAAACTGCAGATAACTACTTAAAAATTCACTTCCTTGAATTGATAATAGGTTTTTCTTTGTCATTTTAAACAGATTCCAGTCAAAATCGGCTTCTTCGATTCATATCGTATCTAAAACCGCATCAAAACTGCAAATATCAGTTTAAACTATCATTTTTTGATACAAACAGTTATATATTCATGTCAATATCTTTCAAATTCTAGTCAAAATCGGCGTTTTTGGGCATTTTATGCATGTTTTGGCTATAATCTTCCGTAAATCAAGGGCGAAAACCAATTATTTGTCCCAAAAGAAGGTGTTTTAAGTATATATCTGCATTTCTAAGGTAGATTTGGGTACAATAAGAGGCGAAAAAGCAGATTCTGACTAAGATTTTATCGAAATCGGCAACTATTTGACTCAGAAAGGTTGCCTTACGTCGAAATCTAATAGTTTATTAAGGTTTTCGTTACTAGAATGCCCAAAGACGCCGATTTTGACTAGAATTTGAAAGATATTGACATGAATATATAACTGTTTGTATCAAAAAATGATAGTTTAAACTGATATTTGCAGTTTTGATGCGGTTTTAGATACGATATGAATCGAAGAAGCCGATTTTGACTGGAATCTGTTTAAAATGACAAAGAAAAACCTATTATCAATTCAAGGAAGTGAATTTTTAAGTAGTTATCTGCAGTTTTAATGTAGATTTCAGTTCGCTAGGTTATGAAAATGCATGTTTTGGCTATAATCTTAAGTAAATCAAGTGCGAAAACCAATTATTTGTCCCAAAAGTAGGTGTTTTAAGTATATATCTGCATTTCTAAGGTAGATTTGGGTACAATAAGAGGCGAAAAAGCAGATTCTGACTAAGATTTTATCGAAATCGGCAACTATTTGACTCAGAAAGGTTGCCTTACGTCGAAATCTAATAGTTTATTAAGGTTTTCGTTACTAAAATGCCCAAAGACGCCGATTTTGACTAGAATTTGAAAGATATTGACATGAATATATAACTGTTTGTATCAAAAAATGATAGTTTAAACTGATATTTGCAGTTTTGATGCGGTTTTAGATACGATATGAATCGAAGAAGCCGATTTTGACTGGAATCTGTTTAAAATGACAAAGAAAAACCTATTATCAATTCAAGGAAGTGAATTTTTAAGTAGTTATCTGCAGTTTTAATGTAGATTTCAGTTCGCTAAGTTATGAAAATGCATGTTTTGGCTATAATCTTCCGTAAATCAAGGGCGAAAACCAATTATTTATCCCAAAAGAAGGTGTTTTAAGTATATATCTGCATTTCTAAGGTAGATTTGGGTACAATAAGAGGCGAAAAAGCAGATTCTGACTAAGATTTTATCGAAATCGGCAACTATTTGACTCAGAAAGGTTGCCTTACGTCGAAATCTAATAGTTTATTAAGGTTTTCGTTACTAAAATGCCCAAAGACGCCGATTTTGACTAGAATTTGAAAGATATTGACATGAATATATAACTGTTTGTATCAAAAAATGATAGTTTAAACTGATATTTGCAGTTTTGATGCGGTTTTAGATACGATATGAATCGAAGAAGCCGATTTTGACTGGAATCTGTTTAAAATGACAAAGAAAAACCTATTATCAATTCTAGGAAGTGAATTTTTAAGTAGTTATCTGCAGTTTTAATGTAGATTTCAGTTCGCTAAGTTATGAAAATGCATGTTTTGGTTATAATCTTCCGTAAATCAAGGGCGAAAACCAATTATTTGTCCCAAAAGAAGGTGTTTTAAGTATATATTTGCATTTGTAAGGTAGATTTGGGTACAATAAGAGGCGAAAATCAGATTCTGACTAAGATTTTATCGAAATCGGCAACTATTTGACTCAGAAAGGTTGCCTTACGTCGAAATCTAATAGTTTATTAAGGTTTTCGTTACTAAAATGCCCAGAGACGCCGATTTTGACTAGAATTTGAAAGATATTGACATGAATATATAACTGTTTGTATCAAAAAATGATAGTTTAAACTGATATTTGCAGTTTTGATGCGGTTTTAGATACGATATGAACCGAAGAAGCCGATTTTGACTGGAATCTGTTTAAAATGACAAAGAAAAACCTATTATCAATTCAAGGAATTTTTAAGTAGTTATCTGCAGTTTTAATGTAGATTTCAGTTCGCTAAGTTATGAAAATGCATGTTTTGGCTATAATCTTCCGTAAATCAAGGGCGAAAACCAATTATTTGTCCCAAAAGAAGGTGTTTTAAGTATATATCTGCATTTCTAAGGTAGATTTGGGTACATTAAGAGGCGAAAAAGCAGATTCTGACTAAGATTTTATCGAAATCGGCAACTATTTGACTCAGAAAGGTTGCCTTACGTCGAAATCTAATAGTTTATTAAGGTTTTCGTTACTAAAATGCCCAAAGACGCCGATTTTGACTAGAATTTGAAAGATATTGACATGAATATATAACTGTTTGCATCAAAAAATGATAGTTTAAACTGATATTTGCAGTTTTGATGCAGTTTTAGATACGATATGAATCGAAGAAGCCGATTTTGACTGGAATCTGTTTAAAATGACAAAGAAAAACCTATTATCAATTCTAGGAAGTGAATTTTTAAGTAGTTATCTGCAGTTTTAATGTAGATTTCAGTTCGCTAAGTTATGAAAATGCATGTTTTGGTTATAATCTTCCGTAAATCAAGGGCGAAAACCAATTATTTGTCCCAAAAGAAGGTGTTAAAACTATCATTTTTTGATACAAACAGTTATATATTCATGTCAATATCTTTCAAATTCTAGTCAAAATCGGCGTCTTTGGGCATTTTAGTAACGAAAACCTTAATAAACTATTAGATTTCGACGTAAGGCAACCTTTCTGAGTCAAATAGTTGCCGATTTCGATAAAATCTTAGTCAGAATCTGCTTTTTCGCCTCTTATTGTACCCAAATCTACCTTAGAAATGCAGATATATACTTAAAACACTTTCTTTTGGGACAAATAATTGGTTTTCGTCCTTGATTTACGGAAGATTATAGCCAAAACATGCATCTTCATAACTTAGCGAACTGAAATCTACATTAGAACTGCAGATAACTACTTAAAAATTCACTTCCTTGAATTGATAATAGGTTTTTCTTTGTCATTTTAAACAGATTCCAGTCAAAATCGGCTTCTTCGATTCATATCGTATCTAAAACTGCATCAAAACTGCAAATATCAGTTTAAACTATCATTTTTTGATGCAAACAGTTATATATTCATGTCAATATCTTTCAAATTCTAGTCAAAATCGGCGTCTTTGGGCATTTTAGTAACGAAAACCTTAATAAACTATTAGATTTCGACGTAAGGCAACCTTTCTGAGTCAAATAGTTGCCGATTTCGATAAAATCTTAGTCAGAATCTGCTTTTTCGCCTCTTATTGTACCCAAATCTACCTTAGAAATGCAGATATATACTTAAGACACCTTCTTTTGGGACAAATAATTGGTTTTCGCCCTTGATTTACGGAAGATTATAGCCAAAACATGCATTTTCATAACTTAGCGAACTGAAATCTACATTAAAACTGCAGATAACTACTTAAAAATTCACTTCCTTGAATTGATAATAGGTTTTTCTTTGTCATTTTAAACAGATTCCAGTCAAAATCGGCTTCTTCGATTCATATCGTATCTAAAACCGCATCAAAACTGCAAATATCAGTTTAAACTATCATTTTTTGATACAAACAGTTATATATTCATGTCAATATCTTTCAAATTCTAGTCAAAATCGGCGTCTTTGGGCATTTTAGTAACGAAAACCTTAATAAACTATTAGATTTCGACGTAAGGCAACCTTTCTGAGTCAAATAGTTGCCGATTTCGATAAAATCTTAGTCAGAATCTGCTTTTTCGCCTCTTATTGTACCCAAATCTACCTTAGAAATGCAGATATATACTTAAAACACCTTCTTTTGTGACAAATAATTGGTTTTCGCCCTTGATTTACGGAAGATTATAGCCAAAACATGCATTTTCATAACTTGGCGAACTGAAATCTACATTAAAACTGCAGATAACTACTTAAAAATTCACTTCCTTGAATTGATAATAGGTTTTTCTTTGTCATTTTAAACAGATTCCAGTCAAAATCGGCTTCTTCGATTCATATCGTATCTAAAACCGCATCGAAACTGCAAATATCAGTTTAAACTATCATTTTTTGATACAAACGGTTATATATTCATGTCAATATCTTTCAAATTCTAGTCAAAATCGGCGTCTTTGGGCATTTTAGTAACGAAAACCTTAATAAACTATTAGATTTCGACGTAAGGCAACCTTTCTGAGTCAAATAGTTGCCGATTTCGATAAAATCTTAGTCAGAATCTGCTTTTTCGCCTCTTATTGTACCCAAATCTACCTTAGAAATGCAGACATATACTTAAAACACCTTCTTTTGCGACAAATAATTGGTTTTCGCCCTTGATTTACGGAAGATTATAGCCAAAACATGCATTTTCATAACTTAGCGAACTGAAATCTACATTAAAACTGCAGATAACTACTTAAAAATTCACTTCCTTGAATTGATAATAGGTTTTTCTTTGTCATTTTAAACAGATTCCAGTCAAAATCGGCTTCTTCGATTCATATCGTATCTAAAACCGCATCAAAACTGCAAATATCAGTTTAAACTATCATTTTTTGATACAAACAGTTATATATTCATGTCAATATCTTTCAAATTCTAGTCAAAATCGGCGTCTTTGGGCATTTTAGTAACGAAAACCTTAATAAACAATTAGATTTCGACGTAAGCCAACCTTTCTGAGTCAAATAGTTGCCGATTTCGATAAAATCTTAGTCAGAATCTGCTTTTCCGCCTCTTATTGTACCCAAATCTACCTTAGAAATGCAGATATATACTTAAAACACCTTCTTTTGGGACAAATGATTGGTTTTCGCCCTTGATTTACGGAAGATTATAGCCAAAACATGCATAAAATGCCCAAAGACGCCGATTTTGACTAGAATTTGAAAGATATTGACATGAATATATAACTGTTTGTATCAAAAAATGATAGTTTAAACTGATATTTGCAGTTTTGATGCGGTTTTAGATACGATATGAATCGAAGAAGCCGATTTTGACTGAAATCTGTTTAAAATGACAAAGAAAAACCTATTATCAATTCAAGGAAGTGAATTTTTAAGTAGTTATCTGCAGTTTTAATGTAGATTTCAGTTCGCTAAGTTATGAAAATGCATGTTTTGGCTATAATCTTCCGTAAATCAAGGGCGAAAACCAATTATTTGTCGCAAAAGAAGGTGTTTTAAGTATATATCTGCATTTCTAAGGTAGATTTGGGTACAATAAGAGGCGAAAAAGCAGATTCTGACTAAGATTTTATCGAAATCGGCAACTATTTGACTCAGAAAGGTTGCCTTACGTCGAAATCTAATAGTTTATTAAGGTTTTCGTTACTAAAATGCCCAAAGACGCCGATTTTGACTAGAATTTGAAAGATATTGACATGAATATATAACTGTTTGTATCAAAAAATTATAGTTTAAACTGATATTTGCAGTTTTGATGCGGTTTTAGATTCGATATGAATCGAAGAAGCCGATTTTGACTGGAATCTGTTTAAAATGACAAAGAAAAACCTATTATCAATTCAAGGAAGTGAATTTTTAAGTAGTTATCTGCAGTTTTAATGTAGATTTCAGTTCGCTAAGTTATGAAAATGCATGTTTTGGCTATAATCTTCCGTAAATCAAGGGCTAAAACCAATTATTTGTCCCAAAAGAAGGTGTTTTAAGTATATATCTGCATTTCTAAGGTAGATTTGGGTACAATAAGAGGCGAAAAAGCAGATTCTGACTAAGATTTTATCGAAATCGGCAACTATTTGACTCAGAAAGGTTGCCTTACGTCGAAATCTAATAGTTTATTAAGGTTTTCGTTACTAAAATGCCCAAAGACGCCGATTTTGACTAGAATTTGAAAGATATTGACATGAATATATAACTGTTTGTATCAAAAAATGATAGTTTAAACTGATATTTGCAGTTTTGATGCGGTTTTAGATACGATATGAATCGAAGAAGCCGATTTTGACTGGAATCTGTTTAAAATGACAAAGAAAAACCTATTATCAATTCAAGGAAGTGAATTTTTAAGTAGTTATCTGCAGTTTTAATGTAGATTTCAGTTCGCTAAGTTATGAAAATGCATGTTTTGGCTATAATCTTCCGTAAATCAAGGGCGAAAACCAATTATTTGTCCCAAAAGAAGGTGTTTTAAGTATATATCTGCATTTCTAAGGTAGATTTGGGTACAATCTTAGTCAGAATCTGCTTTTTCGCCTCTTATTGTACCCAAATCTACCTTAGAAATGCAGATATATAGTTAAAACACCTTCTTTTGTTACAAATAATTGGTTTTCGCCCTTGATTTCCGGAAGATTATAGCCAAAACATGAATTTTCATAACTTAGCGAACTGAAATCTACATTAAAACTGCAGATAACTACTTAAAAATTCACTTCCTTGAATTGATAATAGGTTTTTCTTTGTCATTTTAAACAGATTCCAGTCAAAAACTTCTTCTTCGACTCATATCGTATCTAAAACCGCATCAAAACTGCAAATATCAGTTTAAACTATCATTTTTTGATACAAACAGTTATATATTCATGTCAATATCTTTCAAATTCTAGTCAAAATCGGCGTCTTTGGGCATTTTATGCATGTTTTGGCTATAATCTTCCGTAAATCAAGGGCGAAAACCAATTATTTGTCCCAAAAGAAGGTGTTTTAAGTATATATCTGCATTTCTAAGGTAGATTTGGGTACAATAAGAGGCGAAAAAGCAGATTCTGACTAAGATTTTATCGAAATCGGCAACTATTTGACTCAGAAAGGTTGCCTTACGTCGAAATCTAATAGTTTATTAAGGTTTTCGTTACTAAAATGCCCAAAGACGCCGATTTTGACTAGAATTTGAAAGATATTGACATGAATATATAACTGTTTGTATCAAAAAATGATAGTTTAAACTGATATTTGCAGTTTTGATGCGGTTTTAGATACGATATGAATCGAAGAAGCCGATTTTGACTAGAATCTGTTTAAAATGACAAAGAAAAACCTATTATCAATTCAAGGAAGTGAATTTTTAAGTAGTTATCTGCAGTTTTAATGTAGATTTCAGTTCGCTAAGTTATGAAAATGCATGTTTTCGCTATAATCTTAAGTAAATCAAGGGCGAAAACCAATTATTTGTCCCAAAAGAAGGTGTTTTAAGTATATATCTGCATTTCTAAGGTAGATTTGGGTACAATAAGAGGCGAAAAAGCAGATTCTGACTAAGATTTTATCGAAATCGGCAACTATTTGACTCAGAAAGGTTGCCTTACGTCGAAATCTAATAGTTTATTAAGGTTTTCGTTACTAAAATGCCCAAAGACGCCGATTTTGACTAGAATTTGAAAGATATTGACATGAATATATAACTGTTTGTATCAATAAAGTGATAGTTTAAACTGATATTTGCAGTTTTGATGCGGTTTTAGATACGATATGAATCGAAGAAGCCGATTTTGACTGGAATCTGTTTAATATGACAAAGAAAAACCTATTACCAATTCAAGGAAGTGAATTTTTAAGTAGTTATCTGCAGTTTTAATGTAGATTTCAGTTCGCTAAGTTATGAAAATGCATGTTTTGGCTATAATCTTCCGTAAATCAAGGGCGAAAACCAATTATTTGTCCCAAAAGAAGGTGTTTTAAGTATATATCTGCATTTCTAAGGTCGATTTGGGTACAATAAGAGGCGAAAAAGCAGATTCTGACTAAGATTTTATCGAAATCGGCAACTATTTGACTCAGAAAGGTTGCCTTACGTCGAAATCTAATAGTTTATTAAGGTTTTCGTTACTAAAATGCCCAAAGACGCCGATTTTGACTAGAATTTGAAAGATATTGACATGAATATATAACTGTTTGTATCAAAAAATGATAGTTTAAACTGATATTTGCAGTTTTGATGCGGTTTTAGATACGATATGAATCGAAGAAGCCGATTTTGACTGGAATCTGTTTAAAATGACAAAGAAAAACCTATTATCAATTCAAGGAAGTGAATTTTTAAGTAGTTATATGCAGTTTTAATGTAGATTTCAGTTCGCTAAGTTATGAAAATGCATGTTTTGGCTATAATCTTCTGTAAATCAAGGGCGAAAACCAATTATTTGTCCCAAAAGAAGGTGTTTTAAGTATATATCTGCATTTCTAAGGTAGATTTGGGTACATTAAGAGGCGAAAAAGCAGATTCTGACTAAGATTTTATCGAAATCGGCAACTATTTGACTCAGAAAGGTTGCCTTACGTCGAAATCTAATAGTTTATTAAGGTTTTCGTTACTAAAATGCCCAAAGACGCCGATTTTGACTAGAATTTGAAAGATATTGACATGAATATATAACTGTTTGTATCAAAAAATTATAGTTTAAACTGATATTTGCAGTTTTGATGCGGTTTTAGATACGATATGAATCGAAGAAGCCGATTTTGACTGGAATCTGTTTAAATTGACAAAGAAAAACCTATTATCAATTCAAGGAAGTGAATTTTTAAGTAGTTATCTGCAGTTTTAATGTAGATTTCAGTTCGCTAAGTTATGAAAATGCATGTTTTGGCTATAATCTTCCGTAAATCAAGGGCGAAAACCAATTATTTGTCCCAAGAGAAGGTGTTTTAAGTATATATCTACATTTCTAAGGTAGATTTGGGTACAATAAGAGGCGAAAAAGCAGATTCTGACTAAGATTTTATGGAAATCGGCAACTATTTGACTCAGAAAGGTTGCCTCGCGTCGAAATCTAATAGTTTATTAAGGTTTTCGTTACTAAAATGCCCAAAGACGCCGATTTTGACTAGAATTTGAAAGATATTGATATGAATATATAACTGTTTGTATCAAAAAATGATAGTTTAAACTGATATTTGCAGTTTTGATGCGGTTTTAGATACGATATGAATCGAAGAAGCCGATTTTGACTGGAATCTGTTTAAAATGACAAAGAAAAACCTATTATCAATTCAAGGAAGTGAATTTTTAAGTAGTTATCTGCAGTTTTAATGTAGATTTCAGTTCGCTAAGTTATGAAGATGCATGTTTTGGCTATAATCTTCCGTAAATCAAGGGCGAAAACCAATTATTTGTCCCAAAAGAAGGTGTTTTAAGTATATATCTGCATTTCTAAGGTAGATTTGGGTACAATAAGAGGCGAAAAAGCAGATTCTGACTAAGATTTTATCGAAATCGGCAACTATTTGACTCAGAAAGGTAGCCTTACGTCGAAATCTAATAGTTTATTAAGGTTTTCGTTACTAAAATGCCCAGAGACGCCGATTTTGACTAGAATTTGAAAGATATTGACATGAATATATAACTGTTTGTATCAAAAAATGATAGTTTAAACTGATATTTGCAGTTTTGATGCGGTTTTAAATACGATATGAATCGAAGAAGCCGATTTTGACTGGAATCTGTTTAAAATGACAAAGAAAAACCTATTATCAATTCAAGGAAGTGAATTTTTAAGTAGTTATCTGCAGTTTTAATGTAGATTTCAGTTCGCTAAGTTATGAAAATGCATGTTTTGGCTATAATCTTCCGTAAATCAAGGGCGAAAACCAATTATTTGTCCCAAAAGAAGGTGTTTTAAGTATATATCTGCATTTCTAAGGTAGATTTGGGTACAATAAGAGGCGAAAAAGCAGATTCTGACTAAGATTTTATCGAAATCGGCAACTATTTGACTCAGAAAGGTTGCCTTACGTCGAAATCTAATAGTTTATTAAGGTTTTCGTTACTAAAATGCCCAAAGACGCCGATTTTGACTAGAATTTGAAAGATATTGACATGAATATATAACTGTTTGTATCAAAAAATGATATTTTAAACTGATATTTGCAGTTTTGATGCGGTTTTAGATACGATATGAATCGAAGAAGCCGATTTTGACTGGAATCTGTTTAAAATGACAAAGAAAAACCTATTATCAATTCAAGGAAGTGAATTTTTAAGTAGTTATCTGCAGTTTTAATGTAGATTTCAGTTCGCTAAGTTATGAAAATGCATGTTTTGGCTATAATCTTCCGTAAATCAAGGGCGAAAACAAATTATTTGTCCCAAAAGAAGGTGTTTTAAGTATATATCTGCATTTCTAAGGTAGATTTGGGTACAATAAGAGGCGAAAAAGCAGATTCTGACTAAGATTTTATCGAAATCGGCAACTATTTGACTCAGAAAGGTTGCCTTACGTCGAAGTCTAATAGTTTATTAAGGTTTTCGTTACTAAAATGCCCAAAGACGCCGATTTTGACTAGAATTTGAAAGATATTGACATGAATATATAACTTTTTGTATCAAAAAATGATAGTTTAAACTGATATTTGCAGTTTTGATGCGGTTTTAGGTACGATATGAGTCGAAGAATCCGATTTTGACTGGAATCTGTTTAAAATGATAAGGAAAAACCTACTATCAATCCAAGAAAGTGAATTTTGTGTGAAGTTGGTGAAGTTACCTGTACTTTTAATGTAAATTTCATTCCGCTAAGTTATGGCCACGTGGAGACATCGGGCCAGTTCGTACCTATATCCGCAGCAGGTCTCCAAGGTGAAGAGCCTCTAGTCGATAGAATAATGTCGGTAAGGGAAGTCGGCAAATTGGATCCGTAACTTCGGGATAAGGATTGGCTCTAAGGATCGGGGCATGTTTTCAGAGAACCACACGGCAATTCTAGATGTGGTCCATTCATGGAGTATGTGATGACGGCGTACAGCAAGGCTTCCACGGTAATATCAGTGGCCGGTCAAGTTTCTGAGAAGTGGCGGTTCGGTGGAAGTCCGTCAAGGCGATCCATTGTCACCGCTAATGTTTAAGGACAGATCCGGCATGATGCAGTTTGCCCTGCCTTGGCGGGTGGACTACGGAATAACGGCTGCCACGTCGAGCGGGAGCGGATCTTTTGAAAGCCCGACATCATCGCTAGCAAGGCTAGCCTCGCTGTCATAGTAGACGGCCAGGTGGTCTCACCGCCCCAGGAGCATCAAGCAACGGTTGCGAAATACGCTGGCAACAGTGCACTCATCACAGTTGTGTCCGAAAAACCTACACGTCTCGGAAGAGAAAACCTCCACCACCGCAGCGACCATTTCATGGAACGGGGTGTGGTGTCGAAAGTCCATAAACACACTTAATGTTCCGTGGAAACTTCCATCAGGGAGATATGGTTTGCAACGCGAAGAGCACCGCAGTTGCAGCGGTGACCGCATCTTCCCCTGGGACCTTGAAAATCCGTAGAAGTCATCTGCAGTTTCAATGTATATTTCAGTCTGCCAAGTTATGGAAATGCAGGTTTTGACTATAATCTACTCGAAATCAAGAGCGAAAAAAACCCAAATTTGTCCCAAAAAGAGGGGTTTTAAGATCATATCTGCTCTTCTAATGTAGATTTGGGTGCATTAAGAGGGACACACCTGTGATGAGTGCACTGTTGCCAGCGTATTTCGCAACCGTTGCTTGATGCTCCTGCGGCGGTGAGACCACCTGTCCGTCTACTATGACAGCGAGGCTAGCCTTGCTAGCGATGATGTCGGGCTTTCAAAAGATCCGCTCCCGCTCGACGTGGCAGCCGTTATTCGGTAGTCCACCCGCCAAGGCAGGGCAAACTGCATCATGACGGATCTGTCCTTAAACAGTAGCGGTGACAATGGATCGCCTTGACTTCATTTACCGACATTATTCTATCGACTAGAGGCTCTTCACCTTGGAGACCTGCTGCGGATATAGGTACGAACTGGCCCGACGTCTCCACGTGGCCATAACTTAGCGGAATGAAATTTACATTAAAACTACAGGTAACTTCACCAACTTCACACAAAATTCACTTTCTTGGATTGATAGTAGGTTTTTCCTTATCATTTTAAACAGATTCCAGTCAAAATCGGCTTCTTCGACTCATATCGTACCTAATCAAATAGTTGCCGATTTCGATAAAATCTTAGTCAGAATCTGCTTTTTCGCCTCTTATTGTACCCAAATCTACCTTAGAAATGCAGATATATACTTAAAACACCTTCTTTTGGGACAAATAATTGGTTTTCGCCCTTGATTTACGGAAGATTATAGCCAAAACATGCATTTTCATAACTTAGCGAACTGAAATCTACATTAAAACTGCAGATAACTACTTAAAAATTCACTTCCTTGAATTGATAATAGGTTTTTCTTTGTCATTTTAAACAGATTCCAGTCAAAATCGGCTTCTTCGATTCATATCGTATCTAAAACCGCATCAAAACTGCAAATATCAGTTTAAACTATCATTTTTTGATACAAACAGTTATATATTCATGTCAATATCTTTCAAATTCTAGTCAAAATCGGCGTCTTTGGGCATTTTAGTAACGAAAACCTTAATAAACTATTTGATTTCGACGTAAGGCAACCTTTCTGAGTCAAATAGTTGTCGATTTCGATAAAATCTTAGTCAGAATCTGCTTTTTCGCCTCTTATTGTACCAAATCTACCTTAGAAATGCAGATATATACTTAAAACACCTTCTTTTGGGACAAATAATTGGTTTTCGCCCTTGATTTACGGAAGATTATAGCCAAAACATGCATTTTCATAACTTAGCGAACTGAAATCTACATTAAAACTGCAGATAACTACTTAAAAATTCACTTCCTTGAATTGATAATAGGTTTTTCTTTGTCATTTTAAACAGATTCCAGTCAAAATCGGCTTCTTCGATTCATATCGTATCTAAAACCGCATCAAAACTGCAAATATCAGTTTAAACTATCATTTTTTGATACAAACAGTTATATATTCATGTCAATATCTTTCAAATTCTAGTCAAAATCGGCGTCTTTGGGCATTTTAGTAACGAAAACCTTAATAAACTATTAGATTTCGACGTAAGGCAACCTTTCTGAGTCAAATAGTTGTCGATTTCGATAAAATCTTAGTCAGAATCTGCTTTTTCGCCTCTTATTGTACCAAATCTACCTTAGAAATGCAGATATATACTTAAAACACCTTCTTTTGGGACAAATAATTGGATTTCGCCCTTGATTTACGGCAGATTATAGCCAAAACATGCATTTTCATAACTTAGCGAACTGAAATCTACATTAAAACTGCAGATAACTACTTAAAAATTCACTTCCTTGAATTGATAATAGGTTTTTCTTTGTCATTTTAAACAGATTCCAGTCAAAACCGTTTTCAAGCTATATCCATTTTAAAATGGAAAAAAAAAAAATCGAAAAAGGGCCGTATCTCGGAAACGGTGCGTCGGAGGCGAAAAATAAGCGAATTTTCGTACCGAGTTTCTTAAAGTGCGCGTAGAGTGGTGCGGTTTCGTAAACACCATAGCGTGGTAGGTTTCCGACGTTCCTATCAAACCGCCACCGAAGAGGTTCACGGTCTAGGCAATCTATATACTCAACTTTGGTCCATTTTGGTTAGTTTTGGTTATCGCTTTAGTGATGCCAACCACCACGGAGGCGGTCTACCATCTAGGCGGTCTATATACTTCAATTTGGTCCATTTTGGTTAGTTTCGGTTATGGAAGCGGTCTATATAGTTTCAACCCCCCTCCTCCAAATTTTACCCCCACGAATTTTGTAATTTTTGAAAAAAAAATCGGAGAAAATATCTTCTAAGGGTAAAGGGGGGTATGAAGCGACCCCTTAGTGGTAAAAATTTCGTGCGTTTTTCGATCCGACGAGCCGTTTTCGCGATTTCGACATTTTCGAAAAATTTTCGAAAAAAGGCCGTATCTCGGAAACGGTGCGTCGGAGGCGAAAAATAAGCGAATTTTCGTACCGGCCTCGGCTTTATTAACTAGGCGGACCGGCCGACTCGGCGTGGGGAATCGACTCACAAAGTCTCAACCCCCCCCTCCAAATTTTATCCCCTCGAATTTTGTAATTTTTGAAAAAAAAAATCGGAGAAAATGTCTTCTAAAAGTAAAGGGGGGTGAGAAGCGACCCTTTTGGGGTGAAAATTTTGTCCTTTTTTTGATTGGACGAATCGTTTTCGAGTTATGGCCATTTTAAAATCGAAAAAAAAAATTCGAAAAAGGGCCGTATCTCGGTAAGGGTGCGCCGGAGGCGAAAAATAAACGAATTTTCTTACCGAGTTTACTATAGCGTGCGTAGAGTGGTGCGGTTTCGTAAACACTATCGCCTGGCAGGTTTCCGACGGTCCTCCTATCCATTCAAGTTTGAAATTTTAAATCGAGGTAGGCTCGCAATACTCTATACGATGCCGGCGGGGGTACCAAAATCAAGAAAATGGGGAAACCGATACCGGATTCCCGTAAAATGGAGTGGTAAATCGTCCCCTATGGGGCAAAAAATTGCCCGGTTTTCCCAAAAAACGAACCGTTTTCGAGTTATATCCATTTTAAAATTGAAAAAAAAAATTCGAAAAAGGGCCGTATCTCGGTAAGGGTGCCTCGGAGGCGAAAAATAAGCGAATTTTCGTACCGAGTTTCTTAAAACGCGCGTAGAGCGGTGCGGTTTCGTAAGCACTATATCCTGGTAGGTTTCCGACGTTCCTTCTATCCATTCAAGTTTTAAATTTTAAATCGAGGTAGGCTCGCAATACTCTATACGATGCCGGCTGGGGTACCAAAATCAAGAAAATGAGTAAACGGATACCGGATTCCCCTAAAACGGGGTGGTAAACCGTCCCCTTTGGGGCAAAAAATTGCTCCGTTTTCCCAAAAAACGAACCGTTTTCGAGTTATGGCCATTTTAAAATGGAAAAAAAAAATCGAAAAAGGGCCGTATCTCGGAAACCGTGCGTCGGAGGCGAAAAATAAGCGAATTTTCGTAGCGAGTTTCTTAAAAGCGCGTAGAATGGTGCGGATTCGTAACCACTACTGACGGCGGCGAGGGCTTCGTCGTCAAGGAGTTGGCGGCATGTAATGGCAGTCAAAGCTGCGATTTCATTTTCAAGCCGCCAAAGGAATATGGGCGGCTGTCCTCCGCCGACAAGCGGGGGCGCAGTGGTTGAAGGATCGCCTCCATGGATTGATGTACAGCGGGGGATTTGTCGACTATGCGAGGGTGGACGACGTAATAAATCATATTAGCGCACAGGCCGACGTCATTTACGCGAGGGGACAGGTAAAGGCGGACTTTCTGGCCAAGAGGCTGGAGTCGTCGTCGGCGTGGAAGCCCACCATCATTAACGTGCAACAGTTTGACGACGGCGAGCCACGACGGTGAGACGGCCACGCCGCAACTGTACCTCCGCCGCCGCCGCCGCCAAAGTTTTGAGAAAAAAGAAAGATCGAACTGTGTTTCATATATATATATATATATATATATATATATATATATATATATATATATATATATATATATATATATATATATATATATATATATATATATATATATATATATATATATATATATATATATATATGAATATAATTCGAAAATATTATTTAGGGCGCACATCCGTCGTCCTCCGCCCTTGTGAAACATATATATATATATATATATATATATATATATATATATATATATATATATATATACCCATTATTGTATAAATAATTTTTTTTTTCAAAAAATAACTTTGTCGTTTTATTTTGATCTACGTAAATATTAATAAAAAAACATCTCCCATGTCCCCTCTATAAAAACCCTAGTTATGACCCGCGTATATTTAGTACTGCAGTTACTTTGTTCGAAAGCGGGGAGACTTAAATTTACTATAGCTCTGGTTTTAATTCGACTATTGTAGCTCCGTCGATACGTTTTTTTTTTCGATATTTTTAAAAAAAATAATAACGCTTTTGATTAAAAAGATTGTATCCATTTTCGATAGTCCTTTTTTTTTTAATTAACTTTCCAACTTCGTTAATTTTGACTAGCATTTTGTCACTCAACTCGCCCGATTTGTGCGGTGACTCCCCTAGGTTAAAGTTAAAGATTTTTTTTTTTACAGATAACTATTCTAATAATTCCCGACGAATTTTATGATTAACGAGGATTGGATCTGTGTGAAATGCAAAACATTTTTTCTATACTATGTTTTTTTATTTTTCAAAAAATCTAAATATGAACTACAACTGTTGTTGGTATCCCACTCATCATCATCTGCTGTTGTGACTGGTCCCGTCCAATTTGTTGTCGTTTGATATGAACTACAACTGTTGTTGGTATCCCAATCATCATCTGGTGTTGTGACTGGTCCCGTCTAATTTGTTGTCGTGTGTTGCTGTTTTTTTTGTTGCCTTTGAGCTTGCAAGGCGTACCACTGCCGGTCCTCTTCAATTTTTTCATTAAATCTTGCTACGTGTTGATTCAGCTGCTGCCCCTTCCATGCCGGCCACTCTTGTGGGTGTTTCTTCCAGACGTGATTTGTGAGGCGCCGCTTAAGCAACAGGTGTGATTCGTCGATGGGACAGAGAGTTAAATCTTTTGAAAAGAAGAAAAAAAAAATTAAAAAAATTAAAAAAAAATAAAATTCTTCAAAAACTTACCAGCAGCGGAGTAGCAGCAATAAGGACCTTCTTTATTCATTGACATATTGAAGTTGTTCGAAGAAGTGTTTTCGGAGCACGAGTATACACACAATGTTTCGCCACGAATTGCGCCGCTCGATCAAATTTGCCTCGTATTTATTACGACAACGTTCGGACAACTTTGCTAAGCGGCCGGTGTTCCACGATGCAATCGTGAAACATGACGCAATAGGCACGCGTAATTGCAGGAAATATGTGGCACAAATTACGAGTACAACGAATTTTTTAAATAAATTGATCAACGCAGGACCCGTGGATTTCAGTCTATTAGGCATCAATTGTCCACGCGAGAAATTTTTTAAATAAATTGATCAACGCAGGACCCGTAGATTTCAGTCTATTAGGCATCAATTGTCCACGCAAGAACGTGTTTCAACAGATTAAAAATTTGTTAATGAAACTGACGACTAGGGGGTGACCACGATGGATAAAATACTGTTGAGCCATCCGACGAACTTGAACAGCGAAGACCTGAAAGTGCTGCCGGCACAATACCTCAAAGAATGGGTGAGACCCTACGAATTGTTAAATATGTGGCACAAATTACCGGGAAAACGTCAATGTAATTTTGAACTACAAACTCATCTGCCGTGTTTTGTGCATTACAACCGGTCTGACAGCAAAACCCATATCGACGGACCGGCTCCCTCGCAAAATCGGTGTTTTCATTGTTTGAGCGCTATAAAAAAGCGCTAACGACGTGGTGATCAGTGTCATTCGAGAACGCGATGGCTACGCTAAACGCCAAGTTTATTTTGTTGTCCACATTAGTGCAAAATATGTTTTATATTCACAAACCCAGCGGGGTAATTGAAGCATATGTGTGTTTCAAAAACGTCGATAATCGTAATTTTTCCTGTTCATGGCCGGGCACCTGGACGCCGATGCATCTGGCGGCGACGGACGGCAACCTGTTTGAGACTAAACTGCCAATGAGTGGGGTGCACCAAAATTATAAAGTTCGTTTGGTTTTCTCCGATCGCAGTTACGGAGATCAGGGAGAATGGCAAAGCATCGTAAGCAGCAGCAGCAATGACTTTTTAAACAAAAACAACTCCAGAAGCCTCCAAGGCAGTGGTGACGACGACGACAAGCACTTTTCCCCGAATCAAAAACAAACTATTTTCATTTTGTTATACCTGATCGCGTCCAGTTCGCTACTTTTGCTATCAAAGTGTTTGGTCAAGATAACTAAAACTCAATGTGCCATCCAATTTCGACGATAGGAGGGGGATGAAATGTATAAATACTGTGTAAGAGTTATAAAAACAATGTAAGTTTTGTGTGTGTGTTAGTTGACTGAACAACAACAACAACAACAACAACGATGGGTGGTGATTGGGATGCAACATTTAATAATCACAGAAGAATTACGCCTACGCGTATTCCGGATACTACAGTAACGATCGATGAACATATATATGTCGAGATGGATTGCGCCCAAGTACGCCTGTATGTTAATGGACAGCAGCGACTAGACTTTACCCACGAGGCATTTTTGGAGTTTTTATATTTTATTGACTAGGAAATTGGAAATCTAAAATGGAACGACGTCATCTTCTCCCTAGGAGATTGCATGCAAGCGACTTATTGGCACTAAAATTACTGGTCGCGTCGAAACACGCAGGGAACACGTCCGCGGACAACGAAATTCTCTCTATCGTTGAAGAGTTAAAAGAAGCCGGTATAATACGTTAGTTTAATAATGAGTCTGGACAAGTTTGGACGTTCCAGCGGTGTCCGCTCCAAGCGAACTACCGTGATAACGTCTCAACCTCTAACGTCCCAATACGAATGCCCCCATCCGTTCCTATTAATCATTACCTCGGGGTTCCGAAAACAAACAAATTAGAACCGAGGTCCTATTCCATTATTCCATGCACACAGTATTTAGGCGAAGTTTTAGCCTGCTTTAAGCACTCTAATTTGTTCAAAGTAAACGTGCCGGCCCACCTCGACACTCAATGAAGAGCACCGCGGCAGGATTGAGTTGGACCGCCCGCGTGAACGGGCTAAGTCCACCGGCAGGACGTCTCGCGGCACGCCAGTTAACACCGCGGACGATGAACCGGCGGCGCGAGACACAAATTCGACTACGAGCTTTTTAACCGCAACAACTTTAATATACGCTATTGGAGCTGGAATTACCGCGGCTGCTGGCACCAGACTTGCCCTCCAATTGATCCTCGCGTTAAAGGGTTTAGAGTGTACTCATTCCGATTACGGGGCCTCTAATGAGTCCCGTATCGTTATTTTTCGTCACTACCTCCCCGTGCCGGGAGTGGGTAATTTGCGCGCCTGCTGCCCTCCTTGGATATGGTAGCCGTTTCTCAGGCTCCCTCTCCGGAATCGAACCCTGATTCCCCGTTACCCGTTACGACCATGGTAGGCGCAGAACCTACCATCGACAGTTGATAAGGCAGACATTTGAAAGATGCGTCGCCGGTGCGAGACCGTGCGATCAGCGTAAAGTTATTCAGAGTCACCAAGTTGAACGATGTCGGGCGCGAACCCGCCACCGATTGGTTTTGATCTAATAAAAGCACTCCTTCCGTCTCCGGTCGGACCTCTGTTTGCATGTATTAGCTCTAGAATTACCACAGTTATCCAAGTAATTGTGGGTACGATCTAAGGAACCATAACTGATTTAATGAGCCTTTCGCGGTTTCACCTTGAATTTGGTATACGTATATGGATCGCCTTTGTATGCGGACCGGCTCCATATATAGACCGCCTTCGTATATGGATCGCCTTTGTATACGGACCGCCTTCGTATACCGACCGCCTCCCTATACGAACCGCTTCCATATAGGGATCGCCTCCATATATGGAACGCCTTTATATATGGACCGCCTCCAAATACAGACCGCCTTCGTATACGGACCGCCTCCATATACGGACCGCCTCCATATACAGACCGCCTCTTTATATAAACCGCTTCCATATGCAGACCGGCTCCATATATAGACCGCCTGTATATATAGACCGCCTCCATTTATAGACCGCCTCCATTTATAGACCGTCTCTATATACAGATCGCCTCTATATACAGACCGCCCCCATATATAGGTCGTCTCTATATATAGACCGCTTCCATAACCGAAACTAACCAAAATGGACCAAATTGAAGTATATAGACCGCCTAGATGGTAGACCGCCTCCGTGGTGGTTGGCATCACTAAAGCGATAACCAAAACTAACCAAAATGGACCAAAGTTGAGTATATAGATTGCCTAGACCGTGAACCTCTTCGGTGGCGGTTTGATAGGAACGTCGGAAACCTACCACGCTATGGTGTTTACGAAACCGCACCACTCTACGCGCACTTTAAGAAACTCGGTACGAAAATTCGCTTATTTTTCGCCTCCGACGCACCGTTTCCGAGATACGGCCCTTTTTCGATTTTTTTTTTCCATTTTAAAATGGCTATAGCTTGAAAACGGTTCGTTTTTTGGGAAAACCGAGCAATTTTTTGTACCGTAGGGGACGGTTTACCACCCCATTTTACAGGAATCCGGTATCGGTTAACTCATTTTCTTGATTTTGGTACCCCCGCCGGCATCGTATAGAGTCTTAGGAGCCTACCTCGATTTAAAATTTAAAACTTGAATGGATAGAAGGAACGTCGGAAACCTTCCAGGATATAGTGTTCACGAAACCGCACCACTTTACGCGTATCTTAAGAAACTCGGTACGAAAATTCGCTTATTTTTCGCCTCCGACGCACCGTTTCCGAGATACGGCCCTTTTTCGAAAATTTTTTTATCCATTTTAAAATGGCTATAGCTCGAAAACGGTTCGTTTTTTGTGAAAACCGAGCAATTTTTTGGCCCCAAAGGGGACGGTTTACCACCCCATTTTACGGGAATCCGGTATCTGTTTTCCCATTTTCTTGATTTTGGTGCCCCCGCCGGCATCGTATAGTCTTACGAGCCTACCTCGAATTAAAATTTTAAACTTGAATGGATAGAAGGACCGTCGGAAACCTACCAGGCGATAGTGTAATGTCGGGCGCGAACCCGCCACCGATTGGTTTTGATCTAATAAAAGCACTCCTTCCGTCTCCGGTCGGACCTCTGCTTGCATGTATTAGCTCTAGAATTACCACAGTTATCCAAGTAATTGTGGGTACGATCTAAGGAACCATAACTGATTTAATGAGCCTTTCGCGGTTTCACCTCGAATTTGCGTATACGGATCGCCTTTGTATGCGGACCGCCTCCGTATGCGGACCGGCTCCATATATAGACCGCCTTCGTATATGGATCGCCTTCGTATACGGACCGCCTCCATATACAGAACGCCTTCGTATATGGATCGCCTTCTTATAAGGACCGCCTCCATATACAGACCGCCTCCCTATACGGACCGCTTTCATATAGGGATCGCCTCCATATACGGAACGCCTTTATATACGGACCTCCTCCAAATACAGACCGCCTTCGTACACGGACCGCCTTGATATACAGAACGCCTCCATATACTGATCGCCTCCATATACGGATCACCTCCATATACGGATAACCTCCATATACGGACCGCCATTATATACGGACCGTCTCTAAATACAAACCGCCTTCGTATACGGACCGCCTCCATATACGGACCGCCTCCATATACAGACCGCCTCTATATGTAAACCGCTTCCATATGCGGACCGGATCCATATGTAGACCGCCTGTATATATAGACCGCCTCCATTTATAGACCGCCTACATTTATAGACCGCCTCCATATACAGATCGCCTCTATATACAGACCGCCCCCATATATAACTCGTCTCTATATATAGACCGCTTCCATAACCGAAACTAACCAAAATGGACCAAAGTGAAGTATATAGACCGCCTAGATGGTAGACCGCCTCCGTGGTGGTTGGCATCACCAAAGCGATAACCAAAACTAACCAAAATGGACCAAAGTTGAGTATATAGATCGCCTAGACCGTGAACCTTTTCGGTGGCGGTTTGATAGGAACGTCGGAAACCTACCACGCTATGGTGTTTACGAAACCGCACCACTCTACGCGCATTTTAAGAAACTCGGTACGAAAATTCGCTTATTTTTCGCCTCCGACGCACCGTTTCCGAGATACGGCCCTTTTTCGAAAATTTTTTTATCCATTTTAAAATGGCTATAGCTCGAAAACGGTTCGTTTTTTGTGAAAACCGAGCAATTTTTTGGCCCCAAGGGGGACGGTTTACCACCCCATTTTACGGGAATCCGGTATCTGTTTTCCCATTTTCTTGATTTTGGTGCCCCCGCCGGCATCGTATAGTCTTACGAGCCTACCTCGAATTAAAATTTTAAACTTGAATGGATAGAAGGAACGTCGGAAACCTACCAAACTATAGACTACCTCCCCGTGCCGGGAGTGGGTAATTTGCGCGCCTGCTGCCCTCCTTGGATATGGTACCCGTTTCTCAGGCTCCCTCTCCGGAATCGAACCCTGATTCCCCGTTACCCGTTACGACCATGGTAGGCGCAGAACCTACCATCGACAGTTGATAAGGCAGACATTTGAAAGATGCGTCGCCGGTGCGAGACCGTGCGATCAGGGTAAAGTTATTCAGAGTCACCAAGTTGAACGATGTCGGGCGCGAACCCGCCACCGATTGGTTTTGATCTAATAAAAGCACTCCTTCCGTCTCCGGTCGGACCTCTGTGTGCATGTATTAGCTCTAGAATTACCACAGTTATCCAAGTAATTGTGGGTACGATCTAAGGAACCATAACTGATTTAATGAGCCTTTCGCGGTTTCACCTCGAATTTGCGTATACGGATCGCCTTTGTATGCGGACCGGCTCCATATATAGACCGCCTTCGTATATGGATCGCCTCGGTATACGGACCGCCTCCGTATGCGGACCGGCTCCCTATACGGAACGCCTTTATAAACGGACCGCCTCCAAATACAGACCGCCTTCGTATACGGACCGCCTTGATATACAGAACGCCTCCATGTACTGATCGCCTCCATATACGGATCACCTCCATATGCGGACCGCCATTATATAAGACCGTCTCTAAATACAGACCGCCTTCGTATACAGACCGCCTCCATATACGGACCGCCTCCATATACAGATCGCCTCTGTATAAGGACCGCCTCCATATACAGACCGCCTCCAAATACATATCGCCTCCATTTATAGACCGCCTCCATATACAGATCGCCTCTATATACAGACCGTCCCCATATATAGGTCGTCTCTATATATAGACCGCTTCCATAACCGAAACTAACCAAAATGGACCAAAGTGAAGTATATAGACCGCCTAGATGGTAGACCGCCTCCGTGGTGGTTGGCATCACTAAAGCGATAACCAAAACTAACCAAAATGGACCAAAGTTGAGTATATAGATTGCCTAGACCGTGAACCTCTTCGGTGGCGGTTTGACAGGAACGTCGGAAACCTACCACGCTATGGTGTTTACGAAACCGCACCACTCTACGCGCATCTTAAGAAACTCGGTACGAAAATTTGCTTATTTTTCGCCTCCGACGCACCGTTTCCGAGATACGGCCCTTTTTCGAAATTTTTTTTTCGATATTAAAATGGCCATAACTCGAAAACGGTTCGTTTTGTGGGAAAACCGATCAATTTTTTGTCCCGTAGGGGACGGTTTACCACCCCATTTTACAGGAATCCGGTATCTGTTTTCCCATTTTCTTGATTTTGGTACCCCCGCCGGCATCGTATAGAGTATTGCGAGCCTACCTCGATTTAATTTAAATTACGGATTTTGTAATTTTTGAAAAAAAAATCGGAGAAAATGCCTTCTAAGGGTAAAGGGGGGGAGAAACGACCCCTTTGTGGTGAAAATTTTGTCCTTTTTTTGATCGGACGAACCGTTTTCGAGATTTCGACATTTTCGAAAAATTTTCGAAAAAGGGCAGTATCCCGGAAACGGTGCGTCGGAGGCCAAAAATAAGCGAATTTTCGTACCGGCCTCGGCATCATTGATTAGATGGACCGGCCGACTCGGCGTGGGCAATCGACTGGCAAAGTTTCAACCCCCCTCCTCCAAATTTTACCCCCACGAATTTTGTAATTTTTGAAAAAAAAAATCGGAGAAAATATCTTCTAAGGGTAAAGGGGGGTATGAAGCGACCCCCTAGGGGTAAAAATTTCGTGCGTTTTTCGATCCGACGAGCCGTTTTCGCGATTTCGACATTTTCGAAAAATTTTCGAAAAAAGGCCGTATCTCGGAAACGGTGCGTCGGAGGCGAAAAATAAGCGAATTTTCGTACCGGCCTCGGCTTTCTTAATTAAGCGGAAAGGCCGACTCGGCGTGGGGAATCGACTCACAAAGTCTCAACCCCCCCCTCCAAATTTTACCCCCTCGAATTTTGTAATTTTTGAAAAAAAAAATTGGAGAAAATGTCTTCTAAGAGTAAAGGGGGGTGAGAAGCGACCCCTTTGGGGTGAAAATTTTGTACCGAGTTTATTATAACGTGCGTAGAGTGGTGCGGTTTCGTAAACACTATCGCCTGGTAGGTTTCCGACGGTCCTCCTATCCATTCAAGTTTGAAATTTTAAATCGAGGTAGGCTCGCAATACTCTATACGATGCCGGCGGGGGTACCAAAATCAAGAAAATGGGGAAACCGATACCGGATTCCCGTAAAATGGAGTGGTAAATCGTCCCCTATGGGGCAAAAAATTGCACGGTTTTCCCAAAAAACGAACCGTTTTCGAGTTATGGCCATTTTAAAATTGAAAAAAAAAATTCGAAAATGGGCCGTATCTCGGTAAGGGTGCGTCGGAGGCGAAAAATAAGCGAATTTTCGTACCGAGTTTCTAGAAGCGCGCGTAGAGCGGTGCGGTTTCGTAAGCACTATATCCTGGTAGGTTTCCGACGTTCCTTCTATCCATTCAAGTTTTAAATTTTAAATCGAGGTAGGCTCGCAATACTCTATACGATGCCGGCTGGGGTACCAAAATCAAGAAAATGAGTAAACGGATACCGGATTCCCCTAAAACGGGGTGGTAAACCTTCCCCTTTGGGGCAAAAAATTGCTCCGTTTTCTCAAAAAACGAACCGTTTTCGAGTTATGGAAATTTTAAAATGGAAAAAAAAAAATCGAAAAAGGGCCGTATCTCGGAAACCGTGCGTCGGAGGCGAAAAATAAGCGAATTTTCGTACCGAGTTTCCTAAAAGCGCGTAGAGTGGTGCGGATTCGTAACCACTATAGCCTGGTAGGTTTCCGACGTTCCTCCTATCCATTCAAGTTTTAAATTTTAAATCGAGGTAGGCTCGCAATACTCTATACGATGCCGGCGGGGGTACCAAAGTCAAGAAAATGGGGAAACTGACACCGGATTCCCGTAAAATGGGGTCGTAAACCGTCCCTATTGGGGCAAAAAATTGCTCCGTTTTCCCAAAAAACGAATCGTTTTCGAGTTATGGCCATTTTAAAATCGAAAAAAAAAATACGAAAAAGGGCCGTATCTCGGTAAGGGTGCGTCGGAGGCGAAAATAAGCGAATTTTCGTACCGAGCTCATTATAACGCGCGTAGAGTGGTGCGGATTCGTAACCACTATAGCCTGGTAGGTTTCCGACGTTCCTCCTATCCATTCAAGTTTTAAATTTTGAATCGAGGTAGGCTCGCAATACGATGCCGGCGGGGGTACCAAAATCAAGAAAATGGGGAAACCGATACCGGATTCCCGTAAAATGGAGTGGTAAATCGTCCCTTACGGGGCAAAAAATTGCCCGGTTTTCCCAAAAAACGAACCGTTTTCGAGTTATGGCCATTTTAATATCGAAAAAAAAAATTTCGAAAAAGGGCCGTATCTCGGAAACGGTGCGTCGGAGGCGAAAAATAAGCGAATTTTCGTACCGAGTTTGTTAAAATGCGCGTAGAGTGGTGCGGTTTCGTAAACACCATAGCGTGGTAGGTTTCCGACGTTCCTATTAAACCGCCACCGAAAAGGTTCACGGTCTAGGCGATCTATATACTCAACTTTGGTCCATTTTGGTTAGTTTTGGTTATCGCTTTGGTGATGCCAACCACCACGGAGGCGGTCTACCATCTAGGCGGTCTATATACTTCACTTTGGTCCATTTTGGTTAGTTTCGGTTATGGAAGCGGTCTATATATAGAGACGAGTTATATATGGGGGCGGTCTGTATATAGAGGCGATCTGTATATGGAGGCGGTCCGTATATGGAGGCGGTCCGTATACGAAGGCGGTTTGTATTTAGAGACGGTCCGTATATAATGGCGGTCCGTATATGGAGCTTATCCGTATATGGAGGTGATCCGTATATGGAGGCGATCAGTATATGGAGGCGTTCTGTATATCAAGGCGGTCCGTATACGAAGGCGGTCTGTATTTGGAGGAGGTCCGTATATAAAGGCGTTCCGTATATGGAGGCGATCCCTATATGAAAGCGGTCCGTATAGGGAGGCGGTCTGTATATGGAGGCGGTCCGTATAAGAAGGCGATCCATATACGAAGGCGGTCTGTATATGGAGGCGGTCCGTATACGAAGGCGATCCATATACGAAGGCGGTCTATATATGGAGCCGGTCCGCATACGGAGGCGGTCCGCATATGGAAGCGGTTTACATATAGAGGCGGTCTGTATATGGAGGCGGTCCGTATATGGAGGCGGTCCGTATACGAAGGCGGTTTGTATTTAGAGACGGTCCGTATATAATGGCGGTCCGTATATGGAGGTTATCCGTATATGGAGGTGATCCGTATATGGAGGCGATCAGTATATGGAGGCGTTCTGTATATCAAGGCGGTCCGTATACGAAGGCGGTCTGTATTTGGAGGAGGTCCGTATATAAAGGCGTTCCGTATATGGAGGCGATCCCTATATGAAAGCGGTCCGTATAGGGAGGCGGTCTGTATATGGAGGCGGTCCGTATAAGAAGGCGATCCATATACGAAGGCGGTCTGTATATGGAGGCGGTCCGTATACGAAGGCGATCCATATACGAAGGCGGTCTATATATGGAGCCGGTCCGCATACGGAGGCGGTCCGCATACAAAGGCGATCCGTATACGCAAATTCGAGGTGAAACCGCGAAAGGCTCATTAAATCAGTTATGGTTCCTTAGATCGTACCCACAATTACTTGGATAACTGTGGTAATTCTAGAGCTAATACATGCAAACAGAGGTCCGACCGGAGACGGAAAGAGTGCTTTTATTAGATCAAAACCAATCGGTGGCGGGTTCGCGCCCGACATTACACTATCGCCTGATAGGTTTCCGACGGTCCTCCCATCCATTCAAATTTGAAATTTTAAATCGAGGTAGGCTCCTAAGACTCTATACGACGCCGGCGGGGGTACCAAAATCAAGAAAATGGGGAAACCGATACCGGATTCCTGTAAAATGGGGTGGTAAAGCGTCCCCTATGGGGCAAAAAATTGCTCGGTTTTCCCAAAAAACAAACCGTTTTCGAGTTATGGCCATTTTAAAATTGAAAAAAAAAATTCGAAAAAGGGCCGTATCTCGGTAAGGGTGCGTCGGAGGCGAAAAATAAGCGAATTTTCGTACCGAGTTTCTTAAAAAGCGCGTAGAGTGGTGCGGTTTCGTAAACACTATATCCTGGTAGGTTTCCGACGTTCCTTCTATCCATTCAAGTTTTAAATTTTAAATCGAGGTAGGCTCCTAAGACTATACGATGCCGGCGGGGGTACCAAAATCAAGAAAATAAGTAAACAGATACCGGATTCCCCTAAAACGGGGTGGTAAACCGTCCCCTTTGGGGCAAAAAATTGCTCCGTTTTCCTAAAAAACGAACCGTTTTCGAGATATAGCCATTTTAAAATGGAAAAAAAAATTTCAAAAAAGGCCGTATCTCGGTAACGGTGCGTCGGAGGCGAAAAATAAGCGAATTTTCGTACCGAGTTTCTTAAAATGCGCGTAGAGTGGTGCGGTTTCGTAAACACTATAGCCTGGTAGGTTTCCGACGGTCCTCCTATCCATCCAAGTGTGAAATTTTAAATCGAGGTAGGCTCGCAATACTCTATACGATGCCGGCAGGGGTATCAAAATCAAGAAAATGGGAAAACAGATACCGGATTCCCGTAAAATGGGGTGGTAAACCGACCTCTTTGGGGCAAAAAATTGCTCCGTTTTCCCAAAAAACGAACCGTTTTCGAGTTATGGCCATTTTAAAATTGAAAAAAAAAATTCGAAAAAGGGCCGTAACTCGGTAAGGGTGCGTCGGAGGCAAAAAATAAGCGAATTTTCGTACCGAGTTTACCATAACGCGCGAGGTAGGCTCGTAAGACTATACGATGCCGGCGGGGGCACCAAAATCAAGAAAATGGGAAAACAGATACCGGATTCCCGTAAAATGGGGTGGTAAACCGTCCCCTTTGGGGCCAAAAAATTGCTCGGTTTTCACAAAAAACGAACCGTTTTCGAGCTATAGCCATTTTAAAATGGATAAAAAAATTTTCGAATAGGGGCCGTATCTCGGAAACGGTGCGTCGGAGGCGAAAAATAAGCGAATTTTCGTACCGAGTTTCTTAAAATGCGCGTAGAGTGGTGCGGTTTCGTAAACACCATAGCGTGGTAGATTTCCGACGTTCCTATCAAACCGCCACCGAAAAGGTTCACGGTCTAGGCGATCTATATACTCAACTTTGGTCCATTTTGCTTAGTTTTGGTTATCGCTTTGGTGATGCCAACCACCACGGAGGCGGTCTACCATCTAGGCGGTCTATATACTTCACATTGGTCCATTTTGGTTAGTTTCGGTTATGGAAGCGGTCTATATATAGAGACGAGTTATATATGGGGGCGGTCTGTATATAGAGGCGATCTGTATATGGAGGCGGTCTATAAATGTAGGCGGTCTATAAATGGAGGCGGTCTATATATACAGGCGGTCTACATATGGATCCGGTCCGCATATGGAAGCGGTTTACATATAGAGGCGGTCTGTATATGGAGGCGGTCCGTATATGGAGGCGGTCCGTATACGAAGGCGGTTTGTATTTAGAGACGGTCCGTATATAATGGCGGTCCGTATATGGAGGTTATCCGTATATGGAGGTGATCCGTATATGGAGGCGATCAGTATATGGAGGCGTTCTGTATATCAAGGCGGTCTGTATATGGAGGCGGTCCGTATAAGAAGGCGATCCATATACGAAGGCGGTCTGTATATGGAGGCGGTCCGTATACGAAGGCGATCCATATACGAAGGCGGTCTATATATGGAGCCGGTCCGCATACGGAGGCGGTCCGCATACAAAGGCGATCCGTATACGCAAATTCGAGGTGAAACCGCGAAAGGCTCATTAAATCAGTTATGGTTCCTTAGATCGTACCCACAATTACTTGGATAACTGTGGTAATTCTAGAGCTAATACATGCAAACAGAGGTCCGACCGGAGACGGAAAGAGTGCTTTTATTAGATCAAAACCAATCGGTGGCGGGTTCGCGCCCGACATTACACTATCGCCTGATAGGTTTCCGACGGTCCTCCCATCCATTCAAATTTGAAATTTTAAATCGAGGTAGGCTCCTAAGACTCTATACGACGCCGGCGGGGGTACCAAAATCAAGAAAATGGGGAAACCGATACCGGATTCCTGTAAAATGGGGTGGTAAAGCGTCCCCTATGGGGCAAAAAATTGCTCGGTTTTCCCAAAAAACGAACCGTTTTCGAGTTATGGCCATTTTAAAATTGAAAAAAAAAATTCGAAAAAGGGCCGTATCTCGGTAAGGGTGCGTCGGAGGCGAAAAATAAGCGAATTTTCGTACCGAGTTTCTCAAAAAGCGCGTAGAGTGGTGCGGTTTCGTAAACACTATATCCTGGTAGGTTTCCGACGTTCCTTCTATCCATTCAAGTTTTAAATTTTAAATCGAGGTAGGCTCCTAAGACTATACGATGCCGGCGGGGGTACCAAAATCAAGAAAATAAGTAAACAGATACCGGATTCCCCTAAAACGGGGTGGTAAACCGTCCCCTTTGGGGCAAAAAATTGCTCCGTTTTCCTAAAAAACGAACCGTTTTCGAGATATAGCCATTTTAAAATGGAAAAAAAAATTTCAAAAAAGGCCGTATCTCGGTAACGGTGCGTCGGAGGCGAAAAATAAGCGAATTTTCGTACCGAGTTTCTTAAAGTGCGCGTAGAGTGGTGCGGTTTCGTAAACACTATAGCCTGGTAGGTTTCCGACGGTCCTCCTATCCATCCAAGTGTGAAATTTTAAATCGAGGTAGGCTCGCAATACTCTATACGATGCCGGCAGGGGTATCAAAATCAAGAAAATGGGAAAACAGATACCGGATTCCCGTAAAATGGGGTGGTAAACCGACCTCTTTGGGGCAAAAAATTGCTCCGTTTTCCCAAAAAACGAACCGTTTTCGAGTTATGGCCATTTTAAAATTGAAAAAAAAAATTCGAAAAAGGGCCGTAACTCGGTAAGGGTGCGTCGGAGGCAAAAAATAAGCGAATTTTCGTACCGAGTTTACCATAACGCGCGAGGTAGGCTCGTAAGACTATACGATGCCGGCGGGGGCACCAAAATCAAGAAAATGGGAAAACAGATACCGGATTCCCGTAAAATGGGGTGGTAAACCGTCCCCTTTGGGGCCAAAAAATTGCTCGGTTTTCACAAAAAACGAACCGTTTTCGAGCTATAGCCATTTTAAAATGGATAAAAAAATTTTCGAATAGGGGCCGTATCTCGGAAACGGTGCGTCGGAGGCGAAAAATAAGCGAATTTTCGTACCGAGTTTCTTAAAATGCGCGTAGAGTGGTGCGGTTTCGTAAACACCATAGCGTGGTAGATTTCCGACGTTCCTATCAAACCGCCACCGAAAAGGTTCACGGTCTAGGCGATCTATATACTCAACTTTGGTCCATTTTGCTTAGTTTTGGTTATCGCTTTGGTGATGCCAACCACCACGGAGGCGGTCTACCATCTAGGCGGTCTATATACTTCACATTGGTCCATTTTGGTTAGTTTCGGTTATGGAAGCGGTCTATATATAGAGACGAGTTATATATGGGGGCGGTCTGTATATAGAGGCGATCTGTATATGGAGGCGGTCTATAAATGTAGGCGGTCTATAAATGGAGGCGGTCTATATATACAGGCGGTCTACATATGGATCCGGTCCGCATATGGAAGCGGTTTACATATAGAGGCGGTCTGTATATGGAGGCGGTCCGTATATGGAGGCGGTCCGTATACGAAGGCGGTTTGTATTTAGAGACGGTCCGTATATAATGGCGGTCCGTATATGGAGGTTATCCGTATATGGAGGTGATCCGTATATGGAGGCGATCAGTATATGGAGGCGTTCTGTATATCAAGGCGGTCTGTATATGGAGGCGGTCCGTATAAGAAGGCGATCCATATACGAAGGCGGTCTGTATATGGAGGCGGTCCGTATACGAAGGCGATCCATATACGAAGGCGGTCTATATATGGAGCCGGTCCGCATACGGAGGCGGTCCGCATACAAAGGCGATCCGTATACGCAAATTCGAGGTGAAACCGCGAAAGGCTCATTAAATCAGTTATGGTTCCTTAGATCGTACCCACAATTACTTGGATAACTGTGGTAATTCTAGAGCTAATACATGCAAACAGAGGTCCGACCGGAGACGGAAAGAGTGCTTTTATTAGATCAAAACCAATCGGTGGCGGGTTCGCGCCCGACATTACACTATCGCCTGATAGGTTTCCGACGGTCCTCCCATCCATTCAAATTTGAAATTTTAAATCGAGGTAGGCTCCTAAGACTCTATACGACGCCGGCGGGGGTACCAAAATCAAGAAAATGGGGAAACCGATACCGGATTCCTGTAAAATGGGGTGGTAAAGCGTCCCCTATGGGGCAAAAAATTGCTCGGTTTTCCCAAAAAACGAACCGTTTTCGAGTTATGGCCATTTTAAAATTGAAAAAAAAAATTCGAAAAAGGGCCGTATCTCGGTAAGGGTGCGTCGGAGGCGAAAAATAAGCGAATTTTCGTACCGAGTTTCTCAAAAAGCGCGTAGAGTGGTGCGGTTTCGTAAACACTATATCCTGGTAGGTTTCCGACGTTCCTTCTATCCATTCAAGTTTTAAATTTTAAATCGAGGTAGGCTCCTAAGACTATACGATGCCGGCGGGGGTACCAAAATCAAGAAAATAAGTAAACAGATACCGGATTCCCCTAAAACGGGGTGGTAAACCGTCCCCTTTGGGGCAAAAAATTGCTCCGTTTTCCTAAAAAACGAACCGTTTTCGAGATATAGCCATTTTAAAATGGAAAAAAAAATTTCAAAAAAGGCCGTATCTCGGTAACGGTGCGTCGGAGGCGAAAAATAAGCGAATTTTCGTACCGAGTTTCTTAAAGTGCGCGTAGAGTGGTGCGGTTTCGTAAACACTATAGCCTGGTAGGTTTCCGACGGTCCTCCTATCCATCCAAGTTTGAAATTTTAAATCGAGGTAGGCTCGCAATACTCTATACGATGCCGGCAGGGGTATCAAAATCAAGAAAATGGGAAAACAGATACCGGATTCCCGTAAAATGGGGTGGTAAACCGACCTCTTTGGGGCAAAAAATTGCTCCGTTTTCCCAAAAAACGAACCGTTTTCGAGTTATGGCCATTTTAAAATTGAAAAAAAAAATTCGAAAAAGGGCCGTATCTCGGTAAGGGTGCGTCGGAGGCAAAAAATAAGCGAATTTTCGTACCGAGTTTACCATAACGCGCGAGGTAGGCTCGTAAGACTATACGATACCGGCGGGGGCACCAAAATCAAGAAAATGGGAAAACAGATACCGGATTCCCGTAAAATGGGGTGGTAAACCGTCCCCTTTGGGGCCAAAAAATTGCTCGGTTTTCACAAAAAACGAACCGTTTTCGAGCTATAGCCATTTTAAAATGGATAAAAAAATTTTCGAAAAAGGGCCGTATCTCGGAAACGGTGCGTCGGAGGCGAAAAATAAGCGAATTTTCGTACCGAGTTTCTTAAGGTACGCGTAAAGTGGTGCGGTTTCGTGAACACTATATCCTGGAAGGTTTCCGACGTTCCTTCTATCCATTCAAGTTTTAAATTTTAAATCGAGGTAGGCTCCTAAGACTCTATACGATGCCGGCGGGGGTACCAAAATCAAGAAAATGAGTTAACCGATACCGGATTCCTGTAAAATGGGGTGGTAAACCGTCCCCTACGGTACAAAAAATTGCTCGGTTTTCCCAAAAAACGAACCGTTTTCAAGCTATAGCCATTTTAAAATGGAAAAAAAAAATCGAAAAAGGGCCGTATCTCGGAAACGGTGCGTCGGAGGCGAAAAATAAGAGAATTTTCGTACCGAGTTTCTTGAAGTGCGCGTGGAGTGGTGCGGTTTCGTAAACACCATAGCGTGGTAGGTTTCCGACGTTCCTATCAAACCGCCACCGAAGAGGTTCACGGTCTAGGCAATCTATATACTCAACTTTGGTCCATTTTGGTTAGTTTTGGTTATCGCTTTAGTGATGCCAACCACCACGGAGGCGGTCTACCATCTAGGCGGTCTATATACTTCAATTTGGTCCATTTTGGTTAGTTTCGGTTATGGAAGCGGTCTATATATAGAGACGACCTATATATGGGGGCGGTCTGTATATAGAGGCGATCTGTATATGGAGGCGGTCTATAAATGGAGGCGGTCTATAAATGGAGGCGGTCTATATATACAGGCGGTCTATATATGGAGCCGGTCCTCATATGGAAGCGGTTTATATATAGAGGCGGTCTGTATATGGAGGCGGTCCGTATATGGAGGCGGTCCGTATACGAAGGCGGTCTGTATTTGGAGGCGGTCCATATATAAAGGCGTTCCATATATGGAGGCGATCCCTATATGGAAGCGGTTCGTATAGGGAGGCGGTCGGTATACGAAGGCGGTCCGTATACAAAGGCGATCCATATACGAAGGCGGTCTATATATGGAGCCGGTCCGCATACAAAGGCGATCCATATACGTATACCAAATTCAAGGTGAAACCGCGAAAGGCTCATTAAATCAGTTATGGTTCCTTAGATCGTACCCACAATTACTTGGATAACTGTGGTAATTCTAGAGCTAATACATGCAAACAGAGGTCCGACCGGAGACGGAAGGAGTGCTTTTTTTAGATCAAAACCAATCGGTGGCGGGTTTGCGCCCGACATCGTTCAACTTGGTGACTCTGAATAACTTTACGCTGATCGCACGGTCTCGCACCGGCGACGCATCTTTCAAATGTCTGCCTTATCAACTGTCGATGGTAGGTTCTGCGCCTACCATGGTCGTAACGGGTAACGGGGAATCAGGGTTCGATTCCGGAGAGGGAGCCTGAGAAACGGCTACCATATCCAAGGAGGGCAGCAGGCGCGCAAATTACCCACTCCCGGCACGGTGAGGTAGTGACGAAAAATAACGATACGGGACTCATCCGAGGCCCCGTAATCGGAATGAGTACACTCTAAACCCTTTAACGCGAGGATCAATTGGAGGGCAAGTCTGGTGCCAGCAGCCGCGGTAATTCCAGCTCCAATAGCGTATATTAAAGTTGTTGCGGTTAAAAAGCTCGTAGTCGAATTTGTGTCTCGCGCCGCCGGTTCATCGTCCGCGGTGTTAACTGGCGTGCCGCGAGACGTCCTGCCGGTGGACTTAGCCCGTTCACGCGGGCGGTCCAACTCAATCCTGCCGCGGTGCTCTTCATTGAGTGTCGAGGTGGGCCGGCACGTTTACTTTGAACAAATTAGAGTGCTTAAAGCAGGCTAAAACTTCGCCTAAATACTGTGTGCATGGAATAATGGAATAGGACCTCGGTTCTAATTTGTTGGTTTTCGGAACCCCGAGGTAATGATTAATAGGAACGGATGGGGGCATTCGTATTGGGACGTTAGAGGTTGAGACGTTATCACGGTAGTTCGCTTGGAGCGGACACCGCTGGAACGTCCAAACTTGTCCAGACTCATTATTAAACTAACGTATTATACCGTCTTCTTTTAACTCTTCAACGATAGAGAGAATTTCGTTGTCCGCGGACGTGTTCCTTGCGTGTTTCGACGCGACCAGTAATTTTAGTGCCAATAAGTCGCTTGCATGCAATCTCCTAGGGAGAAGATGACGTCGTTCCATTTTAGATTTCCAATTTCCTCGTCAATAAAATATAAAAACTCCAAAAATGCCTCGTGGGTAAAGTCTAGTCGCTGCTGTCCATTAACATACAGGCGTACTTGGGCGCAATCCATCTCGACATATATATGTTCATCGATCTTTACTGTAGTATCCGGAATACGCGTAGGCGTAATTCTTCTGTGATTATTAAATGTTGCATCCCAATCACCACCCATCGTTGTTGTTGTTGTTGTTGTTCAGTCAACTAACACACACACAAAACTTACATTGTTTTTATAACTCCTACACAGTATTTATACATTTCATCCCCCTCCTATCGTCGAAATTGGACGGCACATTGAGTTTTAGTTATCTTGACCAAACACTTTGATAGCAAAAGTAGCGAACTGGACGCGATCAGGTATAACAAAATGAAAATAGTTTGTTTTTGATTCGGGGAAAAGTGCTTGTCGTCGTCGTCACCACTGCCTTGGAGGCTTCTGGAGTTGTTTTTGTTTAAAAAGTCATTGCTGCTGCTGCTTACGATGCTTTGCCATTCTCCCTGATCTCCGTAACTGCGATCGGAGAAAACCAAACGAACTTTATAATTTTGGTGCACCGCACTCATTGGCAGTTTAGTCTCAAACAGGTTGCCGTCCGTCGCCGCCAGATGCATCGGCGTCCAGGTGCCCGGCCATGAACAGGAAAAATTACGATTATCGACGTTTTTGAAACACACATATGCTTCAATTACCCCGCTGGGTTTGTGAATATAAAACATATTTTGCACTAATGTGGACAACAAAATAAACTTGGCGTTTAGCGTAGCCATCGCGTTCTCGAATGACACTGATCACCACGTCGTTAGCGCTTTTTTATAGCGCTCAAACAATGAAAACACCGATTTTGCGAGGGAGCCGGTCCGTCGATATGGGTTTTGCTGTCAGGCCGGTTGTAATGCACAAAACACGGCAGATGAGTTTGTAGTTCAAAATTACATTGACGTTTTCCCGGTAATTTGTGCCACATATTTAACAATTCGTAGGGTCTCACCCATTCTTTGAGGTATTGTGCCGGCAGCACTTTCAGGTCTTCGCTGTTCAAGTTCGTCGGATGGCTCAACAGTATTTTATCCATCGTGGTCACCCCCTAGTCGTCAGTTTCATTAACAAATTTTTAATCTGTTGAAACACGTTCTTGCGTGGACAATTGATGCCTAATAGACTGAAATCCACGGGTCCTGCGTTGATCAATTAATTTAAAAAATTTCTCGCGTGGACAATTGATGCCTAATAGACTGAAATCCACGGGTCCTGCGTTGATCAATTTATTTAAAAAATTCGTTGTACTCGTAATTTGTGCCACATATTTCCTGCAATTACGCGTGCCTATTGCGTCATGTTTCACGATTGCATCGTGGAACACCGGCCGCTTAGCAAAGTTGTCCGAACGTTGTCGTAATAAATACGAGGCAAATTTGATCGAGCGGCGCAATTCGTGGCGAAACATTGTGTGTATACTCGTGCTCCGAAAACACTTCTTCGAACAACTTCAATATGTCAATGAATAAAGAAGGTCCTTATTGCTGCTACTCCGCTGCTGGTAAGTTTTTGAAGAATTTTATTTTTTTTTAATTTTTTTAATTTTTTTTTTCTTCTTTTCAAAAGATTTAACTCTCTGTCCCATCGACGAATCACACCTGTTGCTTAAGCGGCGCCTCACAAATCACGTCTGGAAGAAACACCCACAAGAGTGGCCGGCATGGAAGGAGCAGCAGCTGAATCAACACGTAGCAAGATTTAATGAAAAAATTGAAGAGGACCGGCAGTGGTACGCCTTGCAAGCTCAAAGGCAACAAAAAAAACAGCAACACACGACAACAAATTAGACGGGACCAGTCACAACACCAGATGATGATTGGGATACCAACAACAGTTGTAGTTCATATCAAACGACAACAAATTGGACGGGACCAGTCACAACAGCAGATGATGATGAGTGGGATACCAACAACAGTTGTAGTTCATATTTAGATTTTTTGAAAAATAAAAAAACATAGTATAGAAAAAATGTTTTGCATTTCACACAGATCCAATCCTCGTTAATCATAAAATTCGTCGGGAATTATTAGAATAGTTATCTGTAAAAAAAAAATCCTTAACTTTAACCTAGGGGAGTCACCGCACAAATCGGGCGAGTTGAGTGACAAAATGCTAGTCAAAATTAACGAAGTTGGAAAGTTAATTAAAAAAAAAAGGACTATCGAAAATGGATACAATCTTTTTAATCAAAAGTGTTATTATTTTTTTTAAAAATATCGAAAAAAAAAAACGTATCGACGGAGCTACAATAGTCGAATTAAAACCAGAGCTATAGTAAATTTAAGTCTCCCCGCTTTCGAACAAAGTAACTGCAGTACTAAATATACGCGGGTCATAACTAGGGTTTTTATAGAGGGGACATGGGAGATGTTTTTTTATTAATATTTACGTAGATCAAAATAAAACGACAAAGTTTTTTTTTGAAAAAAAAAATTATTTATACAATAATGGGTATATATATATATATATATATATATATATATATATATATATATATATATATATATATATATATATATATATATATATGTTTCACAAGGGCGGAGGACGACGGATGTGCGCCCTAAATAATATTTTCTATTTTCGAATTATATTCATATATATATATATATATATATATATATATATATATATATATATATATATATATATATATATATATATATATATATATATATATATATATATATATATATATATATATATATATATATATATATATATATATATATATATATATATATATATATATATATATATATATATATATATATATATATATATATATATATATATATATATATATATATATATGAAACACAGTTCGGTCTTTCTTTTTTCTCAAAACTCTCGTCTCACCGTCGTGGCTCGCCGTCGTCAAACTGTTGCACGTTAATGATGGTGGGCTTCCACGCCGACGACGGCTCCAGCCTCTTGGCCAGAAAGTCGGCCTTTACCTGTCCCCTCGCGTAAATGACGTCGGCCTGTGCGCTAATATGATTTATCACGTCGTCCACCCTCGCATAGTCGACAAATCCCCCGCTGTACATCAATCCATGGAGGCGATCCTTCAACCACTGCGCCCCCCGCTTGTCGGCGGAGGACAGCCGCCCATATTCCTTTGGCGGCTTGAAAATGAAATGGCAGCTTTGACTGCCATTACATGCCGCCAACTCCTTGACGACGAAGCCCTCGCCGCCGTCTTGCAGCTGGAATCCCTGCATGTCGACCACCACGAATCGCATGTTTACCACAAAATGTTTTGACTTCACAAACTTCGTACCACGAACTGCGCCGCTCGATCAAATTTGCCTCGTATTTATTATTACGACAACGTTCGGACAATTTCGCTAAGCGGCCGGTGTTCCACGATGCAATCGTGAATGATGACGCAATAGGCGCGCGTATTTGCAGGAAATCCGTTTTTAGCCTCGATATCTAACTTAACGTCGACCGTGCTGGATTTCAGACTGTCGTTTCTTCTATAACAATCTATGACGAATACGGCTCGACTTTGGAACGTTTCATAGTTGAGCAGGGCGCGTCTCTCCTCGCATCCCTTATAACTAGGATAGAAATCCGTGTAATTGTGATGCGCCTCCACAAAATCGTTCATGTCAAAGTCGAGGCGCGAGCGTTCGTGAGGGTAATATTCTCCGTTTAGCGTTAGTCGTATATCCGTAATATCGATGTGATCGAAATAAGTGTCGTCTTTATTTTCATTATCTTTACGATTTGTTTGAAACGCGACGATCACATAGCGGGGACTCTCGACCGCCGCGCACGTTTTTACTGACCAAATTTCTTTGACAGCGCCCGCGGTCAGGGCTGGATGTTCGTGCAGTTACCATCTTCGGTACGGTATTAGAGTAGGCTGATCCGCTCGAATCGATTGCAACAATTGCAATTTGATTTCGTCATTTGGAAATATATGTTTGACCCTGAGATCGACGCTATCAATTTTTAATTCCGCCGTGGTCGCCTCGCTGGAAATGACGGCGGCAGTGCCGGGCTTCGGGGTAATAACCATACAATTTTTGTCGTGTCTCGCCCGTACCAATCTTAAGGTTTGTTTTCCGCACGATATCATATTATAATCGTTGAAAATGTTCTAAAAATTACGCAATGGGATCCGCATGCTGAAAGATCCGTCCTTGTCGAGAATAGCGCGTTGCGGGAAATTCCAGCCGGCAACGTCTAAATGCTTCGATTCCTTCTCGTCGTAACATAGATAGCCGCGGAGCGTACTGACTATACCGGGATCGCGCACGCTGTCCACTTCCTTTTCGTTCAGCTCGTTAGTCACAGTTTCGAAGAAAAATGCTAGGGCATTGTTTACAAAGTCCAAATCGTCAGTCCCCGTGAGCCTTTTTAGCGTTCCTTTAACACAAATGGCGGCGTCGTGCATAAGCAACCACGCGTCTCCTTGATTGATCGTTATCTCGATTGTGCCATTGTTGAGAAATGATTTCACAAACGGGTGATAGGTGCGACTTTCCACGCGCTGAATCGACTCGTCATATTTTCGTTTTCTGTGTATGTCGAAAATTTGATTGGATAACATCGTAGCCCAGCGAACGAAGAAATTGCTTGTTCGTCGGTGTAAGGCGTCCTTTACAGGTACCCCTCGGTCTCGTGACTGACTCTACCGACGGTTTGTTAGGACCTTTATATTCGACGACCTCGTTAAAAATCAACATTTATGATAGCTTTTTCAACTCCAATCTGACGATGATTTCCTCGCCTCGGAAATTGGCCGGCTCGAAATTTTGATCCAGAACGTGTAGCCTAATGTTGTAGATTTCTCGCTTGTTTATCGGCAAGTTAGGTATTTCGGGGTTTCGTCGATCGCGTACCCCGGATCCACGGACAAGGCAAACTCGTAAATTGTGTGCGAAGGTCTGTCGTTGTAGAACGCTCCGGACGTTATGTAGCTATCTATATGTATGGTTCTAACTTTTATTATGTCCACAGGCAAATCGGAACAGTGCACGCTGCGGGGTTCCAGAATTTTCCGCGAAAAACCCAACAGTTTTCCGATACTGTAGTCGTGATCTTTAAAGTTTATCCCGTACGTGTCGCTATAGATTTCACATTTTATCGTATTGTTGTTGGGCTTGATCGAGATCTCTTCTTTTAACTTTGCATTCTTCTCGACCGGATGTTTTTTCGGCAGATGCTCGTTAATGTAGTTTTCAATGTCACTAATTTCGTATGACCCGGTCGGAATGTTAATTACGTTCTCGTGGTTGTCCTCGTCGAAATAATACAACTTATTCGAGCCGTTCTCAATGTTGGGGATGTTATTGTACGAGTGGAATCCGATCTGAGCCAAACCGTACTCTACGCGTTCGTCCAAATGCAGCGGATTGACAAAGTCGATGGACAAAACCGAACTGTGTCCCTTCAACGTAAAGATGACGGACATGTTCTCTTTTGGGGAGAGGCGCGCGCTCCCTCGCTTTTACCTCGGCGTTATTAATTAGGCGGACCGGCCGACTCGGCGTGGGGAATCGACTGACAAAGTCTCAACCCCCCCCCTCCAAATTTTACCCCCACGGATTTTGTAATTTTTGAAAAAAAAATCGGAGAAAATGCCTTCTGAGGGTAAAGGGGGGGGAGAAACGACCCTGTTGGGGTGAAAATTTTGTCCTTTTTTTGATCGGACGAACCGTTTTCGAGATTTCGACATTTCCGAAAAATTTTCGAAAAAGGGCAGTATCCCGGAAACGGTGCGTCGGAGGCGAAAAATAAGCGAATTTTCGTACCGGCCTCGGCATCATTGACTAGACGGACTGGCCGACTCGGCCTGGGGAATCGACTGGCAAAGTCTCAACCCCCCCCTCCAAATTTTACCCCCTCGAATTTTGTAATTTTTGAAAAAAAAAATCGGAGAAAATGTCTTCTAAGAGTAAAGGGGGGTGAGAAGCGACCCCTTTTGGGTGAAAATTTTGTCCTTTTTTTGATTGGACGAATGGTTTTCGAGTTATGGCCATTTTAAAATCGAAAAAAAAAAAAGGGCCGTATCTCGGTAAGGGTGCGTCGGAGGCGAAAAATAAGCGAATTTTCGTACCGAACTCACTATGACGCGCGTAGAGTGGAGCGGATTCGTAACCACTATAGCCTGGTAGGTTTCCGACGTTCCTCCTATCCATTCAAGTTTTAAATTTTAAATCGAGTTAGGCTCGCAATACTCTATACGTTGCCGGCGGGGGTACCAAAATCAAGAAAATGAGTTAACCGATACCGGATTCCCGTAAAATGGGGTGGTAAACCGTCCCCTACGGTACAAAAAATTGCTCGGTTTTCCCAAAAAACGAACCGTTTTCAAGCTATAGCCATTTTAAAATGGAAAAAAAAATTCGAAAAAGGGCCGTACCTCGGTAACGGTGCGTCGGAGGCGAAGTGCTTACGAAACCGCACCACTCTACGCGTTTTTTGAGAAACTCGGTACGAAAATTCGCTTATTTTTCGCCTCCGACGCACCCTTACCGAGATACGGCCCTTTTTCGAATTTTTTTTCTCAATTTTAAAATGGTTCGTTTTTTGGGAAAACCGAGCAATTTTTTGCCCCATAGGGGACGCTTTACCACTCCATTTTACGGGAATCCGGTATCGGTTTCCCCATTTTCTTGATTTTGGTACCCCCGCCGGCATCGTATAGAGTATAGCGAGCCTACCTCGATTTAAAATTTCAAACTTGAATGGATAGGAGGACCGTCGGAAACCTACCAGGATATAGTGTTTACGAAACCGCACCACTCTACACTCTCTTTAAGAAACTCGGTACGAAAATTCGCTTATTTTTCGCCTCCGACGCACCCTTACTGAAATACGGCCCTTTTTCGATTTTTTTTTTTCAATTTTAAAATGGCCATAACTCGAAAAAGGTTCGTTTTTTGGGAAAACCGAGCAATTTTTTGCCCTATAAGGGACGCTTTACCACCACATTTTACGGGAATCCGGTATCGGTTTCCCCATTTTCTTGATTTTGGTACCCCCGCCGGCATCGTAGAGTATTGCGAGCCTACCTCGATTTAAAATTTTAAACTTGAATGGATAGGAGGACCATCGGAAACCTACCAGGCGATAGTGTTTACGAAACCGCACCACTCTACGCACGTTATAATAAACTCGGTACGAAAATTCGCTTATTTTCCGCCTCCGGCGCACCCTTACCGAGATACGTCCCTTTTTCGAATTTTTTTTTTTCGATTTTAAAATGGCCATAACTCGAAAACGATTCGTTTTTTGGGAAAACGGAGCAATTTTTTGCCCCCATGGGGACGGTTTGCGACCCCATTTTACGGGAATCCGGTGTCAGTTTCCCCATTTTATTGATTTTGGTACCCCCGCCGGCATCGTATAGAGTATTGCGAGCCTACCTCGATTTAAAATTTAAAACTTGAATGGATAGGAGGAACGTCGGAAACCTACCAGGCTATAGTGGTTACGAATCCGCACCACTCGACGCGCTTTTAAGAAACTCGGTACGAAAATTCGCTTATTTTTCGCCTCCGACGCACGGTTTCCGAGATACGGCCCTTTTTCGAATTTTTTTTTTCCATTTTAAAATGGCCATAACTCGAAAACGGTTCGTTTTTTGGGAAAACGGAGCAATTTTTTGCCCCAAAGGGGACGGTTTACCACCCCGTTTTAGGGGAATCCGGTATCCGTTTACTCATTTTCTTGATTTTGGTACCCCCGTCGGCATCGTAGAGTATTGCGAGCCTACCTCGATTTAAAATTTTAAACTTGAATGGATAGAAGGAACGTCGGAAACCTACCAGGATATAGTGCTTACGAAACCGCACCACTCTGCGCGCTTTTTGAGAAACTCGGTACGAAAATTCGCTTATTTTTCGCCTCCGACGCACCCTTACCGAGATACGGCGCTTTTTCGAATTTTTTTTTTCAATTTTAAAATGGCCATAACTCGAAAACGGTTCGTTTTTTGGGAAAACCGAGCAATTTTTTGCCACTAAAGGGACGCTTTACCACTCCATTTTACGGGAATCCGGTATCGGTTTCCCCATTTTCTTGATTTTGGTACCCCCGCCGGCATCGTATAGAGTATTGCGAGCCTACCTCGATTTAAAATTTCAAACTTGAATGGATAGGAGGACCGTCGGAAACCTACCAGGATATAGTGTTTACGAAACCGCACCACTCTACGCGTTTTTTAAGAAACTCGGTACGAAAATTCGCTTATTTTTCGCCTCCGACGCACGGTTTCCGAGATACGGCCTTTTTTCGAATTTTTTTTTTCCATTTTAAAATGGCCATAACTCGAAAACGGTTCGTTTTTTGGGAAAACGGAGCAATTTTTTGCCCTAAAGGGGACTGTTTACCACCCCGTTTTAGGGGAATCCGGTATCCGTTTACTCATTTTCTTGATTTTGGTACCCCCGCCGGCATCGTATAGAGTATAGCGAGCCTACCTCGATTTAAAATTTCAAACTTGAATGGATAGGAGGACCGTCGGAAACCTACCAGGATATAGTGTTTACGAAACCGCACCACTCTACACGCTTTTTAAGAAACTCGGTACGAAAATTCGCTTATTTTTCGCCTCCGACGCACCCTTACTGAAATACGGCCCTTTTTCGATTTTTTTTTTTTCAATTTTAAAATGGCCATAACTCGAAAACGGTTCGTTTTTTGGGAAAACCGAGCAATTTTTTGCCCCATGAGGGACGCTTTACCACCACATTTTACGGGAATCCGGTATCGGTTTCCCCATTTTCTTGATTTTGGTACCCCCGCCGGCATCGTAGAGTATTGCGAGCCTACCTCGATTTAAAATTTTAAACTTGAATGGATAGGAGGACCATCGGAAACCTACCAGGCGATAGTGTTTACGAAACCGCACCACTCTACGCACGTTATAATAAACTCGGTACGAAAATTCGCTTATTTTCCGCCTCCGGCGCACCCTTACCGAGATACGTCCTTTTTTCGAATTTTTTTTTTTTCGATTTTTAAATGGCCATAACTCGAAAACGATTCGTTTTTTGGGAAAACGGAGCAATTTTTTGCCCCTATGGGGACGGTTTGCGACCCCATTTTACGGGAATCCGGTGTCAGTTTCCCCATTTTATTGATTTTGGTACCCCCGCCGGCATCGTATAGAGTATTGCGAGCCTACCTCGATTTAAAATTTAAAACTTGAATGGATAGGAGGAACGTCGGAAACCTACCAGGCTATAGTGGTTACGAATCCGCACCACTCGACGCGCTTTTAAGAAACTCGGTACGAAAATTAGCTTATTTTTCGCCTCCGACGCACCCTTACCGAAATACGGCCCTTTTTCGATTTTTTTTTTCAATTTTAAAATGGCCATAACTCGAAAACGGTTCGTTTTTTGGGAAAACCGAGCAATTTTTTGCCCCGTAGGGGACGCTTTACCACCCCATTTTACGGGAATCCGGTATCGGTTTCCCCATTTTCTTGATTTTGGTACCCCCGCCGGCATCGTATAGAGTATTGCGAGCCTACCTCGATTTAAAATTTCAAACTTGAATGGATAGGAGGACCGTCGGAAACCTACCAGGATATAGTGTTTACGAAACCGCACCACTCTACGCGCTTTTTAAGAAACTCGGTACGAAAATTCGCTTATTTTTCGCCTCCGACGCACCCTTACCGAAATACGGCCCTTTTTCGAATTTTTTTTTTCAATTTTAAAATGGCCATAACTCGAAAACGGTTGGTTTTTTGGGAAAACCGAGCAATTTTTTGCCGCCAAGGGGACGCTTTACCACCCCATTTTACGGGAATCCGGTATCGGTTTCCCCATTTTCTTGATTTTGGTACCCCCGCCGGCATCGTATAGAGTATTGCGAGCCTACCTCGATTTAAAATTTCAAACTTGAATGGATAGGAGGACCGTCGGAAACCTACCAGGCGATAGTGTTTACGAAACCGCACCACTCTACGCACGTTATAATAAACTCGGTACGAAAATTCGCTTATTTTCCGCCTCCGGCGCACCCTTACCGAGATACGTCCCTTTTTCGAATTTTTTTTTTCGATTTTAAAATGGCCATAACTCGAAAACGATTCGTTTTTTGGGAAAACGGAGCAATTTTCTGCCCCTATGGGGGCGGTTTGCGACCCCATTTTACGGGAATCCGGTGTCAGTTTCCCCATTTTATTGATTTTGGTACCCCCGCCGGCATCGTATAGAGTATTGCGAGCCTACCTCGATTTAAAATTTCAAACTTGAATGGATAGGAGGACCGTCGGAAACCTACCAGGATATAGTGTTTACGAAACCGCACCACTCTACGCGCTTTTTAAGAAACTCGGTACGAAAATTCGCTTATTTTTCGCCTCCGACGCACCCTTACCGAAATACGGCCCTTTTTCGAATTTTTTTTTTCGATTTTAAAATGGCCATAACTCGAAAACGATTCGTTTTTTGGGAAAACGGAGCAATTTTTTGTCCCTATGGGGACGGTTTGCGACCCCATTTTACGGGAATCCGGTGTCAGTTTCCCCATTTTATTGATTTTGGTACCCCCGCCGGCATCGTATAGAGTATTGCGAGCCTACCTCGATTTAAAATTTAAAACTTGAATGGATAGGAGGAACGTCGGAAACCTACCAGGCTATAGTGGTTACGAATCCGCACCACTCGACGCGCTTTTAAGAAACTCGGTACGAAAATTCGCTTATTTTTCGCCTCCGACGCACGGTTTCCGAGATACGGCCCTTTTTCGAATTTTTTTTTTCCATTTTAAAATGGCCATAACTCGAAAACGGTTCGTTTTTTGGGAAAACGGATCAATTTTTTGCCCCAAAGGGGACGGTTTACCACCCCGTTTTAGGGGAATCCGGTATCCGTTTACTCATTTTCTTGATTTTGGTACCCCCGCCGGCATCGCATAGAGTATTGCGAGCCTACCTCGATTTAAAATTTAAAACTTGAATGGATAGAAGGAACGTCGGAAACCTACCAGGATATAGTGCTTACGAAACCGCACCACTCTACGCGTTTTTTAGAAACTCGGTACGAAAATTCGCTTATTTTTCGCCTCCGACGCACCCTTACCGAGATACGGCCCTTTTTCGAATTTTTTTTCTCAATTCTAAAATGGCCATAACTCGAAAACGGTTCGTTTTTTGGGAAAACCGAGCAATTTTTTGCCCCATAGGGGACGCTTTACCACTCCATTTTACGGGAATCCGGTATCGGTTTCCCCATTTTCTTGATTTTGGTACCCCCGCCGGCATCGTATGGAGTATTGCGAGCCTACCTCGATTTAAAATTTCAAACTTGAATGGATAGGAGGACCGTCGGAAACCTACCAGGATATAGTGTTTACGAAACCGCACCACTCTACGCGCTCTTTAAGAAACTCGGTACGAAAATTCGCTTATTTTTCGCCTCCGACGCACCCTTACCGAAATACGGCCCTTTTTCGATTTTTTTTTTCAATTTTAAAATGGCCATAACTCGAAAACGGTTCGTTTTTTGGGAAAACCGAGCAATTTTTTGCCCCACAGGGGACGCTTTACCACCCCATTTTACGGGAATCCGGTATCGGTTTCCCCATTTTCTTGATTTTGGTACCCCCGCCGGCATCGTATAGAGTATTGCGAGCCTACCTCGATTTAAAATTTCAAACTTGAATGGATAGGAGGACCGTCGGAAACCTACCAGGATATAGTGTTTACGAAACCGCACCACTCTACGCGCTTTTTAAGAAACTCGGTACGAAAATTCGCTTATTTTTCGCCTCCGACGCACCCTTACCGAAATACGGCCCTTTTTCGAATTTTTTTTTTTCAATTTTAAAATGGCCATAACTCGAAAACGGTTGGTTTTTTGGGAAAACCGAGCAATTTTTTGCCCCCAAGGGGACGCTTTACCACCCCATTTTACGGGAATCCGGTATCGGTTTCCCCATTTTCTTGATTTTGGTACCCCCGCCGGCATCGTATAGAGTATTGCGAGCCTACCTCGATTTAAAATTTCAAACTTGAATGGATAGGAGGACCGTCGGAAACCTACCAGGCGATAGTGTTTACGAAACCGCACCACTCTACGCACGTTATATTAAACTCGGTACGAAAATTCGTTTATTTTTCGCCTCCGGCGCACCCTTACCGAGATACGGCCCTTTTTCGAATTTTTTTTTTCGATTTTAAAATGGCCATAATTCGAAAACGGTTCATTTTTTGGGAAAACCGAGCAATTTTTTGCCCCATAGGGGACGCTTTACCACCCCATTTTACGGGAATCCGGTATCGGTTTCCCCATTTTCTTGATTTTGGTACCCCCGCCGGCATCGTATAGAGTATTGCGAGCCTACCTCAATTTAAAATTTAAAACTTGAATGGATAGGAGGAACGTCGGAAACCTACCAGGCTATAGTGGTTACGAATCCGCACCACTCTACGCGCGTTATTGTGAGCTCGGTACGAAAATTCGCTTATTTTTCGCCTCCGACGCACCCTTACCGAGATACGGCCCTTTTTCGAATTTTTTTTTTCAATTTTAAAATGGCCATAACTCGAAAACGGTTCGTTTTTTGGGAAAACCGAGCAATTTTTTGCCCCATGGGGAACGCTTTACCACCCCATTTTACGGGAATCCGGTATCGGTTTCCCCATTTTCTTGATTTTGGTACCCCCGCCGGCATCGTATAGAGTATTGCGAGCCTACCTCGATTTAAAATTTCAAACTTGAATGGATAGGAGGACCGTCGGAAACCTACCAGGATATAGTGTTTACGAAACCGCACCACTCTACGCGCTATTTAAGAAACTCGGTACGAAAATTCGCTTATTTTTCGCCTCCGACGCACCCTTACCGAAATACGGCCCTTTTTCGATTTTTTTTTTCAATTTTAAAATGGCCATAACTCGAAAACGGTTGGTTTTTTGGGAAAACCGAGCAATTTTTTGCCCCATAGGGGACGCTTTACCACCCCATTTTACGGGAATCCGGTATCGGTTTCCCCATTTTCTTGATTTTGGTACCCCCGCCGGCATCGTATAGAGTATTGCGAGCCTACCTCGATTTAAAATTTCAAACTTGAATGGATAGGAGGACCGTCGGAAACCTACCAGGCGATAGTGTTTACGAAACCGCACCACTCTACGCACGTTACAGTAAACTCGGTACGAAAATTCGTTTATTTTTCGCCTCCGGCGCACCCTTACCGAGATACGGCCCTTTTTCGAATTTTTTTTTTCGATTTTAAAATGGCCATAATTCGAAAACGGTTCACTTTTTGGGAAAACCGAGCAATTTTTTGCCCCATAGGGGACGCTTTACCACCCCATTTTACGGGAATCCGGTATCGGTTTCCCCATTTTCTTGATTTTGGTACCCCCGCCGGCATCGTATAGAGTATTGCGAGCCTACCTCAATTTAAAATTTAAAACTTGAATGGATAGGAGGAACGTCGGAAACCTACCAGGCTATAGTGGTTACGAATCCGCACCACTCTACGCGCGCTATTGTGAGCTCGGTACGAAAATTCGCTTATTTTTCGCCTCCGACGCACCCTTACCGAGATACGGCCCTTTTTCGAATTTTTTTTTTCAATTTTAAAATGGCCATAACTCGAAAACGGTTCGTTTTTTGGGAAAACCGAGCAATTTTTTGCCCCATGGGGAACGCTTTACCGCCCCATTTTACGGGAATCCGGTATCGGTTTCCCCATTTTCTTGATTTTGGTACCCCCGCCGGCATCGTATAGAGTATTGCGAGCCTACCTCGATTTAAAATTTCAAACTTGAATGGATAGGAGGACCGTCGGAAACCTACCAGGCGATAGTGTTTACGAAACCGCACCACTCTACGCGCGTTTTTGTGAGCTCGGTACGAAAATTCGCTTATTTTTCGCCTCCGACGCACCCTTACCGAGATACGGCCCTTTTTCGATTTTTTTTTTTCAATTTTAAAATGGCCATAACTCGAAAACGGTTCGTTTTTTGGGAAAATCGAGCAATTTTTTGCCCCATGGGGAACGCTTTACCACCCCATTTTACGGGAATCCGGTATCGGTTTCCCCATTTTCTTGATTTTGGTACCCCCGCCGGCATCGTATAGAGTATTGCGAGCCTACCTCGATTTAAAATTTCAAACTTGAATGGATAGGAGGACCGTCGGAAACCTACTAGGCGATAGTGTTTACGAAACCGCACCACTCTACGCACGTTATAGTAACATGAATATATAACTGTTTGTATCAAAAAATGATAGTTTAAACTGATATTTGCAGTTTTGATGCGGTTTTAGATACGATATGAATCGAAGAAGCCGATTTTGACTGGAATCTGTTTAAAATGACAAAGAAAAACCTATTATCAATTCAAGGAAGTGAATTTTTAAGTAGTTATCTGCAGTTTTAATGTAGATTTCAGTTCGCTAAGTTATGAAAATGCATGTTTTGGCTATAATCTTCCGTAAATCAAGGGCGAAAACCAATTATTTGTCCCAAAAGAAGGTATTTTAAGTATACATCTGCATTTCTAAGGTAGATTTGGGTATAATAAGAGGCGAAAAAGCAGATTCTGACTAAGATTTTATCGAAATCGGCAACTATTTGACTCAAAAAGGTTGCCTTACGTCGAAATCTAATAGTTTATTAAGGTTTTCGCTACTAAAATGCACAAAGACGCCGATTTTGACAAGAATTTGAAAGATATTGACATGAATATATAACTGTTTGTATCAAAAAATGATAGTTTAAACTGATATTTGCAGTTTTGATGCGGTTTTAGATACGATATGAATCGAAGAAGCCGATTTTGACTGGAATCTGTTTAAAATGACAAAGAAAAACCTATTATCAATTCAAGGAAGTGAATTTTTAAGTAGTTATCTGCAGTTTTAATGTAGATTTCAGTTCGCTAAGTTATGAAAATGCATGTTTTGGCTATAATCTTCCGTAAATCAAGGGCGAAAACCAATTATTTGTCCCAAAAGAAGGTGTTTTAAGTATATATCTGCATTTCTAAGGTAGATTTGGGTACAATCTTAGTCAGAATCTGCTTTTTTGCCTCTTATTGTACCCAAATCTACCTTAGAAATGCAGATATATACTTAAAACACCTTCTTTTGGGACAAATAATTGGTTTTCGCCCTTGATTTACGGAAGAATATAGCCAAAACATGCATTTTCATAACTTAGCGAACTGAAATCTACATTAAAACTGCAGATAACTACTTAAAAATTCACTTCCTTGAATTGATAATAGGTTTTTCTTTGTCATTTTAAACAGATTCCAGTCAAAATCGGCTTCTTCGACTCATATCGTACCTAAAACCGCATCAAAACTGCAAATATCAGTTTAAACTATCATTTTTTGATACAAACAGTTATATATTCATATCAATATCTTTGGGCATTTTAGTAACGAAAACCTTAATAAACTATTAGATTTCGACGTAAGGCAACCTTTCTGAGTCAAATAGTTGCCGATTTCGAAAAAATCTTAGTCAGAATCTGCTTTTTCGCCTCTTATTGTACCCAAATCTACCTTAGAAATGCAGATATATACTTAAAACACCTTCTTTTGGGACAAATAATTGGTTTTCGCCCTTGATTTATGGAAGATTATAGGCAAAACATGCATTTTCATAACTTAGCGAACTGAAATCTACATTAAAACTGCAGATAACCACTTAAAAATTCACTTCCTTGAATTGATAATAGGTTTTTCTTTGTCATTTTAAAGAGATTCCAGTCAAAATCGGCTTCTTCGATTCATATCGTATCTAAAACCGCATCAAAACTGCAAATATCAGTTTAAACTATCATTTTTTGATACAAACAGTTATATATTCATGTCAATATCTTTCAAATTCTAGTCAAAATCGGCATCTTTGGGCATTTTAGTAACGAAAACCTTAATAAACTATTAGATTTCGACGTAAGGCAACCTTTCTGAGTCAAATAGTTGCCGATTTCGATAAAATCTTAGTCAGAATCTGCTTTTTCGCCTCTTATTGTACCCAAATCTACCTTAGAAATGCAGATATATACTTAAAACACCTTCTTTTGGGACAAATAATTGGTTTTCGCCCTTGATTTATGGAAGATTATAGGCAAAACATGCATTTTCATAACTTAGCGAACTGAAATCTACATTAAAACTGCAGATAACTACTTAAAAATTCACTTCCTTGAATTGATAATAGGTTTTTCTTTGTCATTTTAAACAGATTCTAGTCAAAACCGGCTTCTTCGATTCATATCGTATCCAAAACCGCATCAAAACTGCAAATATCAGTTTAAACTATCATTTTTTGATACAAACAGTTATATATTCATGTCAATATCTTTCAAATTCTAGTCAAAATCGGCGTCTTTGGGCATTTTATGCATGTTTTGGCTATAATCTTCCGTAAATCAAGGGCGAAAACCAATTATTTGTCCCAAAAGAAGGTGTTTTAAGTATATATCTGCATTTCTAAGGTAGATTTGGGTACAATAAGAGGCCAAAAAGCAGATTCTGACTAAGATTTTATCGAAATCGGCAACTATTTGACTCAGAAAGTTTGCCTTACGTCGAAATCTAATAGTTTATTAAGGTTTTCGTTACTAAAATGCCCAAAGACGCCGATTTCGATAAAATCTTAGTCAGAATCTGCTTTTTCGCCTCTTATTGTACCCAAATCTACCTTAGAAATGCAGATATATACTTAAAACACCTTCTTTTGGGACAAATAATTGGTTTTCGCCCTTGATTTACGGAAGATTATAGCCAAAACATGCATTTTCATAACTTAGCGAACTGAAATCTACATTAAAACTGCAGATAACTACTTAAAAATTCACTTCCTTGAATTGATAATAGGTTTTTCTTTGTCATTTTAAACAGATTCCAGTCAAAATCGGCTTCTTCGATTCATATCGTATCTAAAACCGCATCAAAACTGCAAATATCAGTTTAAACTATCATTTTTTGATACAAATAGTTATATATTCATGTCAATATCTTTCAAATTCTAGTCAAAATCGGCGTCTTTGGGCATTTTAGTAACGAAAACCTTAATAAACTATTAGATTTCGACGTAAGGCAACATTTCTGATTCAAATAGTTGCCGATTTCGATAAAATCTTAGTCAGAATCTGCTTTTTCGCCTCTTATTGTACCCAAATCTACCTTAGAAATGCAGATATATACTTAAAACACCTTCTTTTGGGACAAATAATTGGTTTTCGCCCTTGATTTATGGAAGATTATAGGCAAAACATGCATTTTCATAACTTAGCGAACTGAAATCTACATTAAAACTGCAGATAACTACTTAAAAATTCACTTCCTTGAATTGATAATAGGTTTTTCTTTGTCATTTTAAACAGATTCTAGTCAAAATCGGCTTCTTCGATTCATATCGTATCTAAAACCGCATCAAAACTGCTAATATCAGTTTAAACTATCATTTTTTGATACAAACATTTATACATTCATGTCAATATCTTTCAAATTCTAGTCAAAATCGGCGTCTTTGGGCATTTTATGCATGTTTTGGCTATAATCTTCCGTAAATCAAGGGCGAAAACCAATTATTTGTCCCAAAAGAAGGTGTTTTAAGTATATATCTGCATTTCTAAGGTAGATTTGGGTACAATAAGAGGCGAAATAGCAGATTCTGACTAAGATTTTATCGAAATCGGCAACTATTTGACTCAGAAAGGTTGCCTTACGTCGAAATCTAATAGTTTATTAAGGTTTTCGTTACTAAAATGCCCAAAGACGCCGATTTTGACTAGAATTTGAAAGATATTGACATTAATATATAACTGTTTGTATCAAAAAATGATAGTTTAAACTGATATTTGCAGTTTTGATGCGGTTTTAGGTACGATATGAGTCGAAGAAGCCGATTTTGACTGGAATCTGTTTAAAATGATAAGGAAAAACCTACTATCAATCCAAGAAAGTGAATTTTGTGTGAAGTTGGTGAAGTTACCTGTAGTTTTAGAACTGGCCCGACGTCTCCACGTGGCCATAACTTAGCGGAATGAAATTTACATTAAAACTACAGGTAACTTCACCAACTTCACACAAAATTCACTTTCTTGGATTGATGGTAGGTTTTTCCTTATCATTTTAAACAGATTCCCGTCAAAATCGGCTTCTTCGACTCATATCGTACCTAAAACCGCATCAAAACTGCAAATATCAGTTTAAACTATCATTTTTTGATACAAACAGTTATATATTCATGTCAATATCTTTCAAATTCTAGTCAAAATCGGCATCTTTGGGCATTTTAGTAACGAAAACCTTAATAAACTATTAGATTTCGACGTAAGGCAAACTTTCTGAGTCAAATAGTTGCCGATTTCGATAATATCTTAGTCAGAATCTGCTTTTTCGCCTCTTATTGTACCCAAATCTACCTTAGAAATGCAGATATATACTTAAAACACCTTCTTTTGGGACAAATAATTGGTTTTCGCCCTTGATTTACGGAAGAATATAGCCAAAACATGCATTTTCATAACTTAGCGAACTGAAATCTACATTAAAACTGCATATAACTACTTAAAAATTCACTTCCTTAAATTGATAATAGGTTTTTCTTTGTCATTTTAAACAGATTCCAGTCAAAATCGGCTTCTTCGATTCATATCGTATCTAAAACCGCATCAAAACTGCAAATATCAGTTTAAACTATCATTTTTTGATACAAACAGTTATATATTCATGTCAATATCTTTCAAATTCTAGTCAAAATCGGCGTCTTTGGGCATTTTAGTAACGAAAACCTTAATAAACTATTAGATTTCGACGTAAGGCAACCTTTCTGAGTCAAATAGTTGCCGATTTCGATAAAATCTTAGTCAGAATCTGCTTTTTCGCCTCTTATTGTACCCAAATCTACCTTAGAAATGCAGATATATACTTAAAACACCTTCTTTTGGGACAAGTAATTGGTTTTCGCCCTTGATTTACGGAAGATTATAGCCAAAACATGCATTTTCATAACTTAGCGAACTGAAACCTGCATTAAAACTGCAGATAACTACTTAAAAATTCACTTCCTTGAACTGATAATAGGTTTTTCTTTGTCATTTTAAACAGATTCCAGTCAAAATCGGCTTCTTTGATTCATATCGTATCTAAAACCGCATCAAAACTGCAAATATCAGTTTAAACTATCATTTTTTGATACAAACAGTTATATATTCATGTCAATATCTTTCAAATTCTAGTCAAAATCGGCGTCTTTGGGCATTTTAGTAACGAAAACCTTAATAAACTATTAGATTTCGACGTAAGGCAACCTTTCTGAGACAAATAGTTTCCGATTTCGATAAAATCTTAGTCAGAATCTGCTTTTTCGCCTCTTATTGTAACCAAATCTACCTTAGAAATGCAGATATATACTTAAAACACCTTCTTTTGGGACAAATAATTGGTTTTCGCCCTTGATTTACGGAAGATTATAGCCCAACATGCATTTTCATAACTTAGCGAACTGAAATCTACATTAAAACTGCAGATAACTACTTAAAAATTCACTTCCTTGAATTGATAATAGGTTTTTCTTTGTCATTTTAAACAGATTCCAGTCAAAATCGGCTTCTTCGATTCATATCGTATCTAAAACCGCATCAAAACTGCAAATATCAGTTTAAACTATCATTTTTTGATACAAACAGTTATATATTCATGTCAATATCTTTCAAATTCTAGTCAAAATCGGCGTCTTTGGGCATTTTAGTAACGAAAACCTTAATAAACTATTAGATTTCGACGTAAGCCAACCTTTCTGAGTCAAATAGTTGCCGATTTCGATAAAATCTTAGTCAGAATCGGCTTTTTCGCCTCTTATTGTAACCAAATCTACCTTAGAAATGCAGATATATACTTAAAACACCTTCTTTTGGGACAAATAATTGGTTTTCGCCCTTGATTTACGGAAGATTATAGCCAAAACATGCATAAAATGCCCAAAGACGCCGATTTTGACTAGAATTTGAAAGATATTGACATGAATATATAACTGTTTGTATCAAAAAATGATAGTTTAAACTGATATTTGCAGTTTTGATGCGGTTTTAGATACGATATGAATCGAAGAAGCCGATTTTGACTGGAATCTGTTTAAAATGACAAAGAAAAACCTATTATCAATTCAAGGAAGTGAATTTTTAAGTAGTTATCTGCAGTTTTAATGTAGATTTCAGTTCGCTAAGTTATGAAAATGCATGTTTTGGCTATAATCTTCCGTAAATCAAGGGCGAAAACCAATTATTTGTCCCATAAGAAGGTGTTTGTGTTTTAAGTATATATCTGCATTTCTAAGGTAGATTTGGGTACAATAAGAGGCGAAAAAGCAGATTCTGACTAAGATTTTATCGAAATCGGCAACTATTTGACTCAGAAAGGTTGCCTTACGTCGAAATCTAATAGTTTATTAAGGTTTTCGTTACTAAAATGCCCAAAGACGCCGATTTTGACTAGAATTTGAAAGATATTGACATGAATATATAACTGTTTGTATCAAAAAATGATAGTTTAAACTGATATTTGCAGTTTTGATGCGGTTTTAGATACGATATGAATCGAAGAAGCCGATTTTGACTGGAATCTGTTTAAAATGACAAGGAAAAACCTATTATCAATTCAAGGAAGTGAATTTTTAAGTAGTTATCTGCAGTTTTAATACAGATTTCAGTTCGCTAAGTTATGAAAATGCATGTTTTGGCTATAATCTTCCGTAAATCAAGGGCGAAAACCAATTATTTGTCCCAAAAGAAGGTGTTTTAAGTATATATCTGCATTTCTAAGGTCAATTCAAGGAAGTGGCGGGGGTACCAAAATCAAGAAAATGGGGAAACTGACACCGGATTCCCGTAAAATGGGGTCGTAAACCGTCCCCATAGGGGCAAAAAATTGCTCCGTTTTCAAAAAAAAACGAATCGTTTTCGAGTTATGGCCATTTTAAAATCGAAAAAAAAAATTCGAAAAAGGGCCGTATCTCGGTAAGGGTGCGCCGGACCCGAAAAATAAGCGAATTTTCGTACCGAGTTTACTATAACGTGCGTAGGAGTGGTGCGGTTTCGTAAACACTATCGCCTGGTAGGTTTCCGACGGTCCTCCTATCCATTCAACTTTGAAATTTTAAATCGAGGTAGGCTCGCAATACTCTATACGATGCCGGCGGGGGTACCAAAATCAAGAAAATGGGGAAACCGATACCGGATTCCCGTAAAATGGGGTGGTAAAGCGTCCCCTGTGGGGCAAAAAATTTCTCGGTTTTCCCAAAAAACGAACCGTTTTCGAGTTATGGCCATTTTAAATTTGAAAAAAAAAAAAATTCGAAAAAGGGCCGTATCTCGGAAACGGTGCGTCGGAGGCGAAAAATAAGCGAATTTTCGTACCGAGTTTCTTAAAATGCGCGTAGTGTGGTGCGGTTTCGTAAACACCATAGCGTGGTAGGTTTCCGACGTTCCTAACAAACCGCCACCGAAGAAGTTCACGGTCTAGGCAATCTATATACTCAACTTTGGTCCATTTTGGTTAGTTTTGGTTATCGCTTTAGTGATGCCAACCACCACGGAGGCGGTCTACCATCTAGGCGGTCTATATACTCCACTTTGATCCATTTTGGTTAGTTTCGGTTATGGAAGCGGTCTATATATAGAGACGACCTATATATGGGGGCGGTCTGTATATAGAGGCGATCTGTATATAGAGGCGGTTTATATATACAGGCGGTCTATATATGGAGCCGGTTCGCATATAGAAGCGGTTTACATATAGAGGCGGTCTGTATATGGAGGCGGTCCGTATATGGAGGCGGTCCGTATATGGAGGCGGCCCGTATACGAAGGCGGTCTGTATTTAGAGACGGTCTGTATATAATGGCGGTCCGTATATAAAGGCGTTCTGTATATGGAGGCGATCCCTATATGGAAGCGTATAGCAAGGCGATCCATATACGAAGGCGGTCTATATATGGAGCCGGTCCGCATACAATGGCGATCCGTATACGCGAATTCGAGGTGAAACCGCGAAAGGCTCATTAAATCAGTTATGTTTCCTTAGATCGTACCCACAATTACTTGGATAACTGTGGTAATTTTAGAGCTAATACATGCAAACAGATGTCCGACCGGAGACGGAAGGAGTGCCTTTATTAGATCAAAACCAATCGGTGGCGGGTTCGCGCCCGACATCGTTCAACTTGGTGACTCTGACTGAATAACTTTACGCTGATCGCACGGTCTCGCACCGGCGACGCATCTTTCAAATGTCTGCCTTATCAACTGTCGATGGTAGGTTCTGCGCCTACCACGGTCGTAACGGGTAACGGGGAATCAGGGTTCGATTCCGGAGAGGGAGCCTGAGAAACGGCTACCATATGGGAAAACAGAGCAATTTTTTGCCCCACAGGGGACGCTTTACCACTCCATTTTACGGGAATCCGGTATCGGTTTCCCCATTTTCTTGATTTTGGTACCCCCGCCGGCATCGTATAGAGTATTGCGAGCCTACCTCGATTTAAAATTTTAAACTTGAATGGATAGGAGGACCGTCGGAAACCTACCAGGCGATAGTGTTTACGAAACCGCACCACTCTACGCACGTTATAATAAACTCGGTACGAAAATTCGTTTATTTTTCGCCTCCGGCGCACCCTTACCGAGATAAGGCCCTTTTTCGAATTTTTTTTTTCGATTTTAAAATGGCCATAACTCGAAAACGGTTCGTTTTTTGGGAAAACCGAGCAATTTTTTGCCCCATAGGGGACGCTTTACCACCCCATTTTACGGGAATCCGGTATCGGTTTCCCCATTTTCTTGATTTTGGTACCCCCGCCGGCATCTTATAGAGTATTGCGAGCCTACCTCGATTTAAAATTTTAAACTTGAATGGATAGGAGGACCGTCGGAAACCTACCAGGCGATAGTGTTTACGAAACCGCACCACTCTACGCACGTTATAATAAACTCGGTACGAAAATTCGCTTATTTTTCGCCTCCGGCGCACCCTTACCGAGATACGTCCCTTTTTCGAATTTTTTTTTTCGATTTTAAAATGGCCATAACTCGAAAACGATTCGTTTTTTGGGAAAACGGAGCAATTTTTTGCCCCAATGGGGACGGTTTACGACCCCATTTTACGGGAATCCGGTGTCAGTTTCCCCATTTTCTTGATTTTGGTACCCCCGCCGGCATCGTATAGAGTATTGCGAGCCTACCTCGATTTAAAATTTAAAACTTGAATGGATAGGAGGAACGTCGGAAACCTACCAGGCTATAGTGGTTACGAATCCGCACCACTCGACGCGTTTTTAAGAAACTCGGTACGAAAATTCGCTTATTTTTCGCCTCCGACGCACGGTTTCCGAGATACAGCCCTTTTTCGAATTTTTTTTTTCCATTTTAAAATGGCCATAACTCGAAAACGGTTCGTTTTTTGGGAAAACGGAGCAATTTTTTGCCCCGAAGGGGACGGTTTACCACCCCGTTTTAGGGGAATCCGGTATCCGTTTACTCATTTTCTTGATTTTGGTACCCCCGCCGGCATCGTATAGAGTATTGCGAGCCTACCTCGATTTAAAATTTAAAACTTGAATGGATAGAAGGAATGTCGGAAACCTACCAGGATATAGTGCTTACAAAACCGCACTACTCTACGCGCTTTTTGAGAAACTCGGTACGAAAATTCGCTTATTTTTCGCCTCCGACGCACCCTTACCGAGATACGGCCCTTTTTCGAATTTTTTTTTTCCATTTTAAAATGGCCATAACTCGAAAACGGTTCGTTTTTTGGGAAAACGGAGCAATTTTTTGTCCCAATGGGGACGGTTTACCAGGATATAGTGCTTACGAAACCGCACTACTCTACGCGATTTTTAAGAAACTCGGTACGAAAATTCGCTTATTTTTCGCCTCCGACGCACCCTTACCGAGATACGGCCCTTTTTCGATTTTTTTTTTCCATTTTAAAATGGCCATAACTCGAAAACGGTTCGTTTTTTGGGAAAACGGAGCAATTTTTTTGGCCCAAAGGGGGCGGTTTACCACCCTGTTTTAGGGGAATCCGGTATCCGTTTACTCATTTTCTTGATTTTGGTACCCCCGCCGGCATCGTATAGAGTATTGCGAGCCTACCTCGATTTAAAATTTAAAACTTGAATGGATAGAAGGAACGTCGGAAACCTACCAGGATATAGTGCTTACGAAACCGCACTACTCTACGCGCTTTTTGAGAAACTCGGTACGAAAATTCGCTTATTTTTCGCCTCCGACGCACCCTTACCGAGATACGTCCCTTTATCGAATTTTTTTTTTTCCATTTTAAAATGGCCATAACTCGAAAACGGTTCGTTTTTTGGGAAAACGGAGCAATTTTTTGCCCCCAGGTGGACGGTTTACCACCCCGTTTTAGGGGAATCCGGTATCCGTTTACTCATTTTCTTGATTTTGGTACCCCCGCCGGCATCGTATAGAGTATTGCGAGCCTACCTCGATTTAAAATTTAAAACTTGAATGCATAGAAGGAACGTCGGAAACCTACCAGGATATAGTGCTTACGAAACCGCACTACTCTACGCGCTTTTTGAGAAACTCGGTACGAAAATTCGCTTATTTTTCGCTTCCGACGCACCCTTACCGAGCCCTTTTTCGAATTTTTTTTTTCCATTTTAAAATGGCCATAACTCGAAAACGGTTCGTTTTTTGGGAAAACGGAGCAATTTTTTGCCCTAAAGGGGGCGGTTTACCACCTCGTTTTAGGGGAATCCGGTATCCGTTTACTCATTTTCTTGATTTTGGTACCCCCGCCGGCATCGTATAGAGTATTGCAAGCCTACCTCGATTTAAAATTTAAAACTTGAATGGATAGAAGGAACGTCGGAAACCTACCAGGACATAGTGCTTACGAAACGGCACTACTCTACGCGCTTTCTGAGAAACTCGGTACGAAAATTCGCTTATTTTTCGCCTCCGACGCACCCTTACCGAGATACGTCCCTTTTTCGAATTTTTTTTTCGAATTTAAAATGGCCATAACTCAAAAACGATTCGTTTTTTGGGAAAACGGAGCAATTTTTTGCCCCTATGGGGACGGTTTACGACAACATTTTACGGGAATCCGGTGTCAGTTTCCCCATTTTCTTGATTTTGGTACCCCCGCCGGCATCGTATAGAGTATTGCGAGCCTACCTCGATTTAAAATTTCAAACTTGAATGGATAGGAGGACCGTCGGAAACCTACCAGGATATAGTGTTTACGAAACCGCACCACTCTACGCGCTCTTTAAGAAACTCGGTACGAAAATTCGCTTATTTTTCGCCTCCGACGCACGGTTTCCGAGATACGGCCCTTTTTCGAATTTTTTTTTCCATTTTAAAATGGCCATAACTCGAAAACGGTTCGTTTTTTGGGAAAACGGAGCAATTTTTTGCCAAAAAGAGGTCGGTTTACCACCCCATTTTACGGGAATCCGGTATCTGTTTTCCCATTTTCTTGATTTTGATACCCCTGCCGGCATCGTATAGAGTATTGCGAGCCTACCTCGATTTAAAATTTCAAACTTGAATGGATAGAAGGAACGTCGGAAACCTACCAAACTATAGTGGTTACGAAACCGCATCACTCTACGCGCGTTATGGTAAACTCGGTACGAAAATTCGCTTATTTTTTGCCTCCGACGCACACTTACCGAGATACGGCCCTTATTCGAATTTTTTTTTTCAATTTTAAAATGGCCATAACTCGAAAACGGTTCGTTTTTTGGGAAAACGGAGCAATTTTTTGCCCCCAGGTGGACGGTTTACCACCCCGTTTTAGGGGAATCCGGTATCCGTTTACTCATTTTCTTGATTTTGGTACCCCCGCCGGCATCGTATAGAGTATTGCGAGCCTACCTCGATTTAAAATTTAAAACTTGAATGCATAGAAGGAACGTCGGAAACCTACCAGGATATAGTGCTTACGAAACCGCACTACTCTACGCGCTTTTTAAGAAACTCGGTACGAAAATTCGCTTATTTTTCGCCTCCGACGCACCCTTACCGAGATGCGGCCCTTTTTCGATTTTTTTTTTTCCATTTTAAAATGGCCATAACTCGAAAACGGTTCGTTTTTTGGGAAAACGGAGCAATTTTTTTGGCCCAAAGGGGGCGGTTTACCACCCCGTTTTAGGGGAATCCGGTATCCGTTTACTCATTTTCTTGATTTTGGTACCCCCGCCGGCATCGTATAGAGTATTGCGAGCCTACCTCGATTTAAAATTTAAAACTTGAATGGATAGAAGGAACGTCGGAAACCTACCAGGATATAGTGCTTACGAAACCGCACTACTCTACGCGCTTTTTGAGAAACTCGGTACGAAAATTCGCTTATTTTTCGCCTCCGACGCACTCTTACCGAGATACGTCCCTTTTTCGAATTTTTTTTTTTCCATTTTAAAATGGCCATAACTCGAAAACGGTTCGTTTTTTGGGAAAACTTAGCAATTTTTTGCCCCCAGGTGGACGGTTTACCACCCCGTTTTAGGGGAATCCGGTATCCGTTTACTCATTTTCTTGATTTTGGTACCCCCGCCGGCATCGTATAGAGTATTGCGAGCCTACCTCGATTTAAAATTTAAAACTTGAATGCATAGAAGGAACGTCGGAAACCTACCAGGATATAGTGCTTACGAAACCGCACTACTCTACGCGCTTTTTGAGAAACTCGGTACGAAAATTCGCTTATTTTTCGCTTCCGACGCACCCTTACCGAGCCCTTTTTCGAATTTTTTTTTTCCATTTTAAGATGGCCATAACTCGAAAACGGTTCGTTTTTTGGGAAAACGGAGCAATTTTTTGCCCCAAAGGGGGCGGTTTACCACCCCGTTTTAGGGGAATCCGGTATCCGTTTACTCATTTTCTTGATTTTGGTACCCCCGCCGGCATCGTATAGAGTATTGCGAGCCTACCTCGATTTAAAATTTAAAACTTGAATGGATAGAAGGAACGTCGGAAACCTACCAGGATATAGTGCTTACGAAACGGCACTACTCTACGCGCTTTCTGAGAAACTCGGTACGAAAATTCGCTTATTTTTCGCCTCCGACGCACCCTTACCGAGATACGTCCCTTTTTCGAATTTTTTTTTCGAATTTAAAATGGCCATAACTCAAAAACGATTCGTTTTTTGGGTAAACGGAGCAATTTTTTGCCCCTATGGGGACGGTTTACGACCCCATTTTACGGGAATCCGGTGTCAGTTTCCCCATTTTCTTGATTTTGGTACCCCCGCCGGCATCGTATAGAGTATTGCGAGCCTACCTCGATTTAAAATTTCAAACTTGAATGGATAGGAGGACCGTCGGAAACCTACCAGGATATAGTGTTTACGAAACCGCACCACTCTACGCGCTTTTTAAGAAACTCGGTACGAAAATTCGCTTATTTTTCGCCTCCGACGCACGGTTTCCGAGATACGGCCCTTTTTCGAATTTTTTTTTCCATTTTAAAATGGCCATAACTCGAAAACGGTTCGTTTTTTGGGAAAACGGAGCAATTTTTTGCCAAAAAGAGGTCGGTTTACCACCCCATTTTACGGGAATCCGGTATCTGTTTTCCCATTTTCTTGATTTTGATACCCCTGCCGGCATCGTATAGAGTATTGCGAGCCTACCTCGATTTAAAATTTCAAACTTGAATGGATAGAAGGAACGTCGGAAACCTACCAAACTATAGTGGTTACGAAACCGCATCACTCTACGCGCGTTATGGTAAACTCGGTACGAAAATTCGCTTATTTTTTGCCTCCGACGCACACTTACCGAGATACGGCCCTTTTTCGATTTTTTTTTTCCATTTTAAAATGGCCATAACTCGAAAACGGTTCGTTTTTTGGGAAAACGGAGCAATTTTTTTGGCCCAAAGGGGGCGGTTTACCACCCCGTTTTAGGGGAATCCGGTATCCGTTTACTCATTTTCTTGATTTTGGTACCCCCGCCGGCATCGTATAGAGTATTGCGAGCCTACCTCGATTTAAAATTTAAAACTTGAATGGATAGAAGGAACGTCGGAAACCTACCAGGATATAGTGCTTACGAAACCGCACTACTCTACGCGCTTTTTGAGAAACTCGGTACGAAAATTCGCTTATTTTTCGCCTCCGACGCACCCTTACCGAGATACGTCCCTTTTTCGAATTTTTTTTTTTCCATTTTAAAATGGCCATAACTCGAAAACGGTTCGTTTTTTGGGAAAACTTAGCAATTTTTTGCCCCCAGGTGGACGGTTTACCACCCCGTTTTAGGGGAATCCGGTATCCGTTTACTCATTTTCTTGATTTTGGTACCCCCGCCGGCATCGTATAGAGTATTGCGAGCCTACCTCGATTTAAAATTTAAAACTTGAATGCATAGAAGGAACGTCGGAAACCTACCAGGATATAGTGCTTACGAAACCGCACTACTCTACGCGCTTTTTGAGAAACTCGGTACGAAAATTCGCTTATTTTTCGCTTCCGACGCACCCTTACCGAGCCCTTTTTCGAATTTTTTTTTTCCATTTTAAAATGGCCATAACTCGAAAACGGTTCGTTTTTTGGGAAAACGGAGCAATTTTTTGCCCCAAAGGGGGCGGTTTACCACCCCGTTTTAGGGGAATCCGGTATCCGTTTACTCATTTTCTTGATTTTGGTACCCCCGCCGGCATCGTATAGAGTATTGCGAGCCTACCTCGATTTAAAATTTAAAACTTGAATGGATAGAAGGAACGTCGGAAACCTACCAGGATATAGTGCTTACGAAACGGCACTACTCTACGCGCTTTCCGAGAAACTCGGTACGAAAATTCGCTTATTTTTCGCCTCCGACGCACCCTTACCGAGATACGTCCCTTTTTCGAATTTTTTTTTCGAATTTAAAATGGCCATAACTCAAAAACGATTCGTTTTTTGGGTAAACGGAGCAATTTTTTGCCCCTATGGGGACGGTTTACAACCCCATTTTACGGGAATCCGGTGTCAGTTTCCCGATTTTCTTGATTTTGGTACCCCCGCCGGCATCGTATAGAGTATTGCGAGCCTACCTCGATTTAAAATTTCAAACTTGAATGGATAGGAGGACCGTCGGAAACCTACCAGGATATAGTGTTTACGAAACCGCACCACTCTACGCGCTCTTTAAGAAACTCGGTACGAAAATTCGCTTATTTTTCGCCTCCGACGCACGGTTTCCGAGATACGGCCCTTTTTCGAATTTTTTTTTCCATTTTAAAATGGCCATAACTCGAAAACGGTTCGTTTTTTGGGAAAACGGAGCAATTTTTTGCCAAAAAGAGGTCGGTTTACTACCCCATTTTACGGGAATCCGGTATCTGTTTTCCCATTTTCTTGATTTTGATACCCCTGCCGGCATCGTATAGAGTATTGCGAGCCTACCTCGATTTAAAATTTCAAACTTGAATGGATAGAAGGAACGTCGGAAACCTACCAAACTATAGTGGTTACGAAACCGCATCACTCTACTCGCGTTATGGTAAACTCGGTACGAAAATTCGCTTATTTTTTGCCTCCGACGCACACTTACCGAGATACGGCCCTTATTCGAATTTTTTTTTTCAATTTTAAAATGGCCATAACTCGAAAACGGTTCGTTTTTTGGGAAAACGGAGCAATTTTTTGCCCCAAAGAGGTCGGTTTACCACCCCATTTTACGGGAATAGGGTATCTGTTTTCCCATTTTCTTGATTTTGATACCCCTGCCGGCATCGTATAGAGTATTGCGAGCCTACCTCGATTTAAAATTTCAAACTTGAATCGATAGGAGGACCGTCAGAAACCTACCAGGCGATAGTGTTTACGAAACCGCACCACTCTACGCACGTTATAATAATCCCGGTACGAAAATTCGTTTATTTTTCGCCTCCGGCGCACCCTTACCGAGATACGGCCCTTTTTCCAATTTTTTTTTTCGATTTTAAAATGGCCATAACTCGAAAACGGTTCGTTTTTGGGAAAACCGAGCAATTTTTTGCCCCATAGGGGACGCTTTACCACCCCATTTTACGGGAATCCGGTATCGGTTTCCCCATTTTCTTGATTTTGGTACCCCCGCCGGCATCTTATAAGAGTATTGCGAGCCTACCTCGATTTAAAATTTTAAACTTGAATGGATAGGAGGACCGTCGGAAACCTACCAGGCGATAGTGTTTTAGAAACCGCACCACTCTACGCACGTTATAATAAACTCGGTACGAAAATTCGCTTATTTTTCGCCTCCGGCGCACCCTTACCGAGATACGTCCCTTTTTCGAATTTTTTTTTTCGATTTTAAAATGGCCATAACTCGAAAACGACTCGTTTTTTGGGAAAACGGAGCAATTTTTTGCCCCAAAAGGGACGGTTTACGACCCCATTTTACGGGAATCCGGTATCTGTTTTCCCATTTTCTTGATTTTGATACCCCTGCCGGCATCGTATAGAGTATTGCGAGCCTACCTCGATTTAAAATTTCAAACTTGAATGGATAGGAGGACCGTCGGAAACCTACCAGGCGATAGTGTTTACGAAACCGCACCACTCTGCGCATGTTATAATAAACCCGGTACGAAAATTCGTTTATTTTTCGCCTCCGGCGCACACTTACCGAGATACGGCCCTTTTTCCAATTTTTTTTTTCGATTTTAAAATGGCCATAACTCGAAAACGGTTCGTTTTTTGGGAAAACCGAGCAATTTTTTGCCCCATAGGGGACGCTTTACCACTCCATTTTACGGGAATCCGGTATCGGTTTCCCCATTTTCTTGATTTTGGTACCCCCGCCGGCATCGTATAGAGTATTGCGAGCCTACCTGACATGAATATATAACTGTTTGTATCAAAAAATGATAGTTTAAACTGATATTTGCAGTTTTGATGCGGTTTTAGGTACGATATGAGTCGAAGAAGCCGATTTTGACTGGAATCTGTTTAAAATGACAAAGAAAAACCTATTATCAATTCAAGGAAGTGAATTTTTAAGTAGTTATCTGCAGTTTTAATGTAGATTTCAGTTCGCTAAATTATGAAAATGCATGTTTTGGCTATAATCTTCCGTAAATCAAGGGCGAAAACCAATTATTTGTTCCAAAAGAAGGTGTTTTAAGTATATATCTGCATTTCTAAGGTAGATTTTGGTACAATAAGAGGCGAAAAAGCAGATTCTGACTAAGATTTTATCGAAATCGGCAACTATTTGACTCAGAAAGGTTGCCTTACGTCGAAATCTAATAGTTTATTAAGGTTTTCGTTAATAAAATGCCCAAAGACGCCGATTTTGACTAGAATTTGAAAGATATTGACATGAATATATAACTGTTTGTATCAAAAAATGATAGTTTAAACTGATATTTGCAGTTTTGATGCGGTTCTAGATACGATATGAATCGTCGAAGCCGATTTTGACTGGAATCTGTTTAAAATGACAAAGAAAAACCTATTATCAATTCAAGGAAGTGAATTTTTAAGTAGTTATCTGCAGTTTTAATGTAGATTTCAGTTCGCTAAGTTATGAAAATGCATGTTTTATCTATAATCTTCCGTAAATCAAGGGCGAAAACCAACTACTTGTCCCAAAAGAAGGTGTTTTAAGTATATATCTGCATTTCTAAGGTAGATTTGGGTACAATAAGAGTCGAAAAAGCAGATTCTGACTAAGATTTTATCGAAATCGGCAACTATTTGACTCAGAAAGGTTGCCTTACGTCGATATCTAATAGTTTATTAAGGTTTTCGTTACTAAAATGCCCAAAGACGCCGATTTTGACTAGAATTTAAAAGATATTGACATGAATATATAACTGTTTGTATCAAAAAATGATAGTTTAAACTGATATTTGCAGTTTTGATGCGGTTTTAGATACGATATGAATCGAAGAAGCCGATTTTGACTGGAATCTGTTTAAAATGACAAAGAAAAACCTATTATCAATTCAAGGAAGTGAATTTTTAAGTAGTTATCTGCAGTTTTAATGTAGATTTCAGTTCGCTAAGTTATGAAAATGCATGTTTTGGCTATAATCTTCCGTAAATCAAGGGCGAAAACCAATTATTTGTCCCAAAAGAAGGTGTTTTAAGTATATATCTGCATTTCTAAGGTAGATTTGGGTACAATCTTAGTCAGAATCTGCTTTTTCGCCTCTTATTGTACCCAAATCTACCTTAGAAATGCAGATATATACTTAAAACACCTTCTTTTGGAACAAATAATTGGTTTTCGCCCTTGATTTACGGAAGATTATAGCCAAAACATGCATTTTCATAATTTAGCGAACTGAAATCTACATTAAAACTGCAGATAACTACTTAAAAATTCACTTCCTTGAATTGATAATAGGTTTTTCTTTGTCATTTTAATCAGATTCCAGTCAAAATCGGCTTCTTCGACTCATATCGTACCTAAAACCGCATCAAAACTGCAAATATCAGTTTAAACTATCATTTTTTGATACAAACAGTTATATATTCATGTCAATATCTTTCAAATTCTAGTCAAAATCGGCGTCTTTGGGCATTTTAGTAACGAAAACCTTAATAAACTATTAGATTTCGACGTAAGGCAACCTTTCTTAGTCAAATAGTTGCCGATTTCGATAAAATCTTAGTCAGAATCTGCTTTTTCGCCACTTATTGTACCCAAATCTACCTTAGAAATGCAGATATATACTTAAAACACCTTCTTTTGGGACAAATAATTGGTTTTCGCCCTTGATTTACGGAAGATTATAGCCAAAACATGCATTTTCATAACTTAGCGAACTGAAATCTACATTAGAACTGCAGATAACTACTTAAAAATTCACTTCCTTGAATTGATAATAGGTTTTTCCTTGTCATTTTAAACAGATTTCAGTCAAAATCGGCTTCTTCGATTCATATCGTATCTAAAACCGCATCAAAACTGCAAATATCAGTTTAAACTATCATTTTTTGATACAAACAGTTTTATATTCATGTCAATATCTTTCAAATTCTAGTCACAATCGGCGTCTTTGGGCATTTTAGTAACGAAAACCTTAATAAACTATTAGATTTCGACGTAAGGCAACCATTCTGAGTCAAATAGTTGCCGATTTCGATAAAATCTTAGTCAGAATCTGCTTTTTCGCCTCTTATTGTACCCAAATCTACCTTAGAATAATAGGTTTTTCTTTGTCATTTTAAACAGATTCCAGTCAAAATCGGCTTCTTCGATTCATATCGTATCTAAAACCGCATCAAAACTGCAAATATCAGTTTAAACTATCATTTTTTGATACAAACAGTTATATATTCATGTCAATATCTTTCAAATTCTAGTCAAAATCGGCGTCTTTGGGCATTTTAGTAACGAAAACCTTAATCAACTATTAGATTTCGACGTAAGGCAACCTTTCTGAGTCAAATAGTTGCCGATTTCGATAAAATCTTAGTCAGAATCTGCTTTTTCGCCTCTTATTGTACCCAAATCTACCTTAGAAATGCAGATATATACTTAAAACACCTTCTTTTGGGACAAATAATTGGTTTTCGCCCTTGATTTAAGGAAGATTATAGCCAAAACATGCATAAAATGCCCAAAGACGCCGATTTTGACTAGAATTTGAAAGATATTGACATGAATATATAACTGTTTGTATCAAAAAATGATAGTTTAAACTGATATTTGCAGTTTTGATGCGGTTTTAGATACGATATGAATCGAAGAAGCCGATTTTGACTAGAATCTGTTTAAAATGACAAAAAAAAAACCTATTATCAATTCAAGGAAGTGAATTTTTAAGTAGTTATCTGCATTTTGAATGTAGATTTCAGTTCGCTAAGTTATGAAAATGCATGTTTTGCCTATAATCTTCCATAAATCAAGGGCGAAAACCAATTATTTGTCCCAAAAGAAGGTGTTTTAAGTATATATCTGCATTTCTAAGGTAGATTTGGGTACAATAAGAGGCGAAAAAGCAGATTCTGACTAAGATTTTATCGAAATCGACAAGTATTTGACTCAGAAAGGTTGCCTTACGTCGAAATCTAATAGTTTATTAAGGTTTTCGTTACTAAAATGCCCAAAGACGCCGATTTTGACTAGAATTTAAAAGATATTGACATGAATATATAACTGTTTGTATCAAAAAATGATAGTTTAAACTGATATTTGCAGTTTTGATGCGGTTTTAGATACGATATGAATCGAAGAAGCCGATTTTGACTGGAACCTGTTTAAAATGACAAAGAAAAACCTATTATCAATTCAAGGAAGTGAATTTTCAAGTAGTTATCTGCAGTTTTAATGTAGATTTCAGTTCGCTAAGTTATGAAAATGCATGATTTGGCTATAATCTTCCGTAAATCAAGGGCGAAAACCAATTATTTGTCCCAAAAGAAGGTGCACTGCAAATATCAGTTTAAACTATCATTTTTTGATACAAACAGTTATATATTCATGTCAATATCTTTCAAATTCTAGTCAAAATCGGCGTCTTTGGGCATTTTAGTAACGAAAACCTTAATAAACTATTAGATTTCGACGTAAGGCAACCTTTCTGAGTCAAATAGTTGCCGATTTCGATAAAATCTTAGTCAGAATCTGCTTTTTCGCCTCTTATTGTACCCAAATCTACCTTAGAAATGCAGATATATACTTAAAACACCTTCTTTTGGGACAAATAATTGGTTTTCGCCCTTGATTTAAGGAAGATTATAGCCAAAACATGCATAAAATGCCCAAAGACGCCGATTTTGACTAGAATTTGAAAGATATTGACATGAATATATAACTGTTTGTATCAAAAAATGATAGTTTAAACTGATATTTGCAGTTTTGATGCCGTTTTGGATACGATATGAATCGAAGAAGCCGATTTTGACTGGAATCTGTTTAAAATGACAAAGAAAAACCTATTATCAATTCAAGGAAGTGAATTTTTAAGTAGTTATCTGCAGCTTTAATGTAGATTTCAGTTCGCTAAGTTATGAAAATGCATGTTTTGGCTATAATCTTCCGTAAATCAAGGGCGAAAACCAATTATTTGTAACAAAAGAAGGTGTTTTAAGTATATATCTGCATTTCTAAGGTAGATTTGGGTACAATAAGAGGCGAAAAAGCAGATTCTGACTAAGATTTTATCGAAATCGGCAACTATTTGACTCAGAAAGGTTGCCTTACGTCGAAATCTAATAGTTTATTAAGGTTTTCGTTACTAAAATGCCCAAAGACGCCGATTTTGACTAGAATTTGAAAGATATTGATATGAATATATAACTGTTTGTATCAAAAAATGATAGTTTAAACTGATATTTGCAGTTTTGATGCGGTTTTAGGTACGATATGAGTCGAAAATGCCGATTTTGACTGGAATCTGTTTAAAATGACAAAGAAAAACCTATTATCAATTCAAGGAAGTGAATTTTTAAGTAGTTATCTGCAGTTTTAATGTAGATTTCAGTTCGCTAAGTTATGAAAATGCATGTTTTGGCTATAATCTTCCGTAAATCAAGGGCGAAAACCAATTATTTGTCCCAAAAGAAGGCGTTTTAAGTATATATCTGCATTTATTTCTAAGGTAGATTTGGGTACAATAAGAGGCAAAAAAGCAGATTCTGACTAAGATTGTACACAAATCTACCTTAGAAATGCAGATATATACTTAAAACACCTTCTTTTGGGACAAATAATTGGTTTTCGCCCTTGATTTACGGAAGATTATAGCCAAAACATGCATTTTCATAACTTAGCGAACTGAAATCTACATTAAAACTGCAGATAACTACTTAAAAATTCACTTCCTTGAATTGATAATAGGTTTTTCTTTGTCATTTTAAACAGATTCCAGTCAAAATCGGCTTCTTCGATTCATATCGTATCTAAAACCGCATCAAAACTGCAAATATCAGTTTAAACTATCATTTTTTTATACAAACAGTTATATATTCATGTCAATATCTTTCAAATTCTAGTCAAAATCGGCGTCTTTGGGCATTTTAGTAACGAAAACCTTAATAAACTATTAGATTTCGACGTAAGGCAACCTTTCTGAGTCAAATAGTTGCCGATTTCGATAAAATCTTAGTCAGAATCTGCTTTTTCGCCTCTTATTGTACCCAAATCTACCTTAGAAATGCAGATATATATTTAAAACACCTTCTTTTGGGAAAAATAATTGGTTTTCGCTCTTGATTTACGGAAGATTATAGCCAAAACATGCATTTTCATAACTTAGCGAACTGAAATCTACATTAAAACTGCAGATAACTACTTAAAAATTCACTTCCTTGAATTGATAATAGGTTTTTCTTTGTCATTTTAAACAGATTCCAGTCAAAATCGGCTTCTTCGATTCATATCGTATCTAAAACCGCATCAAAACTGCAAATATCAGTTTAAACTATCATTTTTTGATACAAACAGTTATATATTCATGTCAATATCTTTAAAATTCTAGTCAAAATCGGCGTCTTTGGGCATTTTAGTAGCGAAAGCCTTAATAAACTATTAGATTTCGACGTAAGGCAACCTTTTTGAGTCAAATAGTTGCCGATTTCGATAAAATCTTAGTCAGAATCTGCTTTTTCGCCTCTTATTGTACCCAAATCTACCTTAGAAATGCAGATATATACTTAAAACACCTTCTTTTGGGACAAATAATTGGTTTTCGCCCTTGATTTACGGAAGATTATAGCCAAAACATGCATTTTCATAACTTAGCGAACTGAAATCTACATTAAAACTGCAGATAACTACTTAAAAATTCACTTCCTTGAATTGATAATAGGTTTTTCTTTGTCATTTTAAACAGATTCCAGTCAAAATCGGCTTCTTCGATTCATATCGTATCTAAAACCGCATCAAAACTGCAAATATCAGTTTAAACTATCATTTTTTGATACAAACAGTTATATATTCATGTCAATATCTTTCAAATTCTAGTCAAAATCGGCGTCTTTGGGCATTTTAGTAGCGAAAACCTTAATAAACTATTAGATTTCGACGTAAGGCAACCTTTTTGAGTCAAATAGTTGCTGATTTCGATAAAATCTTAGTCAGAATCTGCTTTTTCGCCTCTTATTGTACCCAAATCTACCTTAGAAATGCAGATATATACTTAAAACACCTTATACATAACTATTTGTCCCAAAAGAAGGTGTTTTAAGTATATATCTGCATTTCTAAGGTAGATTTGGGTACAATAAGAGGCGAAAAAGCAGATTCTGACTAAGATTTTATCGAAATCGGCAACTATTTGACTCAGAAAGGTTGCCTTACGTCGAAATCTAATAGTTTATTAAGGTTTTCGTTACTAAAATGCCAAAGACGCCGATTTTGACTAGAATTTGAAAGATATTGACATGAATATATAACTGTTTGTATCAAAAAATGATAGTTTAAACTGATATTTGCAGTTTTGATGCGGTTTTAGATACGATATGAATCGAAGAAGCCGATTTTGACTGGAATCTGTTTAAAATGACAAAGAAAAACCTATTATCAATTCAAGGAAGTGAATTGTTAAGTAGTTATCTGCCGTTTTAATGTAGATTTCAGTTCGCTAAGTTATGAAAATGCATGTTTTGGCTATAATCTTCCGTAAATCAAGGGCGAAAACCAATTATTTGTCCCAAAAGAAGGTGTTTTAAGTATATATCTGCATTTCTAAGGTAGATTTGGGTACAATAAGAGGCGAAAAAGCAGATTCTGACTAAGATTTTATCGAAATCGGCAACTATTTGACTCAGAAAGGTTGCCTTACGTCGAAATCTAATAGTTTATTAAGGTTTTCGTTACTAAAATGCCCAAAGACGCCGATTTTGACTAGAATTTGAAAGATATTGACATGAATATATAACTGTTTGTATCAAAAAATGATAGTTTAAACTGATATTTGCAGTTTTGATGCGGTTTTAGATACGATATGAATCGAAGAAGCCGATTTTGACTGGAATCTGTTTAAAATGACAAAGAAAAACCTATTATCAATTCAAGGAAGTGAATTTTTAAGTAGTTATCTGCAGTTTTAATGTAGATTTCAGTTCGCTAAGTTATGAAAATGCATGTTTTGGCTATAATCTTAAGTAAATCAAGGGCGAAAACCAATTATTTGTCCCAAAAGAAGGTGTTTTAAGTATATATCTGCATTTCTAAGGTGGATTTGGGTACAATAAGAGGCGAAAAAGCAGATTCTGACTAAGATTTTATCGAAATCGGCAACTATTGGACTCAGAAAGGTTACCTTACGTCGAAATCTAATAGTTTATTAAGGTTTTCGTTACTAAAATGCCCAAAGACGCCGATTTTGACTAGAATTTGAAAGATATTGACATGAATATATAACTGTTTGTATCAAAAAATGATAGTTTAAACTGATATTTGCAGTTTTGATGCGGTTTTAGATACGATATGAATCGAAGAAGCCGATTTTGACTGGAATCTGTTTAAAATGACAAAGAAAAACCTATTATCAATTCAAGGAAGTGAATTTTTAAGTAGTTATCTGCAGTTTTAATGTAGATTTCAGTTCGCTAAGTTATGAAAATGCATGTTTTGGCTATAATCTTCCGTAAATCAAGGGCGAAAACCAATTATTTATCCCAAAAGAAGGTGTTTTAAGTATATATCTGCATTTCTAAGGTAGATTTGGGTACAATAAGAGGCGAAAAAGCAGATTCTGACTAAGATTTTATCGAAATCGGCAACTATTTGACTCAGAAAGGTTGCCTTACGTCGAAGTCTAATAGTTTATTAAGGTTTTCGTTACTAAAATGCCCAAAGACGCCGATTTTGACTAGAATTTGAAAGATATTGACATGAATATATAACTGTTTGTATCAAAAAATGATAGTTTAAACTGATATTTGCAGTTTTGATGCGGTTTTAGATACGATATGAATTGAAGAAGCCGATTTTGACTGGAATCTGTTTAAAATGACAAAGAAAAACCTATTATCAATTCAAGGAAGTGAATTTTTAAGTAGTTATCTGCAGTTTTAATGTAGATTTCAGTTCGCTAAGTTATGAAAATGCATGTTTTGGCTATAATCTTCCGTAAATCAAGGGCGAAAACCAATTATTTGTCCCAAAAGAAGGTGTTTTAAGTATATATCTGCATTTCTAAGGTCGATTTGGGTACAATAAGGGGCGAAAAAGCAGATTCTGACTAAGATTTTATCGAAATCGGCAACTATTTGACTCAGAAAGGTTGCCTTACGTCGAAATCTAATAGTTTATTAAGGTTTTCGTTACTAAGATGCCCAAAGACGCCGATTTTGACTAGAATTTGAAAGATATTGACATGAATATATAACTGTTTGTATCAAAAAATGATAGTTTAAACTGATATTTGCAGTTTTGATGCGGTTTTAGATACGATATGAATTGAAGAAGCCGATTTTGACTGGAATCTGTTTAAAATGACAAAGAAAAACCTATTATCAATTCAAGGAAGTGAATTTTTAAGTAGTTATCTGCAGTTTTAATGTAGATTTCAGTTCGCTAAGTTATGAAAATGCATGTTTTGGCTATAATCTTCCGTAAATCAAGGGCGAAAACCAATTATTTGTCCCAAAAGAAGGTGTTTTAAGTATATATCTGCATTTCTAAGGTCGATTTGGGTACAATAAGGGGCGAAAAAGCAGATTCTGACTAAGATTTGATCGAAATCGGCAACTATTTGACTCAGAAAGGTTGCCTTACGTCGAAATCTAATAGTTTATTAAGGTTTTCGTTACTAAAATGCCCAAAGACGCCGATTTTGACTAGAATTTGAAAGATATTGACATGAATATATAACTGTTTGTATCAAAAAATCATAGTTTAAACTGATATTTGCAGTTTTGATGCGGTTTTAGATACGATATGAATCGAAGAAGCCGATTTTGACTGGAATCTGTTTAAAATGACAAAGAAAAACCTATTATCAATTCAAGGAAGTGAATTTTTAAGTAGTTATCTGCAGTTTTAATGTAGATTTCAGTTCGCTAAGTTATGAAAATGCATGTTTTGGCTATAATCTTCCGTAAATCAAGGGTGAAAACCAATTATTTATCCCAAAAGAAGGTGTTTTAAGTATATATCTGCATTTCTAAGGTAGATTTGGGTACAATAAGAGGCGAAAAAGCAGATTCTGACTAAGATTTTATCGAAATCGGCAACTATTTGACTCAGAAAGGTTGCCTTACGTCGAAATCTAATAGTTTATTAAGGTTTTCGTTACTAAAATGCCCAAAGACGCCGATTTTGACTAGAATTTGAAAGATATTGACATGAATATATAACTGTTTGTATCAAAAAATGATAGTTTAAACTGATATTTGCAGTTTTGATGCGGTTTTAGATACGATATGAATCGAAGAAGCCGATTTTGACTGGAATCTGCTTAAAATGACAAAGAAAAACCTATTATCAATTCAAGGAAGTGAATTTTTAAGTAGTTATCTGCAGTTTTAATGTAAATTTCAGTTCGCTAAGTTATGAAAATGCATGTTTTGGCTATAATCTTCCGTAAAACAAGGGCGAAAACCAATTATTTGTCCCAAAAGAAGGTGTTTTAAGTATATATCTGCTTTCTAAGGTAGATTTGGGTACAATAAGAGGCGAAAAAGCAGATTCTGACTAAGATTTTATCAAAATCGGCAACTATTTGACTCAGAAAGGTTGCCTTACGTCGAAATCTAATAGTTTATTAAGGTTTTCGTTACTAAAATGCCCAAAGACGCCGATTTTGACTAGAATTTGAAAGATATTGACATGAATATATAACTGTTTGTATCAAAAAATGATAGTTTAAACTGATATTTGCAGTTTTGATGCGGTTTTAGGTACGATATGAGTCGAAGAAGCCGATTTTGACTGGAATCTGTTTAAAATGATAAGGAAAAACCTACTATCAATCCAAGAAAGTGAATTTTGTGTGAAGTTGGTGAAGTTACCTGTAGTTTTAATGTAAATTTCATTCCGCTAAGTTATGGCCACGTAAAGACGTCGGGCCAGTTCGTACCTATATCCGCAGCAGGTCTCCAAGGTGAAGAGCCTCTAGTCGATAGAATAATGTCGGTAAGGGAAGTCGGCAAATTGGATCCGTAACTTCGGGATAAGGATTGGCTCTAAGGATCGGGGCATGTTTTCACAGAACCACACGGCAATTCTAGATGTGGTCCATTCATGGAGTATGTGATGACGGCGTACAGCAAGGCTTCCACGGTAATATCAGTGGCCGGTCAAGTTTCTGAGAAGTGGCGGTTCGGTGGAAGTCCGTCAAGGCGATCCATTGTCACCGCTACTGTTTAAGGACAGATCCGGCATGATGCAGTTTGCCCTGCCTTGGCGGGTGGACTACAGAATAACGGCTGCCACGTCGAGCGGGAGCGGATCTTTTGAAAGCCCGACATCATCGCTAGCAAAGCTAGCCTCGCTGTCATAGTAGACGGCCAGGTGGTCTCACCGCCGCAGGAGCATCAAGCAACGGTTGCGAAATACGCTGGCAACAGTGCACTCATCACAGGTGTGTCCCAAAAACCTACACGTCTCGGAAGAGAAAACCTCCAACACCGCAGCGACCATTTCATGGAACGGGGTGTTGTGTCGAAAGTCCATAAACACACTTAATGTTCCGTGGAAACTTCCATCAGGGAGATATGGTTTGCAACGCGAAGAGCACCGCAGTTGCAGCGGTGACCGCATCTTCCCCTGGGACCTTGAAAATCCGTAGAAGTCATCTGCAGTTTCAATGTATATTTCAGTCTGCCAAGTTATGGAAATGCAGGTTTTGACTATAATCTACTCGAAATGAAGAGCGAAAAATACCCAAATTTGTCCCAAAAAGAGGGGTTTTAAGATCATATCTGCTCTTCTGATGTAGATTTGGGTGCATTAAGAGGGACACACCTGTGATGATTGCACTGTTGCCAGCGTATTTCGCAACCGTTGCTTGATGCTCCTGCGGCGGTGATACCACCTGGCCGTCTAATATGACAGCGAGGCTAGCCTTGCAAGCGATGATGTCGGGCTTTCAAAAGATCCGCTCCCGCTCGACGTGGCAGCCGTTATTCCGTAGTCCACCCGCCAAGGCAGGGCAAACTGCATCATGACGGATCTGTCCTTAAACAGTAGCGGTGACAATGGATCGCCTTGACGGACTTCCACCGAACCGCCACTTCTCAGAAACTTGACCGGCCACTGATATTACCGTGGAAGCCTTGCTGTACGCCTTCATCACATACTCCATGAATGGACCACATCTAGAATTGCCGTGTGGTTCTGTGAAAACATGCCCCGATTCTTAGAGCCAATCCTTATCCCGAAGTTACGGATCCAATTTGCCAACTTCATTTACCGACATTATTCTATCGACTAGAGGCTCTTCACCTTGGAGACCTGCTGCGGATATAGGTACGAACTGGCCCGACGTCTCCACGTGGCCATAACTTAGCGGAATGAAATTTACATTAAAACTACAGGTAACTTCACCAACTTCACTCAAAATTCACTTTCTTGGATTGATAGTAGGTTTTTCCTTATCATTTTAAACAGATTCCAGTCAAAATCGGCTTCTTCGACTCATATCGTACCTAAAACCGCATCAAAACTGCAAATATCAGTTTAAACTATCATTTTTTGATACAAACAGTTATAGGCGTCTTTGGGCATTTTAGTAACGAAAATCTTAATAAACTATTAGATTTCGACGTAAGGCAACATTTCTGAGTCAAATAATTGCCGATTTCGATAAAATCTTAGTCAGAATATGCTTTTTCGCCTCTTATTGTACCCAAATCTACCTTAGAAATGCAGATATATACTTAAAACACCTTCTTTTGGGACAAATAATTGGTTTTCGCCCTTGATTTACGGAAGATTATAGCCAAAACATGCATTTTCATAACTTAGCGAACTGAAATCTACATTAAAACTGCAGATAACTACTTAAAAATTCACTTCCTTGAATTGATAATAGGTTTTTCTTTGTCATTTTAAACAGATTCCAGTCAAAATCGGCTTCTTCGATTCATATCGTATCTAAAACCGCATCAAAACTGCAAATATCAGTTTAAACTATCATTTTTTGATACAAACAGTTATATATTCATGTCAATATCTTTCAAATTCTAGTCAAAATCGGCGTCTTTGGGCATTTTATTAACGAAAATCTTAATAAACTATTAGATTTCGACGTAAGGCAACATTTCTGAGTCAAATAATTGCCGATTTCGATAAAATCTTAGTCAGAATATGCTTTTTCGCCTCTTATTGTACCCAAATCTACCTTAGAAATGCAGATATATACTTAAAACACCTTCTTTTGGGACAAATAATTGGTTTTCGCCCTTGATTTACTGAAGATTATAGCCAAAACATGCATTTTCATAACTTAGCGAACTGAAATCTACATTAAAACTGCAGATAACTACTTAAAAATTCACTTCCTTGAATTGATAATAGGTTTTTCTTTGTCATTTTAAACAGATTCCAGTCAAAATCGGTTTCTTCGATTCATATCGGATCTAAAACCGCAACAAAACTGCAAATATCAGTTTAAACTATCATTTTTTGATACAAACAGTTATATATTCATGTCAATATCTTTCAAATTCTAGTCAAAATCGGCGTCTTTGGGCATTTTAGTAACGACAACCTTAATAAACTATTAGATTTCGACGTAAGGCAACTTTTCTGAGTCAAATAGTTGCCGATTTCGATAAAATCTTAGTCAGAATCTGCTTTTTCGCCTCTTATTGTACCCAAATCTACCTTAGAAATGCAGATACATAATTAAAACACCTTCTTTTGGGACAAATAATTGGTTTTCGCCCTTGATTTACGGAAGATTATAGCCAAAACATGCATTTTCATAACTTAGCGAACTGAAATCTACATTAAAACTGCAGATAACTACTTAAAAATTCACTTCCTTGAATTGATAATAGGTTTTTCTTTGTCATTTTAAACAGATTCCAGTTAAAATCGGCTTCTTCGATTCATATCGTATCTAAAACCGCATCAAAACTGCAAATATCAGTTTAAACTATCATTTTTTGATACAAACAGTTATATATTCATGTCAATATCTTTAAAAATTCTAGTCAAAACCGGCGTCTTTGGGCATTTTAGTAACGAAAACCTTAATAAACTATTTGATTTCGACGTAAGGCAACCTTTCTGAGTCAAATAGTTGCCGATTTCGATAAAATCTTAGTCAGAATCTGCTTTTTCGCCTCTTATTGTACCCAAATCTACCTTAGAAATGCAGATATATACTTAAAACACCTTCTTTTGGGATAAATAATTGGTTTTCGCCCTTGATTTACGGAAGATTATAGCCAAAACATGCATTTTCATAACTTAGCGAACTGAAATCTACATTAAAACTGCAGATAACTACTTAAAAATTCACTTCCTTGAATTGATAATAGGTTTTTCTTTGTCATTTTAAACAGATTCCAGTCAAAATCGGCTTCTTCGATTCATATCGTATTTAAAACCGCATCAAAACTGCAAATATCAGTTTAAACTATCATTTTTTGATACAAACAGTTATATATTCATGTCAATATCTTTCAAATTCTAGTCAAAATCGGCGTCTTTGGGCATTTTAGTAACGAAAACCTTAATAAACTATTAGATTTCGACATAAGGCAACCTTTCTGAGTCAAATACTTGCCGATTTCGATAAAATCTTAGTCAGAATCTGCTTTTTCGCCTCTTATTGTACCCAAATCTACCTTAGAAATACAGATATATACTTAAAACACCTTCTTTTGGGACAAATAATTGGTTTTCGCCCTTGATTTACTTAAGATTATAGCCAAAACATGAATTTTCATAACTTAGCGAACTGAAATCTACATTAAAACTGCAGATAACTACTTAAAAATTCACTTCCTTGAATTGATAATAGGTTTTTCTTTGTCATTTTAAACAGATTCCAGTCAAAATCGGCTTCTTCGATTCATATCGTATCTAAAACCGCATCAAAACTGCAAATATCAGTTTAAACTATCATTTTTTGATACAAACAGTTATATATTCATGTCAATATCTTTCAAATTCTAGTCAAAATCGGCGTCTTTGGGCATTTTAGTAGCGAAAACCTTAATAAACTATTAGATTTCGACGTAAGGCAACCTTTCTGAGTCAAATAGTTGGCGATTTCGATAAAATCTTAGTCAGAATCTGCTTTTTCGCCTCTTATTGTACCCAAATCTACCTTAGAAATGCAGATATATACTTAAAACACCTTCTTTTGGGACAAATAATTGGTTTTCGAACTTGATTTACGGAAGATTATAGCCAAAACATGCATTTTCATAACTTAGCGAACTGAAATCTACATTAAAACTGCAGATAACTACTTAAAAATTCACTTCCTTAAATTGATAATAGGTTTTTCTTTGTCATTTTAAACAGATTCCAGTCAAAATCGGCTTCTTCGATTCATATCGTATCTAAAACAGCTTCAAAACTGCAAATATCAGTTTGAACTATCATTTTTTGATACAAACAGTTACATATTCATGTCAATATCTTTCAAATTCTAGTCAAAATCGGCGTCTTTGGGCATTTTAGTAACGAAAACCTTAATAAACTATTAGATTTCGACGTAAGGCAACCTTTCTGAGTCAAATAGTTACCGATTTCGATAAAATCTTAGTCAGAATCTGCTTTTTCGCCTCTTATTGTACCCAAATCTACCTTAGAAATGCAGATATATACTTAAAACACCTTCTTTTGGGACAAGTAATTGGTTTTCGCCCTTGATTTACGGAAGATTATAACCAAAACATGCATTTTCATAACTTAGCGAACTGAAATCTACATTAAAACTGCAGATAACTACTTAAAAATTCACTTCCTTGAATTGATAATAGGTTTTTCTTTGTCATTTTAAACAGATTCCAGTCAAAATCGGCTTCTTCGATTCATATCGTATCTAAAACCGCATCAAAACTGCAAATATCAGTTTAAACTATCATTTTTTGATACAAACAGTTATATATTCATGTCAATATCTTTCAAATTCTAGTCAAAATCGGCGTCTTTGGGCATTTTATGCATGTTTTGGCTATAATCTTCCGAAAATCAAGAGCGAAAACCAATTATTTGTCCCAAAAGAAGGTGTTTTAAGTATATATCTGCATTTCTAAGGTAGATTTGGGTACAATCTTAGTCAGAATCTGCTTTTTCGCCTCTTATTGTACCCAAATCTACCTTAGAAATGCAGATATATACTTAAAACACCTTCTTTTGGGACAAATAATTGGTTTTCGCCCTTGATTTACGGAAGATTATAGCCAAAACATGCATTTTCATAACTTAGCGAACTGAAATCTACATTAAAGCTGCAGATAACTACTTAAAAATTCACTTCCTTGAATTGATAATAGGTTTTTCTTTGTCATTTTAAACAGATTCCAGTCAAAATCGGCTTCTTCGATTCATATCGTATCTAAAACCGCATCAAAACTGCAAATATCAGTTTAAACTATCATTTTTTGATACAAACAGTTATATATTCATGTCAATATCTTTCAAATTCTAGTCAAAATCGGCGTCTTTGGGCATTTTAGTAGCGAAAACCTTAATAAACTATTAGATTTCGACGTAAGGCAACCTTTTTGAGTCAAATAGTTGCCGATTTCGATAAAATCTTAGTCAGAATCTGCTTTTTCGCCTCTTATTGTACCCAAATCTACCTTAGAAATGCAGATATATACTTAAAACACCTTATACATAACTATTTGTCCCAAAAGAAGGTGTTTTAAGTATATATCTGCATTTCTAAGGTAGATTTGGGTACAATAAGAGGCGAAAAAGCAGATTCTGACTAAGATTTTTTCGAAATCGGCAACTATTTGACTCAGAAAGGTTGCCTTACGTCGAAATCTAATAGTTTATTAAGGTTTTCGTTACTAAAATGCCAAAGACGCCGAATTTGACTAGAATTTGAAAGATATTGACATGAATATATAACTGTTTGTATCAAAAAATGATAGTTTAAACTGATATTTGCAGTTTTGATGCGGTTTTAGATACGATATGAATCGAAGAAGCCGATTTTGACTGGAATCTGTTTAAAATGACAAAGAAAAACCTATTATCAATTCAAGGAAGTGAATTTTTAAGTAGTTATCTGCAGTTTTAATGTAGATTTCAGTTCGCTAAGTTATGAAAATGCATGTTTTGGCTATAATCTTCCGTAAATCAAGGGCGAAAACCAATTATTTGTCCCAAAAGAAGGTGTTTTAAGTATATATCTGCATTTCTAAGGTCGACTTGGGTACAATAAGGGGCGATAAAGCAGATTCTGACTAAGATTTTATCGAAATCGGCAACTATTTGACTCAGAAAGGTTGCCTTACGTCGAAATCTAATAGTTTATTAAGGTTTTCGTTACTAAAATGCCCAAAGACGCCGATTTTGACTAGAATTTGAAAGATATTGACATGAATATATAACTGTTTGTATCAAAAAATGATAGTTTAAACTGATATTTGCAGTTTTGATGCGGTTTTAGATACGATATGAATCGAAGAAGCCGATTTTGACTGGAATCTGTTTAAAATGACAAAGAAAAACCTATTATCAATTCAAGGAAGTGAATTGTTAAGTAGTTATCTGCCGTTTCAATGTAGATTTCAGTTCGCTAAGTTATGAAAATGCATGTTTTGGCTATAATCTTCCGTAAATCAAGGGCGAAAACCAATTATTTGTCCCAAAAGAAGGTGTTTTAAGTATATATCTGCATTTCTAAGGTAGATTTGGGTACAATAAGAGGCGAAAAAGCAGATTCTGACTAAGATTTTATCGAAATCGGCAACTATTTGACTCGGAAAGGTTGCCTTACGTCGAAATCTAATAGTTTATTAAGGTTTTCGTTACTAAAATGCCCAAAGACGCCGATTTTGACTAGAATTTGAAAGATATTGACATGAATATATAACTGTTTGTATCAAAAAATGATAGTTTAAACTGATATTTGCAGTTTTGATGCGGTTTTAGATACGATATGAATCGAAGAAGCCGATTTTGACTGGAATCTGTTTAAAATGACAAAGAAAAACCTATTATCAATTCAAGGAAGTGAATTGTTAAGTAGTTATCTGCCGTTTCAATGTAGATTTCAGTTCGCTAAGTTATGAAAATGCATGTTTTGGCTATAATCTTCCGTAAATCAAGGGCGAAAACCAATTATTTGTCCCAAAAGAAGGTGTTTTAAGTATATATCTGCATTTCTAAGGTAGATTTGGGTACAATAAGAGGCGAAAAAGCAGATTCTGACTAAGATTTTATCGAAATCGGCAACTATTTGACTCAGAAAGGTTGCCTTACGTCGAAATCTAATAGTTTATTAAGGTTTTCGTTACTAAAATGCCCAAAGACGCCGATTTTGACTAGAATTTGAAAGATATTGACATGAATATATAACTGTTTGTATCAAAAAATGATAGTTCAAACTGATATTTGCAGTTTTGATGCGGTTTTAGATACGATATGAATCGAAGAAGCCGATTTTGACTGGAATCTGTTTAAAATGACAAAGAAAAACCTATTATCAATTCAAGGAAGTGAATTTTTAAGTAGTTATCTGCAGTTTTAATGTAGATTTCAGTTCGCTAAGTTATGAAAATGCATGTTTTGGCTATAATCTTCCGTAAATCAAGGGCGAAAACCAATTATTTATCCCAAAAGAAGGTGTTTTAAGTATATATCTGCATTTCTAAGGTAGATTTGGGTACAATAAGAGGCGAAAAAGCAGATTCTGACTAAGATTTTATCGAAATTGGCAACTATTTGACTCAGAAAGGTTGCCTTACGTCGAAGTCTAATAGTTTATTAAGGTTTTCGTTACTAAAATGCCCAAAGACGCCGATTTTGACTAGAATTTGAAAGATATTGACATGAATATATAACTGTTTGTATCAAAAAATGATAGTTTAAACTGATATTTGCAGTTTTGATGCGGTTTTAGATACGATATGAATTGAAGAAGCCGATTTTGACTGGAATCTGTTTAAAATGACAAAGAAAAACCTATTATCAATTCAAGGAAGTGAATTTTTAAGTAGTTATCTGCAGTTTTAATGTAGATTTCAGTTCGCTAAGTTATGAAAATGCATGTTTTGGCTATAATCTTCCGTAAATCAAGGGCGAAAACCAATTATTTGTCCCAAAAGAAGGTGTTTTAAGTATATATCTGCTTTCTAAGGTAGATTTGGGTTCAATAAGAGGCGAAAAAGCAGATTCTGACTAAGATTTTATCGAAATCGGCAACTATTTGACTCAGAAAGGTTGTCTTACGTCGAAATCTAATAGTTTATTAAGGTTTTCGTTACTAAAATGCCCAAAGACGCCGATTTTGACTAGAATTTGAAAGATATTGACATGAATATATAACTGTTTGTATCAAAAAATGATAGTTTAAACTGATATTTGCAGTTTTGATGCGGTTTTAGGTACGATATGAGTCGAAGAAGCCGATTTTGACTGGAATCTGTTTAAAATGATAAGGAAAAACCTACTATCAATCCAAGAAAGTGAATTTTGTGTGAAGTTGGTGAAGTTACCTGTAGTTTTAATGTAAATTTCATTCCGCTAAGTTATGGCCACGTGGAGACGTCGGGCCAGTTCGTACCTATATCCGCAGCAGGTCTCCAAGGTGAAGAGCCTCTAGTCGATAGAATAATGTCGGTAAGGGAAGTCGGCAAATTGGATCCGTAACTTCGGGATAAGGATTGGCTCTAAGGATCGGGGCATGTTTTCACAGAACCACACGGCAATTCTAGATGTGGTCCATTCATGGAGTATGTGATGACGGCGTACAGCAAGGCTTCCACGGTAATATCAGTGGCCGGTCAAGTTTCTGAGAAGTGGCGGTTCGGTGGAAGTCCGTCAAGGCGATCCATTGTCACCGCTACTGTTTAAGGACAGATCCGGCATGATGCAGTTTGCCCTGCCTTGGCGGGTGGACTACAGAATAACGGCTGCCACGTCGAGCGGGAGCGGATCTTTTGAAAGCCCGACATCATCGCTAGCAAGGCTAGCCTCGCTGTCATAGTAGACGGCCAGGTGGTCTCACCGCCGCAGGAGCATCAAGCAACGGTTGCGAAATACGCTGGCAACAGTGCACTCATCACAGGTGTGTCCCAAAAACCTACACGTCTCGGAAGAGAAAACCTCCACCACCGCAGCGACCATTTCATGGAACGGGGTGTTGTGTCGAAAGTCCATAAACACACTTAATGTTCCGTGGAAACTTCCATCAGGGAGATATGGTTTGCAACGCGAAGAGCACCGCAGTTGCAGCGGTGACCGCATCTTCCCCTGGGACCTTGAAAATCCGTAGAAGTCATCTGCAGTTTCAATGTATATTTCAGTCTGCCAAGTTATGGAAATGCAGGTTTTGACTATAATCTACTCGAAATGAAGAGCGAAAAAAACCCAAATTTGTCCCAAAAAGAGGGGTTTTAAGATCATATCTGCTCTTCTAATGTAGATTTGGGTGCATTAAGAGGGACACACCTGTGATGAGTGCACTGTTGCCAGCGTATTTCGCAACCGTTGCTTGATGCTCCTGCGGCGGTGATACCACCTGGCCGTCTAATATGACAGCGAGGCTAGCCTTGCAAGCGATGATGTCGGGCTTTCAAAAGATCCGCTCCCGCTCGACGTGGCAGCCGTTATTCCGTAGTCCACCCGCCAAGGCAGGGCAAACTGCATCATGACGGATCTGTCCTTAAACAGTAGCGGTGACAATGGATCGCCTTGACGGACTTCCACCGAACCGCCACTTCTCAGAAACTTGACCGGCCACTGATATTACCGTGGAAGCCTTGCTGTACGCCTTCATCACATACTCCATGAATGGACCACATCTAGAATTGCCGTGTGGTTCTGTGAAAACATGCCCCGATTCTTAGAGCCAATCCTTATCCCGAAGTTACGGATCCAATTTGCCAACTTCATTTACCGACATTATTCTATCGACTAGAGGCTCTTCACCTTGGAGACCTGCTGCGGATATAGGTACGAACTGGCCCGACGTCTCCACGTGGCCATAACTTAGCGGAATGAAATTTACATTAAAACTACAGGTAACTTCACCAACTTCACTCAAAATTCACTTTCTTGGATTGATAGTAGGTTTTTCCTTATCATTTTAAACAGATTCCAGTCAAAATCGGCTTCTTCGACTCATATCGTACCTAAAACCGCATCAAAACTGCAAATATCAGTTTAAACTATCATTTTTTGATACAAACAGTTATATATTCATGTCAATATCTTTCAAATTCTAGTCAAAATCGGCGTCTTTGGGCATTTTAGTAACGAAAATCTTAATAAACTATTAGATTTCGACGTAAGGCAACATTTCTGAGTCAAATAATTGCCGATTTCGATAAAATCTTAGACAGAATATGCTTTTTCGCCTCTTATTGTACCCAAATCTACCTTAGAAATGCAGATATATACTTAAAACACCTTCTTTTGGGACAAAAAATTGGTTTTCGCCCTTGATTTACGGAAGATTATAGCCAAAACATGCATTTTCATAACTTAGCGAACTGAAATCTACATTAAAACTGCAGATAACTACTTAAAAATTCACTTCCTTGAATTGATAATAGGTTTTTCTTTGTCATTTTAAACAGATTCCAGTCAAAATCGGTTTCTTCGATTCATATCGGATCTAAAACCGCAACAAAACTGCAAATATCAGTTTAAACTATCATTTTTTGATACAAACAGTTATATATTCATGTCAATATCTTTCAAATTCTAGTCAAAATCCGCGTCTTTGGGCATTTTAGTAACGAAAACCTTAATAAACTATTAGATTTCGACGTAAGGCAACCTTTCTGAGTCAAATAGTTGCCGATTTCGATAAAATCTTAGTCAGAATCTGCTTTTTCGCCTCTTATTGTACCCAAATCTACCTTAGAAATGCAGATACATACTTAAAACACCTTCTTTTGGGACAAATAATTGGTTTTCGCCCTTGATTTACGGAAGATTATAGCCAAAACATGCATTTTCATAACTTAGCGAACTGAAGTCTACATTAAAACTGCAGATAACTACTTAAAAATTCATTTCCTTGAATTGATAATAGGTTTTTCTTTGTCATTTTAAACAGATTCCAGTTAAAATCGGCTTCTTCGATTCATATCGTATCTAAAACCGCATCAAAACTGCAAATATCAGTTTAAACTATCATTTTTTGATACAAACAGTTATATATTCATGTCAATATCTTTAAAAATTCTAGTCAAAACCGGCGTCTTTGGGCATTTTAGTAACGAAAACCTTAATAAACTATTAGATTTCGACGTAAGGCAACCTTTCTGAGTCAAATAGTTGCCGATTTCGATAAAATCTTAGTCAGAATCTGCTTTTTCGCCTCTTATTGTACCCAAATCTACCTTAGAAATGCAGATATATACTTAAAACACCTTCTTTTGGGATAAATAATTGGTTTTCGCCCTTGATTTACGGAAGATTATAGCCAAAACGTGCATTTTCATAACTTAGCGAACTGAAATCTACATTAAAACTGCAGATAACTACTTAAAAATTCACTTCCTTGAATTGATAATAGGTTTTTCTTTGTCATTTTAAACAGATTCCAGTCAAAATCGGCTTCTTCGATTCATATCGTATTTAAAACCGCATCAAAACTGCAAATATCAGTTTAAACTATCATTTTTTGATACAAACAGTTATATATTCATGTCAATATCTTTCAAATTCTACTCAAAATCGGTGTCTTTGGGCATTTTAGTAACGAAAACCTTAATAAACTATTAGATTTCGACATAAGGCAACCTTTCTGAGTCAAATACTTGCCGATTTCGATCAAATCTTAGTCAGAATCTGCTTTTTCGCCTCTTATTGTACCCAAATCTACCTTAGAAATGCAGATATATACTTAAAACACCTTCTTTTGGGACAAATAATTGGTTTTCGAACTTGATTTACGGAAGATTATAGCCAAAACATGCATTTTCATAACTTAGCGAACTGAAATCTACATTAAAACTGCAGATAACTACTTAAAAATTCACTTCCTTAAATTGATAATAGGTTTTTCTTTGTCATTTTAAACAGATTCCAGTCAAAATCGGCTTCTTCGATTCATATCGTATCTAAAACAGCTTCAAAACTGCAAATATCACTTTAAACTATCATTTTTTGATACAAACAGTTACATATTCATGTCAATATCTTTCAAATTCTAGTCAAAATCGGCGTCTTTGGGCATTTTAGTAACGAAAACCTTAATAAACTATTAGATTTCGACGTAAGGCAACCTTTCTGAGTCAAATAGTTGCCGATTTCGATAAAATCTTACTCAGAATCTGCTTTTTCGCCTCTTATTGTACCCAAATCTAAATTAGAAATGCAGATATATACTTAAAACACCTTCTTTTGGGACAAGTAATTGGTTTTCGCCCTTGATTTACGGAAGATTATAGCCAAAACATGCATTTTCATAACTTAGCGAACTGAAATCTGCATTAAAACTGCAGATAACTACTTAAAAATTCACTTCCTTGAATTGATAATAGGTTTTTCTTTGTCATTTTAAACAGATTCCAGTCAAAATCGGCTTCTTCGATTCATATCGTATCTAAAACCGCATCAAAACTGCAAATATCAGTTTAAACTATCATTTTTTGATACAAACAGTTATATATTCATGTCAATATCTTTCAAATTCTAGTCAAAATCGGCGTCTTTGGGCATTTTATGCATGTTTTGGCTATAATCTTCCGAAAATCAAGGGCGAAAACCAATTATTTGTCCCAAAAGAAGGTGTTTTAAGTATATATCTGCATTTCTAAGGTAGATTTGGGTACAATAAAAGGCGAAAAAGCAGATTCTGACTAAGATTTTATCGAAATCGGCAACTATTTGACCATTTGACTATTTGATTAAGGTTTTCGTTACTAAAATGCCCAAAGACGCCGATTTTGACTAGAATTTGAAAGATATTGACATGAATATATAACTGTTTGTATCAAAAAATGATAGTTTAAACTGATATTTGCAGTTTTGATGCGGTTTTAGATACGACATGAATCGAAGAAGCCGATTTTGACTGGAATCTGTTTAAAATGACAAAGAAAAACCTATTATCAATTCAAGGAAGTGAATTTTTAAGTAGTTATCTGCAGTTTTAATGTCGATTTCAGTTCGCTAAGTTATGAAAATGCATGTTTTGGCTATAATCTTCCGTAAATCAAGGGCGAAAACCAATTATTTGTCCCAAAAGAAGGTGTTTTAAGTATATATCTGCATTTCTAAGGTAGATTTGGGTACAATAAGAGGCGAAAAAGCAGATTCTGACTAAGATTTTATCGAAATCGGCAACTATTTCGATATCGAAATCTAATAGTTTATTAAGATTTTCGTAACTAAAATGCCCAAAGACGCCTATTTTGACTAGAATTTGAAAGATACTGACATGAATATATAACTGTTTGTATCAAAAAATGATAGTTTAAACTGATATTTGCAGTTTTGATGCGGTTTTAGGTACGATATGTGTCGAAGAAGCCGATTTTGACTGGAATCTGTTTAAAATGACAAAGAAAAACCTATTATCAATTGAAGGAAGTGAATTTTTAAGTAGTTATCTACAGTTTTAATGTAGATTTCAGTTCGCTAAGTTATGAAAATTCATGTTTTGGCTATAATCTTCCGTAAATCAAGGGCGAAAACCAATTATTTGTCCCAAAAGAAGGTGTTTTAACTATATATCTGCATTTCTAAGGTAGATTTGGGTACAATAAGAGGCGAAAAAGCAGATTCTGACTAAGATTTTATCGAAATCGGCAACTATTTGACTCAGAAAGGTTGTCTTACGTCGAAATCTAATAGTTTATTAAGGTTTTCGTTACTAAAATGCCAAAGACGCCGATTTTGACTAGAATTTGAAAGATATTGATATGAATATATAACTGTTTGTATCAAAAATGATAGTTTAAACTGATATTTGCAGTTTTGATGCGGTTTTAGGTACGATATGGGTCGAAGAAGCCGATTTTGACTGGAATCTGTTTAAAATGACAAAGAAAAACCTATTATCAATTCAAGGAAGTGAATTGTTAAGTAGTTATCTGCAGTTTTAATGTAGATTTGGGTACAATAAGAGGCAAAAAAGCAGATTCTGACTAAGATTGTACCCAAATCTACCTTAGAAATGCAGATATATACTTAAAACGCCTTCTTTTGGGACAAATAATTGGTTTTCGCGTTTGATTTACGGAAGATTATAGCCAAAACATGCATTTTCATAACTTAGCGAACTGAAATCTACATTAAAACTGCAGATAACTACTTAAAAATTCACTTCCTTAAATTGATAATAGGTTTTTCTTTGTCATTTTAAACAGATTCCAGTCAAAATCGGCTTCTTCGATTCATATCGTATCTAAAACCGGATCAAAACTGCAAATATCAGTTCAAACTATCATTTTTTGATACAAACAGTTATATATTCATGTCAATATCTTTCAAATTCCAGTCAAAATCGGCGTCTTTGGGCATTTTAGTAACGAAAAAATTAATAAACCTTTCTGAGTCAAATAGTTGCCGATTTCGATAAAATCTTAGTCAGAATCTGCTTTTTCGCCTCTTATTGTACCCAAATCTACCTTAGAAATGCAGATATATACTTAAAACACCTTCTTTTGGGACAAATAATTGGTTTTCGCCCTTGATTTACGGAAGATTATAGCCAAAACATGCATTTTCATAACTTAGCGAACTGAAATCTACATTAAAACTGCAGATAACTACTTAAAAATTCACTTCCTTGAATTGATTATAGGTTTTTCTTTGTCATTTTAAACAGATTCCAGTCAAAATCGGCTTCTTCGATTCATATCGTATCTAAAACCGCATCAAAACTGCAAATATCAGTTTAAACTATCATTTTTTGATACAAACAGTTATATATTCATGTCAATATCTTTCAAATTCTAGTCAAAATCGGCGTCTTTGGGCATTTTAGTAGCGAAAACCTTAATAAACTATTAGATTTCGACGTAAGGCAACCTTTTTGAGTCAAATAGTTGCCGATTTCGATAAAATCTTAGTCAGAATCTGCTTTTTCGCCTCTTATTGTACCCAAATCTACCTTAGAAATGCAGATATATACTTAAAACACCTTCTTTTGGGACAAATAATTGGTTTTCGCCCTTGATTTACGGAAGATTATAGCCAAAACATGCATTTTCATAACTTAGCGAACTGAAATCTACATTAAAACTGCAGATAACTACTTAAAAATTCACTTCCTTGAATTGATAATAGGTTTTTCTTTGTCATTTTAAACAGATTCCAGTCAAAATCGGCTTCTTCGATTCATATCGTATCTAAAACCGGATCAAAACTGCAAATATCAGTTCAAACTATCATTTTTTGATACAAACAGTTATATATTCATGTCAATATCTTTCAAATTCCAGTCAAAATCGGCGTCTTTGGGCATTTTAGTAACGAAAAAATTAATAAACTAATAGATTTCGACGTAAGGCAACCTTTCTGAGTCAAATAGTTGCCGATTTCGATAAAATCTTAGTCAGAATCTGCTTTTTCGCCTCTTATTGTACCCAAATCTACCTTAGAAATGCAGATAAATACTTAAAACACCTTCTTTTGGGACAAATAATTGGTTTTCGCCCTTGATTTACGGAAGATTATAGCCAAAACATGCATTTTCATAACTTAGCGAACTGAAATCTACATTAAAACTGCAGATAACTACTTAAAAATTCACTTCCTTGAATTGATAATAGGTTTTTCTTTGTCATTTTAAACAGATTCCAGTCAAAATCGGCTTCTTCGATTTATATCGTATCTAAAACCGCATCAAAACTGCAAATATCAGTTTAAACTATCATTTTTTGATACAAACAGTTATATATTCATGTCAATATCTTTCAAATTCTAGTCAAAATCGGCGTCTTTGGGCATTTTAGTAACGAAAACCTTAATAAACTATTAGATTTCGACGTAAGGCAACGTTTCTGAGTCAAATAGTTGCCGATTTCGATAAAATCTTAGTCAGAATCTGCTTTTTCGCCTCTTATTGTACCCAAATCTACCTTAGAAATGCAGATATATACTTAAAACACCTTCTTTTGGGACAAATAATTGGTTTTCGCCCTTGATTTACGGAAGATTATAGCCAAAACATGCATTTTCATAACTTAGCGAACTGAAATCTACATTAAAACTGCAGATAACTACTTAAAAATTCACTTCCTTGAATTGATTATAGGTTTTTCTTTGTCATTTTAAACAGATTCCAGTCAAAATCGGCTTCTTCGATTCATATCGTATCTAAAACCGCATCAAAACTGCAAATATCAGTTTAAACTATCATTTTTTGATACAAACAGTTATATATTCATGTCAATATCTTTCAAATTCTAGTCAAAATCGGCGTCTTTGGGCATTTTAGTAGCGAAAACCTTAATAAACTATTAGATTTCGACGTAAGGCAACCTTTTTGAGTCAAATAGTTGCCGATTTCGATAAAATCTTAGTCAGAATCTGCTTTTTCGCCTCTTATTGTACCCAAATCTACCTTAGAAATGCAGATATATACTTAAAACACCTTCTTTTGGGACAAATAATTGGTTTTCGCCCTTGATTTACGGAAGATTATAGCCAAAACATGCATTTTCATAACTTAGCGAACTGAAATCTACATTAAAACTGCAGATAACTACTTAAAAATTCACTTCCTTGAATTGATTATAGGTTTTTCTTTGTCATTTTAAAAAGATTCCAGTCAAAATCGGCTTCTTCGATTCATATCGTATCTAAAACCGCATCAAAACTGCAAATATCAGTTTAAACTATCATTTTTTGATACAAACAGTTATATATTCATGTCAATATCTTTCAAATTCTAGTCAAAATCGGCGTCTTTGGGCATTTTAGTAGCGAAAACCTTAATAAAGTATTAGATTTCGACGTAAGGCAACCTTTTTGAGTCAAATAGTTGCCGATTTCGATAAAATCTTAGTCAGAATCTGCTTTTTCGCCTCTTATTGTACCCAAATCTACCTTAGAAATGCAGATATATACTTAAAACACCTTCTTTTGGGACAAATAATTGGTTTTCGCCCTTGATTTACGGAAGATTATAGCCAAAACCTGCATTTTCATAACTTAGCGAACTGAAATCTACATTAAAACTGCAGATAACTACTTAAAAATTCACTTCCTTGAATTGATAATAGGTTTTTCTTTGTCATTTTAAACAGATTCCAGTCAAAATCGGTTTCTTCGATTCATATCGTATCTAAAACCGCATCAAAACTGCAAATATCAGTTTAAACTATCATTTTTTGATACAAACAGTTAAATATTCATGTCAATATCTTTAAAAATTCTAGTCAAAACCGGCGTCTTTGGGCATTTTAGTAACGAAAACCTTAATAAACTATTAGATTTCGACGTAAGGCAACCTTTCTGAGTCAAATAGTTGCCGATTTCGATGAAATCTTAGTCAGAATCTGCTTTTTCGCCTCTTATTGTACCCAAATCTACCTTAGAAATGCAGATATATACTTAAAACACCTTCTTTTGGGATAAATAATTGGTTTTCGCCCTTGATTTACGGAAGATTATAGCCAAAACGTGCATTTTCATAACTTAGCGAACTGAAATCTACATTAAAACTGCAGATAACTACTTAAAAATTCACTTCCTTGAATTGATAATAGGTTTTTCTTTGTCATTTTAAACAGATTCCAGTCAAAATCGGCTTCTTCGATTCATATCGTATTTAAAACCGCATCAAAACTGCAAATATCAGTTTAAACTATCATTTTTTGATACAAACAGTTATATATTCATGTCAATATCTTTCAAATTCTAGTCAAAATCGGTGTCTTTGGGCATTTTAGTAACGAAAACCTTAATAAACTATTAGATTTCGACATAAGGCAACCTTTCTGAGTCAAATACTTGCCGATTTCGATAAAATCTTAGTCAGAATCTGCTTTTTCGCCTCTTGTTGTACCCAAATCTACCTTAGAAATGCAGATATATACTTAAAACACCTTTTTTGGGACAAATAATTGGTTTTCGAACTTGATTTACGGAAGATTATAGCCAAAACATGCATTTTCATAACTTAGCGAACTGAAATCTACATTAAAACTGCAGATAACTACTTAAAAATTCACTTCCTTAAATTGATAATAGGTTTTTCTTTGTCATTTTAAACAGATTCCAGTCAAAATCGGCTTCTTCGATTCATATCGTATCTAAAACAGCTTCAAAACTGCAAATATCAGTTTAAACTATCATTTTTTGATACAAACAGTTACATATTCATGTCAATATCTTTCAAATTCTAGTCAAAATCGGCGTCTTTGGGCATTTTAGTAACGAAAACCTTAATAAACTATTAGATTTCGACGTAAGGCAACCTTTCTGAGTCAAATAGTTGCCGATTTCGATAAAATCTTAGTCAGAATCTGCTTTTTCGCCTCTTATTGTACCCAAATCTAAATTAGAAATGCAGATATATACTTAAAACACCTTCTTTTGGGACAAGTAATTGGTTTTCGCCCTTGATTTACGGAAGATTATAGCCAAAACATGCATTTTCATAACTTAGCGAACTGAAATCTGCATTAAAACTGCAGATAACTACTTAAAAATTCACTTCCTTGAATTGATAATAGGTTTTTCTTTGTCATTTTAAACAGATTCCAGTCAAAATCGGCTTCTTCGATTCATATCGTATCTAAAACCGCATCAAAACTGCAAATATCAGTTTAAACTATCATTTTTTTATCTTTATCTTTCAAATTCTAGTCAAAATCGGCGTCTTTGGGCATTTTATGCATGTTTTGGCTATAATCTTCCGAAAATCAAGGGCGAAAACCAATTATTTGTCCCAAAAGAAGGTGTTTTAAGTATATATCTGCATTTCTAAGGTAGATTTGGGTACAATAAAAGGCGAAAAAGCAGATTCTGACTAAGATTTTATCGAAATCGGCAACTATTTGACTATTTGACTATTTGATTAAGGTTTTCGTTACTAAAATGCCCAAAGACGCCGATTTTGACTAGAATTTGAAAGATATTGACATGAATATATAACTGTTTGTATCAAAAAATGATAGTTTAAACTGATATTTGCAGTTTTGATGCGGTTTTAGATACGACATGAATCGAAGAAGCCGATTTTGACTGGAATCTGTTTAAAATGACAAAGAAAAACCTATTATCAATTCAAGGAAGTGAATTTTTAAGTAGTTATCTGCAGTTTTAATGTAGATTTCAGTTCGCTAAGTTATGAAAATGCATGTTTTGGCTATAATCTTCCGTAAATCAAGGGCGAAAACCAATTATTTGTCCCAAAAGAAGGTGTTTTAAGTATATATCTGCATTTCTAAGGTAGATTTGGGTACAATAAGAGGCGAAAAAGCAGATTCTGACTAAGATTTTATCGAAATCGGCAACTATTTCGATATCGAAATCTAATAGTTTATTAAGATTTTCGTTACTAAAATGCCCAAAGACGCCGATTTTGACTAGAATTTGAAAGATACTGACATGAATATATAACTGTTTGTATCAAAAAATGATAGTTTAAACTGATATTTGCAGTTTTGATGCGGTTTTAGGTACGATATGTGTCGAAGAAGCCGATTTTGACTGGAATCTGTTTAAAATGACAAAGAAAAACCTATTATCAATTCAAGGAAGTGAATTTTTAAGTAGTTATCTACAGTTTTAATGTAGATTTCAGTTCGCTAAGTTATGAAAATTCATGTTTTGGCTATAATCTTCCGTAAATCAAGGGCGAAAACCAATTATTTGTCCCAAAAGAAGGTGTTTTAACTATATATCTGCATTTCTAAGGTAGATTTGGGTACAATAAGAGGCGAAAAAGCAGATTCTGACTAAGATTGTACCCAAATCTACCTTAGAAATGCAGATATATACTTAAAACGCCTTCTTTTGGGACAAATAATTGGTTTTCGCGTTTGATTTACGGAAGATTATAGCCAAAACATGCATTTTCATAACTTAGCGAACTGAAATCTACATTAAAACTGCAGATAACTACTTAAAAATTCACTTCCTTGAATTGATAATAGGTTTTTCTTTGTCATTTTAAACAGATTCCAGTCAAAATCGGCTTCTTCGATTTATATCGTATCTAAAACCGCATCAAAACTGCAAATATCAGTTTAAACTATCATTTTTTGATACAAACAGTTATATATTCATGTCAATATCTTTCAAATTCTAGTCAAAATCGGCGTCTTTGGGCATTTTAGTAACGAAAACCTTAATAAACTATTAGATTTCGACGTAAGGCAACGTTTCTGAGTCAAATAGTTGCCGATTTCGATAAAATCTTAGTCAGAATCTGCTTTTTCGCCTCTTATTGTACCCAAATCTACCTTAGAAATGCAGATATATACTTAAAACACCTTCTTTTGGGACAAATAATTGGTTTTCGCCCTTGATTTACGGAAGATTATAGCCAAAACGTGCATTTTCATAACTTAGCGAACTGAAATCTACATTAAAACTGCAGATAACTACTTAAAAATTCACTTCCTTGAATTGATAATAGGTTTTTCTTTGTCATTTTAAACAGATTCCAGTCAAAATCGGCTTCTTCGATTCATATCGTATTTAAAACCGCATCAAAACTGCAAATATCAGTTTAAACTATCATTTTTTGATACAAACAGTTATATATTCATGTCAATATCTTTCAAATTCTAGTCAAAATCGGTGTCTTTGGGCATTTTAGTAACGAAAACCTTAATAAACTATTAGATTTCGACATAAGGCAACCTTTCTGAGTCAAATACTTGCCGATTTCGATAAAATCTTAGTCAGAATCTGCTTTTTCGCCTCTTGTTGTACCCAAATCTACCTTAGAAATGCAGATATATACTTAAAACACCTTTTTTGGGACAAATAATTGGTTTTCGAACTTGATTTACGGAAGATTATAGCCAAAACATGCATTTTCATAACTTAGCGAACTGAAATCTACATTAAAACTGCAGATAACTACTTAAAAATTCACTTCCTTAAATTGATAATAGGTTTTTCTTTGTCATTTTAAACAGATTCCAGTCAAAATCGGCTTCTTCGATTCATATCGTATCTAAAACAGCTTCAAAACTGCAAATATCAGTTTAAACTATCATTTTTTGATACAAACAGTTACATATTCATGTCAATATCTTTCAAATTCTAGTCAAAATCGGCGTCTTTGGGCATTTTAGTAACGAAAACCTTAATAAACTATTAGATTTCGACGTAAGGCAACCTTTCTGAGTCAAATAGTTGCCGATTTCGATAAAATCTTAGTCAGAATCTGCTTTTTCGCCTCTTATTGTACCCAAATCTAAATTAGAAATGCAGATATATACTTAAAACACCTTCTTTTGGGACAAGTAATTGGTTTTCGCCCTTGATTTACGGAAGATTATAGCCAAAACATGCATTTTCATTACTTAGCGAACTGAAATCTGCATTAAAACTGCAGATAACTACTTAAAAATTCACTTCCTTGAATTGATAATAGGTTTTTCTTTGTCATTTTAAACAGATTCCAGTCAAAATCGGCTTCTTCGATTCATATCGTATCTAAAACCGCATCAAAACTGCAAATATCAGTTTAAACTATCATTTTTTTATCTTTATCTTTCAAATTCTAGTCAAAATCGGCGTCTTTGGGCATTTTATGCATGTTTTGGCTATAATCTTCCGAAAATCAAGGGCGAAAACCAATTATTTGTCCCAAAAGAAGGTGTTTTAAGTATATATCTGCATTTCTAAGGTAGATTTGGGTACAATAAAAGGCGAAAAAGCAGATTCTGACTAAGATTTTATCGAAATCGGCAACTATTTGACTATTTGACTATTTGATTAAGGTTTTCGTTACTAAAATGCCCAAAGACGCCGATTTTGACTAGAATTTGAAAGATATTGACATGAATATATAACTGTTTGTATCAAAAAATGATAGTTTAAACTGATATTTGCAGTTTTGATGCGGTTTTAGATACGACATGAATCGAAGAAGCCGATTTTGACTGGAATCTGTTTAAAATGACAAAGAAAAACCTATTATCAATTCAAGGAAGTGAATTTTTAAGTAGTTATCTGCAGTTTTAATGTAGATTTCAGTTCGCTAAGTTATGAAAATGCATGTTTTGGCTATAATCTTCCGTAAATCAAGGGCGAAAACCAATTATTTGTCCCAAAAGAAGGTGTTTTAAGTATATATCTGCATTTCTAAGGTAGATTTGGGTACAATAAGAGGCGAAAAAGCAGATTCTGACTAAGATTTTATCGAAATCGGCAACTATTTCGATATCGAAATCTAATAGTTTATTAAGATTTTCGTTACTAAAATGCCCAAAGACGCCGATTTTGACTAGAATTTGAAAGATACTGACATGAATATATAACTGTTTGTATCAAAAAATGATAGTTTAAACTGATATTTGCAGTTTTGATGCGGTTTTAGGTACGATATGTGTCGAAGAAGCCGATTTTGACTGGAATCTGTTTAAAATGACAAAGAAAAACCTATTATCAATTCAAGGAAGTGAATTTTTAAGTAGTTATCTACAGTTTTAATGTAGATTTCAGTTCGCTAAGTTATGAAAATTCATGTTTTGGCTATAATCTTCCGTAAATCAAGGGCGAAAACCAATTATTTGTCCCAAAAGAAGGTGTTTTAACTATATATCTGCATTTCTAAGGTAGATTTGGGTACAATAAGAGGCGAAAAAGCAGATTCTGACTAAGATTGTACCCAAATCTACCTTAGAAATGCAGATATATACTTAAAACGCCTTCTTTTGGGACAAATAATTGGTTTTCGCGTTTGATTTACGGAAGATTATAGCCAAAACATGCATTTTCATAACTTAGCGAACTGAAATCTACATTAAAACTGCAGATAACTACTTAAAAATTCACTTCCTTGAATTGATAATAGGTTTTTCTTTGTCATTTTAAACAGATTCCAGTCAAAATCGGCTTCTTCGATTTATATCGTATCTAAAACCGCATCAAAACTGCAAATATCAGTTTAAACTATCATTTTTTGATACAAACAGTTATATATTCATGTCAATATCTTTCAAATTCTAGTCAAAATCGGCGTCTTTGGGCATTTTAGTAACGAAAACCTTAATAAACTATTAGATTTCGACGTAAGGCAACGTTTCTGAGTCAAATAGTTGCCGATTTCGATAAAATCTTAGTCAGAATCTGCTTTTTCGCCTCTTATTGTACCCAAATCTACCTTAGAAATGCAGATATATACTTAAAACACCTTCTTTTGGGACAAATAATTGGTTTTCGCCCTTGATTTACGGAAGATTATAGCCAAAACATGCATTTTCATAACTTAGCGAACTGAAATCTACATTAAAACTGCAGATAACTACTTAAAAATTCACTTCCTTGAATTGATTATAGGTTTTTCTTTGTCATTTTAAACAGATTCCAGTCAAAATCGGCTTCTTCGATTCATATCGTATCTAAAACCGCATCAAAACTGCAAATATCAGTTTAAACTATCATTTTTTGATACAAACAGTTATATATTCATGTCAATATCTTTCAAATTCTAGTCAAAATCGGCGTCTTTGGGCATTTTAGTAGCGAAAACCTTAATAAACTATTAGATTTCGACGTAAGGCAACCTTTTTGAGTCAAATAGTTGCCGATTTCGATAAAATCTTAGTCAGAATCTGCTTTTTCGCCTCTTATTGTAACCAAATCTACCTTAGAAATGCAGATATATACTTAAAACACCTTCTTTTGGGACAAATAATTGGTTTTCGCCCTTGATTTACGGAAGATTATAGCCAAAACATGCATTTTCATAACTTAGCGAACTGAAATCTACATTAAAACTGCAGATAACTACTTAAAAATTCACTTCCTTGAATTGATAATAGGTTTTTCTTTGTCATTTTAAACAGATTCCAGTCAAAATCGGCTTCTTCGATTCATATCGTATCTAAAACCGGATCAAAACTGCAAATATCAGTTCAAACTATCATTTTTTGATACAAACAGTTATATATTCATGTCAATATCTTTCAAATTCCAGTCAAAATCGGCGTCTTTGGGCATTTTAGTAACGAAAAAATTAATAAACTAATAGATTTCGACGTAAGGCAACCTTTCTGAGTCAAATAGTTGCCGATTTCGATAAAATCTTAGTCAGAATCTGCTTTTTCGCCTCTTATTGTACCCAAATCTACCTTAGAAATGCAGATATATACTTAAAACACCTTCTTTTGGGACAAATAATTGGTTTTCGCCCTTGATTTACGGAAGATTATAGCCAAAACATGCATTTTCATAACTTAGCGAACTGAAATCTACATTAAAACTGCAGATAACTACTTAAAAATTCACTTCCTTGAATTGATAATAGGTTTTTCTTTGTCATTTTAAACAGATTCCAGTCAAAATCGGCTTCTTCGATTTATATCGTATCTAAAACCGCATCAAAACTGCAAATATCAGTTTAAACTATCATTTTTTGATACAAACAGTTATATATTCATGTCAATATCTTTCAAATTCTAGTCAAAATCGGCGTCTTTGGGCATTTTAGTAACGAAAACCTTAATAAACTATTAGATTTCGACGTAAGGCAACGTTTCTGAGTCAAATAGTTGCCGATTTCGATAAAATCTTAGTCAGAATCTGCTTTTTCGCCTCTTATTGTACCCAAATCTACCTTAGAAATGCAGATATATACTTAAAACACCTTCTTTTGGGACAAATAATTGGTTTTCGCCCTTGATTTACGGAAGATTATAGCCAAAACATGCATTTTCATAACTTAGCGAACTGAAATCTACATTAAAACTGCAGATAACTACTTAAAAATTCACTTCCTTGAATTGATTATAGGTTTTTCTTTGTCATTTTAAACAGATTCCAGTCAAAATCGGCTTCTTCGATTCATATCGTATCTAAAACCGCATCAAAACTGCAAATATCAGTTTAAACTATCATTTTTTGATACAAACAGTTATATATTCATGTCAATATCTTTCAAATTCTAGTCAAAATCGGCGTCTTTGGGCATTTTAGTAGCGAAAACCTTAATACACTATTAGATTTCGACGTAAGGCAACCTTTTTGAGTCAAATAGTTGCCGATTTCGATAAAATCTTAGTCAGAATCTGCTTTTTCGCCTCTTATTGTACCCAAATCTACCTTAGAAATGCAGATATATACTTAAAACACCTTCTTTTGGGACAAATAATTGGTTTTCGCCCTTGATTTACGGAAGATTATAGCCAAAACATGCATTTTCATAACTTAGCGAACTGAAATCTACATTAAAACTGCAGATAACTACTTAAAAATTCACTTCCTTGAATTGATTATAGGTTTTTCTTTGTCATTTTAAACAGATTCCAGTCAAAATCGGCTTCTTCGATTCATATCGTATCTAAAACCGCATCAAAACTGCAAATATCAGTTTAAACTATCATTTTTTGATACAAACAGTTATATATTCATGTCAATATCTTTCAAATTCTAGTCAAAATCGGCGTCTTTGGGCATTTTAGTAGCGAAAACCTTAATAAACTATTAGATTTCGACGTAAGGCAACCTTTTTGAGTCAAATAGTTGCCGATTTCGATAAAATCTTAGTCAGAATCTGCTTTTTCGCCTCTTATTGTACCCAAATCTACCTTAGAAATGCAGATATATACTTAAAACACCTTCTTTTGGGACAAATAATTGGTTTTCGCCCTTGATTTACGGAAGATTATAGCCAAAACCTGCATTTTCATAACTTAGCGAACTGAAATCTACATTAAAACTGCAGATAACTACTTAAAAATTCACTTCCTTGAATTGATAATAGGTTTTTCTTTGTCATTTTAAACAGATTCCAGTCAAAATCGGTTTCTTCGATTCATATCGTATCTAAAACCGCATCAAAACTGCAAATATCAGTTTAAACTATCATTTTTTGATACAAACAGTTATATATTCATGTCAATATCTTTTAAATTCTAGTCAAAATCGGCGTCTTTGGGCATTTTATGCATGTTTTGGCTATAATCTTCCGTAAATCAAGGGCAAAAAACCAATTATTTGTCCCAAAAGAAGGTGTTTTAAATATATATCTGCATTTCTAAGGTAGATTTGGGTACAATAAGAGGCGAAAAAGCAGATTCTGACTAAGATTTTATCGAAATCGGCAACTATTTGACTCAGAAAGGTTGCCTTACGTCGAAATCTAATAGTTTATTAAGGTTTTCGTTACTAAAATGCCCAAAGACGCCGATTTTGACTAGAATTTGAAAGATATTGACATGAATATATAACCGTTTGTATCAAAAAATGATAGCTTAAACTGATATTTGCAGTTTTGATGCGGTTTTAGATACGATATGAATCGAAGAAGCCGATTTTGACTGGAATCTGTTTAAAATAACAAAGAAAAACCTATTATCAATTCAAGGAAGTGAATTTTTAAGTAGTTATCTGCAGTTTTAATGTAGATTTCAGTTCGCCAAGTTATGAAAATGCATGTTTTGGCTATAATCTTAAGTAAATCAAGGGCGAAAACCAATTATTTGTCCCAAAAGAAGGTGTTTTAAGTATATATCTGCATTTCTAAGGTAGATTTGGGTACAATAAGAGGCGAAAAAGCAGATTCTGACTAAGATTTTATCGAAATCGGCAACTATTTGACTCAGTAAGGTTGCCTTACTTCGAAATCTAATTGTTTATTAAGGTTTTCGTTACTAAAATGTCCAAAGACGCCGATTTTGACTAGAATTTGAAAGATATTGACATGAATATATAACTGTTTGTATCAAAAAATGATAGTTTAAACTGATATTTGCAGTTTTGATGCGGTTTTAGATACGATATGAATCGAAGAAGCCGATTTTGACTGGAATCTGTTTAAAATGACAAAGAGAAACCTATTATCAATTCAAGGAAGTGAATTTTTAAGTAGTTATCTGCAGTTTTAATGTAGATTTCAGTTCGCTAAGTTATGAAAATGCATGTTTTGGCTATAATCTTCCGTAAATCAAGGGCGAAAACCAATTATTTGTCCCATAAGAAGGTGTTAAGGTAGATTTGGGTACAATAAGAGGCGAAAAAGCAGATTCTGACTAAGATTGTACCCAAATCTACCTTAGAAATGCAGATATATACTTAAAACGCCTTCTTTTGGGACAAATAATTGGTTTTCGCGTTTGATTTACGGAAGATTATAGCCAAAACATGCATTTTCATAACTTAGCGAACTGAAATCTACATTAAAACTGCAGATAACTACTTAAAAATTCACTTCCTTAAATTGATAATAGGTTTTTCTTTGTCATTTTAAACAGATTCCAGTCAAAATCGGCTTCTTCGATTCATATCGTATCTAAAACCGGATCAAAACTGCAAATATCAGTTCAAACTATCATTTTTTGATACAAACAGTTATATATTCATGTCAATATCTTTCAAATTCCAGTCAAAATCGCCGTCTTTGGGCATTTTAGTAACGAAAACCTTAATAAACTAATAGATTTCGACGTAAGGCAACCTTTCTGAGTCAAATAGTTGGAGATTTCGATAAAATCTTAGTCAGAATCTGCTTTTTCGACTCTTATTGTACCCAAATCTACCTTAGAAATGCAGATATATACTTAAAACACCTTCTTTTGGGACAAATAATTGGTTTTCGCCCTTGATTTACGGAAGATTATAGCCAAAACATGCATTTTCATAACTTAGCGAACTGAAATCTACATTAAAACTGCAGATAACTACTTAAAAATTCACTTCCTTGAATTGATAATAGGTTTTTCTTTGTCATTTTAAACAGATTCCAGTCAAAATCGGCTTCTTCGATTCATATCGTATCTAAAACCGCATCAAAACTGCAAATATCAGTTTAAACTATCATTTTTTGATACAAACAGTTATATATTCATGTCAATATCTTTCAAATTCTAGTCAAAATCGGCGTCTTTGGGCATTTTAGTAACGAAAACCTTAATAAACTATTAGATTTCGACGTAAGGCAACCTTTCTGAGTCAAATAGTTGCCGATTTCGATAAAATCTTTGTCAGAATCTGCTTTTTCGCCTCTTATTGTACCCAAATCTACCTTAGAAATGCAGATATATACTTAAAACACCTTCTTTTGGAACAAATAATTGGTTTTCGCCCTTGATTTACGGAAGATTATAGCCAAAACATGCATTTTCATAACTTAGCGAACTGAAATCTACATTAAAACTGCAGATAACTACTTAAAAATTCACTTCCTTGAATTGATTATAGGTTTTTCTTTGTCATTTTAAACAGATTCCAGTCAAAATCGGCTTCTTCGATTCATATCGTATCTAAAACCGCATCAAAACTGCAAATATCAGTTTAAACTATCATTTTTTGATACAAACAGTTATATATTCATGTCAATATCTTTCAAATTCTAGTCAAAATCGGCGTCTTTGGGCATTTTAGTAGCGAAAACCTTAATAAACTATTAGATTTCGAAGTAAGGCAACCTTTTTGAGTCAAATAGTTGCCGATTTCGATAAAGTCTTAGTCAGAATCTGCTTTTTCGCCTCTTATTGTACCCAAATCTACCTTAGAAATGCAGATATATACTTAAAACACCTTCTTTTGGGACAAATAATTGGTTTTCGCCCTTGATTTACGGAAGATTATAGCCAAAACCTGCATTTTCATAACTTAGCGAACTGAAATCTACAATAAAACTGCAGATAACTACTTAAAAATTCACTTCCTTGAATTGATAATAGGTTTTTCTTTGTCATTTTAAACAGATTCCAGTCAAAATCGGCTTCTTCGATTCATATCGTATCTAAAACCGCATCAAAACTGCAAATATCAGTTTAAACTATCACTTTTTGATACAAACAGTTATATATTCATGTCAATATCTTTCAAATTCTAGTCAAAATCGGCGTCTTTGGGCATTTTAGTAACGAAAATCTTAATAACTATTAGATTTCGACGTAAGGCAACCTTTCTGAGTCAAATAGTTGCCGATTTCGATAAAATCTTAGTCAGAATCTGCTTTTTCGCCTCTTATTGTACCCAAATCTACCTTAGAAATGCAGATATATACTTAAAACACCTTCTTTTGGAACAAATAATTGGTTTTCGCCCTTGATTTACGGAAGATTATAGCCAAAACATGCATTTTCATAACTTAGCGAACTGAAATCTATATTAAAACTGCAGATAACTACTTAAAAATTCACTTCCTTGAATTGATTATAGGTTTTTCTTTGTCATTTTAAACAGATTCCAGTCAAAATCGGCTTCTTCGATTCATATCGTATCTAAAACCGCATCAAAACTGCAAATATCAGTTTAAACTATCATTTTTTGATACAAACAGTTATATATTCATGTCAATATCTTTCAAATTCTAGTCAAAATCGGCGTCTTTGGGCATTTTAGTAGCGAAAACCTTAATAAACTATTAGATTTCGACGTAAGGCAACCTTTTTGAGTCAAATAGTTGCCGATTTCGATAAAATCTTAGTCAGAATCTGCTTTTTCGCCTCTTATTGTACCCAAATCTACCTTAGAAATGCAGATATATACTTAAAACACCTTCTTTTGGGACAAATAATTGGTTTTCGCCCTTGATTTACGGAAGATTATAGCCAAAACCTGCATTTTCATAACTTAGCGAACTGAAATCTACATTAAAACTGCAGATAACTACTTAAAAATTCACTTCCTTGAATTGATAATAGGTTTTTCTTTGTCATTTTAAACAGATTCCAGTCAAAATCGGTTTCTTCGATTCATATCGTATCTAAAACCGCATCAAAACTGCAAATATCAGTTTAAACTATCATTTTTTGATACAAACAGTTATATATTCATGTCAATATCTTTTAAATTCTAGTCAAAATCGGCGTCTTTGGGCATTTTATGCATGTTTTGGCTATAATATTCCGTAAATCAAGGGCGAAAACCAATTATTTGTCCCAAAAGAAGGTGTTTTAAGTATAAATCTGCATTTCTAAGGTAGATTTGGGTACAATAAGAGGCGAAAAAGCAGATTCTGACTAAGATTTTATCGAAATCGGCAACTATTTGACTCAGAAAGGTTGGCTTACGTTGAAATCTAATAGTTTATTAAGGTTTTCGTTACTAAAATGCCCAAAGACGCCGATTTTGACTAGAATTTGAAAGATATTGACATGAATATATAACTGTTTGTATCAAAAAATGATAGTTTAAACTGATATTTGCAGTTTTGATGCGGTTTTAGATACGATATGAATCGAAGAAGCCGATTTTGACTGGAATCTGTTTAAAATGACAAAGAGAAACCTATTATCAATTCAAGGAAGTGAATTTTTAAGTAGTTATCTGCAGTTTTAATGTAGATTTCAGTTCGCTAAGTTATGAAAATGCATGTTTTGGCTATAATCTTCCGTAAATCAAGGGCGAAAACCAATTATTTGTCCCATAAGAAGGTGTTAAGGTAGATTTGGGTACAATAAGAGGCGAAAAAGCAGATTCTGACTAAGATTGTACCCAAATCTACCTAATTTTCATAACTTAGCGAACTGAAATCTACATTAAAACTGCATATAACTACTTAAAAATTCACTTCCTTGAATTGATAATAGGTTTTTCTTTGTCATTTTAAACAGATTCCAGTCAAAATCGGCTTCTTCGATTCATATCGTATCTAAAACCGCATCAAAACTACAAATATCAGTTTAAACTATCATTTTTTGATACAAACAGTTATATATTCACGTCAATATCTTTCAAATTCTAGTCAAAATCGGCGTCTTTGGGCATTTTAGTAACGAAAACCTTAATAAACTAGATTTCGACGTAAGACAACCATTCTGAGTCAAATAGTTGCCGATTTCGATAAAATCTTAGTCAGAATCTGCTTTTTCGCCTCTTATTGTACCCAAATCTACCTTAGAAATGCAGATATATACTTAAAACACCTTCTTTTGGGACAAATAATTGGTTTTCACCCTTGATTTACGGAAGATTATAGCCAAAACATGCATAAAATGCCCAAAGACGCCGATTTTGACTAGAATTTGAAAGATATTGACATGAATATATAACTGTTTGTATCAAAAAATGATAGTTTAAACTGATATTTGCAGTTTTGATGCCGTTTTAGATACGATATGAATCGAAGAAGCCGATTTTGACTAGAATCTGTTTAAAATGACAAAGAAAAACCTATTATCAATTCAAGGAAGTGAATTTTTAAGTAGTTATCTGCAGTTCTAATGTAGATTTCAGTTCGCTAAGTTATGAAAATGCATGTTTTGGCTATAATCTTCCATAAATCAAGGGCGAAAACCAATTATTTGTCCCAAAAGAAGGTGTTTTAAATATATATCTGCATTTCTAAGGTAGATTTGGGTACAAAAAGAGGCGAAAAAGCAGATTCTGACTAAGATTTTATCGAAATCGGCAACTATTTGACTCAGAAAGGTTGCCTTACGTCGAAATCTAATAGTTTATTAAGGTTTTCGTTACTAAAATGCCCAAAGACGCCGATTTTGACTAGAATTTGAAAGATATTGACATGAATATATAACTGTTTGTATCAAAAAATGATAGTTTAAACTGATATTTGCAGTTTTGATGCGGTTTTAGATACGATATGAATCGAAGAAGCCGATTTTGACTGAAATCTGTTTAAAATGACAAAGAAAAACCTATTATCAATTCAAGGAAGTGAATTTTTAAGTAGTTATCTGCAGTTCTAATGTAGATTTCAGTTCGCTAAGTTATGAAAATGCATGTTTTGGCTATAATCTTCCGTAAATCAAGGGCGAAAACCAATTATTTGTCCCAAAAGAAGGTGTTTTAAGTATATATCTGCATTTCTAAGGTAGATTTAGGTACAATAAGTGGCGAAAAAGCAGATTCTGACTAAGATTTTATCGAAGTCGGCAACTATTTGACTCAGAAAGGTTGCCTTACGTCGAAATCTAATAGTTTATTAAGGTTTTCGTTACTAAAATGCCCAAAGACGCCGATTTTGACTAGAATTTGAAAGATATTGACATGAATATATAACCGTTTGTATCAAAAAATGATAGTTTAAACTGATATTTGCAGTTTTGATGCGGTTTTAGATACGATATGAATCGAAGAAGCCGATTTTGACTGGAATCTGTTTAAAATAACAAAGAAAAACCTATTATCAATTCAAGGAAGTGAATTTTTAAGTAGTTATCTGCAGTTTTAATGTAGATTTCAGTTCGCCAAGTTATGAAAATGCATGTTTTGGCTATAATCTTCCGTAAATCAAGGGCGAAAACCAATTATTTGTCCCAAAAGAAGGTGTTTTAAGTATATATCTGCATTTCTAAGGTAGATTTGTTTACAATAAGAGGCGAAAAAGCAGATTCTGACTTAGATTTTATCGAAATCGGCAACTATTTGACTCAGAAAGGTTGCCTTACTTCGAAATCTAATAGTTTATTAAGGTTTTCGTTACTAAAATGTCCAAAGACGCCGATTTTGACTAGAATTTGAAAGATATTGACATGAATATATAACTGTTTGTATCAAAAAATGATAGTTTAAACTTATATTTGCAGTTTTGATGCGGTTTTAGATACGATATGAATCGAAGAAGCCGATTTTGACTGGAATCTGTTTAAAATGACAAAGAGAAACCTATTATCAATTCAAGGAAGTGAATTTTTAAGTAGTTATCTGCAGTTTTAATGTAGATTTCAGTTCGCTAAGTTATGAAAATGCATGTTTTGGCTATAATCTTCCGTAAATCAAGGGCGAAAACCAATTATTTGTCCCATAAGAAGGTGTTAAGGTAGATTTGGGTACAATAAGAGGCGAAAAAGCAGATTCTGACTAAGATTGTACCCAAATCTACCTAATTTTCATAACTTAGCGAACTGAAATCTACATTAAAACTGCATATAACTACTTAAAAATTCACTTCCTTGAATTGATAATAGGTTTTTCTTTGTCATTTTAAACAGATTCCAGTCAAAATCGGCTTCTTCGATTCATATCGTATCTAAAACCGCATCAAAACTGCAAATATCAGTTTAAACTATCATTTTTTGATACAAACAGTTATATATTCATGTCAATATCTTTCAAATTCTAGTCAAAATCGGCGTCTTTGGGCATTTTAGTAACGAAAACCTTAATAAACTAGATTTCGACGTAAGACAACCATTCTGTGTCAAATAGTTGCCGATTTCGATAAAATCTTAGTCAGAATCTGCTTTTTCGCCTCTTGTTGTACCCAAATCTACCTTAGAAATGCAGATATATACTTAAAACACCTTCTTTTGGGACAAATAATTGGTTTTCACCCTTGATTTACGGAAGATTATAGCCAAAACATGCATAAAATGCCCAAAGACGCCGATTTTGACTAGAATTTGAAAGATATTGACATGAATATATAACTGTTTGTATCAAAAAATGATAGTTTAAACTGATATTTGCAGTTTTGATGCCGTTTTAGATACGATATGAATCGAAGAAGCCGATTTTGACTAGAATCTGTTTAAAATGACAAGGAAAAACCTATTATCAATTCAAGGAAGTGAATTTTTAAGTAGTTATCTGCAGTTTTAATGTAGATTTCAGTTCGCTTAGTCATGAAAATGCATGTTTTGCCTATAATCTTCCATAAATCAAGGGCGAAAACCAATTATTTGTCCCAAAAGAAGGTGTTTTAAATATATATCTGCATTTCTAAGGTAGATTTGGGTACAATAAGAGGCGAAAAAGCAGATTCTGACTAAGATTTTATCGAAATCGGCAACTATTTGACTCAGAAAGGTTGCCTTACGTCGAAATCTAATAGTTTATTAAGGTTTTCGTTACTAAAATGCCCAAAGACGCCGATTTTGACTAGAATTTGAAAGATATTGACATGAATATATAACTGTTTGTATCAAAAAATGATAGTTTAAACTGATATTTGCAGTTTTGATGCGGTTTTAGATACGATATGAATCGAAGAAGCCGATTTTGACTGGAACCTGTTTAAAATGACAAAGAAAAACCTATTATCAATTCAAGGAAGTGAATTTTTAAGTAGTTATCTGCAGTTCTAATGTAGATTTCAGTTCGCTAAGTTATGAAAATGCATGTTTTGGCTATAATCTTCCGTAAATCAAGGGCGAAAACCAATTATTTGTCCCAAAAGAAGGTGTTTTAAGTATATATCTGCATTTCTAAGGTAGATTTAGGTACAATAAGTGGCGAAAAAGCAGATTCTGACTAAGATTTTATCGAAGTCGGCAACTATTTGACTCAGAAAGGTTGCCTTACGTCGAAATCTAATAGTTTATTAAGGTTTTCGTTACTAAAATGCCCAAAGACGCCGATTTTGACTAGAATTTGAAAGATATTGACATGAATATATAACCGTTTGTATCAAAAAATGATAGTTTAAACTGATATTTGCAGTTTTGATGCGGTTTTAGATACGATATGAATCGAAGAAGCCGATTTTGACTGGAATCTGTTTAAAATAACAAAGAAAAACCTATTATCAATTCAAGGAAGTGAATTTTTAAGTAGTTATCTGCAGTTTTAATGTAGATTTCAGTTCGCCAAGTTATGAAAATGCATGTTTTGGCTATAATCTTCCGTAAATCAAGGGCGAAAACCAATTATTTGTCCCAAAAGAAGGTGTTTTAAGTATATATCTGCATTTCTAAGGTAGATTTGTTTACAATAAGAGGCGAAAAAGCAGATTCTGACTTAGATTTTATCGAAATCGGCAACTATTTGACTCAGAAAGGTTGCCTTACTTCGAAATCTAATAGTTTATTAAGGTTTTCGTTACTAAAATGTCCAAAGACGCCGATTTTGACTAGAATTTGAAAGATATTGACATGAATATATAACTGTTTGTATCAAAAAATGATAGTTTAAACTTATATTTGCAGTTTTGATGCGGTTTTAGATACGATATGAATCGAAGAAGCCGATTTTGACTGGAATCTGTTTAAAATGACAAAGAGAAACCTATTATCAATTCAAGGAAGTGAATTTTTAAGTAGTTATCTGCAGTTTTAATGTAGATTTCAGTTCGCTAAGTTATGAAAATGCATGTTTTGGCTATAATCTTCCGTAAATCAAGGGCGAAAACCAATTATTTGTCCCATAAGAAGGTGTTAAGGTAGATTTGGGTACAATAAGAGGCGAAAAAGCAGATTCTGACTAAGATTGTACCCAAATCTACCTAATTTTCATAACTTAGCGAACTGAAATCTACATTAAAACTGCATATAACTACTTAAAAATTCACTTCCTTGAATTGATAATAGGTTTTTCTTTGTCATTTTAAACAGATTCCAGTCAAAATCGGCTTCTTCGATTCATATCGTATCTAAAACCGCATCAAAACTGCAAATATCAGTTTAAACTATCATTTTTTGATACAAACAGTTATATATTCATGTCAATATCTTTCAAATTCTAGTCAAAATCGGCGTCTTTGGGCATTTTAGTAACGAAAACCTTAATAAACTAGATTTCGACGTAAGACAACCATTCTGTGTCAAATAGTTGCCGATTTCGATAAAATCTTAGTCAGAATCTGCTTTTTCGCCTCTTATTGTACCCAAATCTACCTTAGAAATGCAGATATATACTTAAAACACCTTCTTTTGGGACAAATAATTGGTTTTCACCCTTGATTTACGGAAGATTATAGCCAAAACATGCATAAAATGCCCAAAGACGCCGATTTTGACTAGAATTTGAAAGATATTGACATGAATATATAACTGTTTGTATCAAAAAATGATAGTTTAAACTGATATTTGCAGTTTTGATGCCGTTTTAGATACGATATGAATCGAAGAAGCCGATTTTGACTAGAATCTGTTTAAAATGACAAGGAAAAACCTATTATCAATTCAAGGAAGTGAATTTTTAAGTAGTTATCTGCAGTTTTAATGTAGATTTCAGTTCGCTTAGTCATGAAAATGCATGTTTTGCCTATAATCTTCCATAAATCAAGGGCGAAAACCAATTATTTGTCCCAAAAGAAGGTGTTTTAAATATATATCTGCATTTCTAAGGTAGATTTGGGTACAATAAGAGGCGAAAAAGCAGATTCTGACTAAGATTTTATCGAAATCGGCAACTATTTGACTCAGAAAGGTTGCCTTACGTCGAAATCTAATAGTTTATTAAGGTTTTCGTTACTAAAATGCCCAAAGACGCCGATTTTGACTAGAATTTGAAAGATATTGACATGAATATATAACTGTTTGTATCAAAAAATGATAGTTTAAACTGATATTTGCAGTTTTGATGCGGTTTTAGATACGATATGAATCGAAGAAGCCGATTTTGACTGGAACCTGTTTAAAATGACAAAGAAAAACCTATTATCAATTCAAGGAAGTGAATTTTTAAGTAGTTATCTGCAGTTTTAATGTAGATTTCAGTTCGCTAAGTTATGAAAATGCGTGATTTGGCTATAATCTTCCGTAAATCAAGGGCGAAAACCAATTATTTGTCCCAAAAGAAGGTGTTTTAAGTATATATCTGCATTTCTAAGGTAAATTTGGGCACAATAAGAGGCAAAAAAGCAGATTCTGACTAAGATTGTACCCAAATCTACCTTAGAAATGCAGATATATACTTAAAACACCTTCTTTTGGGACAAATAATTGGTTTTCGCCCTTGATTTACGGAAGATTATAGCCAAAACATGCATTTTCATAACTTAGCGAACTGAAATCTACATTAAAACTGCAGATAACTACTTAAAAATTCACTTCCTTGAATTGATAATAGGTTTTTCTTTGTCATTTTAAACAGATTCCAGTCAAAATCGGCTTCTTCGATTCATATCGTATCTAAAACCGCATCAAAACGGCAAATATCAGTTTAAACTATCATTTTTTGATACAAACAGTTATATATTCATGTCAATATCTTTCAAATTCTAGTCAAAATCGGCGTCTTTGGGCATTTTAGTAACGAAAACCTTAATAAACTATTAGATTTCGACGTAAGGCAACCTTTCTGAGTCTAATAGTTGCCGATTTCGAAAAAATCTTAGTCAGAATCTGCTTTTTCGCCTCTTATTGTACCCAAATCTACCTTAGAAATGCAGATATATACTTAAAACACCTTCTTTTGGGACAAATAATTGGTTTTCGCCCTTGATTTACGGAAGATTATAGCCAAAACATGGATAAAATGCCCAAAGACGCCGATTTTGACTAGAATTTGAAAGATATTGACATGAATATATAACTGTTTGTATCAAAAAATGATAGTTTAAACTGATATTTGCAGTTTTGATGCGGTTTTAGATACGATATGAATCGAAGAAGCCGATTTTGACTAGAATCTGTTTAAAATGACAAAGAAAAACCTATTATCAATTCAAGGAAGTGAATTTTTAAGTAGTTATCTGCAGTTTTAATGTAGATTTCAGTTCGCTAAGTTATGAAAATGCACGTTTTGCCTATAATCTTCCATAAATCAAGGGCGAAAACCAATTATTTGTCCCAAAAGAAGGTGTTTTAAGTATATATCTGCATTTCTAAGGTAGATTTGGGTACAATAAGAGGCGAAAAAGCAGATTCTGACTAAGATTTTATCGAAATCGGCAACTATTTGACTCAGAAAGGTTGCCTTACGTCGAAATCTAATAGTTTATTAAGGTTTTCGTTAATAAAATGCCCAAAGACGCCGATTTTGACTAGAATTTGAAAGATATTGATATGAATATATAACTGTTTGTATCAAAAAATGATAGTTTAAACTGATATTTGCAGTTTTGATGCGGTTTTAGATACGATATGAATCGAAGAAGCCGATTTTGACTGGAATCTGTTTAAAATAACAAAGAAAAACCTATTATCAATTCAAGGAAGTGAATTTTTAAGTAGTTATCTGCAGTTTTAATGTAGATTTCAGTTCGCCAAGTTATGAAAATGCATGTTTTGGCTATAATCTTCCGTAAATCAAGGGCGAAAACCAATTATTTGTCCCAAAAGAAGGTGTTTTAAGTATATATCTGCATTTCTAAGGTAGATTTGTTTACAATAAGAGGCGAAAAAGCAGATTCTGACTTAGATTTTATCGAAATCGGCAACTATTTGACTCAGAAAGGTTGCCTTACTTCGAAATCTAATACTTTATTAAGGTTTTCGTTACTAAAATGTCCAAAGACGCCGATTTTGACTAGAATTTGAAAGATATTGACATGAATATATAACTGTTTGTATCAAAAAATGATAGTTTAAACTTATATTTGCAGTTTTGATGCGGTTTTAGATACGATATGAATCGAAGAAGCCGATTTTGACTGGAATCTGTTTAAAATGACAAAGAGAAACCTATTATCAATTCAAGGAAGTGAATTTTTAAGTAGTTATCTGCAGTTTTAATGTAGATTTCAGTTCGCTAAGTTATGAAAATGCATGTTTTGGCTATAATCTTCCGTAAATCAAGGGCGAAAACCAATTATTTGTCCCATAAGAAGGTGTTAAGGTAGATTTGGGTACAATAAGAGGCGAAAAAGCAGATTCTGACTAAGATTGTACCCAAATCTACCTAATTTTCATAACTTAGCGAACTGAAATCTACATTAAAACTGCATATAAATACTTAAAAATTCACTTCCTTGAATTGATAATAGGTTTTTCTTTGTCATTTTAAACAGATTCCAGTCAAAATCGGCTTCTTCGATTCATATCGTATCTAAAACCGCATCAAAACTGCAAATATCAGTTTAAACTATCATTTTTTGATACAAACAGTTATATATTCATGTCAATATCTTTCAAATTCTAGTCAAAATCGGCGTCTTTGGGCATTTTAGTAACGAAAACCTTAATAAACTAGATTTCGACGTAAGACAACCATTCTGTGTCAAATAGTTGCCGATTTCGATAAAATCTTAGTCAGAATCTGCTTTTTCGCCTCTTGTTGTACCCAAATCTACCTTAGAAATGCAGATATATACTTAAAACACCTTCTTTTGGGACAAATAATTGGTTTTCACCCTTGATTTACGGAAGATTATAGCCAAAACATGCATAAAATGCCCAAAGACGCCGATTTTGACTAGAATTTGAAAGATATTGACATGAATATATAACTGTTTGTATCAAAAAATGATAGTTTAAACTGATATTTGCAGTTTTGATGCCGTTTTAGATACGATATGAATCGAAGAAGCCGATTTTGACTAGAATCTGTTTAAAATGACAAGGAAAAACCTATTATCAATTCAAGGAAGTGAATTTTTAAGTAGTTATCTGCAGTTTTAATGTAGATTTCAGTTCGCTTAGTCATGAAAATGCATGTTTTGCCTATAATCTTCCATAAATCAAGGGCGAAAACCAATTATTTGTCCCAAAAGAAGGTGTTTTAAATATATATCTGCATTTCTAAGGTAGATTTGGGTACAATAAGAGGCGAAAAAGCAGATTCTGACTAAGATTTTATCGAAATCGGCAACTATTTGACTCAGAAAGGTTGCCTTACGTCGAAATCTAATAGTTTATTAAGGTTTTCGTTACTAAAATGCCCAAAGACGCCGATTTTGACTAGAATTTGAAAGATATTGACATGAATATATAACTGTTTGTATCAAAAAATGATAGTTTAAACTGATATTTGCAGTTTTGATGCGGTTTTAGATACGATATGAATCGAAGAAGCCGATTTTGACTGGAACCTGTTTAAAATGACAAAGAAAAACCTATTATCAATTCAAGGAAGTGAATTTTTAAGTAGTTATCTGCAGTTCTAATGTAGATTTCAGTTCGCTAAGTTATGAAAATGCATGTTTTGGCTATAATCTTCCGTAAATCAAGGGCGAAAACCAATTATTTGTCCCAAAAGAAGGTGTTTTAAGTATATATCTGCATTTCTAAGGTAGATTTAGGTACAATAAGTGGCGAAAAAGCAGATTCTGACTAAGATTTTATCGAAGTCGGCAACTATTTGACTCAGAAAGGTTGCCTTACGTCGAAATCTAATAGTTTATTAAGGTTTTCGTTACTAAAATGCCCAAAGACGCCGATTTTGACTAGAATTTGAAAGATATTGACATGAATATATAACCGTTTGTATCAAAAAATGATAGTTTAAACTGATATTTGCAGTTTTGATGCGGTTTTAGATACGATATGAATCGAAGAAGCCGATTTTGACTGGAATCTGTTTAAAATAACAAAGAAAAACCTATTATCAATTCAAGGAAGTGAATTTTTAAGTAGTTATCTGCAGTTTTAATGTAGATTTCAGTTCGCCAAGTTATGAAAATGCATGTTTTGGCTATAATCTTCCGTAAATCAAGGGCGAAAACCAATTATTTGTCCCAAAAGAAGGTGTTTTAAGTATATATCTGCATTTCTAAGGTAGATTTGTTTACAATAAGAGGCGAAAAAGCAGATTCTGACTTAGATTTTATCGAAATCGGCAACTATTTGACTCAGAAAGGTTGCCTTACTTCGAAATCTAATAGTTTATTAAGGTTTTCGTTACTAAAATGTCCAAAGACGCCGATTTTGACTAGAATTTGAAAGATATTGACATGAATATATAACTGTTTGTATCAAAAAATGATAGTTTAAACTTATATTTGCAGTTTTGATGCGGTTTTAGATACGATATGAATCGAAGAAGCCGATTTTGACTGGAATCTGTTTAAAATGACAAAGAGAAACCTATTATCAATTCAAGGAAGTGAATTTTTAAGTAGTTATCTGCAGTTTTAATGTAGATTTCAGTTCGCTAAGTTATGAAAATGCATGTTTTGGCTATAATCTTCCGTAAATCAAGGGCGAAAACCAATTATTTGTCCCATAAGAAGGTGTTAAGGTAGATTTGGGTACAATAAGAGGCGAAAAAGCAGATTCTGACTAAGATTGTACCCAAATCTACCTAATTTTCATAACTTAGCGAACTGAAATCTACATTAAAACTGCATATAACTACTTAAAAATTCACTTCCTTGAATTGATAATAGGTTTTTCTTTGTCATTTTAAACAGATTCCAGTCAAAATCGGCTTCTTCGATTCATATCGTATCTAAAACCGCATCAAAACTGCAAATATCAGTTTAAACTATCATTTTTTGATACAAACAGTTATATATTCATGTCAATATCTTTCAAATTCTAGTCAAAATCGGCGTCTTTGGGCATTTTAGTAACGAAAACCTTAATAAACTAGATTTCGACGTAAGACAACCATTCTGTGTCAAATAGTTGCCGATTTCGATAAAATCTTAGTCAGAATCTGCTTTTTCGCCTCTTATTGTACCCAAATCTACCTTAGAAATGCAGATATATACTTAAAACACCTTCTTTTGGGACAAATAATTGGTTTTCACCCTTGATTTACGGAAGATTATAGCCAAAACATGCATAAAATGCCCAAAGACGCCGATTTTGACTAGAATTTGAAAGATATTGACATGAATATATAACTGTTTGTATCAAAAAATGATAGTTTAAACTGATATTTGCAGTTTTGATGCCGTTTTAGATACGATATGAATCGAAGAAGCCGATTTTGACTAGAATCTGTTTAAAATGACAAGGAAAAACCTATTATCAATTCAAGGAAGTGAATTTTTAAGTAGTTATCTGCAGTTTTAATGTAGATTTCAGTTCGCTTAGTCATGAAAATGCATGTTTTGCCTATAATCTTCCATAAATCAAGGGCGAAAACCAATTATTTGTCCCAAAAGAAGGTGTTTTAAATATATATCTGCATTTCTAAGGTAGATTTGGGTACAATAAGAGGCGAAAAAGCAGATTCTGACTAAGATTTTATCGAAATCGGCAACTATTTGACTCAGAAAGGTTGCCTTACGTCGAAATCTAATAGTTTATTAAGGTTTTCGTTACTAAAATGCCCAAAGACGCCGATTTTGACTAGAATTTGAAAGATATTGACATGAATATATAACTGTTTGTATCAAAAAATGATAGTTTAAACTGATATTTGCAGTTTTGATGCGGTTTTAGATACGATATGAATCGAAGAAGCCGATTTTGACTGGAACCTGTTTAAAATGACAAAGAAAAACCTATTATCAATTCAAGGAAGTGAATTTTTAAGTAGTTATCTGCAGTTTTAATGTAGATTTCAGTTCGCTAAGTTATGAAAATGCGTGATTTGGCTATAATCTTCCGTAAATCAAGGGCGAAAACCAATTATTTGTCCCAAAAGAAGGTGTTTTAAGTATATATCTGCATTTCTAAGGTAAATTTGGGCACAATAAGAGGCAAAAAAGCAGATTCTGACTAAGATTGTACCCAAATCTACCTTAGAAATGCAGATATATACTTAAAACACCTTCTTTTGGGACAAATAATTGGTTTTCGCCCTTGATTTACGGAAGATTATAGCCAAAACATGCATTTTCATAACTTAGCGAACTGAAATCTACATTAAAACTGCAGATAACTACTTAAAAATTCACTTCCTTGAATTGATAATAGGTTTTTCTTTGTCATTTTAAACAGATTCCAGTCAAAATCGGCTTCTTCGATTCATATCGTATCTAAAACCGCATCAAAACGGCAAATATCAGTTTAAACTATCATTTTTTGATACAAACAGTTATATATTCATGTCAATATCTTTCAAATTCTAGTCAAAATCGGCGTCTTTGGGCATTTTAGTAACGAAAACCTTAATAAACTATTAGATTTCGACGTAAGGCAACCTTTCTGAGTCTAATAGTTGCCGATTTCGAAAAAATCTTAGTCAGAATCTGCTTTTTCGCCTCTTATTGTACCCAAATCTACCTTAGAAATGCAGATATATACTTAAAACACCTTCTTTTGGGACAAATAATTGGTTTTCGCCCTTGATTTACGGAAGATTATAGCCAAAACATGGATAAAATGCCCAAAGACGCCGATTTTGACTAGAATTTGAAAGATATTGACATGAATATATAACTGTTTGTATCAAAAAATGATAGTTTAAACTGATATTTGCAGTTTTGATGCGGTTTTAGATACGATATGAATCGAAGAAGCCGATTTTGACTAGAATCTGTTTAAAATGACAAAGAAAAACCTATTATCAATTCAAGGAAGTGAATTTTTAAGTAGTTATCTGCAGTTTTAATGTAGATTTCAGTTCGCTAAGTTATGAAAATGCACGTTTTGCCTATAATCTTCCATAAATCAAGGGCGAAAACCAATTATTTGTCCCAAAAGAAGGTGTTTTAAGTATATATCTGCATTTCTAAGGTAGATTTGGGTACAATAAGAGGCGAAAAAGCAGATTCTGACTAAGATTTTATCGAAATCGGCAACTATTTGACTCAGAAAGGTTGCCTTACGTCGAAATCTAATAGTTTATTAAGGTTTTCGTTACTAAAATGACTAGAATTTGAAAGATATTGACATGAATATATAACTGTTTGTATCAAAAAATGATAGTTTAAACTGATATTTGCAGTTTTGATGCCGTTTTAGATACGATATGAATCGAAGAATCCGATTTTGACTGGAATCTGTTTAAAATGACAAAGAAAAACCTATTATCAATTCAAGGAAGTGATTTTTTAAGTAGTTATCTGCAGCTTTAATGTAGATTTCAGTTCGCTAAGTTATGAAAATGCATGTTTTGGCTATAATCTTCCGTAAATCAAGGGCGAAAACCAATTATTTGTCCCAAAAGAATTTGTTTTAAGTATATATCTGCATTTCTAAGGTAGATTTGGGTACAATAAGAGGCGAAAAAGCAGATTCTGACTAAGATTTTATCGAAATCGGCAACTATTTGACTCAGAAAGGTTGCCTTACGTCGAAATCTAATAGTTTATTAAGGTTTTCGTTAATAAAATGCCCAAAGACGCCGATTTTGACTAGAATTTGAAAGATATTGATATGAATATATAACTGTTTGTATCAAAAAATGATAGTTTAAACTGATATTTGCAGTTTTGATGCGGTTTTAGGTACGATATGAGTCGAAAATGCCGATTTTGACTGGAATCTGTTTAAAATGACAAAGAAAAACCTATTATCAATTCAAGGAAGTGAATTTTTAAGTAGTTATCTGCAGTTTTAATGTAGATTTCAGTTCGCTAAGTTATGAAAATGTAACCTAACTAACCAATTATTTGTCCCAAAAGAAGGTGTTTTAAGTATATATCTGCATTTCTAAGGTAGATTTGGGTACAATAAGAGGCAAAAAAGCAGATTCTGACTAAGATTGTACCCAAATCTACCTTAGAAATGCAGATATATACTTAAAACACCTTCTTTTGGGACAAATAATTGGTTTTCGCCCTTGATTTACGGAAGATTATAGCCAAAACATGCATTTTCATAACTTAGCGAACTGAAATCTACATTAAAACTGCAGATAACTACTTAAAAGTTCACTTCCTTGAATTGATAATAGGTTTTTCTTTGTCATTTTAAACAGATTCCAGTCAAAATCGGCTTCTTCGATTCATATCGTATCTAAAACCGCATCAAAACTGCAAATATCAGTTTACACTATCATTTTTTGATACAAACAGTTATATATTCATGTCAATATCTTTTAAATTCTAGTCAGAATCGGCGTCTTTGGGCATTTTAGTAACGAAAACCTTAATAAACTATTAGATTTCGACGTAAGGCAACCTTTCTGAGTCAAATAGTTGCCGATTTCGATAAAATCTTAGTCAGAATCTGCTTTTTCGCCTCTTATTGTACCCAAATCTACCTTAGAAATGCAGATATATACTTAAAACACCTTCTTTTGGGACAAATAGTTGGTTTTCGCCCTTGATTTACGGAAGATTATAGCCAAAACATGCATTTTCATAACTTAGCGAACTGAAATCTACATTAAAACTGCAGATAACTACTTAAAAATTCACTTCCTTGAATTGATAATAGGTTTTTCTTTGTCATTTTAAACAGATTCCAGTCAAAATCGGCTTCTTCGATTCATATCGTATCTAAAACCGCATCAAAACTGCAAATATCAGTTTAAACTATCATTTTTTGATACAAACAGTTATATATTCATGTCAATATCTTTCAAATTCTAGTCAAAATCGGCGTCTTTGGGCATTTTAGTAACGAAAACCTTAATAAACTATTAGATTTCGACGTAAGGCAACCTTTCTGAGTCAAATAGTTGCCGATTTCGATAAAATCTTAGTCAGAATCTGCTTTTTCGCCTCTTATTGTAACCAAGTCTACCTTAGAAATGCAGATATATACTTAAAACACCTTCTTTTGGGACAAATAATTGGTTTTCGCCCTTGATTTATGGAAGATTATAGCCAAAACATGCATAAAATGCCCAAAGACGCCGATTTTGACTAGAATTTGAAAGATATTGACATGAATATATAACTGTTTGTATCAAAAAATGATAGTTTAAACTGATATTTGCAGTTTTGATGCGGTTTTAGATACGATATGAATCGAAGAAGCCGATTTTGACTAGAATCTGTTTAAAATGACAAAGAAAAACCTATTATCAATTCAAGGAAATGAATTTTTAAGTAGTTATCTGCATTTTGAATGTAGATTTCAGTTCGCTAAGTTATGAAAATGCATGTTATGCCTATAATCTTCCATAAATCAAGGGCGAAAACCTATTATTTGTCCCAAAAGAAGGTGTTTTAAGTATATATATGCATTTCTAAGGAAGATTTGGGTACAATAAGAGGCGAAAAAGCAGATTCTGACTAAGATTTTATCGAAATCGGCAACTATTTTACTCAGAAAGGTTGCCTTACGTCGAAATCTAATAGTTTATTAAGGTTTTCGTTACTAAAATGCCCAAAGACGCCGATTTTGACTAGAATTTGAAAGATATTGGCATGAATATATAACTGTTTGTATCAAAAAATGATAGTTTAAACTGATATTTGCAGTTTTGATGCGGTTTTAGATACGATATGAATCGAAGATGCCGATTTTGACTGGAACCTGTTTAAAATGACAAAGAAAAACCTATTATCAATTCAAGGAAGTGAATTTTTAAGTAGTTATCTGCAGTTTTAATGTAGATTTTAGTTCGCTAAGTTATGAAAATGCATGATTTGGCTATAATCTTCCGTAAATCAAGGGCGAAAACCAATTATTTGTCCCAAAAGAAGGTGTTTTAAATATATATCTGCATTTCTAAGGTAGATTTGGGCACAATAAGAGGCAAAAAAGCAGATTCTGACTAAGATTGTACCCAAATCTACCTTAGAAATGCAGATATATACTTAAAACACCTTCTTTTGGGACAAATAATTGGTTTTCGCCCTTGATTTACGGAAGATTATAGCCAAAACATGCATTTTCATAACTTAGCGAACTGAAATCTACATTAAAACTGCAGATAACTACTTAAAAGTTCACTTCCTTGAATTGATAATAGGTTTTTCTTTGTCATTTTAAACAGATTCCAGTCAAAATCGGCTTCTTCGATTCATATCGTATCTAAAACCGCATCAAAACTGCAAATATCAGTTTACACTATCATTTTTTGATACAAACAGTTATATATTCATGTCAATATCTTTTAAATTCTAGTCAAAATCGGCGTCTTTGGGCATTTTAGTAACGAAAACCTTAATAAACTATTAGATTTCGACGTAAGGCAACCTTTCTGAGTCAAATAGTTGCCGATTTCGATAAAATCTTAGTCAGAATCTGCTTTTTCGCCTCTTATTGTACCCAAATCTACCTTAGAAATGCAGATATATACTTAAAACACCTTCTTTTGGGACAAATAATTGGTTTTCGCCCTTGATTTACGGAAGATTATAGCCAAAACATGCATAAAATGCCCAAAGACGCCGATTTTGACTAGAATTTGAAAGATATTGACATGAATATATAACTGTTTGTATCAAAAAATGATAATTTAAACTGATATTTGCAGTTTTGATGCGGTTTTAGATACGATATGAATCGAAGAAGCCGATTTTGACTAGAATCTGTTTAAAATGACAAAGAAAAACCTATTATCAATTCCAGGAAGTGAATTTTTAAGTAGTTATCTGCATTTTGAATGTAGATTTCAGTTCGCTAAGTTATGAAAATGCATGTTATGCCTATAATCTTCCATAAATCAAGGGCGAAAACCAATTATTTGTCCCAAAAGAAGGTGTTTTAAGTATATATCTGCATTTCTAAGGAAGATTTGGGTACAATAAGAGGCGAAAAAGCAGATTCTGACTAAGATTTTATCGAAATCGGCAACTATTTGACTCAGAAAGGTTGCCTTACGTCGAAATCTAATAGTTTATTAAGGTTTTCGTTACTAAAATGCCCAAAGACGCCGATTTTGACTAGAATTTGAAAGATATTGACATGAATATATAACTGTTTGTATCAAAAAATGATAGTTTAAACTGATATTTGCAGTTTTGATGCGGTTTTAGATACGATATGAATCGAAGAAGCCGATTTTGACTGGAACCTGTTTAAAATGACAAAGAAAAACCTATTATCAATTCAAGGAAGTGAATTTTTAAGTAGTTATCTGCAGTTTTAATGTAGATTTTAGTTCGCTAAGTTATGAAAATGCATGATTTGGCTATAATCTTCCGTAAATCAAGGGCGAAAACCAATTATTTGTCCCAAAAGAAGGTGTTTTAAATATATATCTGCATTTCTAAGGTAGATTTGGGCACAATAAGAGGCAAAAAAGCAGATTCTGACTAAGATTGTACCCAAATCTACCTTAGAAATGCAGATATATACTTAAAACACCTTCTTTTGGGACAAATAATTGGTTTTCGCCCTTGATTTACGGAAGATTATAGCCAAAACATGCATAAAATGCCCAAAGACGCCGATTTTGACTAGAATTTGAAAGATATTGACATGAATATATAACTGTTTGTATCAAAAAATGATAGTTTAAACTGATATTTGCAGTTTTGATGCGGTTTCAGATACGATATGAATCGAAGAAGCCGATTTTGACTAGAATCTGTTTAAAATGACAAAGAAAAACCTATTATCAATTCAAGGAAGTGAATTTTTAAGTAGTTATCTGCAGTTTTAATGTAGATTTCAGTTCGCTAAGTTATGAAAATGCACGTTTTGCCTATAATCTTCCATAAATCAAGGGCGAAAACCAATTATTTGTCCCAAAAGAAGGTGTTTTAAGTATATATCTGCATTTCTAAGGTAGATTTGGGTACAATAAGAGGCGAAAAAGCAGATTCTGACTAAGATTTTATCGAAATCGGCAACTATTTGACTCAGAAAGGTTGCCTTACGTCGAAATCTAATAGTTTATTAAGGTTTTCGTTACTAAAATGCCGAAAGACGTCGATTTTTACTAGAATTTGAAAGATATTGACATGAATATATAACTGTTTGTATCAAAAAATGATAGTTTAAACTGATATTTGCAGTTTTGATGCCGTTTTAGATACGATATGAATCGAAGAATCCGATTTTGACTGGAATCTGTTTAAAATGACAAAGAAAAACCTATTATCAATTCAAGGAAGTTATTTTTTAAGTAGTTATCTGCAGCTTTAATGTAGATTTCAGTTCGCTAAGTTATGAAAATGCATGTTTTGGCTATAATCTTCCGTAAATCAAGGGCGAAAACCAATTATTTGTCCCAAAAGAAGGTGTTTTCAGTATATATCTGAATTTCTAAGGTAGATTTGGGTACAATAAGAGGCGAAAAAGCAGATTCTGACTAAGATTTTATCGAAATCGGCAACTATTTGACTCAAAAAGGTTGCCTTACGTCGAAATCTAATAGTTAATTAAGGTTTTCGCTACTAAAATGCCCAAAGACGCCGATTTTGACTAGAATTTGAAAGATATTGAGATGAATATATAACTGTTTGTATCAAAAAATGATAGTTTAAACTGATATTTGCAGTTTTGATGCGGTTTTAGATACGATATGAATCGAAGAAGCCGATTTTGACTGGAATCTGTTTAAAATGACAAAGAAAAACCTATTATCAATGCAACGAATTGAATTTTTAAGTAGTTATCTGCAGTTTTAATGTAGATTTCAGTTCGCTAAGTTATGAAAATGCATGTTATGCCTATAATCTTCCATAAATCAAGGGCGAAAAATAATTATTTGTCCCAAAAGAAGGTGTTTTAAGTATATATCTGCATTTCTAAGGAAGATTTGGGTACAATAAGAGGCGAAAAAGCAGATTCTGACTAAGATTTTATCGAAATCGGCAACTATTTGACTCAGAAAGGTTGCCTTACGTCGAAATCTAATAGTTTATTAAGGTTTTCGTTACTAAAATGCCCAATGACGCCGATTTTGACTAGAATTTGAAAGATATTGACATGAATATATAACTGTTTGTATCAAAAAATGATAGTTTAAACTGATATTTGCAGTTTTGATGCGGTTTTAGATACGATATGAATCGAAGAAGCCGATTTTGACTGGTACCTGTTTAAAATGACAAAGAAAAACCTATTATCAATTCAAGAAGTGAATTTTTAAGTAGTTATCTGCAGTTTTAATGTAGATTTTAGTTCGCTAAGTTATGAAAATGCATGATTTGGCTATAATCTTCCGTAAATCAAGGGCGAAAACCAATTATTTGTCCCAAAAGAAGGTGTTTTAAATATATATCTGCATTTCTAAGGTAGATTTGGGCACAATAAGAGGCAAAAAAGCAGATTCTGACTCAGATTGTACCCAAATCTACCTTAGAAATGCAGATATATACTTAAAACACCTTCTTTTGGGACAAATAATTGGTTTTCGCCCTTGATTTACGGAAGATTATAGCCAAAACATGCATAAAATGCCCAAAGACGCCGATTTTGACTAGAATTTGAAAAATATTGACATGAATATATAACTGTTTGTATCAAAAAATGATAGTTTAAACTGATATTTGCAGTTTTGATGCGGTTTTAGATACGATATGAATCGAAGAAGCCGATTTTGACTAGAATCTGTTTAAAATGACAAAGAAAAACCTATTATCATTTCAAGGAAGTGAATTTTTAAGTAGTTATCTGCAGTTTTAATGTAGATTTCAGTTCGCTAAGTTATGAAAATGCACGTTTTGCCTATAATCTTCCATAAATCAAGGGCGAAAACCAATTATTTGTCCCAAAAGAAGGTGTTTTAAGTATATATCTGCATTTCTAAGGTAGATTTGGGTACAATAAGAGGCGAAAAAGCAGATTCTGACTAAGATTTTATCGAAATCGGCAACTATTTGACTCAGAAAGGTTGCCTTACGTCGAAATCTAATAGTTTATTAAGGTTTTCGTTACTAAAATGCCGAAAGACGTCGATTTTTACTAGAATTTGAAAGATATTGACATGAATATATAACTGTTTGTATCAAAAAATGATAGTTTAAACTGATATTTACAGTTTTGATGCCGTTTTAGATACGATATGAATCGAAGAATCCGATTTTGACTGGAATCTGTTTAAAATGACAAAGAAAAACCTATTATCAATTCAAGGAAGTTATTTTTTAAGTAGTTATCTGCAGCTTTAATGTAGATTTCAGTTCGCTAAGTTATGAAAATGCATGTTTTGGCTATAATCTTCCGTAAATCAAGGGCGAAAACCAATTATTTGTCCCAAAAGAATTTGTTTTAAGTATATATCTGCATTTCTAAGGTAGATTTGGGTACAATAAGAGGCGAAAAAGCAGATTCTGACTAAGATTTTATCGAAATCGGCAACTATTTGATTCAGAAAGGTTGCCTTACGTCGAAATCTAATAGTTTATTAAGGTTTTCGTTACTAAAATGCCCAAAGACGCCGATTTTGACTAGATTTTGAAAGATATTGATATGAATATATAACTGTTTGTATCAAAAAATGATAGTTTAAACTGATATTTGCAGTTTTGATGCGGTTTTAGGTACGATATGAGTCGAAAATGCCGATTTTGACTGGAATCTGTTTAAAATGACAAAGAAAAACCTATTATCAATTCAAGGAAGTGAATTTTTAAGTAGTTATCTGCAGTTTTAATGTAGATTTCAGTTCGCTAAGTTATGAAAATGTAACCTAACTAACCAATTATTTGTCCCAAAAGAAGGTGTTTTAAGTATATATCTGCATTTCTAAGGTAGATTTGGGTACAATAAGAGGCAAAAAAGCAGATTCTGACTAAGATTGTACCCAAATCTACCTTAGAAATGCAGATATATACTTAAAACACCTTCTTTTGGGACAAATAATTGGTTTTCGCCCTTGATTTACGGAAGATTATAGCCAAAACATGCATTTTCATAACTTAGCGAACTGAAATCTACATTAAAACTGCAGATAACTACTTAAAAATTCACTTCCTTGAATTGATAATAGGTTTTTCTTTGTCATTTTAAACAGATTCCAGTCAAAATCGGCTTCTTCGATTCATATCGTATCTAAAACCGCATCAAAACTGCAAATATCAGTTTAAACTATCATTTTTTTATACAAACAGTTATATATTCATGTCAATATCTTTCAAATTCTAGTCAAAATCGGCGTCTTTGGGCATTTAACGTAACGAAGTAACGAAAACCTTAATAAACTATTAGATTTCGACATAAGGCAACCTTTCTGAGTCAAATAGTTGCCGATTTCGATAAAATCTTAGTCAGAATCTGCTTTTTCGCCTCTTATTGTACCCAAATCTACCTTAGAAATGCAGATATATACTTAAAACACCTTCTTTTGGGACAAATAATTGGTTTTCGCCCTTGATTTACGGAAGATTATAGCCAAAACATGCATTTTCATAACTTAGCGAACTGAAATCTACATTAAAACTGCAGATAACTACTTAAAAATTCACTTCCTTGAATTGATAATAGGTTTTTCTTTGTCATTTTAAACAGATTCCAGTCAAAATCGGCTTCTTCGATTCATATCGTATCTAAAACCGCATCAAAACTGCAAATATCAGTTTAAACTATCATTTTTTGATACAAACAGTTATATATTCATCTCAATATCTTTCAAATTCTAGTCAAAATCGGCGTCTTTGGGCATTTTAGTAGCGAAAACCTTAATTAACTATTAGATTTCGACGTAAGGCAACCTTTTTGAGTCAAATAGTTGCCGATTTCGATAAAATCTTAGTCAGAATCTGCTTTTTCGCCTTTTATTGTACCCAAATCTACCTTAGAAATTCAGATATATACTGAAAACACCTTCTTTTGGGACAAATAATTGGTTTTCGCCCTTGATTTACGGAAGATTATAGCCAAAACATGCATTTTCATAACTTAGCGAACTGAAATCTACATTAAAACTGCAGATAACTACTTAAAAATTCACTTCCTTGAATTGATAATAGGTTTTTCTTTGTCATTTTAAACAGATTCCAGTCAAAATCGGCTTCTTCGATTCATATCGTATCTAAAACCGCATCAAAACTGCAAATATCAGTTTAAACTATCATTTTTTGATACAAACAGTTATATATTCATGTCAATATCTTTCAAATTCTAGTCAAAATCGGCGTCATTGGGCATTTTAGTAACGAAAACCTTAATAAACTATTAGATTTCGACGTAAGGCAACCTTTCTGAGTCAAATAGTTGCCGATTTCGATAAAATCTTAGTCAGAATCTGCTTTTTCGCCTCTTATTGTACCCAAATCTACCTTAGAAATGCAGATATATACTTAAAACACCTTCTTTTGGGACAAATAATTGGTTTTCGCCCTTGATTTACGGAAGATTATAGCCAAAACATGCATTTTCATAACTTAGCGAACTGAAATCTACATTAAAACTGCAGATAACTACTTAAAAATTCACTTCCTTGAATTGATAATAGTTTTTCTTTGTCATTTTAAACAGATTCCAGTCAAAATCGGCTTCTTCGATTCATATCGTATCTAAAACCGCAACAAAACTGCAAATATCAGTTTAATCTATCATTTTTTGATACAAACAGTTATATATTCATGTCAATATCTTTCAAATTCTAGTCAAAATCGGCGTCTTTGGGCATTTTAGTAACGAAAACCTTAATAAACTATTAGATTTCGACGTAAGGCAACCTTTCTGAGTCAAATAGTTGCCGATTTCGATAAAATCTTAGTCAGAATCTGCTTTTTCGCCTCTTATTGTACCCAAATCTACCTTAGAAATGCAGATATATATTTAAAACACCTTCTTTTGTTACAAATAATTGGTTTTCGCCCTTGATTTACGGAAGATTATAGCCAAAACATGCATTTTCATAACTTAGCGAACTGAAATCTACATTAAAACTGCAGATAACTACTTAAAAATTCACTTCCTTGAATTGATAATAGGTTTTTCTTTGTCATTTTAAACAGATTCCAGTCAAAATCGGCTTCTTCGATTCATATCGTATCTAAAACCGCATCAAAACTGCAAATATCAGTTTAAACTATCATTTTTTGATACAAACAGTTATATATTCATGTCAATATCTTTCAAATTCTAGTCAAAATCGGCGTCTTTGGGCATTTTAGTAGCGAAAACCTTAATAAACTATTAGATTTCGACGTAAGGCAACCTTTTTGAGTCAAATAGTTGCCGATTTCGATAAAATCTTAGTCAGAATCTGCTTTTTCGCCTCTTATTGTACCCAAATCTACCTTAGAAATGCAGATATATACTTAAAACACCTTATACATAACTATTTGTCCCAAAAGAAGGTGTTTTAAGTATATATCTGCATTTCTAAGGTAGATTTGGGTACAATAAGGGGCGAAAAAGCAGATTCTGACTAAGATTTTATCGAAATCGGCAACTATTTGACTCAGAAAGGTTGCCTTACGTCGAAATCTAATAGTTTATTAAGGTTTTCGTTACTAAAATGCCCAAAGACGCCGATTTTGACTAGAATTTGAAAGATATTGACATGAATATATAACTGTTTGTATCAAAAAATGATAGTTTAAACTGATATTTGCAGTTTTGATGCGGTTTTAGATACGATATGAATCGAAGAAGCCGATTTTAACTGGAATCTGTTTATAATGACAAAGAAAAACCTATTATCAATTCAAGGAAGTGAATTTTTAAGTAGTTATCTGCAGTTTTAATGTAGATTTCAGTTCGCTAAGTTATGAAAATGCATGTTTTGGCTATAATCTAACGTAAATCAAGGGCGAAAACCAATTATTTGTCCCAAAAGAAGGTGTTTTAAGTATATATCTGCATTTCTAAGGTCGATTTGGGTACAATAAGGGGCGAAAAAGCAGATTCTGACTAAGATTTTATCGAAATCGGCAACTATTTGACTCAGAAAGGTTGCCTTACGTCGAAATCTAATAGTTTATTAAGGTTTTCGTTACTAAAATGCCCAAGGGCGAAAACCAATTATTGGTCCCAAAAGAAGGTGTTTTAAGTATATATCTGCATTTCTAAGGTAGATTTGGGTACAATAAGAGGCGAAAAAGCAGATTCTGACTAAGATTTTATCGAAATCGGCAACTATTTGACTCAGAAAGGTTGCCTTACGTCGAAATCTAATAGTTTATTAAGGTTTTCGTTACTAAAATGCCCAAAGACGCCGATTTTGACTAGAATTTGAAAGATATTGACATGAATATATAACTGTTTGTATCAAAAAATGATAGTTTAAACTGATATTTGCAGTTTTGATGCGGTTTTAGATACGATATGAATCGAAGAAGCCGATTTTGACTGGAATCTGTTTAAAATGACAAAGAAAAACCTATTATCAATTCAAGGAAGTGAATTTTTAAGTAGTTATCTGCAGTTTTAATGTAGATTTCAGTTCGCTAAGTTATGAAAATGCATGTTTTGGCTATAATCTTCCGTAAATCAAGGGCGAAAACCAATTATTTATCCCAAAAGAAGGTGTTTTAAGTATATATCTGCATTTCTAAGGTAGATTTGGGTACAATAAGAGGCGAAAAAGCAGATTCTGACTAAGATTTTATCGAAATCGGCAACTATTTGACTCAGAAAGTTTGCCTTACGTCGAAGTCTAATAGTTTATTAAGGTTTTCGTTACTAAAATGCCCAAAGACGCCGATTTTGACTAGAATTTGAAAGATATTGACATGAATATATAACTGTTTGTATCAAAAAATGATAGTTTATACTGATATTTGCAGTTTTGATGCGGTTTTAGATACGATATGAATCGAAGAAGCCGATTTTGACTGGAATCTGTTTAAAATGACAAAGAAAAACCTATTATCAATTCAAGGAAGTGAATTTTTAAGTAGTTATCTGCAGTTTTAATGTAGATTTCAGTTCGCTAAGTTATGAAAATGCATGTTTTGTAACGAAATTGACATGAATATATAACTGTTTGTATCAAAATTGATAGTTTAAACTGATATTTGCAGTTTTGATGCGGTTTTAGGTACGATATGAGTCGAAGAAGCCGATTTTGACTGGAATCTGTTTAAAATGATAAGGAAAAACCTACTATCAATCCAAGAAAGTGAATTTTGTGTGAAGTTGGTGAAGTTACCTGTAGTTTTAATGTAAATTTCATTCCGCTAAGTTATGGCTACGTGGAGACGTCGGGCCAGTTCGTACCTATATCCGCAGCAGGTCTCCAAGGTGAAGAGCCTCTAGTCGATAGATTAATGTCGGTAAGGGAAGTCGGCAAATTGGATCCGTAACTTCGGGATAAGGATTGGCTCTAAGGATCGGGGCATGTTTTCACAGATCCACACGGCAATTCTAGATGTGGTCCATTCATGGAGTATGTGATGACGGCGTACAGCAAGGCTTCCACGGTAATATCAGTGGCCGGTCAAGTTTCTGAGAAGTGGCGGTTCGGTGGAAGTCCGTCAAGGCGATCCATTGTCACCGCTACTGTTTAAGGACAGATCCGGCATGATGCAGTTTGCCCTGCCTTGGCGGGTGGACTACAGAATAACGGCTGCCACGTCGAGCGGGAGCGGATCTTTTGAAAGCCCGACATCATCGCTAGCAAGGCTAGCCTCGCTGTCATAGTAGACGGCCAGGTGGTCTCACCGCCGCAGGAGCATCAAGCAACGGTTGCGAAATACGCTGGCAACAGTGCACTCATCACAGGTGTGTCCCAAAAACCTACACGTCTCGGAAGAGAAAACGTCCACCACCGCAGCGACCATTTCATGGAACGGGGTGTGGTGTCGAAAGTCCATAAACACACTTAATGTTCCGTGGAAACTTCCATCAGGGAGATATGGTTTGCAACGCGAAGAGCACCGCAGTTGCAGCGGTGACCGCATCTTCCCCTGGGACCTTGAAAATCCGTAGAAGTCATCTGCAGTTTCAATGTATATTTCAGTCTGCCAAGTTATGGAAATGCAGGTTTTGACTATAATCTACTCGAAATGAAGAGCGAAAAAAACCCAAATTTGTCCCAAAAAGAGGGGTTTTAAGATCATATCTGCTCTTCTAATGTAGATTTGGGTGCATTAAGAGGGACACACCTGTGATGAGTGCACTGTTGCCAGCGTATTTCGCAACCGTTGCTTGATGCTCCTGCGGCGGTGATACCACCTGGCCGTCTAATATGACAGCGAGGCTAGCCTTGCTAGCGATGATGTCGGGCTTTCAAAAGATCCGCTCCCGCTCGACGTGGCAGCCGTTATTCCGTAGTCCACCCGCCAAGGCAGGGCAAACTGCATCATGACGGATCTGTCCTTAAACAGTAGCGGTGACAATGGATCGCCTTGACGGACTTCCACCGAACCGCCACTTCTCAGAAACTTGACCGGCCACTGATATTACCGTGGAAGACTTGCTGTACGCCGTCATCACATACTCCATGAATGGACCACATCTAGAATTGCCGTGTGGTTCTGTGAAAATATGCCCCGATTCTTAGAGCCAATCCTTATCCCGAAGTTACGGATCCAATTTGCCTACTTCATTTACCGACATTATTCTATCGACTAGAGGCTCTTCACCTTGGAGACCTGCTGCGGATATAGGTACGAACTGGCCCGACGTCTCCACGTGGCCATAACTTAGCGGAATGAAATTTACATTAAAACTACAGGTAACTTCACCAACTTCACTCAAAATTCACTTTCTTGGATTGATAGTAGGTTTTTCCTTATCATTTTAAACAGATTCCAGTCAAAATCGGCTTCTTCGACTCATATCGTACCTAAAACCGCATCAAAACTGCAAATATCAGTTTAAACTATCATTTTTTGATACAAACAGTTATATATTTATGTCAATATCTTTCAAATTCCAGTCAAAATCGGCGTCTTTGGGCATTTTAGCAACGAAAACCTTAAAAAACTATTAGATTTCGACGTAAGGCAACATTTCTGAGTCAAATAATTGCCGATTTCGATAAAATCTTGGTCAGAATATGCTTTTTCGCCTCTTATTGTACCCAAATCTACCTTAGAAATGCAGATATATACTTAAAACACCTTCTTTTGGGACAAATAATTGGTTTTCGCCCTTGATTTACGGAAGATTATAGCCAAAACATGCATTTTCATAACTTAGCGAACTGAAATCTACATTAAAACTGCAGATAACTACTTAAAAATTCACTTCCTTGAATTGATAATAGGTTTTTCTTTGTCATTTTAAACAGATTCCAGTCAAAATCGACTTCTTCGATTCATATCGTATCTAAAACCGCATCAAAACTGCAAATATCAGTTTAAACTATCATTTTTTGATACAAACAGTTATATATTCATGTCAATATCTTTCAAATTCTAGTCAAAATCCGCGTCTTTGGGCATTTTAGTAACGAAAACCTTAATAAACTATTAGATTTCGACGTAAGGCAACCTTTCTGAGTCAAATAGTTGCCGATTTCGATAAAACCTTAGTCAGAATCTGCTTTTTCGCCTCTTAATGTACCCAAATCTACCTTAGAAATGCAGATATATACTTAAAACACTTTCTTTTGGGACAAATAATTGGTTTTCGCCCTTGATTTACGGAAGATTATAGCCAAAACATGCATTTTCATAACTTAGCGAACTGAAATCTACATTAAAACTGCAGATAACTACTTAAAAATTCACTTCCTTGAATTGATAATAGGTTTTTCTTTGTCATTTTAAACAGATTCCAGTCAAAATCGGTTTCTTCGATTCATATCGTATCTAAAACCGCAACAAAACTGCAAATATCAGTTTAAACTATCATTTTTTGATACAAACAGTTATATATTCATGTCAATATCTTTCAAATTCTAGTCAAAATCGGCGTCTTTGGGCATTTTAGTAACGAAAACCTTAATAAACTATTAGATTTCGACGTAAGGCAACCTTTCTGAGTCAAATAGTTGCCGATTTCGATAAAATCTTAGTCAGAATCTGCTTTTTCGCCTCTTATTGTACCCAAATCTACCTTAGAAATGCAGATACATACTTAAAACACCTTCTTTGTGGACAAATAATTGGTTTTCGCCCTTGATTTACGGAAGAATATAGCCAAAACATGCATTTTCATAACTTAGCGAACTGAAATCTACATTAAAACTGCAGATAACTACTTAAAAATTCACTTCCTTGAATTGATAATAGGTTTTTCTTTGGCATTTTAAACAGATTCCAGTCAAAATCGGCTTCTTCGATTCATATCGTATCTAAAACCGCATCAAAACTGCAAATATCAGTTTAAACTATCATTTTTTGATACAAACAGTTATATATTCATTTCAATATCTTTCAAATTCTAGTCAAAATCGGCGTCTTTGGGCATTTTAGTAACGAAAACCTTATTAAACTATTAGATTTCGACGTAAGGCAACCTTTCTGAGTCAAATAGTTGCCGATTTCGATAAAATCTTAGTCAGAATCTGCTTTTTCGCCTCTTATTGTACCCAAATCTACCTTAGAAATGCAGATATATACTTAAAACACCTTCTTTTGGGACAAATAATTGGTTTTCGCCCTTGATTTACGGAAGATTATAGCCAAAACATGCATTTTCATAACTTAGCGAACTGAAATCTACATTAAAACTGCAGATAACAACTTAACAATTCACTTCCTTGAATTGATAATAGGTTTTTCTTTGTCATTTTAAACAGATTCCAGTCAAAATCGGCTTCTTCGATTCATATCGTATCTAAAACCGCATCAAAACTGCAAATATCAGTTTAAACTATCATTTTTTGATACAAACAGTTATATATTCATGTCAATATCTTTCAAATTCTAGTCAAAATCGGCGTCTTTGGGCATTTTAGTAACGAAAACCTTAATAAACTATTAGATTTCGACGTAAGGCAACCTTTCTGAGTCAAATAGTTGCCGATTTCGATAAAATCTTAGTCAGAATCTGCTTTTTCGCCTCTTATTGTACCCCAATCTACCTTAGAAATGCAGATATATACTTAAAACACCTTCTTTTGGGACAAATAATTGGTTTTCGCCCTTGATTTACGGAAGATTATAGCCAAAACATGCATTTTCATAACTTAGCGAACTGAAATCTTCATTAAAACTGCAGATAACTACTTAACAATTCACTTCCTTGAATTGATAATAGGTTTTTCTTTGTCATTTTATACAGATTCCAGTCAAAATCGGCTTCTTCGATTCATATCGTATCTATAACCGCATCAAAACTGCAAATATCAGTTTAAACTATCATTTTTTGATACAAACAGTTATATATTCATGTCAATATCTTTCAAATTCTAGTCAAAATCGGCGTCTTTGGGCATTTTAGTAACGAAAACCTTAATAAACTATTAGATTTCGACGTAAGGCAACCTTTCTGAGTCAAATAGTTGCCGATTTCGATAAAATCTTAGTCAGAATCTGCTTTTTCGCCTCTTAATGTACCCAAATCTACCTTAGAAATGCAGATATATACTTAAAACACCTTCTTTTGGGACATATAATTGGTTTTCGCCCTTGATTTACGGAAGATTATAGCCAAAACATGCATTTTCATAACTTAGCGAACTGAAATCTACATTAAAACTGCAGATAACTACTTAAAAATTCTCTTCCTTGAATTGATAATAGGTTTTTCTTTGTCATTTTAAACAGATTCCAGTCAAAATCGGCTTCTTCGATTCATATCGTATCTAAAACCGCATCGAAACTGCAAATATCAGTTTAAACTATCATTTTTTGATACAAACAGTTATATATTCATGTCAATATCTTTCAAATTCTAGTCAAAATCGGCGTCTTTGGGCATTTTAGTAACGAAAACCTTAATAAACTATTAGATTTCGACGTAAGGCAACCTTTCTGAGTCAAATAGTTGCCGATTTCGATAAAATCTTAGTCAGAATCTGCCTCTTCGCCCCTTATTGTACCCAAATCGACCTTAGAAATGCAGATATATACTTAAAACACCTCCTTTTGGGACAAATAATTGGTTTTCGCCCTTGATTTACGGAAGATTATAGCCAAAACATGCATTTTCATAACTTAGCGAACTGAAATCTACATTAAAACTGCAGATAACTACTTAAAAATTCACTTCCTTGAATTGATAATAGGTTTTTCTTTGTCATTTTAAACAGATTCCAGTCAAAATCGGCTTCTTCGATTCATATCGCATCTAAAACCGCATCAAAACTGCAAATATCAGTTTAAACTATCATTTTTTGATACAAACAGTTATATATTCATGTCAATATCTTTCAAATTCTAGTCAAAATCGGCGTCTTTGGGCATTTTAGTAACGAAAACCTTAATAAACTATTAGATTTCGACGTAAGGCAACCTTTCTGAGTCAAATAGTTGCCGATTTCGATAAAATCTTAGTCAGAATCTGCTTTTTCGCCTCTTATTGTACCCAAATCTAACTTAGAAATGCAGATATATACTTAAAACACCTTCTTTTGGGACAAATAATTGGTTTTCGCCATTGATTTACTTAAGATTATAGCCAAAACATGCATTTACATAACTTAGCGAACTGAAATCTACATTAAAACTGCAGATAACTACTTAAAAATTCACTTCCTTGAATTGATAATAGGTTTTTCTTTGTCATTTTAAACAGATTCCAGTCAAAATCGGCTTCTTCGATTCATATCGTATCTAAAACCGCATCAAAACTGCAAATATCAGTTTAAACTATCATTTTTTGATACAAACAGTTATATATTCATGTCAATATCTTTCAAATTCTAGTCAAAATCGGCGTCTTTGGGCATTTTAGTAACGAAAACCTTAATAAACTATTAGATTTCGACGTAAGGCAACCTTTCTGAGTCAAATGGTTGCCGATTTCGATAAAATCTTAGTCAGAATCTGCTTTTTCGCCTCTTATTGTACCCAAATCTACCTTAGAAATGCAGATATATACTTAAAACACCTTCTTTTGGGACAAATAATTGGTTTTCGCCCTTGATTTACGGAAGATTATAGCCAAAACATGCATTTTCATAACTTAGCGAACTGAAATCTACATTAAAACTGCAGATAACTACTTAACAATTCACTTCCTTGAATTGATAATAGGTTTTTCTTTGTCATTTTAAACAGATTCCAGGCAAAATCGGCTTCTTCGATTCATATCGTATCTAAAATCGCATCAAAACTGCAAATATCAGTTTAAACTATCATTTTTTGATACAAACAGTTATATATTCATGTCAATATCTTTCAAATTCTAGTCAAAATCGGCGTCTTTGGGCATTTTAGTAACGAAAACCTTAATAAACTATTAGGTTTCGACGTAAGGCAACCTTTCTGAGTCAAATAGTTGCCGATTTCGATAAAATCTTAGTCAGAATCTGCTTTTTCGCCTCTTAATGTACCCAAATCTACCTTAGAAATGGAGATATATACTTAAAACACCTTCTTTTGGGACAAATAATTGGTTTTCGCCCTTCATTTACGGAAGATTATAGCCAAAACATGCATTTTCATAACTTAGCGAACTGAAATCTACATTAAAACTGCAGATAACTACTTAAAAATTCACTTCCTTGAATTGATAATAGGTTTTTCTTTGTCATTTTAAACAGATTCCAGTCAAAATCGGCTTCTTCGATTCATATCGTATCTAAAACCGCATCAAAACTGCAAATATCAGGTTAAACTATCATTTTTTGATACAAACAGTTATATATTCATGTCAATATCTTTCAAATTCTAGTCAAAATCGGCGTCTTTGGGCATTTTAGTAACGAAAACCTTAATAAACTATTAGATTTCGACGTAAGGCAACCTTTCTGAGTCAAATAATTGCCGATTTCGATAAAATCTTAGTCAGAATCTGCTTTTTCGCCTCTTATTGTACCCAAATCTACCTTAGAAATGCAGATATATACTTAAAACACCTTCTTTTGGGACAAATAATTGGTTTTCGCCCTTGATTTACTTAAGATTATAGCCAAAACATGCATTTTCATAACTTAGCGAACTGAAATCTACATTAAAACTGCAGATAACTACTTAAAAATTCACTTCCTTGAATTGATAATAGGTTTTTCTTTGTCATTTTAAACAGATTCCAGTCAAAATCGGCTTCTTCGACTCATATCGTACCTAAAACCGCATCAACACTGCAAATATCAGTTTAAACTATCATTTTTTGATACAAACAGTTATATATTCATATCAATATCTTTCAAATTCTAGTCAAAATCGGCGTCTTTGGGCATTTTAGTAACGAAAACCTTCATAAACTATTAGATTTCGACGTAAGGCAACCTTTCTGATTCAAATAGTTGCCGATTTCGATAAAATCTTAGTCAGAATCTGCCTTTTCGCCTCTTATTGTACCCAAATCTACCTTAGAAATGCAGATATATACTTAAAACACCTTCTTTTGGGACAAATAATTTGTTTTCGCCCTTGATTTACGGAAGATTATAGCCAAAACATGCATTTTCATAACTTAGCGAACTGAAATCTACATTAAAACTGCAGATAACTACTTAAAAATTAACTTCCTTGAATTGATAATAGGTTTTTCTTTGTCATTTTAAACAGATTCCAGTCAAAATCGGCTTCTTCGATTCATATCGTATCTAAAACCGCATCAAAACTGCAAATATCAGTTCAAACTATCATTTTTTGATACAAACAGTTATATATTCATGTCAATATCTTTCAAATTCTAGTCAAAATCGGCGTCTTTGGGCATTTTAGTAACGAAAACCTTAATAAACTATTAGATTTCGACGTAAGGCAACCTTTCTGAGTCAAATAGTTGCCGATTTCGATAAAATCTTAGTCAGAATCTGCTTTTTCGCCTCTTATTGTACCCAAATCTAACTTAGAAATGCAGATATATACTTAAAACACCTTCTTTTGGGACAAATAATTGGTTTTCGCCATTGATTTACTTAAGATTATAGCCAAAACATGCATTTTCATAACTTAGCGAACTGAAATCTACATTAAAACTGCAGATAACTACTTAAAAATTCACTTCCTTGAATTGATAATAGGTTTTTCTTTGTCATTTTAAACAGATTCCAGTCAAAATCGGCTTCTTCGATTCATATCGTATCTAAAACCGCATCAAAACTGCAAATATCAGTTTAAACTATCATTTTTTGATACAAACAGTTATATATTCATGTCAATATCTTTCAAATTCTAGTCAAAATCGGCGTCTTTGGGCATTTTAGTAACGAAAACCTTAATAAACTATTAGATTTCGACGTAAGGCAACCTTTCTGAGTCAAATGGTTGCCGATTTCGATAAAATCTTAGTCAGAATCTGCTTTTTCGCCTCTTATTGTACCCAAATCTACCTTAGAAATGCAGATATATACTTAAAACACCTACTTTTGGTACAAATAATTGGTTTTCGCCCTTGATTTACGGAAGATTATAGCCAAAACATGCATTTTCATAACTTAGCGAACTGAAATCTACATTAAAACTGCAGATAACTACTTAACAATTCACTTCCTTGAATTGATAATAGGTTTTTCTTTGTCATTTTAAACAGATTCCAGTCAAAATCGGCTTCTTCGATTCATATCGTATCTAAAACCGCATCAAAACTGCAAATATCAGTTTAAACTATCATTTTTTGATACAAACAGTTATATATTCATGTCAATATCTTTCAAATTCTAGTCAAAATCGGCGTCTTTGGGCATTTTAGTAACGAAAACCTTAATAAACTATTAGGTTTCGACGTAAGGCAACCTTTCTGAGTCAAATTGTTGCCGATTTCGATAAAATCTTAGTCAGAATCTGCTTTTTCGCCTCTTAATGTACCCAAATCTACCTTAGAAATGCAGATATATACTTAAAACACCTTCTTTTGGGACAAATAATTGGTTTTCGCCCTTCATTTACGGAAGATTATAGCCAAAACATGCATTTTCATAACTTAGCAAACTGAAATCTACATTAAAACTGCAGATAACTACTTAAAAATTCACTTCCTTGAATTGATAATAGGTTTTTCTTTGTCATTTTAAACAGATTCCAGTCAAAATCGGCTTCTTCGATTCATATCGTATCAAAAACCGCATCAAAACTGCAAATATCAGGTTAAACTATCATTTTTTGATACAAACACTTATATATTCATGTCAATATCTTTCAAATTCTAGTCAAAATCGGCGTCTTTGGGCATTTTAGTAACGAAAACCTTAATAAACTATTAGATTTCGACGTATGGCAACCTTTCTGAGTCAAATAGTTGCCAATTTCGATAAAATCTTAGTCAGAATCTGCTTTTTCGCCTCTTATTGTACCCAAATCTACCTTAGAAATGCAGATATATACTTAAAACACCTTATTTTGGGACAAATAATTGGTTTTCGCCCCTGATTTACTTAAGATTATAGCCAAAACATGCATTTTCATAACTTAGCGAACTGAAATCTACATTAAAACTGCAGATAACTACTTAAAAATTCACTTCCTTGAATTGATAATAGGTTTTTCTTTGTCATTTTAAACAGATTCCAGTCAAAATCGGCTTCTTCGACTCATATCGTACCTAAAACCGCATCAAAACTGCAAATATCAGTTTAAACTATCATTTTTTGATACAAACAGTTATATATTCATATCAATATCTTTCAAATTCTAGTCAAAATCGGCGTCTTTGGGCATTTTAGTAACGAAAACCTTAATAAACTATTAGATTTCGACGTAAGGCAACCTTTCTGAGTCAAATAGTTGCCGATTTCGATAAAATCTTAGTCAGAATCTGCCTTTTCGCCTCTTATTGTACCCAAATCTACCTTAGAAATGCAGATATATACTTAAAACACCTTCTTTTGGGACAAATAATTTGTTTTCGCCCTTGATTTACTTAAGATTATAGCCAAAACATGCATTTTCATAACTTAGCGAACTGAAATCTACATTAAAACTGCAGATAACTACTTAAAAATTCACTTCCTTGAATTGATAATAGGTTTTTCTTTGTCATTTTAAACAGATTCCAGTCAAAATCGGCTTCTTCGATTCATATCGTATCTAAAACCGCATCAAAACTGCAAATATCAGTTTAAACTATCATTTTTTGATACAAACAGTTATATATTCATGTCAATATCTTTCAAATTCTAGTCAAAATCGGCGTCTTTGGGCATTTTAGTAACGAAAACCTTAATAAACTATTAGATTTCGACGTAAGGCAACCTTTCTGAGTCAAATAGTTGCCGATTTCGATAAAATCTTAGTCAGAATCTGCTTTTTCGCCTATTATTGTACCCAAATCTACCTTAGAAATGCAGATATATACTTAAAACACCTTCTTTTGGGACAAATAATTGGTTTTCGCCCTTGATTTACGGAAGATTATACCCAAAACATGCATTTTCATAACTTAGCGAACTGAAATCTACATTAAGACTGCAGATAACTACTTAAAAATTCACTTCCTTGAATTGATAATAGGTTTTTCTTTGTCATTTTAAACAGATTCCAGTCAAAATCGGCTTCTTCGATTCATATCGTATCTAAAACCGCATCAAAACTGCAAATATCAGTTTAAACTATCATTTTTTGATACAAACAGTTATATATTCATGTCAATATCTTTCAAATTCTAGTCAAAATCGGCGTCTTTGGGCATTTTAGTAACGAAAACCTTAATAAACTATTAGATTTCGACGTAAGGCAACATTTCTGAGTCAAATAGTTGCCGATTTCGATAAAATCTTAGTCAGAATCTGCTTTTTCGCCTCTCATTGAACCCAAATCTACCTTAGAAATGCAGATATATACTTAAAACACCTTTTTTTGGGACAAATAATTGGTTTTCGCCCTTGATATACTTAAGATTATATCCAAAGCATGCATAAAATGCCCAAAGACGCCGATTTTGACTAGAATTTGAAAGATATTGACATGAATATATAAATGTTTGTATCAAAAAATGATAGTTTAAACTGATATTTGCAGTTTTGATGCTGTTTTAGATACGATATGAATCGAAGAAGCCGATTTTGACTAGAATCTGTTTAAAATGACAAAGAAAAACCTATTATCAATTCAAGGAAGTGAATTTTTAAGTAGTTATCTGCAGTTTTAATGTAGATTTCAGTTCGCTAAGTTATGAAAATGCATGTTTTGGCTATAATCTTAAGTAAATCAAGGGCGAAAACCAATTATTTGTCCCAAAAGAAGGTGTTTTAAGTATATATCTGCATTTCTAAGGTAGATTTGGGTACAATAAGAGGCGAAAAAGCAGATTCTGACTAAGATTTTATCGAAATCGGCAACTATTTGACTCAGAAAGGTTGCCTTACGTCGAAATCTAATAGTTTATTAAGGTTTTCGTTACTAAAATGACCAAAGACGCCGATTTTGACTAGAATTTGAAAGATATTGACATGAATATATAACTGTTTGTATCAAAAAATGATAGTTTAAACTGATATTTGCAGTTTTGATGCGGTTTTAGATGCGATATGAATCGAAGAAGCCGATTTTGACTGGAATCTGTTTAAAATGACAAAGAAAAACCTATTATCAATTCAAGGAAGTGAATTTTTAAGTAGTTATCTGCAGTTTTAATGTAGATTTCAGTTCGCTAAGTTATGAAAATGCATGTTTTGGCTATAATCTTCCGTAAATCAAGGGCGAAAACCAATTATTTGTCCCAAAAGAAGGTGTTTTAAGTATATATCTGCATTTCTAAGGTCGATTAGGGTACAATAAGGGGCGAAAAAGCAGATTCTGACTAAGATTTTATCGAAATCGGCAACTATTTGACTCAGAAAGGTTGCCTTACGTCGAAATCTAATAGTTTATTAAGGTTTTCGTTACTAAAATGCCCAAAGACGCCGATTTTGACTAGAATTTGAAAGATATTGACATGAATATATAACTGTTTGTATCAAAAAATGATAGTTTAAACTGTATTTGCAGTTTTGATGCGGTTTTAGATACGATATGAATCGAAGATGCCGATTTTGACTGGAATCTGTTTAAAATGACAAAGAAAAACCTACTATCAATTCAAGGAAGTGAATTTTTAAGTAGTTATCTGCAGTTTTAATGTAGATTTCAGTTCGCTAAGTTATGCAAATGCATGTTTTGGCTATAATCTTCCGTAAATCAAGGGCGAAAACCAATTATTTATCCCAAAAGAAGGTGTTTTAAGTATACATCTGCATTTCTAAGGTAGATTTGGGTACAATAAGAGGCGAAAAAGCAGATTCTGACTAAGATTTTATCGAAATCGGCAACTATTTGACTCAGAAAGGTTGCCTTACGTCGAAATCTAATAGTTTATTAAGGTTTTCGTTACTAAAATGACCAAAGACGCCGATTTTGACTAGAATTTGAAAGATATTGACATGAATATATAACTGTTTGTATCAAAAAATGATAGTTTAAACTGATATTTGCAGTTTTGATGCGGTTTTAGATGCGATATGAATCGAAGAAGCCGATTTTGACTGGAATCTGTTTAAAATGACAAAGAAAAACCTATTATCAATTCAAGGAAGTGAATTTTTAAGTAGTTATCTGCAGTTTTAATGTAGATTTCAGTTCGCTAAGTTATGAAAATGCATGTTTTGGCTATAATCTTCCGTAAATCAAGGGCGAAAACCAATTATTTGTCCCAAAAGAAGGTGTTTTAAGTATATATCTGCATTTCTAAGGTCGATTAGGGTACAATAAGGGGCGAAAAAGCAGATTCTGACTAAGATTTTATCGAAATCGGCAACTATTTGACTCAGAAAGGTTGCCTTACGTCGAAATCTAATAGTTTATTAAGGTTTTCGTTACTAAAATGCCCAAAGACGCCGATTTTGACTAGAATTTGAAAGATATTGACATGAATATATAACTGTTTGTATCAAAAAATGATAGTTTAAACTGTATTTGCAGTTTTGATGCGGTTTTAGATACGATATGAATCGAAGATGCCGATTTTGACTGGAATCTGTTTAAAATGACAAAGAAAAACCTACTATCAATTCAAGGAAGTGAATTTTTAAGTAGTTATCTGCAGTTTTAATGTAGATTTCAGTTCGCTAAGTTATGAAAATGCATGTTTTGGCTATAATCTTCCGTAAATCAAGGGCGAAAACCAATTATTTGTCCCAAAAGAAGGTGTTTTAAGTATATATCTGCATTTCTAAGGTAGATTTGGGTACATTAAGAGGCGAAAAAGCAGATTCTGACTAAGATTTTATCGAAATCGGCAACTATTTGACTCAGAAAGGTTGCCTTACGTCGAAATCTAATAGTTTATTAAGGTTTTCGTTACTAAAATGCCCAAAGACGCCGATTTTGACTAGAATTTGAAAGATATTGACATGAATTTATAACTGTTTGTATCAAAAAATGATAGTTTAAACTGATATTTGTAGTTTTGATGAGGTTTTAGATACGATATGAATCGAAGAAGCCGATTTTGACTGGAATCTGTTTAAAATGACAAAGAAAAACCTATTATCAATTCAAGGAAGTGAATTTTTAAGTAGTTATCTGCAGTTTTAATGTAGATTTCAGTTCGCTAAGTTATGAAAATGCATGTTTTGGCTATAATCTTAAGTAAATCAAGGGCGAAAACCAATTATTTGTCCCAAAAGAAGGTGTTTTAAGTATATATCTGCATTTCTAAGGTAGATTTGGGTACAATAAGAGGCGAAAAAGCAGATTCTGACTAAGATTTTATCGAAATCGGCAACTGTTTGACTCAGAAAGGTTGCCTTACGTCGAAATCTAATAGTTTATTAAGGTTTTCGTTACTAAAATGCCCAAAGACGCCGATTTTGACTAGAATTTGAAAGATATTGACATGAATATATAACTGTTTGTATCAAAAAATGATAGTTTAAACTGATATTTGCAGTTTTGATGCGGTTTTAGATACGATATGAATCGAAGAAGCCGATTTTGACTGGAATCTGTTTAAAATGACAAAGAAAAACCTATTATCAATTCAAGGAAGTGAATTTTTAAGTAGTTATCTGCAGTTTTAATGTAGATTTCAGTTCGCGAAGTTATGAAAATGCATGTTTTGGCTATAATCTTCCGTAAATCAAGGGCGAAAACCAATTATTTGTCCCAAAAGAAGGTGTTTTAAGTATATATCTGCATTTCTAAGGTCGATTTGGGTACAATAAGGGGCGAAAAAGCAGATTCTGACTAAGATTTTATCGAAATCGGCAACTATTTGACTCAGAAAGGTTGCCTTACGCCGAAATCTAATAGTTTATTAAGGTTTTCGTTACTAAAATGCCCAAAGACGCCGATTTTGACTAGAATTTGAAAGATATTGACATGAATATATAACTGTTTGTATCAAAAAATGATAGTTTAAACTGATATTTGCAGTTTTGATGCGGTTTTAGATACGATATGAATCGAAGAAGCCGATTTTGACTGGAATCTGTTTAAAATGACAAAGAAAAACCTATTATCAATTCAAGGAAGTGAATTGTTAAGTAGTTATCTGCAGTTTTAATGTAGATTTCAGTTCGCTAAGTTATGAAAATGCATGTTTTGGCTATAATCTTCCGTAAATCAAGGGCGAAAACCAATTATTTGTCCCAAAAGAAGGTGTTTTAAGTATATATCTGCATTTCTAAGGTAGATTTGGGTACAATAAGAGGCGAAAAAGCAGATTCTGACTAAGATTTTATCGAAATCGGCAACTATTTGACTCAGAAAGGTTGCCTTACGTCGAAATCTAATAGTTTATTAAGGTTTTCGTTACTAAAATGCCCAAAGACGCCGATTTTGACTAGAATTTGAAAGATATTGACATGAATATATAACTGTTTGTATCAAAAAATGATAGTTTAAACTGATATTTGCAGTTTTGATGCGGTTTTAGATACGATATGAATCGAAGAAGCCGATTTTGACTGGAATCTGTTTAAAATGACAAAGAAAAACCTATTATCAATTCAAGGAAGTGAATTGTTAAGTAGTTATCTGCAGTTTTAATGTAGATTTCAGTTCGCTAAGTTATGAAAATGCATGTTTTGGCTATAATCTTCCGTAAATCAAGGGTGAAAACCAATTATTTGTCCCAAAAGAAGGTGTTTTAAGAATATATATCTGCATTTCTAAGGTAGATTTGGGTACAATAAGAGGCGAAAAAGCAGATTCTGACTAAGATTTTATCGAAATCGGCAACTATTTGACTCAGAAAGGTTGCCTTACGTCGAAATCTAATAGTTTATTAAGGTTTTCGTTACTAAAATGCCCAAAGACGCCGATTTTGACTAGAATTTGAAAGATATTGACATGAATTTATAACTGTTTGTATCAAAAAATGATAATTTAAACTGATATTTGTAGTTTTGATGCGGTTTTAGATACGATATGAATCGAAGAAGCCGATTTTGACTGGAATCTGTTTAAAATGACAAAGAAAAACCTATTATCAATTCAAGGAAGTGAATTGTTAAGTAGTTATCTACAGCTTTAATGTAGATTTTAGTTCGCTAAGTTATGAAAATGCATGTTTTGCCTATAATCTTCCGTAAATCAAGGGCGAAAACCAATTATTTGTCCCAAAAGAAGGTGTTTTAAGTATATATCTGCATTTCTAAGGTAGATTTGGGTACAATAAGAGGCGAAAAAGCAGATTCTGACTAAGATTTTATCGAAATCGGCAACTATTTGACTCAGAAAGGTTGCCTTACGTCGAAATCTAATAGTTTATTAAGGTTTTCGTTACTAAAATGCCCAAAGACGCCGATTTTGACTAGAATTTGAAAGATATTGACATGAATATATAACTGTGCATCAAAAAATGATAGTTTAAACTGATATTTGCAGTTTTGATGCGGTTTTAGATACGATATGAATCGAAGAAGCCGATTTTGACTGGAATCTGTTTAAAATGACAAAGAAAAACCTATTATCAATTCAAGGAAGTGAATTTTTAAGTAGTTATCTGCAGTTTTAATGTAGATTTCAGTTCGCGAAGTTATGAAAATGCATGTTTTGGCTATAATCTTCCGTAAATCAAGGGCGAAAACCAATTATTTGTCCCAAAAGAAGGTGTTTTAAGTATATATCTGCATTTCTAAGGTCGATTTGGGTACAATAAGGGGCGAAAAAGCAGATTCTGACTAAGATTTTATCGAAATCGGCAACTATTTGACTCAGAAAGGTTGCCTTACGTCGAAATCTAATAGTTTATTAAGGTTTTCGTTACTAAAATGCCCAAAGACGCCGATTTTGACTAGAATTTGAAAGATATTGACATGAATATATAACTGTTTGTATCAAAAAATGATAGTTTAAACTGATATTTGCAGTTTTGATGCGGTTTTAGATACGATATGAATCGAAGAAGCCGATTTTGACTGGAATCTGTTTAAAATGACAAAGAAAAACCTATTATCAATTCAAGGAAGTGAATTGTTAAGTAGTTATCTGCAGTTTTAATGTAGATTTCAGTTCGCTAAGTTATGAAAATGCATGTTTTGGCTATAATCTTCCGTAAATCAAGGGCGAAAACCAATTATTTGTCCCAAAAGAAGGTGTTTTAAGTATATATCTGCATTTCTAAGGTAGATTTGGGTACAATAAGAGGCGAAAAAGCAGATTCTGACTAAGATTTTATCGAAATCGGCAACTATTTGACTCAGAAAGGTTGCCTTACGTCGAAATCTAATAGTTTATTAAGGTTTTCGTTACTAAAATGCCCAAAGACGCCGATTTTGACTAGAATTTGAAAGATATTGACATGAATATATAACTGTTTGTATCAAAAAATGATAGTTTAAACTGATATTTGCAGTTTTGATGCGGTTTTAGATACGATATGAATCGAAGAAGCCGATTTTGACTGGAATCTGTTTAAAATGACAAAGAAAAACCTATTATCAATTCAAGGAAGTGAATTGTTAAGTAGTTATCTGCAGTTTTGATGTAGATTTCAGTTCGCTAAGTTATGAAAATGCATGTTTTGGCTATTATCTTCCGTAAATCAAGGGCGAAAACCAATTATTTGTCCCAAAAGAAGGTGTTTTAAGTATATATCTGCATTTCTAAGGTAGATTTGGGTACAATAAGAGGCGAAAAAGCAGATTCTGACTAAGATTTTATCGAAATCGGCAACTATTTGACTCAGAAAGGTTGCCTTACGTCGAAATCTAACAGTTTATTAAGGTTTTCGTTACTAAAATGCCCAAAGACGCCGATTTTGACTAGAATTTGAAAGATATTGACATGAATATATAACTGTTTGTATCAAAAAATGATAGTTTAAACTGATATTTACAGTTTTGATGCGGTTTTAGATACGATATGAATCGAAGAAACCGATTTTGACTGGAATCTGTTTAAAATGACAAAGAAAAACCTATTATCAATTCAAGGAAGTGAATTGTTAAGAAGTTATCTGCAGTTTTAATGTAGATTTCAGTTCGCTAAGTTATGAAAATGCATGTTTTGGCTATAATCTTCCGTTAAACAAGGGCGAAAACCAATTATTTGTCCCAAAAGAAGGTGTTTTAAGTATATATATGCATTTCTAAGGTAGATTTGGGTACAATAAGAGGCGAAAAAGCAGATTCTGACTAAGATTTTATCGAAATCGGCAACTATTTGACTCAGAAAGGTTGCCTTACCTCGAAATCTAATAGTTTATTAAGGTTTTCGTTACTAAAATGCCCAAAGACGCTGATTTTGACTAGAATTTGAAAGATATTGACATGAATATATAACTGTTTGTATCAAAAAATGATAGTTTAAACTGATATTTGCAGTTTTGATGCGGTTTTAGATACGATATGAATCGAAGAAGCCGATTTTGACTGGAATCTGTTTAAAATGACAAAGAAAAACCTATTATCAATTCAAGGAAGTGAATTTTTAAGTAGTTATCTGCAGTTTTAATGTAGATTTCAGTTCGCTAAGTTATGAAACTGCATGTTTTGGCTATAATCTTCCGTAAATCAAGGGCGAAAACCAATTATTTGTCCCAAAAGAAGGTGTTTTAAGTATATATCTGCATTTCTAAGGTCGATTTGGGTACAATAAGGGGCGAAAAAGCAGATTCTGACTAAGATTTTATCGAAATCGGCAACTATTTGACTCAGAAAGGTTGCCTTACGTCGAAATCTAATAGTTTATTAAGGTTTTCGTTACTAAAATGCCCAAAGACGCCGATTTTGACTAGAATTTGAAGGATATTGACATGAATATATAACTGTTTGTATCAAAAAATGATAGTTTAAACTGATATTTGCAGTTTTGATGCGGTTTTAGATACGATATGAATCGAATAAGCCGATTTTGACTGGAATCTGTTTAAAATGACAAAGAAAAACCTATTATCAATTCAAGGAAGTGAATTTTTAAGTAGTTATCTGCAGTTTTAATGTAGATTTCAGTTCGCTAAGTTATGAAAATGCATGTTTTGGCTATAATCTTCCGTAAAACAAGGGCGAAAACCAATTATTTGTCCCAAAAGAAGGTGTTTTAAGTATATATCTGCATTTCTAAGGTAGATTTGGGTACAATAAGAGGCAAAAAAGCAGATTCTGACTAAGATTGTACCCAAATCTACCTTAGAAATGCAGATATATACTTAAAACACCTTCTTTTGGGACAAATAATTGGTTTTCGCCCTTGATTTACGGAAGATTATAGCCAAAACATGCATTTTCATAACTTAGCGAACTGAAATCTACATTAAAACTGCAGACAACTACTTAAAAATTCACTTCCTTGAATTGATAATAGGTTTTCCTTTGTCATTTTAAACAGATTCCAGTCAAAATCGGCTTATTCGATTCATATCGTATCTAAAACCGCATCAAAACTGCAAATATCAGTTTAAACTATCATTTTTTGATACAAACAGTTATATATTCATGTCAATATCTTTCAAATTCTAGTCAAAATCGGCGTCTTTGGGCATTTTAGTAACGAAAACCTTAATAAACTATTAGATTTCGACGTAAGGCAACCTTTCTGAGTCAAATAGTTGCCGATTTCGATAAAATCTTTGTCAAAATCTGCTTTTTCGCCTCTTATTGTACCCAAATCTACCTTAGAAATGCAGATATACACTTAAAACACCTTCTTTTGGGACAAATAATTGGTTTTCGCCCTTGATTTACGGAAGATTATAGCCAAAACATGCATTTTCATAACTTAGCGAACTGAAATCTACATTAAAACTGCAGATAACTACTTAAAAATTCACTTCCTTGAATTGATAATAGGTTTTTCTTTGTCATTTTAAACAGATTCCAGTCAAAATCGGCTTCTTCGATTCATATCGTATCTAAAACCGCATCAAAACTGCAAATATCAGTTTAAACTATCATTTTTTGATACAAACAGTTATATATTCATGTCAATATCTATCAAATTCTAGTCAAAATCGGCGTCTTTGGGCATTTTAGTAACGAAAACCTTAATAAACTATTAGATTTCGACGTAAGGCAACCTTTCTGAGTCAAATAGTTGCCGATTTCGATAAAATCTTAGTCAGAATCTGCTTTTTCGCCTCTTATTGTACCCAAATCTACCTTAGAAATGCAGATATATACTTAAAACCCCTTCTTTTGGGACAAATAATTGGTTTTCGCCCTTGATTAACGGAAGATTATAGCCAAAACATGCATAAAATGCCCAAACTATTATCAATTCAAGGAAGTGAATTTTTAAGTAGTTATCTGCAGTTTTAATGTAGATTTCAGTTAGCTAAGTTATGAAAATGCATGTTTTGGCTATAATCTTCCGTAAATCAAGGGCGAAAACCAATTATTTGTCCCAAAAGAAAGTGTTTTAAGTATATATCTGCATTTCTAAGGTAGATTTGGGTACAATAAGAGGCGAAAAAGCAGATTCTGACTAAGATTTTATTGAAATCGGCAACTATTTGACTCAGAAAGGTTGCCTTACGTCGAAATCTAATAGTTTATGAAGGTTTTCGTTACTAAAATGCCCAAAGACGCCGATTTTGACTAGAATTTGAAAGATATTGACATGAATATATAACCGTTTGTATCAAAAAATGATAGTTTAAACTAATATTTGCAGTTTTGATGCGGTTTTAGATACGATATGAATCGAAGAAGCCGATTTTGACTGGAATCTGTTTAAAATGACAAAGAAAAACCTATTATCAATTCAAGGAAGTGAATTTTTAAGTAGTTATCTGCAGTTTTAATGTAGATTTCAGTTCGCTAAGTTATGAAAATGCATGTTTTGGCTATAATCTTCCGTAAATCAAGGGCGAAAACCAATTATTTGTCCCAAAAGAAGGTGTTTTAAGTATATATCTGCATTTCTAAGGTAGATTTGAGTACAATAAGAGGCAAAAAAGCAGATTCTGACTAAGATTGTAATCAAATCTACCTTAGAAATGCAGATATATACTTAAAACACCTTCTTTTGGGACAAATAATTGGTTTTCGCCCTTGATTTAAAGATTATAGCCAAAACATGCATTTTCATAACTTAGCGAACTGAAATCTACATTAAAACTGCAGATAACTACTTAAAAATTCACTTCCTTGAATTGATAATAGGTTTTTCTTTGTCATTTTAAACAGATTCTAGTCAAAATCGGCTTCTTCGATTCATATCGTATCTAAAACCGCATCAAAACTGCAAATATCAGTTTAAACTATCATTTTTTGATACAAACAGTTATATATTCATGTCAATATCTTTCAAATTCTAGTCAAAATCGGCGTCTTTGGGCATTTTAGTAACGAAAACCTTAATAAACTATTAGATTTCGACGTAAGGCAACCTTTCTGAGTCAAATAGTTGCCGATTTCGATAAAATCTTAGTCAGAATCTGCTTTTTCGCCTCTTATTGTACCCAAATCTACCTTAGAAATGCAGATATATACTTAAAACACCTTCTTATGGAACAAATAATTGCTTTTCGCCCTTGATTTACGGAAGATTATAGCCAAAACATGCATTTTCATAACTTAGCGAACTGAAATCTACATTAAAACTTTCGATAACTACTTAAAAATTCACTTCCTTGAATTGATAATAGGTTTTTCTTTGTCATTTTAAACAGATTCCAGTCAAAATCGGCTTCTTCGATTCATATCGTATCTAAAACCGCATCAAAACTGCAAATATCAGTTTAAACTATCATTTTTTGATACAAACAGTTATATATTCATGTCAATATCTTTCAAATTCTAGTCAAAATCAGCGTCTTTGGGCATTTTAGTAGCGAAAACCTTAATAAACTATTAGATTTCGACGTAAGGCAACCTTTTTGAGTCAAATAGTTGCCGATTTCGATAAAATCTTAGTCAGAATCTGCTTTTTCGCCTCTTATTGTACCCAAATCTACCTAAGAAATGCAGATATATACTTAAAACACCTTCTTTTGGGACAAATAATTGGTTTTCGCCCTTGATTAACGGAAGATTATAGCCAAAACATGCATAAAATGCCCAACCTATTATCAATACAAGGAAGTGAATTTTTAAGTAGTTATCTGCAGTTTTAATGTAGATTTCAGTTCGCTAAGTTATGAAAATGCATGTTTTGGCTATAATCTTCCGTAAATCAAGGGCGAAAACCAATTATTTGTCCCAAAAGAAAGTGTTTTAAGTATATATCTGCATTTCTAAGGTAGATTTGGGTACAATAAGAGGCGAAAAAGCAGATTCTGACTAAGATTTTATCGAAATCGGCAACTATTTGGTAACTTAAAACACCTTCTTTTGCGACAAATAATTGGTTTTCGCCCTTGATTTACGGAAGAAAATAGCCAAAACATGCATTTTCATAACTTAGCGAACTGAAATCTACATTAAAACTGCAGATAACTACTTAAAAATTCACTTCCTTGAATTGATAATAGGTTTTTCTTTGTCATTTTAAACAGATTCCAGTCAAAAACGGCTTCTTCGATTCATATCGTATCTAAAACCGCATCAAAACTGCAAATATCAGTTTAAACTATCATTTTTTGATACAAACAGTTATATATTCATGTCAATATCTTTCAAATTCTAGTCAAAATCGGCGTCTTTGGGCATTTTAGTAACGAAAACCTTAATAAACACCTTCTTTTGGGACAAATAATTGGTTTTCGCCCTTGATTTACGGTATATATATATATATATATATATATATATATATATATATATATATATATATATATATATATATATATATATATATATATATATATATATATATATATATATATATATATATATATATATATATATGATAACACTATATTCCGGGATATCATCCGTTCGCTCGTTGAACTCCGACTGGAACTCCGACTGGAATCCTGCATCCGACTGGAATCCTGCAAATCTTGCATCCGACTGGAATCCTGCAGACGTTTCGCCAAAATCTCACTTGGCATCTTCAATGCTCGCGCTCCGAAAACACTTCGAACACTCGGAGCGCGAGCATTGAAGATGCCAAGTGAGATTTTGGCGAAACGTCTGCAGGATTCCAGTCGGATGCAAGATTTGCAGGATTCCAGTCGGATGCAGGATTCCAGTCGGAGTTCAACGAGCGAACGGATGATATCCCGGAATATAGTGTTATCACATTTTTCCATCCGTGAATCAATACGTGAGAATATATATATATATATATATATATATATATATATATATATATATATATATATATATATATATATATATTATAAGTATATATCTGCATTTCTAAGGTAGATTTGGGTACAATAAGAGGCGAAAAAGCAGATTCTGACTAAGATTTGATCGAAATCGGCAACTATTTGACTCAGAAAGGTTGCCTTACGTCGAAATCTAATAGTTTATTAAGGTTTTCGTTACTAAAATGCCCAAAGACGCCGATTTTGACTAGAATTTGAAAGATATTGACATGAATATATAACTGTTTGTATCAAAAAATGATAGTTTAAACTGATATTTGCAGTTTTGATGCGGTTTTAGATACGATATGAATCGAAGAAGCCTATTTTGACTGGAATCTGTTTAAAATGACAAAGAAAAACCTATTATCAATTCAAGGAAGTGAATTCTTAAGTAGTTATCTGCAGTTTTAATGTAGATTTCAGTTCGCTAAGTTATGAAAATGCATGTTTTGGCTATAATCTTCCGTAAATCAAGGGCGAAAACCAATTATTTGTCCCAAAAGAAGGTGTTTTAAGTATATATCTGCATTTCTAAGGTAGATTTGGGTACAATAAGTGGCGAAAAAGCAGATTCTGACTAAGATTTTATCGAAATCGGCAACTATTTGGTAACTTAAAACACCTTCTTTTGCGACAAATAATTGACTCAGAAAGGTTGCCTTACGTCGGAATCTAATAGTTTATTAAGGTTTTCGTTACTAAAATGCCCAAAGACGCCGATTTTGACTAGAATTTGAAAGATATTGACATCAATATATAACTGTTTGTATCAAAAAATGATAGTTTAAACTGATATTTGCAGTTTTGATGCGGTTTTAGATACGATATGTATCGAAGAAGCCGATTTTGACTGGAATCTGTTTAAAATGACAAAGAAAAACCTATTATCAATTCAAGGAAGTGAATTTTTAAATAGTTATCTGCAGTTTTAATGTAGATTTCAGTTCGCTAAGTTATGAAAATGCATGTTTTGGCTATAATCTTCCGTAAATCAAGGGCGAAAACCAATTATTTGTCCCAAAAGAAGGTGTTTTAAGTATATATCTGCATTTCTAAGGTAGATGTGGGTACAATAAGAGGCGAAAAAGCAGATTCTGACTAAGATTTTATCGAAATCGGCAACTATTTGACTCAGAAAGGTTGCCTTACGTCGAAATCTAATAGTTTATTAAGGTTTTCGTTACTAAAATGCCCAAAGACGACGATTTTGACTAGAATTTGAAAGATATTGACATGAACATATAACTGTTTGTATCAAAAAATGATAGTTTAAACTGATATTTGCAGTTTTGATGCGGTTTTAGATACGATATGAATCGAAGAAGCCGACTTTGACTGGAATCTGTTTAAAATGACAAAGAAAAACCTATTATCGATTCAAGGAAGTGAATTTTTAAGTAGTTATCTGCAGTTTTAATGTAGATTTCAGTTCGCTAAGTTATGAAAATGCATGTTTTGGCTATAATCTTCCGTAAATCAAGGGCGAAAACCAATTATTTGTCCCAAAAGAAGGTGTTTTAAGTATATATCTGCATTTCTAAGGTAGATTTGGGTACAATAAGAGGCGAAAAAGCAGATTCTGAATAAGATTTTATCGAAATCGGCAACTATTTGACTCAGAAAGGTTGCCTTACGTCGAAATCTAATAGTTTATTAAGGTTTTCGTTACTAAAATGCCCAAAGACGCCGATTTTGACTAGAATTTGAAAGATATTGACATGAATATATAACTGTTTGTATCAAAAAATGATAGTTTAAACTGATATTTGCAGTTTTGATGCGGTTTTAGGTACGATATGAGTCGAAGAAGCCGATTTTGACTGTAATCTGTTTAAAATGATAAGGAAAAACCTACTATCAATCCAAGAAAGTGAATTTTGTGTGAAGTTGGTGAAGTTACCTGTAGTTTTAATGTAAATTTCATTCCGCTAAGTTATGGCCACGTGGAGACGTCGGGCCAACTCGTACCTATATCCGCAGCAGGTCTCCAAGGTGAAGAGCCTCTAGTCGATAGAATAATGTCGGTAAGAAAAGTCGGCAAATTGGATCCGTAACTTCGGGATAAGGATTGGCTCTAAGGATCGGGGCATGTTTTCACAGAACCACACGGCAATTCTAGATGTGGTCCATTCATGGAGTATGTGATGACGGCGTACAGCAAGGCTTCCACGGTAATATCAGTGGCCGGTCAAGTTTCTGAGAAGTGGCGGTTCGGTGGAAGTCCGTCAAGGCGATCCATTGTCACCGCTACTGTTTAAGGACAGATCCGTCATGATGCAGTTTGCCCTGCCTTGGCGGGTGGACTACGGAATAACGGCTGCCACGTCGAGCGGGAGCGGATCTTTTGAAAGCCCGACATCATCGCTAGCAAGGCTAGCCTCGCTGTCATAGTAGACGGCCAGGTGGTCTCACCGCCGCAGGAGCATCAAGCAACGGTTGCGAAATACGCTGGCAACAGTGTACTCATCACAGGTGTGTCCCAAAAACCTACACGTCTCGGAAGAGAAAACCTCCACCACCGCAGCGACCATTTCATGGAACGGGGTGTGGTGTCGAAAGTCCATAAACACACTTAATGTTCCGTGGAAACTTCCATCAGGGAGATATGGTTTGCAACGCGAAGAGCACCGCAGTTGCAGCGGTGACCGCATCTTCCCCTGGGACCTTGAAAATCCGTAGAAGTCATCTGCAGTTTCAATGTATATTTCAGTCAGATGCAGATATATACTTAAAACACCTTCTTTTGGGACAAATAATTGGTTTTCGCCCTTGATTTACTGAAGATTATAGCCAAAACATGCATTTTCATAACTTAGCGAACTGAAATCTACATTAAAACTGCAGATAACTACTTAAAAATTCACTTCCTTGAATCGATAATAGGTTTTTCTTTGTCATTTTAAACAGATTCCAGTCAAAGTCGGCTTCTTCGATTCATATCGTATCTAAAACCGCATCAAAACTGCAAATATCAGTTTAAACAATCATTTTTTGATACAAGCAGATATATATTTATTTCAATATCTTTCAAATTCTAGTCAAAATCGTCGTCTTTGGGCATTTTAGTAACGAAAACCTTAATAAACTATTAGATTTCGACGTAAGGCAACCTTTCTGAGTCAAATAGTTGCCGATTTCGATAAAATCTTAGTCAGAATCTGCTTTTTCGCCTCTTATTGTACCCAACTCTACCTTAGAAATGCAGATATATACTTAAAACACCTCCTTTTGGGACAAATAATTGGTTTTCGCCCTTGATTTACGGAAGATTATAGCCAAAACATGCATTTTCATAACTTAGCGAACTGAAATCTACATTAAAACTGCAGATAACTACTTAAAAATTCACTTCCTTGAATTGATAATAGGTTTTTCTTTGTCATTTTAAACAGATTCCAGTCAAAATCGGCTTCTTCGATACATATCGTATCTAAAACCGCATCAAAACTGCAAATATCAGTTTAAACTATCATTTTTTGATACAAACAGTTATATATTCATGTCAATATCTTTCAAATTCTAGTCAAAATCGGCGTCTTTGGGCATTTTAGTAACGAAAACCTTAATAAACTATTAGATTCCGACGTAAGGCAACCTTTCTGAGTCAAATAGTTGCCGATTTCGATAAAACCTTAGTCAGAATCTGCTTTTTCGCCTCTTATTGTACCCAAATCTACCTTAGAAATGCAGATATATACTTAAAACACCTTCTTTTGGGACAAATAATTGGTTTTCGCCCTTGATTTACTGAAGATTATAGCCAAAACATGCATTTTCATAACTTAGCGAACTGAAATCTACATTAAAACTGCAGATAACTACTTAAAAATTCACTTCCTTGAATCGATAATAGGTTTTTCTTTGTCATTTTAAACAGATTCCAGTCAAAGTCGGCTTCTTCGATTCATATCGTATCTAAAACCGCATCAAAACTGCAAATATCAGTTTAAACAATCATTTTTTGATACAAGCAGATATATATTTATGTCAATATCTTTCAAATTCTAGTCAAAATCGTCGTCTTTGGGCATTTTAGTAACGAAAACCTTAATAAACTATTAGATTTCGACGTAAGGCAACCTTTCTGAGTCAAATAGTTGCCGATTTCGATAAAATCTTAGTCAGAATCTGCTTTTTCGCCTCTTATTGTACCCAACTCTACCTTAGAAATGCAGATATATACTTAAAACACCTCCTTTTGGGACAAATAATTGGTTTTCGCCCTTGATTTACGGAAGATTATAGCCAAAACATGCATTTTCATAACTTAGCGAACTGAAATCTACATTAAAACTGCAGATAACTACTTAAAAATTCACTTCCTTGAATTGATAATAGGTTTTTCTTTGTCATTTTAAACAGATTCCAGTCAAAATCGGCTTCTTCGATACATATCGTATCTAAAACCGCATCAAAACTGCAAATATCAGTTTAAACTATCATTTTTTGATACAAACAGTTATATATTCATGTCAATATCTTTCAAATTCTAGTCAAAATCGGCGTCTTTGGGCATTTTAGTAACGAAAACCTTAATAAACTATTAGATTTCGACGTAAGGCAACCTTTCTGAGTCAAATAGTTGCCGATTTCGATAAAATCTTAGTCAGAATCTGCTTTTTCGCCTCTTATTGTACCCAAATCTACCTTAGAAATGCAGATATATACTTAAAACACCTTCTTTTGGGACAAATAATTGGTTTTCGCCCTTGATTTACGGAAGATTATAGCCAAAACATGCATTTTCATAACTTAGCGAACTGAAATCTACATTAAAACTGCAGATAACTACTTAAAAATTCACTTCCTTGAATTGATAATAGGTTTTTCTTTGTCATTTTAAACAGAATCTGCTTTTTCGCCTCTTATTGTACCCAAATCTACCTTAGAAATGCAGATATATACTTAAAACACCTTCTTATGGAACAAATAATTGGTTTTCGCCCTTGATTTACGGAAGATTATAGCCAAAACATGCATTTTCATAACTTAGCGAACTGAAATCTACATTAAAACTTTCGATAACTACTTAAAAATTCACTTCCTTGAATTGATAATAGGTTTTTCTTTGTCATTTTAAACAGATTCCAGTCAAAATCGGCTTCTTCGATTCATATCGTATCTAAAACCGCATCAAAACTGCAAATATCAGTTTAAACTATCATTTTTTGATACAAACAGTTATATATTCATGTCAATATCTTTCAAATTCTAGTCAAAATCAGCGTCTTTGGGCATTTTAGTAGCGAAAACCTTAATAAACTATTAGATTTCGACGTAAGGCAATCTTTTTGAGTCAAATAGTTGCCGATTTCGATAAAATCTTAGTCAGAATCTGCTTTTTCGCCTCTTATTGTACCCAAATCTACCTTAGAAATGCAGATATATACTTAAAACACCTTCTTTTGGGAAAAATAATTGGTTTTCGCCCTTGATTAACGGAAGATTATAGCCAAAACATGCATAAAATGCCCAACCTATTATCAATACAAGGAAGTGAATTTTTAAGTAGTTATCTGCAGTTTTAATGTAGATTTCAGTTCGCTAAGTTATGAAAATGCATGTTTTGGCTATAATCTTCCGTAAATCATGGGCGAAAACCAATTATTTGTCCCAAAAGAAAGTGTTTTAAGTATATATCTGCATTTCTAAGGTAGATTTGGGTACAATAAGAGGCGAAAAAGCAGATTCTGACTAAGATTTTATCGAAATCGGCAACTATTTGGTAACTTAAAACACCTTCTTTTGGGACAAATAATTGGTTTTCGCCCTTGATTTACTGAAGATTATAGCCAAAACATGCATTTTCATAACTTAGCGAACTGAAATCTACATTAAAACTGCAGATAACTACTTAAAAATTCACTTCCTTGAATCGATAATAGGTTTTTCTTTGTCATTTTAAACAGATTCCAGTCAAAGTCGGCTTCTTCGATTCATATCGTATCTAAAACCGCATCAAAACTGCAAATATCAGTTTAAACAATCATTTTTTGATACAAGCAGATATATATTTATGTCAATATCTTTCAAATTCTAGTCAAAATCGTCGTCTTTGGGCATTTTAGTAACGAAAACCTTAATAAACTATTAGATTTCGACGTAAGGCAACCTTTCTGAGTCAAATAGTTGCCGATTTCGATAAAATCTTAGTCAGAATCTGCTTTTTCGCCTCTTATTGTACCCAACTCTACCTTAGAAATGCAGATATATACTTAAAACACCTCCTTTTGGGACAAATAATTGGTTTTCGCCCTTGATTTACGGAAGATTATAGCCAAAACATGCATTTTCATAACTTAGCGAACTGAAATCTACATTAAAACTGCAGATAACTACTTAAAAATTCACTTCCTTGAATTGATAATAGGTTTTTCTTTGTCATTTTAAACAGATTCCAGTCAAAATCGGCTTCTTCGATACATATCGTATCTAAAACCGCATCAAAACTGCAAATATCAGTTTAAACTATCATTTTTTGATACAAACAGTTATATATTCATGTCAATATCTTTCAAATTCTAGTCAAAATCGGCGTCTTTGGGCATTTTAGTAACGAAAACCTTAATAAACTATTAGATTTCGACGTAAGGCAACCTTTCTGAGTCAAATAGTTGCCGATTTCGATAAAATCTTAGTCAGAATCTGCTTTTTCGCCTCTTATTGTACCCAAATCTACCTTAGAAATGCAGATATATACTTAAAACACCTTCTTTTGGGACAAATAATTGGTTTTCGCCCTTGATTTACGGAAGATTATAGCCAAAACATGCATTTTCATAACTTAGCGAACTGAAATCTACATTAAAACTGCAGATAACTACTTAAAAATTCACTTCCTTGAATTGATAATAGGTTTTTCTTTGTCATTTTAAACAGATTCTAGTCAAAATCGGCTTCTTCGATTCATATCGTATCTAAAACCGCATCAAAACTGCAAATATCAGTTTAAACTATCATTTTTTGATACAAACAGTTATATATTCATGTCAATATCTTTCAAATTCTAGTCAAAATCGGCGTCTTTGGGCATTTTAGTAACGAAAACCTTAATAAACTATTAGATTTCGACGTAAGGCAACCTTTCTGAGTCAAATAGTTGCCGATTTCGATAAAATCTTAGTCAGAATCTGCTTTTTCGCCTCTTATTGTACCCAAATCTACCTTAGAAATGCAGATATATACTTAAAACACCTTCTTATGGAACAAATAATTGGTTTTCGCCCTTGATTTACGGAAGATTATAGCCAAAACATGCATTTTCATAACTTAGCGAACTGAAATCTACATTAAAACTTTCGATAACTACTTAAAAATTCACTTCCTTGAATTGATAATAGGTTTTTCTTTGTCATTTTAAACAGATTCCAGTCAAAATCGGCTTCTTCGATTCATATCGTATCTAAAACCGCATCAAAACTGCAAATATCAGTTTAAACTATCATTTTTTGATACAAACAGTTATATATTCATGTCAATATCTTTCAAATTCTAGTCAAAATCAGCGTCTTTGGGCATTTTAGTAGCGAAAACCTTAATAAACTATTAGATTTCGACGTAAGGCAATCTTTTTGAGTCAAATAGTTGCCGATTTCGATAAAATCTTAGTCAGAATCTGCTTTTTCGCCTCTTATTGTACCCAAATCTACCTTAGAAATGCAGATATATACTTAAAACACCTTCTTTTGGGAAAAATAATTGGTTTTCGCCCTTGATTAACGGAAGATTATAGCCAAAACATGCATAAAATGCCCAACCTATTATCAATACAAGGAAGTGAATTTTTAAGTAGTTATCTGCAGTTTTAATGTAGATTTCAGTTCGCTAAGTTATGAAAATGCATGTTTTGGCTATAATCTTCCGTAAATCATGGGCGAAAACCAATTATTTGTCCCAAAAGAAAGTGTTTTAAGTATATATCTGCATTTCTAAGGTAGATTTGGGTACAATAAGAGGCGAAAAAGCAGATTCTGACTAAGATTTTATCGAAATCGGCAACTATTTGGTAACTTAAAACACCTTCTTTTGGGACAAATAATTGGTTTTCGCCCTTGATTTACGGAAGATAATAGCCAAAACATGCATTTTCATAACTTAGCGAACTGAAATCTACATTAAAACTGCAGATAACTACTTAAAAATTCACTTCCTTGAATTGATAATAGGTTTTTCTTTGTCATTTTAAACAGATTCCAGTCAAAAACGGCTTCTTCGATTCATATCGTATCTAAAACCGCATCAAAACTGCAAATATCAGTTTAAACTATCATTTTTTGATACAAACAGTTATATATTCATGTCAATATCTTTCAAATTCTAGTCAAAATCGGCGTCTTTGGGCATTTTAGTAACGAAAACCTTAATAAACTATTAGATTTCGACGTAAGGCAACCTTTCTGAGTCAAATAGTTGCCGATTTCGATCAAATCTTAGTCAGAATCTGCTTTTTCGCCTCTTATTGTACCCAAATCTACCTTAGAAATGCAGATATATACTTATAATATATATATATATATATATATATATATATATATATATATATATATATATATATATATATATATATATATATATATATATATATATATATATATATATATATATATATATATATATATATATATATATATATATATATATATATATATATATATATACCGTAAATCAAGGGCGAAAACCAATTATTTGTCCCAAAAGAAGGTGTTTTAAGTATATATCTGCATTTCTAAGGTAGATGTGGGTACAATAAGAGGCGAAAAAGCAGATTCTGACTAAGATTTTATCGAAATCGGCAACTATTTTACTCAGAAAGGTTGCCTTACGTCGAAATCTAATAGTTTATTAAGGTTTTCGTTACTAAAATGCCCAAAGACGCCGATTTTGACTAGAATTTGAAAGATATTGACATGAACATATAACTGTTTGTATCAAAAAATGATAGTTTAAACTGATATTTGCAGTTTTGATGCGGTTTTAGATACGATATGAATCGAAGAAGCCGACTTTGACTGGAATCTGTTTAAAATGACAAAGAAAAACCTATTATCAATTCAAGGAAGTGAATTTTTAAGTAGTTATCTGCAGTTTTAATGTAGATTTCAGTTCGCTAAGTTATGAAAATGCATGTTTTGGCTATAATCTTCCGTAAATCAAGGGCGAAAACCAATTATTTGTCCCAAAAGAAGGTGTTTTAAGTATATATCTGCATTTCTAAGGTAGATTTGGGTACAATAAGAGGCGAAAAAGCAGATTCTGACTAAGATTTTATCGAAATCGGCAACTATTTGACTCAGAAAGGTTGCCTTACGTCGGAATCTAATAGTTTATTAAGGTTTTCGTTACTAAAATGCCCAAAGACGCCGATTTTGACTAGAATTTGAAAGATATTGACATCAATATATAACTGTTTGTATCAAAAAATGATAGTTTAAACTGATATTTGCAGTTTTGATGCGGTTTTAGATACGATATGTATCGAAGAAGCCGATTTTGACTGGAATCTGTTTAAAATGACAAAGAAAAACCTATTATCAATTCAAGGAAGTGAATTTTTAAGTAGTTATCTGCAGTTTTAATGTAGATTTCAGTTCGCTAAGTTATGAAAATGCATGTTTTGGCTATAATCTTCCGTAAATCAAGGGCGAAAACCAATTATTTGTCCCAAAAGAAGGTGTTTTAAGTATATATCTGCATTTCTAAGGTAGATGTGGGTACAATAAGAGGCGAAAAAGCAGATTCTGACTAAGATTTTATCGAAATCGGCAACTATTTGACTCAGAAAGGTTGCCTTACGTCGAAATCTAATAGTTTATTAAGGTTTTCGTTACTAAAATGCCCAAAGACGACGATTTTGACTAGAATTTGAAAGATATTGACATGAACATATAACTGTTTGTATCAAAAAATGATAGTTTAAACTGATATTTGCAGTTTTGATGCGGTTTTTGATACGATATGAATCGAAGAAGCCGACTTTGACTGGAATCTGTTTAAAATGACAAAGAAAAACCTATTATCGATTCAAGGAAGTGAATTTTTAAGTAGTTATCTGCAGTTTTAATGTAGATTTCAGTTCGCTAAGTTATGAAAATGCATGTTTTGGCTATAATCTTCCGTAAATCAAGGGCGAAAACCAATTATTTGTCCCAAAAGAAGGTGTTTTAAGTATATATCTGCATTTCTAAGGTAGATTTGGGTACAATAAGAGGCGAAAAAGCAGATTCTGAATAAGATTTTATCGAAATCGGCAACTATTTGACTCAGAAAGGTTGCCTTACGTCGAAATCTAATAGTTTATTAAGGTTTTCGTTACTAAAATGCCCAAAGACGCCGATTTTGACTAGAATTTGAAAGATATTGACATGAATATATAACTGTTTGTATCAAAAAATGATAGTTTAAACTGATATTTGCAGTTTTGATGCGGTTTTAGGTACGATATGAGTCGAAGAAGCCGATTTTGACTGTAATCTGTTTAAAATGATAAGGAAAAACCTACTATCAATCCAAGAAAGTGAATTTTGTGTGAAGTTGGTGAAGTTACCTGTAGTTTTAATGTAAATTTCATTCCGCTAAGTTATGGCCACGTGGAGACGTCGGGCCAATTCGTACCTATATCCGCAGCAGGTCTCCAAGGTGAAGAGCCTCTAGTCGATAGAATAATGTACGTAAGAAAAGTCGGCAAATTGGATCCGTAACTTCGGGATAAGGATTGGCTCTAAGGATCGGGGCATGTTTTCACAGAACCACACGGCAATTCTAGATGTGGTCCATTCATGGAGTATGTGATGACGGCGTACAGCAAGGCTTCCACGGTAATATCAGTGGCCGGTCAAGTTTCTGAGAAGTGGCGGTTCGGTGGAAGTCCGTCAAGGCGATCCATTGTCACCGCTACTGTTTAAGGACAGATCCGTCATGATGCAGTTTGCCCTGCCTTGGCGGGTGGACTACGGAATAACGGCTGCCACGTCGAGCGGGAGCGGATCTTTTGAAAGCCCGACATCATCGCTAGCAAGGCTAGCCTCGCTGTCATAGTAGACGGCCAGGTGGTCTCACCGCCGCAGGAGCATCAAGCAACGGTTGCGAAATACGCTGGCAACAGTGCACTCATCACAGGTGTGTCCCAAAAACCTACACGTCTCGGAAGAGAAAACCTCCACCACCGCAGCGACCATTTCATGGAACGGGGTGTGGTGTCGAAAGTCCATAAACACACTTAATGTTCCGTGGAAACTTCCATCAGGGAGATATGGTTTGCAACGCGAAGAGCACCGCAGTTGCAGCGGTGACCGCATCTTCCCCTGGGACCTTGAAAATCCGTAGAAGTCATCTGCAGTTTTTCAATGTATATTTCAGTCAGATGCAGATATATACTTAAAACACCTTCTTTTGGGACAAATAATTGGTTTTCGCCCTTGATTTACGGAAGATTATAGCCAAAACATGCATTTTCATAACTTAGCGAACTGAAATCTACATTAAAACTGCAGATAACTACTTAAAAATTCACTTCCTTGAATTGATAATAGGTTTTTCTTTGTCATTTTAAACAGATTCCAGTCAAAATCGGCTTCTTCGATACATATCGTATCTAAAACCGCATCAAAACTGCAAATATCAGTTTAAACTATCATTTTTTGATACAAACAGTTATATATTCATGTCAATATCTTTCAAATTCTAGTCAAAATCGGCGTCTTTGGGCATTTTAGTAACGAAAACCTTAATAAACTATTAGATTCCGACGTAAGGCAACCTTTCTGAGTCAAATAGTTGCCGATTTCGATAAAACCTTAGTCAGAATCTGCTTTTTCGCCTCTTATTGTACCCAAATCTACCTTAGAAATGCAGATATATACTTAAAACACCTTCTTTTGGGACAAATAATTGGTTTTCGCCCTTGATTTACTGAAGATTATAGCCAAAACATGCATTTTCATAACTTAGCGAACTGAAATCTACATTAAAACTGCAGATAACTACTTAAAAATTCACTTCCTTGAATCGATAATAGGTTTTTCTTTGTCATTTTAAACAGATTCCAGTCAAAGTCGGCTTCTTCGATTCATATCGTATCTAAAACCGCATCAAAACTGCAAATATCAGTTTAAACAATCATTTTTTGATACAAGCAGATATATATTTATGTCAATATCTTTCAAATTCTAGTCAAAATCGTCGTCTTTGGGCATTTTAGTAACGAAAACCTTAATAAACTATTAGATTTCGACGTAAGGCAACCTTTCTGAGTCAAATAGTTGCCGATTTTGATAAAATCTTAGAATCTGCTTTTTCGCCTCTTATTGTACCCAACTCTACCTTAGAAATGCAGATATATACTTAAAACACCTCCTTTTGGGACAAATAATTGGTTTTCGCCCTTGATTTACGGAAGATTATAGCCAAAACATGCATTTTCATAACTTAGCGAACTGAAATCTACATTAAAACTGCAGATAACTACTTAAAAATTCACTTCCTTGAATTGATAATAGGTTTTTCTTTGTCATTTTAAACAGATTCCAGTCAAAATCGGCTTCTTCGATACATATCGTATCTAAAACCGCATCAAAACTGCAAATATCAGTTTAAACTATCATTTTTTGATACAAACAGTTATATATTCATGTCAATATCTTTCAAATTCTAGTCAAAATCGGCGTCTTTGGGCATTTTAGTAACGAAAACCTTAATAAACTATTAGATTTCGACGTAAGGCAACCTTTCTGAGTCAAATAGTTGCCGATTTCGATAAAATCTTAGTCAGAATCTGCTTTTTCGCCTCTTATTGTACCCAAATCTACCTTAGAAATGCAGATATATACTTAAAACACCTTCTTTTGGGACAAATAATTGGTTTTCGCCCTTGATTAACGGAAGATTATAGCCAAAACATGCATAAAATGCCCAACCTATTATCAATTCAAGGAAGTAAATTTTTAAGTAGTTATCTGCAGTTTTAATGTAGATTTCAGTTCGCTAAGTTATGAAAATGCATGTTTTGGCTATAATCTTCCGTAAATCAAGGGCGAAAACCAATTATTTGTCCCAAAAGAAAGTGTTTTAAGTATATATCTGCATTTCTAAGGTAGATTTGGGTACAATAAGAGGCGAAAAAGCAGATTCTGACTAAGATTTTATCGAAATCGGCAACTATTTGACTCAGAAAGGTTGCCTTACGTCGAAATCTAATAGTTTATTAAGGTTTTCGTTACTAAAATGCCCAAAGACGCCGATTTTGACTAGAATTTGAAAGATATTGACATGAATATATAACCGTTTGTATCAAAAAATGATAGTTTAAACTGATATTTGCAGTTTTGATGCGGTTTTAGATACGATATGAATCGAAGAAGCCGATTTTGACTGGAATCTGTTTAAAATGACAAAGAAAAACCTATTATCAATTCAAGGAAGTGAATTTTTAAGTAGTTATCTGCAGTTTTAATGTAGATTTCAGTTCGCTAAGTTATGAAAATGCATGTTTTGGCTATAATCTTCCGTAAATCAAGGGCGAAAACCAATTATTTGTCCCAAAAGAAGGTGTTTTAAGTATATATCTGCATTTCTAAGGTAGATTTGGGTACAATAAGAGGCAAAAAAGCAGATTCTGACTAAGATTGTACCCAAATCTACCTTAGAAATGCAGATATATACTTAAAACACCTTCTTTTGGGACAAATAATTGGATTTAGCCCTTGATTTACGGAAGATTATAGCCAAAACATGCATTTTCATAACTTAGCGAACTGAAATCTACATTAAAACTGCAGATAACTACTTAAAAATTCACTTCCTTGAATTGATAATAGGTTTTTCTTTGTCATTTTAAACAGATTCCAGTCAAAATCGGCTTCTTCGATTCATATCGTATCTAAAACCGCATCAAAACTGCAAATATCAGTTTAAACTATCATTTTTTGATACAAACAGTTATATATTCATGTCAATATCTTTCAAATTCTAGTCAAAATCAGCGTCTTTGGGCATTTTAGTAGCGAAAACCTTAATAAACTATTAGATTTCGACGTAAGGCAACCTTTTTGAGTCAAATAGTTGCCGATTTCGATAAAATCTTAGTCAGAATCTGCTTTTTCGCCTCTTATTGTACCCAAATCTACCTTAGAAATGCAGATATATACTTAAAACACCTTCTTTTGGGACAAATAATTGGCTTTCGCCCTTGATTAACGGAAGATTATAGCCAAAACATGCATAAAATGCCCAACCTATTATCAATTCAAGGAAGTAAATTTTTAAGTAGTTATCTGCAGTTTTAATGTAGATTTCAGTTCGCTAAGTTATGAAAATGCATGTTTTGGCTATAATCTTCCGTAAATCAAGGGCGAAAACCAATTATTTGTCCCAAAAGAAAGTGTTTTAAGTATATATCTGCATTTATAAGGTAGATTTGGGTACAATAAGAGGCGAAAAAGCAGATTCTGACTAAGATTTTATCGAAATCGGCAACTATTTGACTCAGAAAGGTTGCCTTACGTCGAAATCTAATAGTTTATTAAGGTTTTCGTTACTAAAATGCCCAAAGACGCCGATTTTGACTAGAATTTGAAAGATATTGACATGAATATATAACCGTTTGTATCAAAAAATGATAGTTTAAACTGATATTTGCAGTTTTGATGCGGTTTTAGATACGATATGAATCGAAGAAGCCGATTTTGACTGGAATCTGTTTAAAATGACAAAGAAAAACCTATTATCAATTCAAGGAAGTGAATTTTTAAGTAGTTATCTGCAGTTTTAATGTAGATTTCAGTTCGCTAAGTTATGAAAATGCATGTTTTGGCTATAATCTTCCGTAAATCAAGGGCGAAAACCAATTATTTGTCCCAAAAGAAGGTGTTTTAAGTATATATCTGCATTTCTAAGGTAGATTTGGGTACAATAAGAGGCAAAAAAGCAGATTCTGACTAAGATTGTACCCAAATCTACCTTAGAAATGCAGATATATACTTAAAACACCTTCTTTTGGGACAAATAATTGGTTTTAGCCCTTGATTTACGGAAGATTATAGCCAAAACATGCATTTTCATAACTTAGCGAACTGAAATCTACATTAAAACTGCAGATAACTACTTAAAAATTCACTTCCTTGAATTGATAATAGGTTTTTCTTTGTCATTTTAAACAGATTCCAGTCAAAATCGGCTTCTTCGATTCATATCGTATCTAAAACCGCATCAAAACTGCAAATATCAGTTTAAACTATCATTTTTTGATACAAACAGTTATATATTCATGTCAATATCTTTCAAATTCTAGTCAAAATCAGCGTCTTTGGGCATTTTAGTAGCGAAAACCTTAATAAACTATTAGATTTCGACGTAAGGCAACCTTTTTGAGTCAAATAGTTGCCGATTTCGATAAAATCTTAGTCAGAATCTGCTTTTTCGCCTCTTATTGTACCCAAATCTACCTTAGAAATGCAGATATATACTTAAAACACCTTCTTTTGGGACAAATAATTGGTTTTCGCCCTTGATTAGCGGAAGATTATAGCCAAAACATGCATAAAATGCCCAATCTATTATCAATTCAAGGAAGTGAATTTTTAAGTAGTTATCTGCAGTTTTAATGTAGATTTCAGTTCGCTAAGTTATGAAAATGCATGTTTTGGCTATAATCTTCCGTAAATCAAGGGCGAAAATCAATTATTTGTCCCAAAAGAAAGTGTTTTAAGTATATATCTGCATTTCTAAGGTAGATTTGGGTACAATAAGAGGCGAAAAAGCAGATTCTGACTAAGATTTTATCGAAATCGGCAACTATTTGACTCAGAAAGGTTGCCTTACGTCGAAATCTAATAGTTTATTAAGGTTTTCGTTACTAAAATGCCCAAAGACGCCGATTTTGACTAGAATTTGAAAGATATTGACATGAATATATAACCGTTTGTATCAAAAAATGATAGTTTAAACTGATATTTGCAGTTTTGATGCGGTTTTAGATACGATATGAATCGAAGAACCCGATTTTGACTGGAATCTGTTTAAAATGACAAAGAAAAACCTATTATCAATTCAAGGAAGTGAATTTTTAAGTAGTTATCTGCAGTTTTAATGTAGATTTCAGTTCGCCAAGTTATGAAAATGCATGTTTTGGCTATAATCTTCCGTAAATCAAGGGCGAAAACCAATTATTTGTCCCAAAAGAAGGTGTTTTAAGTATATATCTGCATTTCTAAGGTAGATTTGGGTACAATAAGAAGCGAAAAAGCAGATTCTGACTAAGATTTTATCGAAATCGGCAACTATTTGACTCAGAAAGGTTGCCTTACGTCGAAATCTAATAGTTTATTAAGGTTTTCGTTACTAAAATGCCCAAAGACGCCGATTTTGACTAGAATTTGAAAGATATTGACATGAATATATAACTGTTTGTATCAAAAAATGATAGTTCAAACTGATATTTGCAGTTTTGATGCGGTTTTAGATACGATATGAATTGAAGAAGCCGATTTTGACTGGAATCTTTTTAAAATGACAAAGAAAAACCTATTATCAATTCAAGGAAGTGAATTTTTAAGTAGTTATCTGCAGTTTTAATGTAGATTTCAGTTCGCTAAGTTATGAAAATGCATGTTTTGGCTATATTCTTCCGTAAATCAAGGGCGAAAACCAATTATTTGTCCCAAAAGAAGGTGTTTTAAGTATATATCTGCATTTCTAAGGTAGATTTGGGTACAATAAGAGGCGAAAAAGCAGATTCTGACTAAGATTCTATCGAAATCGGCAACTATTTGACTCAGAAAGGTTGCCTTACGTCGAAATCTAATAGTTTATTAAGGTTTTCGTTACTAAAATGCCCAAAGTCGCCGATTTTGACTAGAATTTGAAAGCTATTGACATGAATATATAACTGTTTGTATCAAAAAATGATAGTTTAAACTGATATTTGCAGTTTTGATGCGGTTTTAGATACGATATGAATCGAAGAAGCCGATTTTGACTGGAATCTGTTTAAAATGACAAAGAAAAACCTATTATCAATTCAAGGAAGTGAATTTTTAAGTAGTTATCTGCAGTTTTAATGTAGATTTCAGTTCGCTAAGTTATGAAAATGCATGTTTTGGCTATAATCTTCCGTAAATCAAGGGCGAAAACCAATTATTTGTACCAAAAGAAGGTGTTTTAAGTATATATCTGCATTTCTAAGGTAGATTTGGGAACAATAAGAGGCGAAAAAGCAGATTCTGACTAAGATTTTATCGAAATCGGCAACTATTTGACTCAGAAAGGTTGCCTTACGTCGAAATCTAATAGTTTATTAAGGTTTTCGTTACTAAAATGCCCAAAGATGCCGATTTTGACTAGAATTTGAAAGATATTGACATGAATATATAACTGTTTGTATCAAAAAATCATAGTTTAAACTGATATTTGCAGTTTTGATGCGGTTTTAGATTCGATATGAATCGAAGAAGCCGATTTTGACTGGAATCTGTTTAAAATGACAAAGAAAAACCTATTATCAATTCAAGGAAGTGAATTTTTAATTAGTTATCTGCAGTTTTAATGTAGATTTCAGTTCGCTAATTTATGAAAATGCATGTTTTGGCTATAATCTTCCGTAAATCAAGGGCGAAAACCAATTATTTGTCCCAAAAGAAGGTGTTTTAAGTATATATCTGCATTTCTAAAGTAGATTTGGGTACAATAAGAGGCAAAAAAGCAGATTCTGACTAAGATTGTACCCAAATCTACCTTAGAAATGCAGATATATACTTAAAACACCTTCTTTTGGGACAAATAATTGGTTTTCGAACTTGATTTACGGAAGATTATAGCCAAAACATGCATTTTCATAACTTAGCGAACTGAAATCTACATTAAAACTGCAGATAACTACTTAAAAATTCACTTCCTTGAATTGATAATAGGTTTTCTTTGTCATTTTAAACAGATTCCAGTCAAAATCGGCTTCTTCGATTCATATCGTATCTAAAACCGCATCAAAACTGCAAGTATCAGTTTAAACTATCATTTTTTGATACAAACAGTTATATATTCATGTCAATATCTTTCAAATTCTAGTCAAAATCGGCGTTTTTGGGCATTTTAGTAACGAAAACCTTAATAAACTATTAGATTTCGACGTAAGGCAACCTTTCTGAGTCAAATAGTTGCCGATTTCGATAAAATCTTAGTCAGAATCTGCTTTTTCGCCTCTTATTGTACCCAAATCTACCTTAGAAATGCAGATATATACTTAAAACACCTCCTTTTGGGACAAATAATTGGTTTTCGCCCTTGATTTACCGAAGATTATAGCCAAAACATGCATAAAATGCCCAAAGACGCCGATTTTGACTAGAATTTGAAAGATATTGACATGAATATATAACTTTTTGTATCAAAAAATGATAGTTTATACTGATATTTGCAGTTTTGATGCGGTTTTAGATACGATATGAATCGAAGAAGCCGATTTTGACTAGAATCTGTTTAAAATGACAAAGAAAAACCTATTATCAATTCAAGGAAGTGAATTTTTAAGTAGTTATCTGCAGTTTTAATGTAGATTTCAGTTCGCTAAGTTATGAAAATGCATGTTTTGCCTATAATCTTCCATAAATCAAGGGCGAAAACCAATTATTTGTCCCAAAAGAAGGTGTTTTAAGTATATATCTGCATTTCTAAGGTAGATTTGGGTACAATAAGAGGCGAAAAAGCAGATTCTGACTAAGATTTTATCGAAATCGGCAACTATTTGACTCAGAAAGGTTGCTTTACGTCGAAATCTAATAGTTTATTAAGGTTTTCGTTACTCAAATGCCCAAAGACGCCGATTTTGACTAGAATTTGAAAGATATTGACATGAATATATAACTGTTTGTATCAAAAAATGATAGTTTAAGCTGATATTTGCAGTTTTGATGCGGTTTTTGATACGATATGAATCGAAGAAGCCGATTTTGACTGAAATCTGTTTAAAATGACAAAGAAAAACCTATTATCAATTCAAGGAAGTGAATTTTTAAGTAGTTATCGGCAGTTTTAATGTAGATTTCAGTTCGCTAAGTCATGAAAATGCATGTTTTGGCTATAATCTTCCGTAAATCAAGGGCGAAAACCAATTATTTGTCCCAAAAGAAGGTGTTTTAATTATATATCTGCATTTCTAAGGTAGATTTGGGTACAATAAGAGGCGAAAAAGCAGATTCTGACTAAGATTTTATCGAAATCGGCAACTATTTGACTCAGAAAGGTTGCCTTACGTCGAAATCTAATAGTTTATTAAGGTTTTCGTTACTAAAATTCCCAAAGACGCCGATTTTAACTAGAATTTGAAAGATATTGATATGAATATATAACTGTTTGTATCAAAAAATGATAGTTTAAACTGATATTTGCAGTTTTGATGCGGTTTTAGGTACGATATGAATCGAAGAAGCCGATTTTGACTGGAATGTGTTTAAAATGACAAAGAAAAACCTATTATCAATTCAAGGAAGTGAATTTTTAAGTAGTTATCTGCAGTTTTAATGTAGATTTCAGTTCGCTAAGTTATGAAAATGCATGTTTTGGCTATAATCTTCCGTAAATCAAGGGCGAAAACCAATTATTTGTCCCAAAAGAAGGTGTTTTAAGTATATATCTGCATTTCTAAGGTAGATTTGGGTACAATAAGAGGCGAAAAAGCAGATTCTGACTAAGATTTTATCGAAATCGGCAACTATTTGACTCAGAAAGGTTGCCTTACGTCGAAATCTAATAGTTTATTAAGGTTTTCGTTACTAAAATGCCCAAAGACGAAGATTTTGACTAGAATTTGAAAGATATTGATATGAATATATAACTGTTTGTATCAAAAAATGATAGTTTAAACTGATATTTGCAGTTTTGATGCGGTTTTAGGTTCGATATGAGTCGAAGAAGCCGATTTTGACTGGAATCTGTTTAAACTGACAAAGAAAAACCTATTATCAATTCAAGGAACTGAATTTTTAAGTAGTTATCTGCAGTTTTAATGTAGATTTCAGTTCGCTAAGTTATGAAAATGCATGTTTTGGCTATAATCTTCCGTAAATCAAGGGCGAAAACCAATTATTTGTCCCAAAAGAAGGTGTTTTAAGTATATATCTGCATTTCTAAGGTAGATTTGGGTACAATAAGAGGCAGAAAAGCAGATTCTGACTAAGATTGTACCCAAATCTACCTTAGAAATTCAGATATATATTTAAAACACCTTCTTTTGGGACAAATAATTGGTTTTCGCCTTTGATTTACGGAAGATTATATCCAAAATATGCATTTTCATAACTTAGCGAACTGAAATCTACATTAAAACTGCAGATAACTACTTAAAAATTAACTTCCTTGAATTGATAATAGGTTTTTCTTTGTCATTTTAAACAGATTCCAGTCAAAATCGGCTTCTTCGATTCATATCGTATCTAAAACCGCATCAAAACTGCAAATATCAGTTTAAACTATCATTTTTTGATACAAACAGTTATATATTCATGTCAATATCTTTCAAATTCTAGTCAAAATCGGCGTCTTTGGGCATTTTAGTAACGAAAACCTTAATAAACTATTAGATTTCGACGTAAGGCAACCTTTCTGAGACAAATAGTTGTCAATTTTGATAAAATCTTAGTCAGAATCTGCTTTTTCGCCTCTTATTGTACCCAAATCTACCTTAGAAATGCAGATATATACTTTAAACACCTTCTTTTGGGACAAATAATTGGTTTTCGCCCTTGATTTACGGAAGATTATAGCCAAAATATGCATTTTCATAACTTAGCGAACTGAAATCTACATTAAAACTGCAGATAACTACTTAAAAATTCACTTCCTTGAATTGATAATAGGTTTTTCTTTGTCATTTTAAACAGATTCCAGTCAAAATCGGCTTCTTCGATTCATATCGTATCTAAAACCGCATCAAAACTGCAAATATCAGTTTAAACTATCATTTTATGATACAAAAAGTTATATATTCATGTCAATATCTTTCAAATTCTAGTCAAAATCGGCGTCTTTGGGCATTTTAGTAACGAAAACCTTAATAAACTATTAGATTTCGACGTAAGGCAACCTTTCTGAGTCAAATATTTGCAGAATCTGCTTTTTCGCCTCTTATTGTACCCAAATCCACCTTAGAAATGCAGATATATACTTAAAACACCTTCTTTTGGGACAAATAATTGGTTTTCGCCCTTGATTTACGGAAGATTATAGCCAAAACATGCATTTTCATAACTTAGCGAACTGAAATCTACATTAAAACTGCAGAAAACTACTTAAAAATTCACTTCTTTGAATTGATAATAGGTTTTTCTTTGTCATTTTAAAAAGATTCCAGTCAAAATCGGCATCATCGATTCATATCGTATCTAAAACCGCATCAAAACTGCAAATATCAGTTTAAACTATCATTTTTTGATACAAACAGTTATATATTCATGTCAATATCTTTCAAATTCTAGTCAAAATCGGCGTCTTTGGGCATTTTAGTAGCGAAAACCTTAATAAACTATTAGATTTCGACGTAAGGCAACCTTTTTGAGTCAAATAGTTGCCGATTTCGATAAAATCTTAGTCAGAATCTGCTTTTTCGCTTCTTATTGTACCCAAATCTACCTTAGAAATGCAGATATATACTTAAAACACCTTCTTTTGGGACAAATAATTGGTTTTCGCCCTTGATAAGAGGCAAAAAAGCAGATTCTGACTAAGATTGTACCCAAATCTACCTTAGAAATGCAGATATATACTTAAAACACCTTCTTTCGCCCTTGATTTACGGAAGATTATAGCCAAAACATGCATTTTCATAACTTAGCGAACTGAAATCTACATTAAAACTGCAGATAACTACTTAAAAATTCAATTCCTTGAATTGATAATAGGTTTTTCTTTGTCATTTTAAACAGATTCCAGTCAAAATCGGCTTCTTCGATTCATATCGTATCTAAAACCGCATCAAAACTGCAAATATCAGTTTAAACTATCATTTTTTGATACAAACAGTTATATATTCATGTCAATATCTTTCAAATTCTAGTCAAAATCGGCGTCTTTGGGCATTTTAGTAGCGAAAACCTTAATAAACTATTAGATTTCGACGTAAGGCAACCTTTTTGAGTCAAATAGTTGCCGATTTCGATAAAATCTTAGTCAGAATCTGCTTTTTCGCTTCTTATTGTACCCAAATCTACCTTAGAAATGCAGATATATACTTAAAACACCTTCTTTTGGGACAAATAATTGGTTTTCGCCCTTGATTTACGGAAGATTATAGCCAAAACATGCATTTTCATAACTTAGCGAACTGAAATCTACATTAAAACTGCAGATAACTACTTAAAAATTCACTTCCTTGAATTGATAATAGGTTTTTCTTTGTCATTTTAAACAGATTCCAGTCAAAATCGGCTTCTTCGATTCATATCGTATCTAAAACCGCATCAAAACTGCAAATATCAGTTTAAACTATCATTTTTTGATACAAACAGTTATATATTCATGTCAATATCTTTCAAATTCTAGTCAAAATCAGCGTCTTTGGGCATTTTAGTAGCGAAAACCTTAATAAACTATTAGATTTCGACGTAAGGCAACCTTTTTGAGTCAAATAGTTGCCGATTTCGATAAAATCTTAGTCAGAATCTGCTTTTTCGCCTCTTATTGTACCCAAATCTACCTTAGAAATGCAGATATATACTTAAAACACCTTCTTTTGGGACAAATAATTGGTTTTCGCCCTTGATTAACGGAAGATTATAGCCAAAACATGCATAAAATGCCCAATCTATTATCAATTCAAGGAAGTGAATTTTTAAGTAGTTATCTGCAGTTTTAATGTAGATTTCAGTTCGCTAAGTTATGAAAATGCATGTTTTGGCTATAATCTTCCGTAAATCAAGGGCGAAAATCAATTATTTGTCCCAAAAGAAAGTGTTTTAAGTATATATCTGCATTTCTAAGGTAGATTTGGGTACAATAAGAGGCGAAAAAGCAGATTCTGACTAAGATTTTATCGAAATCGGCAACTATTTGACTCAGAAAGGTTGCCTTACGTCGAAATCTAATAGTTTATTAAGGTTTTCGTTACTAAAATGCCCAAAGACGCCGATTTTGACTAGAATTTGAAAGATATTGACATGAATATATAACCGTTTGTATCAAAAAATGATAGTTTAAACTGATATTTGCAGTTTTGATGCGGTTTTAGATACGATATGAATCGAAGAACCCGATTTTGACTGGAATCTGTTTAAAATGACAAAGAAAAACCTATTATCAATTCAAGGAAGTGAATTTTTAAGTAGTTATCTGCAGTTTTAATGTAGATTTCAGTTCGCCAAGTTATGAAAATGCATGTTTTGGCTATAATCTTCCGTAAATCAAGGGCGAAAACCAATTATTTGTCCCAAAAGAAGGTGTTTTAAGTATATATCTGCATTTCTAAGGTAGATTTGGGTACAATAAGAAGCGAAAAAGCAGATTCTGACTAAGATTTTATCGAAATCGGCAACTATTTGACTCAGAAAGGTTGCCTTACGTCGAAATCTAATAGTTTATTAAGGTTTTCGTTACTAAAATGCCCAAAGACGCCGATTTTGACTAGAATTTGAAAGATATTGACATGAATATATAACTGTTTGTATCAAAAAATGATAGTTCAAACTGATATTTGCAGTTTTGATGCGGTTTTAGATACGATATGAATTGAAGAAGCCGATTTTGACTGGAATCTTTTTAAAATGACAAAGAAAAACCTATTATCAATTCAAGGAAGTGAATTTTTAAGTAGTTATCTGCAGTTTTAATGTAGATTTCAGTTCGCTAAGTTATGAAAATGCATGTTTTGGCTATATTCTTCAGTAAATCAAGGGCGAAAACCAATTATTTGTCCCAAAAGAAGGTGTTTTAAGTATATATCTGCATTTCTAAGGTAGATTTGGGTACAATCTTAGTCAGAATCTGCTTTTTTGCCTCTTATTGTACCCAAATCTACTTTAGAAATGCAGATATATACTTAAAACACCTTCTTTTGGGACAAATAATTGGTTTTCGCCCTTGATTTACGGAAGATTATAGCCAAAACATGCATTTTCATAACTTAGCGAACTGAAATCTACATTAAAACTGCAGATAACTAATTAAAAATTCACTTCCTTGAATTGATAATAGGTTTTTCTTTGTCATTTTAAACAGATTCCAGTCAAAATCGGCTTCTTCGATTCATATCGAATCTAAAACCGCATCAAAACTGCAAATATCAGTTTAAACTATGATTTTTTGATACAAACAGCTATATATTCATGTCAATATCTTTCAAATTCTAGTCAAAATCGGCATCTTTGGGCATTTTAGTAACGAAAACCTTAATAAACTATTAGATTTCGACGTAAGGCAACCTTTCTGAGTCAAATAGTTGCCGATTTCGATAAAATCTTAGTCAGAATCTGCTTTTTCGCCTCTTATTGTTCCCAAATCTACCTTAGAAATGCAGATATATACTTAAAACACCTTCTTTTGGTACAAATAATTGGTTTTCGCCCTTGATTTACGGAAGATTATAGCCAAAACATGCATTTTCATAACTTAGCGAACTGAAATCTACATTAAAACTGCAGATAACTACTTAAAAATTCACTTCCTTGAATTGATAATAGGTTTTTCTTTGTCATTTTAAACAGATTCCAGTCAAAATCGGCTTCTTCGATTCATATCGTATCTAAAACCGCATCAAAACTGCAAATATCAGTTTAAACTATCATTTTTTGATACAAACAGTTATATATTCATGTCAATAGCTTTCAAATTCTAGTCAAAATCGGCGACTTTGGGCATTTTAGTAACGAAAACCTTAATAAACTATTAGATTTCGACGTAAGGCAACCTTTCTGAGTCAAATAGTTGCCGATTTCGATAAAATCTTAGTCAGAATCTGCTTTTTCGCTTCTTATTGTACCCAAATCTACCTTAGCAATGCAGATATATACTTAAAACACCTTCTTTTGGGACAAATAATTGGTTTTCGCCCTTGATAAGAGGCAAAAAAGCAGATTCTGACTAAGATTGTACCCAAATCTACCTTAGAAATGCAGATATATACTTAAAACACCTTCTTTCGCCCTTGATTTACGGAAGATTATAGCCAAAACATGCATTTTCATAACTTAGCGAACTGAAATCTACATTAAAACTGCAGATAACTACTTAAAAATTCAATTCCTTGAATTGATAATAGGTTTTTCTTTGTCATTTTAAACAGATTCCAGTCAAAATCGGCTTCTTCGATTCATATCGTATCTAAAACCGCATCAAAACTGCAAATATCAGTTTAAACTATCATTTTTTGATACAAACAGTTATATATTCATGTCAATATCTTTCAAATTCTAGTCAAAATCGGCGTCTTTGGGCATTTTAGTAGCGAAAACCTTAATAAACTATTAGATTTCGACGTAAGGCAACCTTTTTGAGTCAAATAGTTGCCGATTTCGATAAAATCTTAGTCAGAATCTGCTTTTTCGCTTCTTATTGTACCCAAATCTACCTTAGAAATGCAGATATATACTTAAAACACCTTCTTTTGGGACAAATAATTGGTTTTCGCCCTTGATTTACGGAAGATTATAGCCAAAACATGCATTTTCATAACTTAGCGAACTGAAATCTACATTAAAACTGCAGATAACTACTTAAAAATTCACTTCCTTGAATTGATAATAGGTTTTTCTTTGTCATTTTAAACAGATTCCAGTCAAAATCGGCTTCTTCGATTCATATCGTATCTAAAACCGCATCAAAACTGCAAATATCAGTTTAAACTATCATTTTTTGATACAAACAGTTATATATTCATGTCAATATCTTTCAAATTCTAGTCAAAATCGGCGTCCTCCTATACATTCAAGTTTAAAATTTTAAATCGAGGTAGGCTCGCAATACTCTATACGATGCCGGCGGGGGTACCAAAATCAAGAAAATGGGGAAACCGATACCGGATTCCCGTAAAATGGGGTGGTAAAGCGTCCCTTATGGGGCAAAAAATTGCTCGGTTTTCCCAAAAAACGAACCGTTTTCGAGTTATGGCCATGTGGTAAAGTGGTAAAGCGTCCCCTACGGGGCAAAAAATTGCTCTGTTATCCCATATGGTAGCCGTTTCTCAGGCTCCCTCTCCGGAATCGAACCCTGATTCCCCGTTACCCGTTACGACCATGGTAGGCGCAGAACCTACCATCGACAGTTGATAAGGCAGACATTTGAAAGATGCGTCGCCGGTGCGAGACCGTGCGATCAGCGTAAAGTTATTCAGAGTCACCAAGTTGAACGATGTCGGGCGCGAACCCGCCACCGATTGGTTTTGACATGAATATATAACTGTTTGTATCAAAAAATCATAGTTTAAACTGATATTTGCAGTTTTGATGCGGTTTTAGATTCGATATGAATCGAAGAAGCCGATTTTGACTGGAATCTGTTTAAAATGACAAAGAAAAACCTATTATCAATTCAAGGAAGTGAATTTTTAATTAGTTATCTGCAGTTTTAATGTAGATTTCAGTTCGCTAAGTTATGAAAATGCATGTTTTGGCTATAATCTTCCGTAAATCAAGGGCGAAAACCAATTATTTGTCCCAAAAGAAGGTGTTTTAAGTATATATCTGCATTTCTAAAGTAGATTTGGGTACAATAAGAGGCAAAAAAGCAGATTCTGACTAAGATTGTCTAGTCAAAATCGGCGTCTTTGGGCATTTGAGTAACGAAAACCTTAATAAACTATTAGATTTCGACGTAAGGCAACCTTTCTGAGTCAAATAGTTGCCGATTTCGATAAAATCTTAGTCAGAATCTGCTTTTTCGCCTCTTATTGTACCCAAATCTACCTTAGAAATGCAGATATATACTTAAAACACCTTCTTTTGGGACAAATAATTGGTTTTCGCCCTTGATTTATGGAAGATTATAGGCAAAACATGCATTTTCATAACTTAGCGAACTGAAATCTACATTAAAACTGCAGATAACTACTTAAAAATTCACTTCCTTGAATTGATAATAGGTTTTTCTTTGTCATTTTAAACAGATTCTAGTCAAAATCGGCTTCTTCGATTCATATCGTATCTAAAACCGCATCAAAACTGCAAATATCAGTATAAACTATCATTTTTTGATACAAACAGTTATATATTCATGTCAATATCTTTCAAATTCTAGTCAAAATCGGCGTCTTTGGGCATTTTATGCATGTTTTGGCTATAATCTTCCGTAAATCAAGGGCGAAAACCAATTATTTGTCCCAAAAGAAGGTGTTTTAAGTATATATCTGCATTTCTAAGGTAGATTTGGGTACAATAAGAGGCGAAAAAGCAGATTCTGACTAAGATTTTATCGAAATCGGCAACTATTTGACTCAGAAAGGTTGCCTTACGTCGAAATCTAATAGTTTATTAAGGTTTTCGTTACTAAAATGCCCAAAGACGAAGATTTTGACTAGAATTTGAAAGATATTGATATGAATATATAACTGTTTGTATCAAAAAATGATAGTTTAAACTGATATTTGCAGTTTTGATGCGGTTTTAGGTTCGATATGAGTCGAAGAAGCCGATTTTGACTGGAATCTGTTTAAAATGACAAAGAAAAACCTATTATCAATTCAAGGAACTGAATTTTTAAGTAGTTATCTGCAGTTTTAATGTAGATTTCAGTTCGCTAAGTTATGAAAATGCATGTTTTGGCTATAATCTTCCGTAAATCAAGGGCGAAAACCAATTATTTGTCCCAAAAGAAGGTGTTTTAAGTATATATCTGCATTTCTAAGGTAGATTTGGGTACAATAAGAGGCAGAAAAGCAGATTCTGACTAAGATTGTACCCAAATCTACCTTAGAAATGCAGATATATACTTAAAACACCTTCTTTTGGGACAAATAATTGGTTTTCGCCCTTGATTTACGGAAGATTATAGCCAAAATATGCATTTTCATAACTTAGCGAACTGAAATCTACATTAAAACTGCAGATAACTACTTAAAAATTAACTTCCTTGAATTGATAATAGGTTTTTCTTTGTCATTTTAAACAGATTCCAGTCAAAATCGGCTTCTTCGATTCATATCGTATCTAAAACCGCATCAAAACTGCAAATATCAGTTTAAACTATCATTTTTTGATACAAACAGTTATATATTCATGTCAATATCTTTCAAATTCTAGTCAAAATCGGCGTCTTTGGGCATTTTAGTAACGAAAACCTTAATAAACTATTAGATTTCGACGTAAGGCAACCTTTCTGAGACAAATAGTTGTCAATTTTGATAAAATCTTAGTCAGAATCTGCTTTTTCGCCTCTTATTGTACCCAAATCTACCTTAGAAATGCAGATATATACTTTAAACACCTTCTTTTGGGACAAATAATTGGTTTTCGCCCTTGATTTACGGAAGATTATAGCCAAAATATGCATTTTCATAACTTAGCGAACTGAAATCTACATTAAAACTGCAGATAACTACTTAAAAATTCACTTCCTTGAATTGATAATAGGTTTTTCTTTGTCATTTTAAACAGATTCCAGTCAAAATCGGCTTCTTCGATTCATATCGTATCTAAAACCGCATCAAAACTGCAAATATCAGTTTAAACTATCATTTTATGATACAAAAAGTTATATATTCATGTCAATATCTTTCAAATTCTAGTCAAAATCGGCGTCTTTGGGCATTTTAGTAACGAAAACCTTAATAAACTATTAGATTTCGACGTAAGGCAACCTTTCTGAGTCAAACATTTGCCGATTTTGATAAAATCTTAGTCAGAATCTGCTTTTTCGCCTCTTATTGTACCCAAATCCACCTTAGAAATGCAGATATATACTTAAAACACCTTCTTTTGGGACAAATAATTGGTTTTCGCCCTTGATTTACGGAAGATTATAGCCAAAACATGCATTTTCATAACTTAGCGAACTGAAATCTACATTAAAACTGCAGAAAACTACTTAAAAATTCACTTCTTTGAATTGATAATAGGTTTTTCTTTGTCATTTTAAAAAGATTCCAGTCAAAATCGGCTTCATCGATTCATATCGTATCTAAAACCGCATCAAAACTGCAAATATCAGTTTAAACTATCATTTTTTGATACAAACAGTTATATATTCATGTCAATATCTTTCAAATTCTAGTCAAAATCGGCGTCTTTGGGCATTTTAGTAGCGAAAACCTTAATAAACTATTAGATTTCGACGTAAGGCAACCTTTTTGAGTCAAATAGTTGCCGATTTCGATAAAATCTTAGTCAGAATCTGCTTTTTCGCTTCTTATTGTACCCAAATCTACCTTAGCAATGCAGATATATACTTAAAACACCTTCTTTTGGGACAAATAATTGGTTTTCGCCCTTGATAAGAGGCAAAAAAGCAGATTCTGACTAAGATTGTACCCAAATCTACCTTAGAAATGCAGATATATACTTAAAACACCTTCTTTCGCCCTTGATTTACGGAAGATTATAGCCAAAACATGCATTTTCATAACTTAGCGAACTGAAATCTACATTAAAACTGCAGATAACTACTTAAAAATTCAATTCCTTGAATTGATAATAGGTTTTTCTTTGTCATTTTAAACAGATTCCAGTCAAAATCGGCTTCTTCGATTCATATCGTATCTAAAACCGCATCAAAACTGCAAATATCAGTTTAAACTATCATTTTTTGATACAAACAGTTATATATTCATGTCAATATCTTTCAAATTCTAGTCAAAATCGGCGTCTTTGGGCATTTTAGTAGCGAAAACCTTAATAAACTATTAGATTTCGACGTAAGGCAACCTTTTTGAGTCAAATAGTTGCCGATTTCGATAAAATCTTAGTCAGAATCTGCTTTTTCGCTTCTTATTGTACCCAAATCTACCTTAGAAATGCAGATATATACTTAAAACACCTTCTTTTGGGACAAATAATTGGTTTTCGCCCTTGATTTACGGAAGATTATAGCCAAAACATGCATTTTCATAACTTAGCGAACTGAAATCTACATTAAAACTGCAGATAACTACTTAAAAATTCACTTCCTTGAATTGATAATAGGTTTTTCTTTGTCATTTTAAACAGATTCCAGTCAAAATCGGCTTCTTCGATTCATATCGTATCTAAAACCGCATCAAAACTGCAAATATCAGTTTAAACTATCATTTTTTGATACAAACAGTTATATATTCATGTCAATATCTTTCAAATTCTAGTCAAAATCGGCGTCCTCCTATACATTCAAGTTTAAAATTTTAAATCGAGGTAGGCTCGCAATACTCTATACGATGCCGGCGGGGGTACCAAAATCAAGAAAATGGGGAAACCGATACCGGATTCCCGTAAAATGGGGTGGTAAAGCGTCCCTTATGGGGCAAAAAATTGCTCGGTTTTCCCAAAAAACGAACCGTTTTCGAGTTATGGCCATGTGGTAAAGTGGTAAAGCGTCCCCTACGGGGCAAAAAATTGCTCTGTTATCCCATATGGTAGCCGTTTCTCAGGCTCCCTCTCCGGAATCGAACCCTGATTCCCCGTTACCCGTTACGACCATGGTAGGCGCAGAACCTACCATCGACAGTTGATAAGGCAGACATTTGAAAGATGCGTCGCCGGTGCGAGACCGTGCGATCAGCGTAAAGTTATTCAGAGTCACCAAGTTGAACGATGTCGGGCGCGAACCCGCCACCGATTGGTTTTGATCTAATAAAGGCACTCCTTCCGTCTCCGGTCGGACCTCTGTTTGCATGTATTAGCTCTAGAATTACCACAGTTATCCAAGTAATTGTGGGTACGATCTAAGGAAACATAACTGATTTAATGAGAATTTCGCGGTTTCAAGTCGAATTCGCGTATACGGATCGCCTTTGTATGCGGACCGGCTCCATATATAGACCGCCTTCGTATATGGATCGCCTTGCTATACGCTTCCATATAGGGATCGCCTCCATATACAGAACGCCTTTATATACGGACCGCCATTATATACAGACCGTCTCTAAATACAGACCGCCTTCGTATACGGACCGCTTCCATATACGGACCGCCTCCATATACAGACCTCCTCTATATGTAAACCGCTTCCATATGCGGACCGGCTCCATATATAGACCGCCTGTATATATATACCGCCTCTATATACAGACCGCCCCCATATATAGGTCGTCTCTATATATAGACCGCTTCCATAACCGAAACTAACCAAAATGGATCAAAGTGGAGTATATAGACCGCCTAGATGGTAGACCGCCTCCGTGGTGGTTGGCATCACTAAAGCGATAACCAAAACTAACCAAAATGGACCAAAGTTGAGTATATAGATTGCCTAGACCGTGAACTTCTTCGGTGGCGGTTTGTTAGGAACGTCGGAAACCTACCACGCTATGGTGTTTACGAAACCGCACAACTCTACGCGCACTTTAAGAAACCCGGTACGAAAATTCGCTTATTTTTCGCTTCCGACGCACCGTTTCCGAGATACGGCCCTTTTTCGAATTTTTTTTTTTCAAATTTAAAATGGCCATAACTCGAAAACGGTTCGTTTTTTGCTAAAACCGAGCAATTTTTTGCCCCATAGGGGACGCTTTACCACTCCAATTTACCGGTATCCGGTATCGGTTTCCCCATTTTCTTGATTTTGGTACCCCCGCCGGCATCGTATAGAGTATTGCGAGCCTACCTCGATTTAAAATTTCAAACTTGAATGGATAAGAGGAACGTCGGAAACCTACCAGGCTATAGCGGTTACGAATCCGCACCACTCCTACGCACGTTATAATAAACTCGGTACGAAAATTCGCTTATTTTTCGCCTCCGGCGCACCCTTACCGAGATACGGCCCTTTTTCGAATTTTTTGTTTCGATTTTAAAATGGCCATAACTCGAAAACGGTTCGTTTTTTGGGAAAACCGAGCAATTTTTTGTCCCATAGGGGACGCTTTACCACCCTATTTTACGGGATTCCGGTATCGGTTTCCGCATTTTCTTGATTTTGGTACCCCCGCCGGCAACGTATAGAGTATTGCGAGCCTACCTCGATTTAAAATTTAAAACTTGAATGGATAGGAGGAACGTCGGAAACCTACCAGGCTATAGTGGTTACGAATCCGCACCACTCCACGCGCATTACAGTGAGTTTGGTACGAAAATTCGCTTATTTTTCGCCTCCGACGCACCCTTACCGAGATACGGCCCTTTTTCGAATTTTTTTTTTCGATTTTAAAATGGCCATAACTCGAAAACGGTTCGTTTTTTGGGAAAACCGAGCAATTTTTTGCCCCATAGGGGACGCTTTACCACCCCATTTTACGGGAATCCGGTATCGGTTTCCCCATTTTCTTGATTTTGGTACCCCCGCCGGCATCTTATAGAGTATTGCGAGCCTACCTCGATTTAAAATTTTAAACTTGAATGGATAGGAGGACCGTCGGAAACCTACCAGGCGATAGTGTTTACGAAACCGCACCACTCCTACGCACGTTATAATAAACTCGGTACGAAAATTCGCTTATTTTTCGCCTCCGGCGCACCCTTACCGAGATACGGCCCTTTTTCGAATTTTTTGTTTCGATTTTAAAATGGCCATAACTCGAAAACGGTTCGTTTTTTGGGAAAACCGAGCAATTTTTTGTCCCATAGGGGACGCTTTACCACCCTATTTTACGGGATTCCGGTATCGGTTTCCGCATTTTCTTGATTTTGGTACCCCCGCCGGCAACGTATAGAGTATTGCGAGCCTACCTCGATTTAAAATTTAAAACTTGAATGGATAGGAGGAACGTCGGAAACCTACCAGGCTATAGTGGTTACGAATCCGCACCACTCTACGCGCGTTATAATGAGTTTGGTACGAAAATTCGCTTATTTTTCGCCTCCGACGCACCCTTACCGAGATACGGCCCTTTTTCGAATTTTTTTTTTCGATTTTAAAATGGCCATAACTCGAAAACGGTTCGTTTTTTGGGAAAACCGAGCAATTTTTTGCCCCATAGGGGACGCTTTACCACCCCATTTTAAGGGAATCCGGTATCGGTTTCCCCATTTTCTTGATTTTGGTACCCCCGCCGGCATCTTATAGAGTATTGCGAGCCTACCTCGATTAAAAATTTTAAACTTGAATGGATAGGAGGACCGTCGGAAACCTACCAGGCGATAGTGTTTACGAAACCGCACCACTCTACGCACGTTATAATAAACTCGGTACGAAAATTCGCTTATTTTTCGCTTCCGGCGCACCCTTACCGAGATACGTCCCTTTTTCGAATTTTTTTTTTCGATTTTAAAATGGCCATAACTCGAAAACGATTCGTTTTTTGGGAAAACGGAGCAATTTTTTGCCCCAATGGGGACGGTTTACGACCCCATTTTACGGGAATCCGGTGTCAGTTTCCCCATTTTCTTGATTTTGGTACCCCCGCCGGCATCGTATAGAGTATTGCGAGCCTACCTCGATTTTAATTGAATTCTTAAGTAGTTATCTGCAGTTTTAATGTAGATTTCAGTTCGCTAAGTTATGAAAATGCATGTTTTGGCTATAATCTTCCGTAAATCAAGGGCGAAAACCAATTATTTGTCCCAAAAGAAGGTGTTTTAAGTATATATCTGCATTTCTAAGGTAGATTTGGGTACAATAAGAGGCGAAAAAGCAGATTCTGACTAAGATTTTATCGAAGTCGGCAACTATTTGACTCAGAATGGTTGCCTTAGGTCGAAATCTAATAGTTTATTAAGGTTTTCGTTACTAAAATGCCCAAAGACGCCGATTTTGACTAGAATTTGAAAGATATTGACATGAATATATAACTGTTTGTATCAAAAAATGATAGTTTAAACTGATATTTGCAGTTTTGATGCGGTTTTAGGTACGATATGAGTCGAAGAAGCCGATTTTGATAAACTATTAGATTTCGACGTAAGGCAACCTTTCTGAGTCAAATAGTTGCCGATTTCGATAAAATCTTAGTCAGAATCTGCTTTTTCGCCTCTTATTGTACCCAAATCTACTTTAGAAATGCAGATATATACTTAAAACACCTTCTTTTGGGACAAATAATTGGTTTTCGCCCTTGATTTACGGAAGATTATAGCCAAAACATGCATTTTCATAACTTAGCTAACTGAAATCTACATTAAAACTGCAGATAACTACTTAAAAATTCACTTCCTTGAATTGATAATAGGTTTTTCTTTGTCATTTTAAACAGATTTCAGTCAAAATCGGCTTCTTCGATTCATATCTTATCTAAAACCGCATCAAAACTGCAAATATCAGTTTAAACTATCATTTTTTGATACAAACAGTTATATATTCATGTCAATATTTTTCAAATTCTAGTCAAAATCGGCGTCTTTGGGCATTTTAGTAACGAAAACCTTAATAAACTATTAGATTTCGACGTAAGGCAACCTTTCTGAGTCAAATAGTTGCCGATTTCGATAAAATCTTAGTCAGAATCTGCTTTTTCGCCTCTTATTGTACCCAAATCTACCTTAGAAATGCAGATATATACTTAAAACACCTTCTTTTGGGACAAATAATTGGTTTTCGCCCTTGATTTACGGAAGATTATAGCCAAAACATGCATTTTCATAACTTAGCGAACTGAAATCTACATTAAAACTGCAGATAACTACTTAAAAATTCACTTCCTTGAATTGATAATACAATAAGAGGCGAAAAAGCAGATTTTGACTAAGATTTTATCGAAATCGGTAACTATTTGACTCAGAATGGTTGCCTTACGTCGAAATCTAATAGTTTATTAAGGTTTTCGTTACTAAAATGCCCAAAGACGCCGATTTTGACTAGAATTTGAAAGATATTGACATGAATATATAACTGTTTGTATCAAAAAATGATAGTTTAAACTGATATTTGCAGTTTTGATGCGGTTTTAGGTACGATATGAGTCGAAGAAGCCGATTTTGATAAACTATTAGATTTCGACGTAAGGCAACCTTTCTGAGTCAAATAGTTGCCGATTTCGATAAAATCTTAGTCAGAATCTGCTTTTTCGCCTCTTATTGTACCCAAATCTACTTTAGAAATGCAGATATATACTTAAAACACCTTCTTTTGGGACAAATAATTGGTTTTCGCCCTTGATTTACGGAAGATTATAGCCAAAACATGCATTTTCATAACTTAGCTAACTGAAATCTACATTAAAACTGCAGATAACTACTTAAAAATTCACTTCCTTGAATTGATAATAGGTTTTTCTTTGTCATTTTAAACAGATTTCAGTCAAAATCGGCTTCTTCGATTCATATCTTATCTAAAACCGCATCAAAACTGCAAATATCAGTTTAAACTATCATTTTTTGATACAAACAGTTATATATTCATGTCAATATTTTTCAAATTCTAGTCAAAATCGGCGTCTTTGGGCATTTTAGTAACGAAAACCTTAATAAACTATTAGATTTCGACGTAAGGCATAAGAGGGGTAAATATTTTTCTTTTCAAAATTATTGCACATCAGACACTCATTCTGACTTCTGCCATATACGACTCCGCGATGATGCCAAGTTTCTCATATATACAAGAAGTGACAAGATATGTTTTACTGTTATATTGTATATTAAGGAAGTCACAATGAGTAAAGAGATTCAGCTGTATATAAAATTCGCTCGATACTGCAAACGTGGTTCACCCAAAACCAATGGCTCCGAGTGCGTTTAAATTTAATTTGCTGGCGGTCGCTTTGTGACGTGCCGCGGATTTAGTTTTGGAGGAGCTACATATTTTTTAAAAAGATGTCAACTTTTGCTAAGATTTTATAAGAATACAACAGAACAGTAATAATTCTGACTGAGTTTGCAATGAATTTTAGAAATCAAATAGTCACAAACCTTTTTTAATATTTTTTGAGTATTATTTTGGTTTATTTAAATTCATATTACCTAAAACTAAATAAAAAGGATGAGTATATTTAAAACACTTTTTTTATTGGTCGAGGTATTAGTTACGCACACGAATAAACGCTTGCCTTGAAAGCTCATTTTTATTTTATCGTTTACCTTGGTGTAACTATTTGGAATCTGTTACTTTTTCAAAAACCCCGTTTTAATATTTGGCAAATCTTCGTCAGCAATGACGAAAATTTGCCAAAATATTAAAACGGAAATAAATGGCATAATTTAAATTTAAAAATTTGAAAATTAAGGATTACAAAACGCATATTCCAAATAATTTATATTTTTTAACAAGTCTTCTTGGCTCCAGCGAAACATGTAATGTCAGGAAAGAAACGGAAATACTTAATATTTGTCAAGATGATGAGTTTAAATTAAAAAAGAATATACCCCTAAACTTATTGGTTTGGGACTCTTAACCTATTAGGAGACTAAGTCAAAAAAACTGGTTGAAACCAGCCACGCTTGTTGTCACACAGTATCTTACACACAAATTTCAATAAATGAAACTATACCTGGAAACTTTAAACTTTTGCCATATGGTATGCAGACATTCAATTTTCTGTGAAATAAGATTTTTTAATTTAGACATTTAGATAAGCGAGACAAAAATGATCCCTGACCAACACGAAGGTCTTTTTTTAGATTAGTTTTTTACTTCTACTTAATTTTAGTTGTTATTATGGATATAATTTTAATTTTTATTCTAGCTTCTATGTACACTTATGTACTATTGGTTTAATATGCAATGTTGCAGTGTCAAAAATAACAAGAGTATCATCCCTATCAAAAAATTCGACTATGAGGGCAAATACGTATCACATTCGCTACGAAAGATGGTATACAAACAAAAACGATCTTAAGCGGCAGCCGCAACCGCAAGTCTTTTTTTACCTGACCGTTTTTGCAAATTTGACCCTTTCTCTCTGCTTCGCTGGCAGCCGTGATGTCCACGACAGGGCTTCATTATTTTACTAATTAAAAATAAACGATCCATCCGATTATAGTTTTTGAAAAAGTAGCTGATTCGTTGATCTTCATTGCATATGATTTATAAAAAGCATTTTTTTGATAAACCAAATAGTTTTCAATTTACAGCGAGGTAAACGATAACATAAAAATGAGTTTTCAGAACAAGCGTGTATTCGTTAAAGATATAAAAGCATTATGCGGTGTGTTTTTAAAATGAAAAAAAAAAAAAGATTTTTTTTTGTCAGTTTAATGGCTGTATGTTGTAGATAACAACAACATAATATTTTTTTGTCATTTTTATTATAAAATTCACTCCCACCACCCCCTGCACCATACGATTTTTGTACGACCAGTTGGTTTTGTATTCTTAGGGACAGTGTAAAATTGCTACACATTTATGTTTTTAAAATAGGAAAATAATCACTCAGACCAGCCTGTAGAACTCCAGAGTTTTTGATTAAAGTTACATCAAAAACACAAATGTAATCGAGCCATTTTAATGAAGTTTTTGTAGTTCTTGTAATTTTTGTAAGGTATTTAATAATATACAGAGGGTTCAAATGAATTTTTTAGGGGTGGAACTATTATAAAATAATTTTTTAAAAATGAATCTGGATTGTTAGGCCTTTAAAATTTCTTAAACAGCAAATACCCCTTAGCCTATGAATTCATTATAAGAGGCAAAAATATATATAAAAACAATTTCAGTTTGAAATGTTTGTTTGCGTTTTGTTTACGTTGACGCAATCAAATGAATATTAATATTTTTGATCGCATTATTTAAAAGGAAGTTTGAATTAAGATTCTAAAATTTGTAAAATTTTTATCTTGACATCAATTTATAGAAGTTAATGCCTCTTTCAAAAAAAAAGTAATTTTTTTAAGATTAACTTTTTATTTCTACATAATTTCAGGTGTTATTATAGATATAATTTTAGTTTTTATTCTAGCTTCTATGTACACTTATGTATTATTAGTTTAATATGAAGTGTTGCCAATAAAATATAATACAAATAATTACTAATGTCAAATATAATAAAACGGCACCATTCCTATGTAACAAGTAATTAATCAAAAAATTCAACTATGAGAGAAATACGTGTATCATATTCCCTACGAAAGACAAAAACAAAACAAAAACGATCCTAAGCGCCCGCCGGAACCGCTAAGTTGTTTATTGTCTGACCGTTGCTTTTTGTAATCCTTGTAATTTATTTCCGTTTTAATATTTTGGCAAATCTTCGTCATTGCTGACGAAGCAAAGGATAAATAGTTGGACGTTTCCGTCTTAGTGTGATGCACTACTGCTTCAATAACTTGCTCCTTAGAAAATCGTTTCAAAAAATTTCTATGTTCTTCTAGGTATAAATTTCTTCTTGGAGAATTCACTAATTCAATCAACAAACTTGCCTTTAACTGTTTTAAACAAAAATCCCAATGTGCAATTTGCACATTCAATTAATTTTTGTTTGGATATTTGTTTTGACGTTACGAGCTTTCCGCCTTATTGACAAGTTACACATAATTGGAAGTTAAAAACTTTTCCTTTAGTGTTAGCAGCTTTTTTCGTTAAAGGCTTTAATTTCATTGTAGAATCAAGTTCGCAATTAGAACTTGTACTGATTTTAATATCCATTTGGATGAAAATTATAACTAATGCGTTATCATTTATCATTCTCACACAAAAATAAATATATTTTAGTCATATTATAAACTATTTCACTCCCTCAAAGAAAACTATTTTGACACTTAAAACTCAGACATAAAAAATAAATAAAATCATCCACGCTGCGAAAGCGGGTGTACAAGCGCACTTCGGAACCGCAAAGTCGTTTATTGCCTGACCGTCCTCGCAAATCTGACCCTTCCTCACTGCTTCGCTGGCGGCCGTGATATTCACGACATGGTTTCACATTTTGCTAATGAAAAAAAAACTGTCCATCAGATTGGGGTTTTCAAAAAAATAACGGATTCGTTGACCTTCAACGCATATCTATTAGAGGAAACACTTTTTTGATAAGCCAAATAGTTTTCAAGTTACAGCGAGGTAAACGATAACATAAAAATGAGATTTCAGAGCAAGCTTTTATTCAGTAGAGACTCCCATATAAAAGCATTATGCGGTGTATTTAAAATGAAAAAATAAAATATTTCTAATAAAAATATTGAAAAGCGGTTTTGTCAATTTAAGAGCAGTATGGTGTATACAACAAAATAATAATAATTTCTTGACAATTTTTAGAAAATTCACCCCCACCACCCCCTGCACCGCACGATTTTTATACGACCAATTGATGATGCATTCTTAGTGTACAAGAAAAGATAAAAAGTGATTATTACGTTTTAGCAAGAAAGTGCAAACGAAAATCCAGTTTAATAGAATTTTGCGAACTTATTAAATCTACTAAGGAAAAAGGCATTTCTACTACTACAAAAATATAAACGAAGTCGGGACATTTTTACATCTTGACTTTTCACAACCCAACTTGCATGTCAAGGGTTCCATTCTTGAGAAACATTTAATTGTTAAATCCGCAAGGCGACATCTTCACTACCGAGATATAGAGCGTTTTTAAATTTTCGGCCCTTTAGAAAATTGCCCATAACATTTTTATTTATGAAAATTTTGGATCCAGATAAAAACATTATTATGGCATTTTAAGGCAAATGCACTAGCGTACTCAGATTTTTTTTACAGTTCTTCGTTTTCTCATTAATGAATTCAACTTCCTTATTTTATATGGCAATCATAGTCCTGAAATATAGGGCATTCTTTTTATGTATTAGTGTATTGTGTCGCTGTCAGTTAAGGGCATAAATTTTATGCCTTATTGAATTTTGTATCACATAATTTTAATGGAGAAACTGAACGCAGAGGCAGTTAATGAACTTTATTTCGATAAATATCCGGGACAGCAACAACTAGACAAGGAGGCAACGCAAAATCAAAGCGACTTAAATGAGGAAGAGAAAATCCGGAAATTGAATATGATTGCACAAGTTGCAAAATCCAAGCATTAATTCTTGAAAAGAGTATTAAATGAAGTGTTTGGATAGTGTTGGATTGGAAGTAGTGAATGGAGTACTAAATTAATGCCTTCTCTGGTTTTGGATAAAAACAAGAAAATGTTCAAAAAGATATGATGAAGATATGAATTTGAATATTGGCAGTTTAATTATTTTTCTGTCTTTAATAATAATAAAGGACTTTTATTATAGAAAATAAACACACATAATTTTGAAAAATTTTCTTCCGCTTGTTCGCCTTGACAAGTTTATTTAGACACAAAAGCTGCTTAGGCACATTAACTTCAATAAAATAAATGAATTAAAAGGAAAACATAAAATAAAAAGTAAGAAGCCTGAAATACCGTAGATTTCGCGAGATCAATTAAATAGGTAAATGCTGATAAAGGTTATTTTCAGACATAGTTTATGTGTATTGGTTCATTTTCAGTTATTAATCTATACTAGAGTTTAAATATATTACTGGTCTTTTTTTTTAATTAAATAATTTTTTTTTAAATAAATTCATTTTTTGATTGTAGTATTTTAGCCGGAAATTTATGAACTATTTTTGAATAGTTCAAAATAGTGTTATACTATAGCCCGAAAACGACGGTTTGACGTATATACATCTATGCTAAAATGCAGTCTTTGCTGCAAATACTTTGGAATATGGTTTTTTATAATTATGAAAAATAAGGTCGCAGACTATAAATATCGTGTAAGATGTTGGGATACCTTATCTTAGTCTTAGGCAATAGTTCTGCAATTGCTGAGCTCTGTAAAGGTTAGTTTGATTTAAACACTGCGTCACAGCATTTTACTTGTCAGGACGACTGAAAGCTCACAAGAATTTTTTCTTACATGTGACTGAATTTGTTGCTTTATGAATTTTTTCAGGATTTTGGACAGAGTGGGCAAAATGTTTAGTGGAGTTTTTTAAAAGAGTCTGGTTTGTTTACTTTACTTAATAAACTCTGGAACTTAACATAAAGATAAGATAAGGACAATTTAAAATAATTTAAGTGAAAAACACGAAAACTAAGAACCATTTAATACTTTTATTGGAATTTTATTTATTATTCATAAATTATAGTTATTTTAATAAACAGAAAGCAATAAGTATTCGAATACAAAATATCCTGAATACTTCTTATACACCGAACGTCAGTTTTCTTACTGAATGGCAGTTTTCTTACTGAATGGCAACTATTCACTAACTCTATAAGATTGATGGGAGTAAACGCTTCGCGAGCGACTTCCTCTAATTGTGATTTGGTTTAGAAAATTCTTTAATATAAGATCTGTAAATATCCCCCATAAAAAAAACTAGAGGAGTTAGCATCACACACCACTATCCACTACTTCCAATCCAACACTATCCAAACACTTCATTTAATACTCTTTTCAAGAATTAATGCTTGGATTTTGCAACTTGTGCAATCATATTCAATTTCCGGATTTTCTCTTCCTCATTTAAGTCGCTTTGATTTTGCGTTGCCTCCTTGTCTAGTTGTTGCTGTCCCGGATATTTATCGAAATAAAGTTCATTAACTGCCTCTGCGTTCAGTTTCTCCATTAAAATTATGTGATACAAAATTCAATAAAGCATAAAATTTATACCCTTAACTGACAGCGACACAATACACTAATACATAAAAAGAATGCTCTATATTTCAGGACTATGATTGCCATATAAAATAAGGAAGTTGAATTCATTAATGAGAAAACGAAGAACTGTAAAAAAAATCTGAGTACGCTAGTGCATTTGCCTTAAAATGCCATAATAATGTTTTTATCTGGATCCAAAATTTTCATAAATAAAAATGTTATGGGCAATTTTCTAAAGGACCGAAAATTTAAAAACGCTCTATATCTCGGTAGTGAAGATGTCGCCTTGCGGATTTAACAATTAAATGTTTCTCAAGAATGGAACCCTTGACATGCAAGTTGATTTGTGAAAAGTCAAGATGTAAAAATGTCCCGACTTCGTTTATATTTTTGTAGTAGTAGAAATGCCTTTTTCCTTAGTAGATTTAATAAGTTCGCAAAATTCTATTAAAGTGGATTTTCGTTTGCACTTTCTTGCTAAAACGTAATAATCACTTTTTATCTTTTCTTGTACACTAAGAATGCATCATCAATTGGTCGTATAAAAATCGTGCGGTGCAGGGGGTGGTGGGGGTGAATTTTCTAAAAATTGTCAAGAAATTATTATTATTTTGTTGTATACACCATACTGCTCTTAAATTGACAAATCCGCTTTTCAATATTTTTATTAGAAATATTTTATTTTTTCAATTTAAATACACCGCATAATGCTTTTATATGGGAGTCTCTACTGAATAAAAGCTTGCACTGAAATCTCATTTTTATGTTATCGTTTACCTCGCTGTAACTTGGAAACTATTTGGCTTATCAAAAAAGTGTTTCCTCTAATAGATATGCATTGAAGGTCAACGAATCCGTTATTTTTTTGAAAACCCCAATCTGATGGACAGTTTTTTTTTCATTAGCAAAATGTGAAACCATGTCGTGAATATCACGGCCGCCAGCGAAGCAGTGAGGAAGGGTCAGATTTGCGAGGACGGTCAGGCAATAAACGACTTTGCGGTTCCGAAGTGCGCTTGTACACCCGCTTTCGCAGCGTGGATGATTTTATTTATTTTTTATGTCTGAGTTTTAAGTGTCAAAATAGTTTTCTTTGAGGGAGTGAAATAGTTTATAATATGACTAAAATATATTTATTTTTGTGTGAGAATGATAAATAATAACGCATTAGTTATAATTTTCATCCAAATGGATATTAAAATCAGTACAAGTTCTAATTGCGAACTTGATTCTACAATGAAATTAAAGCCTTTAACGAAAAAAGCTGCTAACACTAAAGGAAAAGTTTTTAACTTCCAATTATGTGTAACTTGTCAATAAGGCAGAAAGCTCGTAACGTCAAAACAAATATCCAAACAAAAATTAATTGAATGTGCAAATTGCACATTGGGATTTTTGTTTAAAACAGTTAAAGGCACGTTTGTTGATTGAATTAGTGAATTCTCCAAGAAGAAATTTATACCTAGAAGAACATAGAAATTTTTTGAAACGATTTTCTAAGGAGCAAGTTATTGAAGCAGTAGTGCATCACACTAAGACGGAAACGTCCAACTATTTATCCTTTGCTTCGTCAGCAATGACGAAGATTTGCCAAAATATTAAAACGGAAATAAATTACAAGGATTACAAAAAGCAACGGTCAGACAATAAACAACTTAGCGGTTCCGGCGGGCGCTTAGGATCGTTTTTGTTTTGTTTTTGTCTTTCGTAGGGAATATGATACACGTATTTCTCTCATAGTTGAATTTTTTGATTAATTACTTGTTACATAGGAATGGTGCCGTTTTATTATATTTGACATTAGTAATTATTTGTATTATATTTTATTGGCAACACTTCATATTAAACTAATAATACATAAGTGTACATAGAAGCAGATTCTGACTAAGATTTTATCGAAATCGGCAACTATTTGACTCAGAATGGTTGCCTTACGTCGAAATCTAATAGTTTATTAAGGTTTTCGTTACTAAAATGCCCAAAGACACCGATTTTGACTAGAATTTGAAAGATATTGACATGAATATATAACTGTTTGTATCAAAAAATGATAGTTTAAACTGATATTTGCAGTTTTGATGCGGTTTTAGGTACGATATGAGTCGAAGAAGCCGATTTTGACTGGAATCTGTTTAAAATGACAAAGAAAAACCTATTATCAATTCAAGGAAGTGAATTTTTAAGTAGTTATCTGCAGTTTTAATGTAGATTTCAGTTCGCTAAGTTATGAAAATGCATGTTTTGGCTATAATCTTCCGTAAATCAAGGGCGAAAACCAATTATTTGTCCCAAAAGAAGGTGTTTTAAGTATATATCTGCATTTCTAAGGTAGATTTGGGTACAATAAGAGGCGAAAAAGCAGATTCTGACTAAGATTTTATCGAAATCGGCAACTATTTGACTCAGAAAGGTTGCCTTACGTCGAAATCTAATAGTTTATTAAGGTTTTCGTTACTAAAATGCCCAAAGACGCCGATTTTGACTAGAATTTGAAAGATATTGACATGAATATATAACTGTTTGTATCAAAAATTGATAGTTTAAACTGATATTTGCAGTTTTGATGCGGTTTTAGATACGATATGAATCGAAGAAGCCGATTTTGACTGGAATCTGTTTAAAATGACAAAGAAAAACCTATTATCAATTCAAGGAAGTGAATTTTTAAGTAGTTATCTGCAGTTTTAATGTAGATTTCAGTTCGCTAAGTTATGAAAATGCATGTTTTGGCTATAATCTTCCGTAAATCAAGGGCGAAAACCAATTATTTGTCCCAAAAGAAGGTGTTTTAAGTATATATCTGCATTTCTAAGGTAGATTTGGGTACAATAAGAGGCGAAAAAGCAGATTCTGACTAAGATTTTATCGAAATCGGCAACTATTTGACTCAGAATGGTTGCCTTACGTCGAAATCTAATAGTTTATTAAGGTTTTCATTACTAAAATGCCCAAAGACGCCGATTTTGACTAGAATTTGAAAGATATTGACATGAATATATAACTGTTTGGCCGGCGGGGGTACCAAAATCAAGAAAATGGGGAAACTGACACCGGATTCCCGTAAAATGGGGTCGTAAACCGTCCCCATAGGGCCAAAAAATTGCTCCGTTTTCCCAAAAAACGAATCGTTTTCGAGTTATGGCCATTTTAAAATCGAAAAAAAAAATTCGAAAAAGGCACGTATCTCGGTAAGGGTGCGCCGGAGGCGAAAAATAAGCGAATTTTCGTAACCGAGTTTATTATAACGTGCGTAGAGTGGTGCGGTTTCGTACACTATCGCCTGGTAGGTTTCCGACGGTCCTCCTATCCATTCAAGTTTAAAATTTTAAATCGAGGTAGGCTCGCAATACTCTATACGATGCCGGCGGGGGTACCAAAATAAAGAAAATGGGGAAACCGATACCGGATTCCCGTAAAATAGGGTGGTAAAGCGTCCCTTACGGGGCAAAAAATTGCTCGGTTTTCCCAAAAAACGAACCGTTTTCGAGTTATGGACATTTTAAAATTGAAAAAAAAAATTAGAAAAAGGGCCGTATCTCGGTAAGGGTGCGTCGGAGGCGAAAAATAAGCGAATTTTCGTACCGAGCTTCTTAAAAGGCGCGTAGAGTGGTGCGGTTTCGTAAGCACTATATCCTGGTAGGTTTCCGACGTTCCTCCTATCCATTCAAGTTTTAAATTTTAAATCGAGGTAGGCTCGCAATACTCTATACGATGCCGGCGGGGGTACCAAAATCAAGAAAATGAGTAAACGGATACCGGATTCCCCTAAAACGGGGTCGTAAACCGTCCCTATGGGAGCAAAAAATTGCTCCGTTTTCCCAAAAAACGAATCGTTTTCGAGTTATGGCCATTTTAAAATCGAAAAAAAAAATTCGAAAAAGGGACGTATCTCGGTAAGGGTGCGCCGGAGGCGAAAAATAAGCGAATTTTCGTACCGAGTTTATTATAACGTGCGCAGAGTGGTGCGGTTTCGTAAACACTATCGCCTGGTAGGTTTCCGACGGTCCTCCTATCCATTCAAGTTTAAAGTTTTAAATCGAGGTAGGCTCGCAATACTCTATAAGATGCCGGCGGGGGTACCAAAATCAAGAAAATGGGGAAACCGATACCGGATTCCCGTAAAATGGGGTGGTAAAGCGTCCCTTATGGGGCAAAAAATTGCTCGGTTTTCCCAAAAAACGAACCGTTTTCGAGTTATGGACATTTTAAAATTGAAAAAAAAAATTCGAAAAAGGGCCGTATCTCGGTAAGGGTGCGTCGGAGGCGAAAAATAAGCGAATTTTCGTACCGAGCTTCTCAAAAAGCGCGTAGAGTGGTGCGGTTTCGTAAGCACTATATCCTGGTAGGTTTCCGACGTTCCTTCTATCCATTCAAGTTTTAAATTTTAAATCGAGGTAGGCTCGCAATACTCTATACGATGCCGGCGGGGGTACCAAAATCACGAAAATGAGTATGCGGATACCGGATTCCCCTAAAACGGGGTGGTAAACCGTCCCCTTTGGGGCAAAAAATTGCTCCGTTTTCCCAAAAAACGAACCGTTTTCGAGTTATGGCCATTTTAAAATGGAAAAAAAAAAATCGAAAAAGGGCCGTATCTCGGAAACCGTGCGTCGGAGGCGAAAAATAAGCGAATTTTCGTACCGAGTTTCTTAAAAGCGCGTCGAGTGGTGCGGATTCGTAACCACTATAGCCTGGTAGGTTTCCGACGTTCCTCCTATCCATTCAAGTTTTAAATTTTAAATCGAGGTAGGCTCGCAATACTCTATACGATGCCGGCGGGGGTACCAAAATCAAGAAAATGGGGAAACTGGCACCGGATTCCCGTAAAATGGAGTGGTAAAGCGTCCCCTATGGGGCAAAAAATTGCTCGGTTTTCCCAAAAAACGAATCGTTTTCGAGTTATGGCCATTTTAAAATCGAAAAAAAAAATTCGAAAAAGGGACGTATCTTGGTAAGGGTGCGCCGGAGGCGAAAAATTAGCGAATTTTCGTACCGAGTTTATTATAACGTGCGTAGAGTGGTGCGGTTTCGTAAACACTATCGCCTGGTAGGTTTCCGACGGTCCTCCTATCCATTCAAGTTTAAAATTTTAAATCGAGGTAGGCTCGCAATACTCTATACGATGCCGGCGGGGGTACCAAAATCAAGAACATGGGGAAACCGATACCGGATTCCCGTAAAATGGAGTGGCTAAGCGTCCCCTATGGGGCAAAAAATTGCTCGGTTTTCCCAAAAAACGAACCGTTTTCGAGTTATGGCCATTTTAAAATTGAAAAAAAAAATTCCAAAAAGGGCCGTATCTCGGTAAGGGTGCGTCGGAGGCGAAAAAAAAAGCGAATTTTCGTACCGAGTTTCCCAAAAAGCGCGTAGAGTGGTGCGGTTTCGTAAGCACTATATCCTGGTAGGTTTCCGACGTTCCTTCTATCCATTCAAGTTTTAAATTTTAAATCGAGGTAGGCTCGCAATACTCTATACGATGCCGGCGGGGGTACCAAAATCAAGAAAATGGGTAAACGGATACCGGATTCCCCTAAAACGGGGTGGTAAACCGTCCCCTTTGGGGCAAAAAATTGCTCCGTTTTCTCAAAAAACGAACGGCTTTCGAGTTATGGCCATTTTAAAATGGAAAAAAAAAATTCGAAAAAGGGACGTATCTCGGTAAGGGTGCGCCGGAGGCGAAAAATAAGCGAATTTTCGTACCGAGTTTATCATAACGTGCGTAGAGTGGTGCGGTTTCGTAAACACTATCGCCTGGTAGGTTTCCGACGGTCCTCCTATCCATTCAAGTTTAAAATTTTAAATCGAGGTAGGCTCGCAATACTCTATACGATGCCGGCGGGGGTACCAAAATCAAGAAAATGGGGAAACCGATACCGGATTCCCGTAAAATGGAGTGGTAAAGCGTCCCCTACGGGGCAAAAAATTGCTCTGTTTTCCCATATGGTAGCCGTTTCTCAGGCTCCCTCTCCGGAATCGAACCCTGATTCCCCGTTACCCGTTACGACCATGGTAGGCGCAGAACCTACCATCGACAGTTGATAAGGCAGACATTTGAAAGATGCGTCGCCGGTGCGAGACCGTGCGATCAGCGTAAAGTTATTCAGAGTCACCAAGTTGAACGATGTCGGGCGCGAACCCGCCACCGATTGGTTTTGATCTAATAAAAGCACTCCTTCCGTCTCCGGTCGGACCTCTGTTTGCATGTATTAGCTCTAGAATTACCACAGTTATCCAAGTAATTGTGGGTACGATCTAAGGAACCATAACTGATTTAATGAGCCTTTCGCGGTTTCACCTCGAATTCGCGTATACGGTTCGCCTTTGTATGCGGACCGGCTCCATATATAGACCGCCTTCGTATATGGATCGCCTTGCTATACGCTTCCATATAGGGATCGCCTCCATATACAG